>NW_027361706.1:24833333-25490000 GCF_039654945.1 Dendrobates tinctorius
GCTGATAAGGGCGGGAATATTGTGGTGTGGCCTATGGATCTTTATGAGCGCGAGGCGTATAGACAATTGAAAAATCCTCATACATATGAGAAGTTGTCATATAACCCCACTACCTCCTTCTCGCTCTCACTCCAGCGTATCTTGGTCCGTGCCCTGGATGAAAACATCATTTCCAAGACAGTTTTTGAGGGACTAATGGTCAAATACCCTAAGACACCAACTTTTTACCTTCTGCCTAAAATTCACAAGAACACCCTCGACCCTCCGGGCCGTCCGATCGTGTCTGGTATGGAAAGCCTGTGTGACCCAGTATGTAAATTTCTTGATTACTATTTGAAACCGTTGGTGGAATCACTACCATCCCATATCAAAGACACGACGGATGTCCTGACCCGGGTCGATGGCGTTCTTGTGGATTCTCATACTCTCCTTGTCACGGCTGACGTCGAATCCCTATATACCTGTATTGATCATAGTTTGGGGGTGGATGCAGTCCGCCTGTTCTTGAGGATGTCCGACCTGGACGGCTCCTTGTGCGATTTGATCCTAGAGCTGTTGCGTTTTGTCCTTACCCATAATTTTTTTGTTTTTAAGGATCAATTTTATCTTCAGCGGTGCGGCACGGCCATGGGCGCGGCCTGTGCGCCTTCGTACGCTAATCTTTTCCTCGGTTCATGGGAAAGATTCATTTTTGGCGACGAAGGCGCAACGGCCGCCTCCCATGTGCTGTGCTGGCACCGCTATATTGATGATATATTATTTTTTTGGGATGGGACGGCGCAACAGCTCGGGGACTTTATGGCGTGTCTTAATGTGAATAATTTTAACATTAAGCTTACTTATAAATATGATTCGAGGTCCATTGATTTCTTGGACGTTATCTTGGAGGTAGATCATAGACGTCGCATTCAGACTGACGTATTTAGAAAACCTACCTCAGTGAATGCTCTGTTACACGCCACATCCGCACATAATCAGTCTACCATCAGGGCCGTCCCTGTCGGGCAGTTTCTACGAATGAGGCGGATCTGCTCCACAGAAGTTAAATTTGAGGAACAAGCCCGCGACCTGAGAACACGTTTTCAGGATCGTGGGTATAGTAACAGATGTATAGGGAGGGGTTACGACCGGGCGAGGAGAACTGCACGTAGGGACTTATTATACCCTCATGCACAAATTGGCAGAGAGAGTTCCGGGAGAAATGGTACTTTTCGATCACACGGTCCTTCTCGTTTTGTTTCTACTCACAATCATGAGTGGGGACATATGCAAGATATTCTTACGAAGCACTGGGCCATTTTGAAATCTGAACCGGCATTGAATCAGGTTGTTGGTGATCATCCCTTGATGACTGCAAGAAGATCTAAGAATTTAAGGGATCTTTTGGTTAAGAGCCATTATGTCCCTGACACAATCAACCCGTTTGGCACTAGGGGCCCTGTGGCTGGTTCGGTCCCGTGCGGCCACTGCCTGGCCTGCCACAATGTCTCACGGTGCTCAACATTCCATAATTCGAACAGGTCGAAAGAATTTCAGATTACAGAACGGATATCATGCGGCAGTGATAATGTGGTATATTATGCCGTTTGCGGGTGTTCTCTTATATATGTGGGTTTAACCTCGAGAGAACTCCGGGTGAGGATCCGGGAGCACGTTCGTGACATTCTGGGGGCGAAGACAGTGACCGAGCTTTCTGTTTTAAAGACGATCCCTCGTCACTTCAAATTGGTGCACAACTGTGACCCACAGACATTCATGACAGACCGTGACTCGGCGGTTGCGCGCATGCGTTGTGTGCCCTCCCGTGTTCCTCCCCATGGGGGCGGTGCCCTTTATACTTGTGACGTGAGCGCTGATTTTGAGTGTGCGTCCAACGATGGGCGTCTGTCTCTATGTGAGAGGACTGGCTGGCGCCGCGGCGCATGCGTCGCTATAACCGCTTTTGATTGGTTCATTAATATCACATGGTCAGACATGTGACGATCGTTATGGTTACAAAAGGTCCTGCGCCAGTACTAGCGGCATCTCCTTGAGAAAGCGCTAGTGGCAAGCGCGAAACGCGCGTTGGAGATTCTTTTTACAATCGGGGGCTAGTGGGCATCATCTGGTAAGCATTCGCATTATAATCTCTTTAGCTTTTTGGCATAATTATGTATGGCTGAACTCTTACCGTTTTCATTTCCATAATGTCAGCACGCTTTGGGAGCTCTCTGCCACCCTAGACATATTATGGTTACGATAGGATTTATTACATAGGCAGTAGTTTGCTAATTATATCCCATAAGGGCTATTATATCTTAGGCATTTTTGTGGGTTGGTGCCCCCTATCATTGTTGTGTATCTCCTCTTCTGGTGTATGGTGTCATATTTTATGTGTAATTATATTATGATTATTGTGCTTTTCTATACTTACCAATTATAATAAAATTCTCATATTTTTATAATAAAAAACTGTTGGATTCGGTCACTCGTTTTTCTCCTTGTGTATGCATACCTATAATATTACATAACCAACCTAATATTAATTTGTGGAGATAACAGACAGCACAGAAGCCAAGCCAATATGGCAGCATCAGGATTGTCATTCGGATAATCTGAAGCCCAAATGGCCTACCACCATTAATAAAATAGCTGATGACAATAGTGCTGCCTAACCAAAGGGAAGGTGAACGTTACCCTGCTACTTTCATCATATATTTTTAGTAAATCCGGTAGACTAAACTAGGGTAGCACTGATCCATGTTACATAGATGAAATACTAGATATATATTAAAGAAAGCATCCCCCTTTGCCTTCACCATGCACCTTCCCTGGTGGTCATTTGTTAATCTTGACCAGCAAAAAAGAGGTGCAGAAGTGGCTATGCTTGTATGTGGCTCTCTCTTTTTCAGTCTGGGGGGGGTATCACTGATAACTGCCATAGACTGTTATAAATATATGAATATATACGCCTCTCCTATTTGTGGTCAAATACAGGTGTGATGGGGATCCACTAAATTTTTTGCTCATAGCTCTCTACCAGCATTAAAGGGAATATATCAGCAGTTTTCTAGACCATAAACTACATAAACTAACGTCATCTTGAAAAGCACAAGAAATGTTGATTATGTTCATACCTTTGTATTATAAGTCTGTTTCTCGAATGTTTATGCGAATGAGCTCATAAGTGCAGGGGGCTTGGCCTGCAACTAAACTCTCCGGCCTCTCATCCCTCCGCCGGCCTCCTGGCAGTTACTGATAGGTCTCTCCTCTCTCTGACCCGCTCCCCACCCGAGATCTCACGCAAGTGATGTCATTCCCAGGGGCAGCGCATGCACTCGTTGATAGTCCGGCTCCCCTAATTTCATCAGGACATCACTATGTGTGCTCGGCATCTGGGAATGACGGTGCCTAGGTGAAACATCGGGCAGCAGAGTAGGTCACAGAGAAGAACGAACTGTTAGTCACTGACAAGGAAGGAGAAAGAGACCGGATAACTGTAAGCGTAGGGCCAAGACCCTTGTACTGGCCATCTCATTTGGAAACCAACATATGGAAGTCATCAGCATTTCAGATGCTTTACGTATATGAATTTAGTTTTGGGTCTGAAAATCTGCTGACAGGTTCCCTTTATTCCAGTCTTCTCCAATTTGACACTACAACTTGCAGCTTGAACTGATGGCCGTGACAGTATCAACCTGCGCTAGAAGGTCTTCATCAGGCTGCAAACAAATGATCCAGAGAATCTCCAAGACCCTGCATCAACATGGGCTCTTTGGAACTATCCTTCCGTGGTATATTGGTCTGAAGCACTTCATTTTAGCTTTATGATACTGCATTATTTTCTGATATGAACTGTTTGGTTTAGTGTATACATATGGTTTTAATCCTGTTGAGGGTTGATTTGCTACCATGTAGGGGTTATTTGACTACACCAAAGTCAGGGCCTGTGTTTTGTACTTTTTATGGATCCTCTGGAATAAGATATCGGTTTGAAGATATCAAGGTATCATTTTGTTCAACTTTCCTACATGACTTGCATGCCCATACAGATGGCTTAGGGGAGATGATCCTACTCACAAATGCCCTTTAAGGCCTCTTTCAGACATCCGGTGTCAGGGGTCCGGCGGCGTGCGGCGAAAAGTCGGGCCGCCGGATCCGGCCTGCAGCGGTGACACCGGATGTACATGCGGCGCCTGATGCGGCTTGGACGACATTTAAAGGGGCCGCAGCACCGGGGGATGAGAGAGCCAGCCGGAGAGAGATCGGGAGGCGAGAGAGCAGCCAGAGAGACAGCGGGGGACGAGAGAGCAGCCAAAGAGAGAGCGGGGGATGAGAGAGCAGCCAAAGAGAGAGCGGGGACGAGAGAGCAGCCAGAGAGACAGCGGGGGACGAGAGAGCAGCCAGAGAGACAGCGTGGGACGGGAGAGCCAGCCAAAGAAAAGTATGAAGCATATGGAGAGAGAAGGAGAGAGAGAAGGGGAGGGGGAGAGAGAGATGCGCGCCGGGCACTTGTGGGGTTAAAGCTCACAGTGCCCGGGCATGCGCTGTTGAAAAAGCCGGTCCAGTGCTGCAAAAAAAGTTTCAGCCAACGTTTTTTGCAGACGCCGGACGACGCATGTTTGCCGTATTCGGCAAAACCCGGAGGCGCCGCATGTCCATCCGGCACGATGCGGCGATTATTACATTCTATGTGAAAAAACCGGATCCAATTCCGGATCTGGTTTTCACAATTTTCGCCGCATCTTGCCGGATTTAAAAAAACGGATGTGTGAAAGTAGCCTAAACTAGATGTTTTTTTTCTAAACTGCTCAGAAAGATGTAACTTTTATCTAATGAATATTAGCATGCAATACATTAAAAATGAATACATACTGTATAATAGTAAGAATTACCTCACCAGTCCGGCTGTTTGGCCCCTAGATACAGCTTTATCATACTGTTTCTTTGCATCTTCCTTTCCCTTAATCACTCCTGGATATGATACTCCGTCTATTATCCTATGTGTTTAATATAAGTAATGGCCATTACAAGTAAAACAATAAAACACCTACAATATATCTAACTTTTAAATCAACTCATAGCAACAATAAATATGTCACGGCAAGGAGCCAAGTTATCCAGAAATGCTTTTAGGCCAAATACTATTGATTTTTAACATTATTTCAATTTACATGTTTTAAGGCTTTATTTAGCATATTGCAAATAATAACCTAGAACATGACATAAAATGAACGATCCATTAAAGGGAATCTGTCAACAAGTTTTTGCTATGTAATCTGAGAGCAGTATAATGTAGGGTCTTAATAGGCTGTGTGCTGTTGTTTCCATACCATGAGTGGTTTCTCACTAGGAGATTATCACTGCCTGGACTACAGCTCACATGGGCCCTGGACAGACCACACCCTCTGATTAGCAGCTCATTGTATATAGACACTGTATATATAGAGCTTGGTGTGGGCGGTGTTAGCTTTCTCAAATCAGGGTCTATTTCCTACATTATGCGGCTCTCAGACGAGGTAGCAAAAGCCTGGTGACAGATTCCCTTTAAGACAAAAGTCACATATAAGGATTGGTGTATCATGGGTCCTGATGATAACAAAGGGAAAATATAGATGAAACAAAGGATTTGGAGAATTTTTTTTCACTTTTTTTGGCTAAAATTTAATTTTGCAATTGTGTTTCATGAGCCATTTTGCACCGTTTGGCTTCTAGGCTTCTTGTTTTCCTTCTGTCAGTGAGCTGGTTCTGGCAGGGAGATTGTAACTCTTTTATCTGTATTTTACAGCGCTCAGCTGATGCGTGACCACAAACCACATGAAACGAGAGATGAACTTTCACATGATTATAAGTCAGCTGAGAAACTCTGGTAGACTCCTCTTCGGAACAAGCTCACTGACAGATTCTTAGTTAACTCATTCTCAGCCAGCAATTTTTTGTCATATATAAATTGCACTGGAATTTATTGTGCTTTAAAATAAAAAATATAATATCTTATACAAGAGCCACCGGAACAGGATTGTCAGTGATCTTCCAAGTCTTAAGAGTCAACTCATCATAAGAGCCCAGTACAACTTTGTCAAATTTGCGGAGTGGAGGAAACTTGTTCTTTCCATTGGACTCAACAGTAAAAGTTGCACCTGATCTGCAGCCGCTGATTGCCTGCAGCTATTATGTGACCGTGTCTATTAATTATCAGACCGATAGGCGTTGCCAGCTCAATGTCAAATTGTCTTATATCTTATAAAATGATGCGCTGCTGCATATTTGACACAGTCGTCATTTCTTCTATTAATCAGCTTAGGTCTACACACCCACAGCAGTTATGCCCATATGATAGCAATGATGTACATGTATGTCAATTTTACAGGAAAGGGTTACCGTAGCCCTGGGGGGTCCAGTCTCTCTAATAATAATAAAGACAACTCCAAACTTGTTACTATGAGACAAAATTGTGAGGAATATCTGAGAATATTTCTACTTCTTGTAAGGAAGCAGAAAGCTCCTTGGGCTGAGTAGGTGTACGTTGGTCTTGTGTCAATCCCTGCAATGAGGACTTAGGGCAGGGTTGCATATTAAAGTTTCTGGGCCTTGAATCGAACTCTATAACAAGGTCCATAAACTTTCATGAAATTTATAGTACTGATGACTGACCATTGAGTCATTGGAGAAATAAAAGGTAAGGATCACTGTGATCTCACAGATCAGGGAAAACCAACATTGGCATTTCTTTAGGCTATGTGCACACGGTGTGGATTCACCTGTGGATTTTGCACAATCCGCAGGTAAATCCGCAGGTCAAAAGACCTGTGGTTTACCTGCGGATTACCCTGCGGTTTATCACCTACACAATGGAGGAGCTGGCAAACTGCGCGGAAAAATCCGCAGAAAAGAATGACATGTCAATTATTTCTGCGGATTTGAAACCGCAGGCAAAACTGCGCGGAAAAATCTGCACCGTCTTCACAGCGGTTTCAATTTTCCATAGGCTAGAATGGTACTGTACATCACCTGCAGTTCTGCTGCGGATCCGCAGGGCCAAATCCGCTGCCGATCCGTAGCAGAATCCGCACCGTGTGCACATAGCCTTATGTGGATTTAAAGGGGTTATCCAGGACTATATTTTTTTTTTTTACTACGGGCATAAAAACTAACAGACAGGTAATTACTAACTACCTGCCTTTTGTTTCCAACACTGATCTCTACCAGACATTCCACGGCTTCTGCTGATGTCACATCGACAGGACAGTGGCTTCTCTTCTGCTCTGTTGATAGGGTGTGACTGCCGATGTCATGCTGATTGACAGCCGCTCCCTCCTGCATAGCTGCGAGGAGTTAGATGTCAATCAGCATGACGTCTGCAGCCATGCCCCATTGACAGAGGGGCGGCTTCTCTTCTGCTCTGTTGATAGGGCTTAACTGCCATTGTCATGCTGATTGATAGACGCTCCCTGCTGCATAACTGAGGAGGGTTGACTGTCAATCAGCATGCTGTCTGCAGTCACGCCCCATTGACAGAGGGGCAGCTTCTCTTCCGCTCTGTTGATAGGGCGTAACTGCCATTGTCATGCTGATTGATAGACGCTCCCTGCTGCATAGCTGAGGAGGGTTGACTGTCAATCAGCATGATGTCTGCAGTCACGCCCCATTGACAGAGGGGCAGCTTCTCTTCCGCTCTGTTGATAGGGCGTAACTGCCATTGTCATGCTGATTGATAGATGCTCCCTGCTGCATAGCTGAGGAGGGTTGACTGTCAATCAGCATGATGTCTGCAGTCACGCCCTGTCGATAGAGCAGACCTGAAGAAGAAGAGCTGCTCTGTTGATGTTGAGCAGCTGAGTCACCGGCAGGAGTGACCAATGACCACCGGTAGTTAGCAACTACCTGCCTGTTAGTTTTTAGGTCCACAGAGAAAAAAATTGTCCTGGATAAACCCTTTAATGGTTTCTGTGGCCCAGATGCATCTGCAACCTTTGCCCTCCTTGTAGTTATGCCCCTGACTCCTGGTACCAGTGAGCGCTTTACTAGCCATAAAATGTAATCCTACCACTTCTTGACATATACCTTTGTTGTACTTACATCGTGAAATTAGTTATAAAAGCGGTTTTTGGTAAATCCACATCAAAGTTGGCTTCTTTTGATACGTTGGCTCTATTAACAGCTTTGCTTGTGATGACATTATGGGCAAAGCGAGATGTCACCAGGCTGCTGATGTCTGTACTGTAGACTTCGATATCATTCAGCGGCTGAATGGTGTAACACAGAACAGAAAATAGGTTATTATAGTATGAGAAATGTTTATATGATAATCAATAATGCCGCTACGTTAGCAACAACCATGGGTCCAGCAAGCATGAGCGAACACTCCAAATTGTCTAATCAACACATAATACAAGTACACAAGAGGCTAAAAAAGGTGCCTCCCTTCCTTAACTACAGGATTGAAATTCCCAAATAAATCTGGTTACTTGGTAAAAGGAAAATATATATACACCACAGTAGGGTAACTAAAAACAGTATGTCAACAATATGAAAAGCATACAGTATATTGCAAATAATCAGTTCCCCAGCGGCTCAATGGTCGCATACTGGTAATAGAGTAGATAATGTACGCATCCAGGTAAGGTTTGAAGGCTCCTGGCTGAATGGAGCAGTGATCTATCATATGCACTGATACTATTACAACTAATGGAAACACCAATGATTGCAAAGCTCTGCACTCAGCTTAGAATGAATGGAGCGGCAGGGCTCATGATCAACCTCTGCTCCATTCAATGCTACAATTCCTGGAATTGCTGGGGACCACGGCGGTCAGACTCCCCTTGGATAGGGGGTATACCTTTCAAACTTGTGAATACCCATTTAACATCATGTCTCCAGTAGGGTATCAAGAAATACCGGAGCCCATGAAATGGCCAGTAACATTTTCCATTCTATGATGGACAAAAAAAGCGCCAAACAAGACTTTTTCTATGTTTGGGACTGAGAAGTAAGCAGATCCAGGCAGATGATAGTGAGAGTCCTCAACACACTAGCAGTCAGCTGATCTTTGGTACATTTTCATTTTACTTCAAAGTCTTGTATAATGTAAAATGGCACTCTACACGGCAATGCGAGTTGAGCATAATAACAATAAATCAGTGACTTTGTGTCTAAGTGGCTTTTTTGTTATGTTGCTTCCGGCATGTTTCGATATATTAAGTGGCCAACCCATGTAACTGCTTGGCGCTCCATGATGTAAGTGTCCTGGAGTGCCTTGCCTCGAAGTACACATATGTCATTAGATAGCAATTATCTCATCTGTCTCACCAATTACCCATGTTTGAAGAATGTTTATTTCCATTAATCAATCCCTGATCTATGCAGTCTTGGTGCAACTCTGCAGACTATTACCTGATCAATAATAATTGAGAAATGTCCAAGGCACTGAATCTTCTTCTCCAAGGAACCTCTTTATTGGTTACTGCATACAAAACATAAAAACTACATGCAACGTATCGGCCACAGAGGGTCTTTTTCAAGCCAAATGTAGTAAAAAGGTGGGAAGTTGGCTTGAAAAATGCCCAGTGTGGCTCAAACGTTGCATGTGCCTTTTACCTTTTGTATGTGGTAACCGATAAAGGGGTTACTTGCAGAACGTCCGATGGTTTGAACCTTTTTTGATTTCAACCCTTACCCATGAGCATGTGCTCTTCCGAGTACTCCTGTTGTGTTCCTTATTAGCGAGACACTGCCGAACTTCTCTGGTAGCTGGTTAACTCTTAAAGAACAAGAGCAACTACAGTCTGAAATTGGACATGCCAGATCCTTAGCCCCCCAACATCATCTGTTGGGGGAGAATCAGAAGACCATCAATATCAACAAGTAGTTATGGGGGTCTTAAGACAAACAGTGAACAGTGAAGTGGGGACTCCTAAAGTGTCATACTCTTTTTCATCCATGCTACCAAGCCAAAGATTAAAATGTATAAAGACTGTCTGGCATTGAGAACTATTGTACCTCCATGTAATGTCCCAGTCTCTTTTCTATACCTGTGTATGTGCTGTGTTGTATCCAGTACTTACCTTATCGTTGCTTCTTTTCTGTAGAAGAGATGAAAACGAAAAAAAATTACATATTAAAAATATAAAAAAATGGAACAAATCTTACCAACGATGACTGAATTATGTAAAACAATAATGCTATTTTGTTTTTATATTGCGTTTTCTCAATTTAGATGTTTTTCACTTCAGATGTTTAACACCTGTGTCCAGTCTGTTGAAAATTGTAGATACAAGACAATAAGAGAAACAGAGCAAAAAGCCTGCTGATGGTTCCCTGCTCTCCGACAAGTGATGAGCATTTTTCAAAGTAATTTTTTAGGAGGATAATGCAACTTGCCATTCAGCAAAGAGTGTTGAAGTTTTTGTCAGGTGTAGAGGAGAAGACCAGGTTGTGGGTTCTGACAGGGCACTGGGGCCAGAACTGCTGGGGCCAAACCTACTGTTGCCGGGGAAAGGAAATTGGAGATGGGGCAGACTCTCAACCTGTGTAGCAGGGGCGTGTCGAGCCAGGGAGGTATAAAAGGGTTTACGTAGTAAAAGAAGGGGGCTTCCCGCCAGAGAGAGGAGTCAGACAGTACCGATGCCAGGCTGCGGGGAAAGATAGGCTGCATAGTAGTGGTGTAGCGAGGACTCCCAGGTTTCGGCGGGTGTACGGAGGAATGCACGCCGAGTGGAGGATTGCGGAGGACTCCACTCTGCAGCGCTGCAGCATAACGGACTAGAGGCTCAGCAGGTAAGACCGGTGACCGCCCGCTGCCCCCAGAAGTGAGACTGATTTGTTAGGCGTGGAAGCCGGAAGAACTCAGCATCAGCCTCAGTCAGCAACCAACCAACCATCTGACCCAGGAAAAGAAACAGACAACCGAGTCACGCTAAGTGGAATTTTAGACTGTCATTTTGAATTACTCTTTCCCTGTTTACCACTCATTCTTTACCTGTTTATTCCTTGTTGCTCCCTGCGTGGAGGATACCCCTGTACTTATAAAACGAGAAATTGTTAACCCCTTCTCTGTGCTTCTGTGTCACTGCATCTGAATACCTGTGTTACACAGGAAAGACATATGAACTCAATGGCATGGCTAGAAAACAGTTTAGATCCATGTGATAGAACATTTTTGTTGGAAATGAAAAAAATTCACTAGGCTGTATCACCTTAGGCTAGGGTCACACGACTGATTTTCTTTCATCGGTCCGATTATGCCAATTACACTCTGATCAGATTTTGATCAGAGTTTGAACAGATTATGATCCAATTTTCTCAAATGCGGATAATTATTTTTTTTCCATTTGTCCATTAAGTGTGTCCTTGAAATTCGGACTGCACTTGAATGTCATCCAAGTGCTTTCTGATCCTTTCCATGGACCCATAGACATGAATGGGCAAGTGCCATCTGATTCAATGGCAAATCATGCATGCTGTGATTTTTTCCTTAGACTGACTCGTTCTGATGAAAAAGTCAGACATATGCACAGTCCCACAGAATAACATGGGGTATGCATAGCACTCGTCCAATAATTATGGTCACGTGCACGAGCCCTAAAGCTGATCTGTCAATTCGTCTTTGAGAAAGTTAAGAAAGTTGACACTACCTTGATGTAGAAAAAATATTAGTGATGCCAGTCTAGAATTCAGAACGATTATGGTTGACATTTCAGATAGATGGTGGTGCATGGTGGTAGGACATTTTGCTTAATTCTAGTATAGGAAAAACCATGGCACTCCATTTTTACAGTGAAGGTTAGATTTATTGATGTCTCAGCATGTGATATTCAAGGAAAATTAGACATCACAGGGTGACTAACGTTTTGGTCAATGGAGATGTTGAAAGCTGCTATCCTTTGACTTGTGATCTACCTTGATCATGACATGATGACACAATAATAAGTGTATTCTTTTTCACTGCAAAAAGGAGCACAGTGTTATTTTTCTATACCAATGAGAAAATTCAAAACGGTCTTAGGAGCGTAGGAAAGAGACACAGACGAGAGATGGGGTTAAACCACAACGCGATTCGATGGAGGATCCGTCTTCATCAGGTGGATGTTTATCCCATCTCTCGTCTGTGTCTCCCATCCTCCATCGGAGGTTCTCAGCTGGAGCTGCGGTGGAGACCCGACATCCTGTCCACCCCTGGGCTGCTTCCTAAGCACTCCTTTATGACTGCTCATTACTGACTCATTTTTCTATACCAGTCCCAAATTCAGGTTTGGAGGGGAGCTACAGAAAACTAATGAGGATTTTTTGTTGATTATTTCATATTTAATTTCCTTAAAATTATAGTTATTTTTCTCTACTTGTTCTGGAAACCGATATGCCATTTATTTATTATTTATTAACGGCCTTCTGCTCGAACTCGAGTCATGGAGACTTGATTGATAAATGCTTCTGTAAGAAGATCGATCTTGTGAAAGCCTAGATAGGTCCACCAGGGTTTTCTCTGCCGTTAACTTCATTGTATCAAGCCATCGGGTTGCTGGTCTTCCTCTTTGCACTGTTCCTTCTACTCTTCCAAACACGATGTCCTTCTCCAGTGATTGTTCTCTTCATATGATGTGTCCAAAGACGGCAAGTCATAGCTTGGTGATCCTTGCTTCAAGTGACATGTCTGGCTTGATTTGTTCCAAAACTGATAAAATCATTTGACTCATGGAGGGTTTATAAACTTTGATTGTTCAGCTTTTTTTGTCATATTTGGGGTTTGCATATTTGCTGCCCAACAATATTGCTACAGAGAGGGAAACAGGAGCAAAGCAGGAAAGCCCGAATCTTGTACAAACTTATGCCTGACTGTGAGGAACTCATATGGGATAACTGTGTGAGTAGATTGTAGGTGTGCACAAGATTGCCAGACAAGCTATTGCAGTGCATTGCTGTCAAGAGAGGGGATGGGGGAAGCACTTGTTCCAAGCACGGAGAGTGAGAGAACTGTGCTATAATAGAAGTGACACAGGGACGGTACCAGAAAAGGTGCTGGAAAACATGACCCCAGTGGAAGCCCACTTTTCATGTTTGTACCAATCTATTTCTGGTCAAGTGGTTGCCTTTTGTAAGAACGTTTGTAACCATCAAGATTGCTGCCTCTTTGTTGAGCTGTTCTCAATGTATATTTGCATTTCATGTCTTTCTATGATAACTGTTATGCTCGCAGGTGGCGCACATGGTTCGTGGCCCCACTGTGCCACGGACCAGACCTACCTTGGAGGGACATAACTAATCAGCTACCTTGATGTTCACTGGAGCCTATAGTGGTGAGGTCAGGCTTGTGCAGCAGGCAGCTGCCAGGTGCCACTCCAAGGAAGCGTCCGGCAGCAGCAGCTGACCCCAAAGGACTAAGCCGTTAATCCAAATTCCTAGACAGGACAGGACGGCCACTGGGATTAGAGCAGACTGTGCAGACAAGACGGCAACTTGAGATGAGTTCAGACTGTGCAGACAGGACCACCACTTGGACAGGTACAGACATATAGGTCTCATTAACAGTTCTGCTACCGCCGATGTGGTTACGGGGTACAGAAACCATGGACGTGATTACAGGATATGGATACCGCTAAAACAATGACAACCTATACTGAACTAATGGCACACAGGATACGGGAATAGATTTAACAGACTTGTGACGGGGGACCTGGTAACATACAGTTGCACACACCAAACCACCTAACAGTAACTTTAGGGGTTGCTCAGGCACCTCCCTACTGGGGAGGGTGACTTTTATATAAGATGCCTCCCAGCTATTGGCTGGGAGACATCTTGCATGTGGAACACATTAACTAAATGCCCCACAGCTGTTAGCTGGGGGCATTTACCATGTGCACTTGAAGCCCCTTTAAGAGCAAAGGAGGGCGCGCACATGCACACTAGGCACACCACCAAAACACATTGCGGCATACACAGGGAAGGAGGAGGGGGCATGCAAGGAAGCTGCTGCAGCCAGAGCATTGTGTAAGCTGGCATCACTGCATGTGGGAAGGAGGGGAACCATGAGGAGGCACCAGCAGATGTTACAGTATCTAGAATCAAATAGATTGTCTTGCTTAAAAATAAAAAGAGACAAAGATGTTTAAGAAAAAAAAACACACTTGCTAACACTTAATTTTTTCACTAATTTAGGTCAGATGCACTTGTGACTCCTCAATAGTTCATGCCAGTCAGTACAACACATCTGTTGAGGCCACTCATTGGCTGTATTGGTGAAGTGATCACATTGTCACTGGCAGCGACAAGAGGCGGGACCGCTGCATCATCTGTTAGTATGGGATCAAAAAGGTGAGTAGATTTTTTGTTACTTTGTATAATTTGTCTTTTCTTTCTTTAACCCTTTCGCGCCTGAGCCTGTTTTTGCCTTCGTGACCAGGCCAATTTTTTCAATTCTGACCAGTGTCACTTTATGAGGCCATAACTCTAGAACGCTTCAACGGATCCTGCTGATTCTGACATTGTTTTCTCATGACATATTGTACTTCAGGATAGTGGTAAAATTTCTTAGATATGAACTGCGCTTATATGTTAAAAAAATCGAAATTTGGCAAAAATTTTGAAAATTTTGCAATTTTCAAACTTTTAATTTTTATGCCCTTAAATCAGAGAGTGATATCGCACAAAATAGTTAATAAATAACATTTCCCACATGTCTACTTTACATCTGCACAATTTTGGAAACATAATTTTTTTTTTTTGGAAGTTATAAGGGTTAAAAGTTGACCAGCGATTTCTCATTTTTACAACAAAATTTACAACACCATTTTTTTTAGGGACCACCTCACATTTGAAGTGAGTTTGGGGGGTCAATATGACAGAAAATACCCAAAAGTGACACCATTCTAAAAACTGCACCTCTCAATGTACTCAAAACCACATTCAAGAAGTTTATTAACCCTTCAGGTGCTTCACATGAATGAATGGAATGTGGAAGGAAAAAATAAACATTTAACTTTTTTTCACAAACATTTTACTTCAGAACCATTTTTTTTATTTTCACAAGTGTAAAAACAGAAAATGAACCACAAAATTTTTTGTGCAATTTCTCCCAAATACGCCGATACCCCGTATGTGGGGCTAAACCACTGTTTGAGCACACGGCAGAGCTCAGAAAGGAAGGAGTGCCGTTTGACTTTTTCAATGCAGAATTGGCTGGAATTGAGATAGGACGCCATGTCGCATTTGGAGAGCCCCTAATGTGCCTAAACAGTGGAAACCCCCACAAGTGACCCCATTTTGGAAACTAGACCCCTTAAAGAACTTATCTAGACGTGTCGTGAGCACTTTGAACCCCCAAGTGCTTCACAGAAGTTTATAACGTAGAGCCATGAAAATAAAAAATCATTTTTGTTCCACAAACATGATCTTTTAGCCCCCAATTTTTTATTTTCACAAGGGTAACAGGAGAAATTGGACCCCAAAAGTTGTTGTCCAATTTGTCCTGAGTACACTGGTACCCCATATGTGGAAGAAAACTACTGTTTGGGCACACGGTGGGGATCGGAAGGGAAGTAGTGACGTTTTGGAATGCAGACTTTGATGGAATGGTCTGCGGGTGTCATGTCGCGTTTGCAGAGCCCCTGATGTGCCTAAACAGTGGAAATCCTCCATAAGTGACCCCTTTTTGGAAACTAGACCCCCCCAAGGAACTTATCTAGATGTGTGGTGAGCACTTTGAACCCCCAAGTGTTTCACTAAAGTTTATAATGTAGAGCCGTGAAAATAAAAAAATCATTTTTTTTCCACAAAAATGATCTTTTAGCTCCCAATTTTTATTTTCACAAGGGTAACAGGAGAAATTGGACCCTAAGAGTTGTTGTCCAATTTGTCCTGAGTACGCTGGTACCCCACATGTGGGGGGGACCACTGTTTGGGCACACGGTGGGGCTCGGAAGGGAAGTAGTGACGTTCTGGAATGCAGACTTTGATGGAATGGTCTGCGGGCGTCATATTGCATTTACAGAGCCCCTGATGTACCTAAACAGTGGAAACCCCCAATTCGAATTCCAACCCTAACCCCAACACACCCCTAACTCTAGCCCTAACCCTAGCCCTAACCCTAGCCCTAACCCTAACCCTAACCCTAGCCCTAACCCTAGCCCTAACCCTAGCCCTAACCCTAGCCCTAACCCTAACCCTAGCCCTAACCCTAGCCCTAACCCTAACCCTAACCCTAGACATAGCCCTAGCCTGCCTACCTGCTTTTTTTTTCTTTACTTTTTTTTTTCTTTTTGTGTTTTTTATTTTTTGTATTTTTGACTCATAGTAACGCCACTTCTCCTCTGATCTCACACTGGCAGATGATCAGAGGAGAAGCAGCGTTACTATGTGACAAGATCGCTGCCCGGCACATAGTAACGCCACTTCTCCTCTGATCTCACACTGACAGATGATCAGAGGAGAAGCAGCGTTACTGTGTGACAAGATCGCTGCCTGACACAGCTGTGCCAGGCAGCGATCAGCTGTGCCAGGCAGCGATCTAGTCACACTGTAACGCTGCTTCACCTCTGCTCATCTGTCAGCATGAGCTCAGAGGAGAAGTTGCATTATAATGAGGGAGATCGCCGGGAAACAAGCAGCTTTCCCAGCGAGCTCTCTCATTGGCTGCTGTGACGCGACTTCATCAGGACCTGAACCAATCAGGTCTCGATGACGTCGGGGGTCCCAGCATGCATTGTGCACCGGGATCCCCGCGTTATAAGGTATGAGGGGGTCCCGGGGGGCACAAAACCGCCGACAATAGATAAACGTCGGCGCTGCACAAAGCCCAGCAAGCGCCAACGTTTATCTGTCACCCCATACCCTCGAGTATGAGATGCTGGCACCGCCATTAGGGGCTTATCTACAGCATTCTTTAATGCTGTAGATAAGCCCCCGATGTAACTGAAAGATAAGAAAAATTAGTTAGATTATACTCACCGGGGGGTGGTCCGGTCTTGGTCCGATGGGTGTTGCGGTCCGGCGCCTCCCATCTTCTAATTATGCCGTCCTCTTCTTTGCTGCCTGTCGTGGCTCCTGTGCAGGTGTACTTTACCTGCCCTGTTGAGGGCAGAGCAAAATACTGCAGTGTGCAGGTGTCAGACCTCTCCTGGCACCTGCGCACTGCAGGACTCTGCTCTGCCCTCAGCAGGGCAGAGCAGTGTGCCTGCGCAGGAGTCATGACAGGCAGCAAAGAAGAGGACGTCACCGTTAGAAGATGGGAGGCACCGGACAGGACCATGACAACCATTGGACCAAAAAAGGACCCGGACCGCCCCTGGGTGAGTATAATATAACTTATTTTTCTTATCTTTCAGGTTACATCAGGGGCTTATCTACAGCAATGCAGAATGCTGTAGATAAGCCCCTGATGGCGGTGCCGGCAGCTGATACTCGAAAAATAGGTGACAGATTCCATTTAAGAATCAGACAATTCATTGATCTTTTTTAGAGACTTGTACTACAGTAGTTCTACTGTTGGATCGGATTATGTAGACTACCTTTTGCTTCCCACATGTATCAATGAGCCCTGAACACCCATGATCCTACCAATACTTCTACTGTTGCCTTTTCTTGAATCATTTTTTGTTCACCGAGTATCGAGAATACCCTTCTGCTAAGGAATTGCATTGACCCATTCAGCTAATCAACACAATTTGACTCTTTCAAAGTGTCCCAAATCCTTCCATTTTTGCCTAATTAATGTTAAATTCAAGAACTGACTGGCTTCTTACTGCCTAATATAGTGCACCTTAACATATGACATTGTAACAAAATAATTAATGTTATTTTTTATTATTATTAAGATCATTAATGTTGTTGCTGATTTAGATGGCTGATATGTGTATTTATATATATATATATATATATATATATATATATTCAAAAGTACGTCTGCATATAACAGTTATGCCCATTGAAGATTTTACTGACCTGAATGTTTCTAAGTCCTTCAATCAGTAGGTCACCATTTATTGGAGATAGAACATGCATGAATACTGTAAAAAGCAGCAGGAGTTGATCCATTCTGGAAACCTGGCTATTACCTGGGTATTTAGGTATAAAAAGGGTGTAATAAATAAGCAATAGAAAGTTAAAGATCAGCAGGATCTCTGCCTGTGAGGACTGAATCTGTCACATTAATTCCCCACATCTACAGTAGATAATTAAATTAGAAATTTTATTTCCTTGTTGTAAATGTATTCATTAAAACAGAATAAATGTTTTCTAACTGCTGGATTCGCTTTATCACTTGAATATCCACTTTGACAAAAGGGAGCCTAAGTTCCGCACACGTTTCTTGTAGCCAGATAGCATTCTCAGTATTCTTGCCTTAGGATGATTTGTATCTGCTCGTATTTTGCTTTAGTTTAGAAATATCCTTTGGTTGGCAATATGTTAGAGATGTATCAAGACTTTCAAATATATTAAAAGCAAAAAGTATTATACAGTATTTGCCACATTATACCAGGATGGGGAACGTACAGTATATTACTGAAAGGAGCCCAGGTTAGGGGACATTATACCAGGATGGGGAACGTACAGTATATTACTGCAGGGGGTCCAGGATGGGGGACATTATACCAGGATGGGGGCATATATTACTGAAAGGAGCCCAGGTTAGGGGACATTATACCAGGATGGGGAACGTACAGTATATTACTGCAGGGGGTCCAGGATGGGGGACATTATACCAGGATGGGGGCATATATTACTGAAAGGGGCCCAGGTTAGGGGACATTATACCAGGATATACCTTGCACATCTACTGTTCCTGCATAGAAGCTCTCTGATGTCTGTATCTGCCCCGGGTACAACATATCCAACATTTTTCCGGCTTCTTCATTGGCGGGAAATTGACTTTCCAAATTTTGGGATATTTAACAGTACATATTTTTTAATTTATTGACTGACAGACAACCCCAGAGAATAACACAACCAACAAAATCAATACAAGAATCTTCATGTGCAATTTTTTTTTCCTGCAAAATACAATTTTGCATAAGTGAATTACAACCAACGTTTCTGAATGAATTTGGCGCATCTTGCAGCTGCCGTATGCCACCGCCAGAAATGTGCTCTCGTCAGTAGCTGATGTATATTTCTGTCGTAATTTATTCAACTTTTGCTTTTTTTGGGTGACTTATCAAGCAGTTTTATGCCCCAAAACAGTTGAAAATTGTTTGAAGAGTCGGGGTCCTAATTACTTTTTTTTGGTTGAGAGTAAACAGGAAATAAATGATTGAAGTATTCATGGAATGGATAGAATAGTTAATGAAATTGTACTGGTGGACTGATCACATTGGTGACTTTACGCTGTTTTCCTTTGTGTAAGTGAAAGAAACTTTTGCAAAATGCAGAAGGAAAATAATTTTTTTATTTTTTCTTTATTGTTTGTTTTTATTTTTTTCTTCTATGTGCATATATGTGGATGCGCTTCCACATGGTGGCCTGCATTTGTGTTTGGCACTCTGTGGAGGGAGTACGCTCCACATATTTTGTATTTTGGCTACAATGCCAACAGGAAGCAGCCAGCATTACATTTTTTTTGCAGGTTTCCTCTACAGATTCAGAAAGGAATGTACGGTCGTCTTATTTAAAAGATAACAGATATTTTTATGCCTCACTGCCACAGAATAAAGATAACCCTAAAATTGTCCATGGTGTAAAATATAAAAGGTAAAAAACAATGGCGGAATTGATGTTTATTTCTATCCTTTTCCATAAAATAATTAATAAAAGCTGGCTGATTATATATGTCATACGCTATATGATCACAAAATGGTGCCACTGATAAACACAACTCACCTTGCAAAAAAAACGAGCCCTCGTACGGTTACATCAACGGAGAAGATAAAAATATTGTGGCTCTTTGAATGGAAATGATTTGTCCTGAAATCCTAAAATTGATCAGTGCAAAAGGGGTTAACACTAAGGGTTTTCATTTTCTTATTATTACTTTTTTAACACTTTGCGCTGCCAACAGGAAAAGTGAGGAAGGAAAGTATAACTACTTGTCACTGCGTCGCGGCTTGTTAATGATTGTGGATTTTCTTGTTTGTAATTGATGTTCGGTTGTGGAATGGAAAAGTTAGAATAAAAAAGCAGTTGTGGATTTCGAAGGTACGGAAAGCTTTGTATACCAATTCTTACGGAAGTGTCACTAAAAAGACAATATCTGAAACATAAAACATATTAACATAACACAAGCATAACTGTAACAACACTCACCGCTTTGCTGGGATGGTACATGTAATAAATACAGAGTGTAGGACCTCCGCCCCCTCCAGTAATCCAGTGTCTTCTGTATTGTGTCCCGCCTACAACATTTCCCTGGCTCGAAAGGTCCTAACTATGTCTGATATTGCAGGTATTGTAAATATGTCATGCTTTACTTATCTTGAGTGATAAAATGCTTTCTACATCCTCCACATTCCTGAAGTTTCAGATTCATCAGTATTTTAAAGAGGTAATAAAGTAATTTTATGTGTAATATTTCTGCTTATAGCTAACAATTATCATGCAGGAGTTTAGAGATGCGGGTGGGCATGTTTTGAAACTACCGTGTGTGCACCAACAAGATCAGGAACAGGTTAAAAGATCAAGGAATGTTCATATTGTAAAAGAGAAGGCTAAGAGGAGATTTTATAGCGGTCTATGACGGGATGTCACAATGTAGATCATCCTTATTCTCATTTGCACATGGAAATGCAAGAAGCAATGGGATGAAACTGAAAGGGAGAAGATACAGATTAGATATTAGAAAAACCTTTTTGACAGTGAGGTTGATCAATGTGTGGAACAGGCTGCCATGAGAGGGAGTGAGTTCTCCTTCAATGGAAGTCTTCAAACAGAGGCTGGACAGACATCTGTCTGAGATGGTTTGATGAATCCTGCATTGAGCAGGGGGTTGGACACGATGAATCTGGAGATCCCTCTCAACTCTAACATTTTATGATTCTATGATATCTCTGTCTTTTATCCTCTCTTGTTATGTATAGCACTTTGCTGCTTATCTCATATTATTCTCTCTTGTAATGTATAATAATTTTAGCTGCCACTGTGCCCTTTAATAAAGAAACAAAAAGGCCCCCAAAACTTCACCTTCCCTCCTATCATATGTTAAATTGTGGCAAACGAAAAGGAAGCCAGCTCACCAGTAAGCAGTAACACGGAGCTCCGTACAGACCGACGTCAACAGTTAGGAAAGGAGAAAGTTCAGCTCCAGCTGCTTAAAATTCTTCTATATTAAATCGGTTTAAAATAGACACATCATGAGTCTCTCCATATAACCATACCAGGTTAGAACGAGATGAGGTTACGCGTTTCGACCTACATGGTCTTTGTCATAGCCATATCCAGACTCCACCTTGGGTAGGGTATACTGTATATGTATACCTGTCCAATAGAATTACTCCCAGTAATCACAAGACATTTCAGGCAGACATCGTAGTTCAAACAGAACACAACATATACAAATAATAAAAACATTACCAATAGTGCAACACTAGATCATGTCTTTTGTTTAGACCTTTCGGATATCTTGTATTTAGGTGATAGATCCAAAATGCCTCTCGGGTGAAAAGACATCGTCTGATGTCTCCCCCCCGAGATGACAAATTCACCCGCTCAATCCCCTGTACCTTAAAATGTAATGTGCTTCTAGCATGACATTCTATAAAGTGCATTGAGGCTGCTGAGATGTTTCTTTCAAAATTATTTGTATTGGTTATATCATGCAGGTGCTCTCTGATTCGTATTTTTAGTTGTCTGGACGTGCATCCAACATAAGACAACTCACACCGGTCACAATTAATTTGATATATTACGCTACTAGAGTTGCAATTAACGTAATTTTTAATTTTGAAATTTAAGGTATGATCACTATTGCTAAAATCTTTAGACACCTGCGCATGCTTGCATGTTTTACAAATATTGGCACCGAACTTATAAAAACCTTTAGTAGTCAACCAGTTTTCCTTAGGTTTATTGCGATCCAAAGAAAACATGCTTGGCGATAATATACTACCCAGCGATGGAGCCCTCCTAGACACCACATTAACGCCGGGCGACAAGATTTGCGCTAATTTTTCATCCTCAAATAGTACCGGCAAATATTTATGGACAATTTTTCTGATACTGGAAAATTGCGGACTGTATTGGAAACAGATGTAGGGCTTATTCTCAATATTCTTATCCCTGTTTTTCACCGGGGTTGGCGCTATCAATTTTTCCCGTTTTTGGTTTGCACTATTTGTTGCGCCCTAGTTAGAGTCCAGTTCGGATATCTACGACTTGGTGAGAATTTGGCCCCCATTGCCACTCCCTTTAATTGTAAAAAAAATTCATCATTGAACATAAAAAAATTATGTGTCATTAGATAGAATACAACCTGTAAAATGTAATTTTGTAGTTTGACCGAAAAATTACTATGTTTTGAGAAATGATACTGCAAAGCTTGTATCGCCACATCATGGAAAATACAGGTGTATAAAGAAATCACGTCACATGTGAGCCATGTATACTTGGAGGACCAAATTTTTTTAGAAAAACACTCAAAACCTGCTTGGAATCCCTAATGTATCCTGGGGTTCGTTGTACCAAAGGTTGAAGTAACGAATCAACCCACTGGCACAAGTGTTCGTTATTTGACTCGATCTCCGATACTATTGGGCGCATTGGTGGAACACCATTGGATTTATGAATTTTGGGGACCCCGTGTATAATCGGTAGAACAGGATTTTTCACTTCTAAGTAGTCGGCCTGATTGGTTGTCAGTACTCCCAGACTAAGACCTTCTTTGATTATGGCATCACTTTTTTGTTTGAATTCCTGGGTAGGATTATATTTTAATTTCTTACATGTACTGTTATCTGACAATAATTCCATCATTTTTGAATGATTGTCCATTGAATTTAACACCACTACAACACCACCTTTATCGGACATTTTTATAACCAGATTAGAATTCTCCTTTAATTGTTTTAATATTTTATGTTGATGAATGGATACATTTTTGTTCAATTTACTTTGAGATTTAGTCTGGTTATAAAGACTGAGCAGTTCCCTCTCAACCATTTCCTGAAACCACTTCATACAACTTGATCTGGTCTGTATTGAGTAAAAATATAGGTTTTTCGTGGCAAAAGATGAAGACTGATCACATTCACCCACTTCTCTCATAGATTGGATTCCCAATTCCTGCAAATTAATGAGCCCTAATTGTTCATGAAAATTCATGTCAACAAATTCATTGCAATAACCCTGAGAATAATCATTCTGGGTATGGGAAAAATCTTCCTCTGGTTTTTCGGTGCCAAAAAAATGTTTTTTAACCGTTAAGTTGCGCATGAATTTGTTGACATCCAAAATAGTTGAAAAAAGATCAAAGTCCTGGTCTGGGACAAAATTAAGTCTTAAAGAAAGAATTTGGACTTGCTCTTCAGTAAGTTTGATTGCAGATAAATTAAGCACATTGTTGTAGTCGTGAATCGGTGCTAATACTTCCTCTTCTGAGTGGTTACTCCCTGTGCTCCTGCGATGTTTTGAACGTCGATAATCTTGTTGAGACGAACCAGGGTTGTTCTCATTTATATAAACATCTGAAGCACTCAGAGGATTATCTGAAGAATCCAAATCTGATGAGGTAAAAGATACGTGTGACTTGAATGTCCTTTTGAGATATCTGCGTTTACTGTGAGCCTGGCTGTGCTTCAGAATAGACTTGGGAGTTGTATTAGCATTGTCCCAATTGCCCCATTCATAAATCTTGTTTGTGGAGTAATTGTTAAGATCCCTAGCAAACTTGCTCTTTTTTCTATCCATGATTTCTTTTTCCAATTTGGAAACCTTCTGATTCATGGAAGCTATTCGGGAATCAAACAATGTTGACGATTTAAACTCCACCATTGAGGCATTAAGCTCACTCATTTCATGCTGGACTTCCTTTAGTTTCAAGTCCTCATATTTTATTATTAACTTCATGAGGTTTGTCGAACAATTGCTTAGAATTGTGTTCCACTCATTTTTAAAACAACAACTATGTGGCAAAAGATATGATACCAAGAGGCTTGCGTATAAAAAAATGCCGACTACCATCTACTCAGATGATTTTAAAAATGAGTGTTCTACCGATTATACACGGGGTCCCCAAAATTCATAAATCCAATGGTGTTCTACCAATGCGCCCAATAGTATCGGAGATCGAGTCAAATAACAAACACTTGTGCCAGTGGGTTGATTCGTTACTTCAACCCTTGGTACAACGAACCCCAGGATACATTACTGTAGGGATTCCAAGCAGGTTTTGGGTGTTTTTTCTAAAAAAATTTGGTCCTCCAAGTATACATGGCTCACATGTGACGTGATTTCTTTATACACCTGTATTTTCCATGATGTGGCGATACAAGCTTTGCAGTATTATTTCTCAAAACATAGTAATTTTTCGGTCAAACTACAAAATTACATTTTACAGGTTGTATTCTATCTAATGACACATAATTTTTTTATGTTCAATGGTGAATTTTTTTTACAATTAAAGGGAGTGGCAATTTGGACCAAATTCTCACCTTCCCTAGTGAATTTGGTAATGTCTTTTTGGGAGACAGAGTTCATATATTCAGTTTCTTATCCTTATCTGGAGCAATTGGTTTGGTATGGCAGATATATCGATGATACCCTAATTATTTGGGGTGGAGATATATCTGCCATACCAGACTTTGCTATGTATTTAAATTCAAACAGATATAACATCAAGTTCACCTACAAGTGTAATTCTGAAAAACTTTCATTTTTAGATTTGGATCTGATGGGTTTGGATGGTGCTATCATTCACACAGAAATGCATCATAAACCCCTTAGTGGGAATACTGTTTTACATGCAACAAGCAGTCATAATAAACATACAATAAAATCTATTCCGGTAGGTGAATATACACGAGTTAAACGTAATTGCAGCTCCAATGAGGTTTTGAGGGAGGAATTCAGGCATGTTACAAACAAATTGAAAAGTTGTAGATATCCGAACTGGACTCTAACTAGGGCGCAACAAATAGTGCAAACCAAAAAACGGGAAAAATTGATAGCGCCAACCCCGGTGAAAAACAGGGATAAGAATATTGAGAATAAGCCCTACATCTGTTTCCAATACAGTCCGCAATTTTCCAGTATCAGAAAAATTGTCCATAAATATTTGCCGGTACTATTTGAGGATGAAAAATTAGCGCAAATCTTGTCGCCCGGCGTTAATGTGGTGTCTAGGAGGGCTTCATCGCTGGGTAGTATATTATCGCCAAGCATGTTTTCTTTGGATCGCAATAAACCTAAGGAAAACTGGTTGACTACTAAAGGTTTTTATAAGTGCGGTGCCAATATTTACAAAACATGCAAGCATGCGCAGGTGTCTAAAGAGTTTAGCAATAGTGATCATACCTTAAATTTCAAAATTAAAAATTACATTAATTGCAACTCTAGTAGTGTAATATATAAAATTAATTGTGACCGGTGTGAGTTGTCTTATGTTGGATGCACGTCCAGACAACTAAAAATACGAATCAGAGAGCACCTGCATGATATAACCAATACAAATAATTTTGAAAGAAGCATCTCAGCAGCCTCAAAGCACTTTATAGAATGTCATGCTAGAAGCACATTGCATTTTAAGGTACAGGGGATTGAGCGGGTGAATTTGTCATCTCGGGGGGGAGACATCAGACGATGTCTTTTCACCTGAGAGGCATTTTGGATCTATCACCTAAATACAAGATATCCAAAAGGTCTAAACAAAAGACATGATCTAGTGTTGCACTATTGGTAATGTTTTTATTATTTGTATATGTTGTGTTCTATTTGAACTATGATGTCTGTCTGAAATGTCATGTGATTACTGGGAGTAATTCTATTGGACAGGTATACATATATACCTGTTATGAATGAGTTACCGTAGAAGGCAAAAGCAGAAATACAAGCTAAGTCCAGAAAACCAGAGAAGTTGGCAACTATCAGATTGCAGACCCCTGAACCTATCAACACAACTAGCAGTAGCCGTGGGAGGTTCCTACGATGCCCTAGACCCCTCGATCACAGCCGGAGAATTACATAGGCCTAAAGAAAGAAAGGGGAAATCTAAACTGCCCCAGAGCAGACCCCAAAGCAATAGGCAGCCCCCAACATATAATGACGGTGAAGCAAGATGAAAATACTAACACAGACAGAAAGATAGACTGAGCAAAGACGGGGCCCAAAACTACCTAGATAGGAAAGGACAGGAAGGCTGCTGTCTGCAATCTGCCAAAACCCTATCAAAGACATAAGTCAACAAGCTGATATGAAAAAGGCCCTGAAGCAGCTAGGCTTCAAAAACTAAATCAGCAGTCAGGTATTTTAAGAAGACAGAGCTAAATGAATTCAGCACACCCCAGCAGAGAATGGCAGAAATCCAGAAAAACAAAGCAAAACAAAGTCAAAGCACCAAAGCAAAAGGCCAAGAAGCAAACTTAGCTTTAGAGGAGCAGGAATTCAGACTGGTCTCCAAGGATCCCACAGAGAAATCACCCACAGGGCAGAAGGGCGTCGGCAGCCTTATATCCAGTCAGTAACTCCACTCAGCCAGTCATCATCATCAGCCTCAGGTGTTTGATAATCAGGCTCACTACCTTTCTTTACCAGAAGAGGGAGTTCCTCGGGCCTCAGTAATGAAGGGGAAAATGAACTCACAACAGTACCTCCCCCTTGAGGAGGGGTCACCGAACCCTCAACTACGCCACCAGGGCGATCAGGGTGAGCCCGATGAAAGGCACGCACCAATCTTTTGGCATGAATATCAGAGGCAGAGACCCAGGAATTATCCTCCTGACCATAACCCTTCCACTTAACCAAATACTGGAGTCTCCGTCTAGCCAGACGGGAATCCAGTACTTTCTCTACCTCATATTCCATGTTACCTTCAACCAATACAGGGTCTGGAGGTGCCACCCCCGGAACAAAAGGTTCAACAAACCTCTTCAACAAAGATTTATGGAACACATTATGGATTTTAAATGTGACAGGAAGAGCCAAACGAAAAGAGACCGGATTAATAATCTCCACAATCTTGTAAGGTCCAATAAATCTAGGCTTAAACTTAGGAGAAGCCACCTTCATAGCAATATTTTTTGATGATAACCACACCATATCACCAACCTTAAACTGGGGACCAATGGTCCTATGTCGGTTGGAAAACCGCTGGGCCTTTTCCTGGGAGAGAGATAACTTATCCACCACTTGGTCCCAGATCTGGTGCATTCTCTCCACCACAGTGTCAACACCTGGGCAGGCAGAGGGCTCCACCTGCCCTGAAGAAAATCGAGGATGAAACCCAAAGTTACAAAAAAAAGGTGACATCAAAGTGGCAGAACTAGCTCTATTATTTAAAGCAAATTCGGCCAAGGGCAAAAATGAAACCCAATCATCCTGATCAGCAGAAATAAAACATCTCAAATATGACTCCAAGGTCTGGTTTGTTCTCTCTGTCTGCCCATTGGTCTGAGGGTGAAAAGCAGAGGAGAAGGACAACTGAATTCCCAGCCTGGAACAGAAAGTTCTCCAAAATCTAGACACAAACTGGACTCCTCTGTCAGATACAATGTTCTCAGGAATCCCGTGCAAACGAACCACCTGTTGTAAAAACAGGGGCACCAACTCAGAGGAAGACGGCAACTTAGGGAGTGGTACCAGATGAACCATCTTAGAGAACCTTTCACAAATCACCCAAATAACAGTCATCCTCTGAGAGACAGGCATATCAGAGATGAAATCCATTGAAATATGGGTCCATGGCCTCTTGGGGACAGGCAAAGGCATCAACAACCCACTAGAGCGAGAACACGATTTAGACCGGGAGCACGTCCCACAGGACTGCACAAAATTCCTGACATCACGAGACAAGGAGGGCCACCAAAAAAAACGACTCACCAGATCTCTAGTACCAAAAATACCTGGATGACCAGCCAAAGCAGAGCAATGAACTTCAGACATCACTCTCTTCTTCCACTGGTCAGGAACATACAACTTTCCACTGGGACAACGCTCAGGTTTGTCCTCCTGGAACTCTTCCAGAGCACATCTCAAATCGGGCGAGATGGCAGAAAGAACTACCCCTTCGCCTAAGATGGTAGCAGGCTTGGTCACCACAGGAGAATCAGCAAAGAAGCTCCTAGAGAGGGCGTCTGCCTTGACATTCTTTGTTCCAGGAAGAAAAGAAACCACAAAATCAAAACATGTAAAAATCAAGGCCCACCTAGCCTGTCTAGGGTTCAAGCGCTTAGCCGACTCTAGGTAAATCAAATTCTTGTGGTCAGTGAGGACCACGACTTGATGCTTAGCTCCCTCCAACCAATGTCTCCACTCCTCAAATGCCCATTTCATGGCCAACAGTTCCCTATTCCCCACATCATAGTTACGTTCAGATGGAGAGAACTTTCGGGAAAAGAAAGCACAGGGATTCATTTTAGAAGTTACAGGATCCTTTTGGGACAAAACAGCTCCTGCACCAATCTCAGAAGCATCCACCTCTACCTGGAATGGAAGTGAGACATCAGGTTGCCGCAAAACCGGGGCGGAGGTGAATCTTCGCTTCAGCTCCTGAAAGGAAGAAACAGCCTCCGGAGACCAATTTAACACATCAGCACCCTTTTTAGTCAAATCAGTCAATGGCTTGGCAATACTAGAAAATTTTGCTATAAATTTCCGATAAAAATTAGCAAAACCCAAAAACTTCTGGAGGGCCTTCAAAGAAGTGGGCTGAACCCAATCGTGAATGGCCTGTACCTTGGCCGGGTCCATTTCAATAGTTGACGGGGACAAAATAAATCCCAAAAAAGAAATCCTCTGTACTCCAAAAAGGCATTTAGATCCTTTGACACACAGGGAATTCTCCCTCAAGATCCGGAACACAGTCCGAACATGTTCCACATGAGAATCCCAATCCTTGGAGAAGATCAAAATATCATCCAGATAGATAATCAAAAATTTATCGACAAAATCTCGGAAAATATCATTCATGAAGCACTGGAAGACAGAAGGGGCATTAGTGAGCCCAAAAGGCATCACCAGGTACTCAAAATGTCCCTCCGGAGTATTAAACGCCGTCTTCCATTCATCCCCCTGCTTAATGCGGATAAGATTATACGCCCCCCTGAGGTCAAGCTTGGTAAACCAGCAAGCACCTTTAACTCTGGAAAATAGATCAGAAATCAGGGGTAACGGATACTGATATTTAACAGTAATTTTGTTGAGGGCACGATAATCAATACAAGGTCTTAATGATCCATCCTTTTTGGCTACAAAAAAAACCGGCACCTAAGGGTGACGAGGATGGTCTAATATGACCCTTCTCCAACGCCTCCTTAATATAGGATCGCATAGCCTCGTGCTCAGGTACAGAGAAATTGAAGTGCCGACCCTTGGGAAATTTACACCCCGGGCTCAGTTCAATTGCACAGTCATAACTCCTATGAGGAGGCAGAGACGCAGACTCATTCTCACTAAATACATCATAAAAGTCCGCCAAATAATCAGGAACATCATGCGACTGAGGAGAGGTGGAAAACACCGGAGCCTCACTAAAGGCACACCGACAACCCCAACTCACCACAGACACAGATTTCCAATCCAACACTGGATTATGAATCTGTAACCAGGGAAACCCCAGAACAATAGTATCATGCAGATTATGCAACACCAAAAATCTGCAATTTTCTTGATGGTCTGGGGCGACCCGCATTACCACCTGGGTCCAAAACTGGGGTTTATTTTTAGCCAAAGGAGTAGCATCAATCCCCCTCAAAGGGATAGGCGTCTGCAGAGGTGTCATCGGAAATCCACAACGTTTAGCAAAATCCAAGTCCATTAGGTTTAGGGCTGCTCCCTAATCCACAAAAGCCTTGGCGGAAAATGTGGACAGGGAGCAGATCAGAGTAATAGCCAGAAGAAACTTAGGTTGAACACCCCCAACAGAAAACGTGTGTGCAAAGCGTTTCTCTCGTTTAGGACAGACAGAAATAATATGCGAGGCATCTCCACAGAAAAAACACAACTTATTACGCCTTCTGAACTCCTGACGCTGCTCTCTGGAAAAAACTATCACATTGCATAGGTTCAGACATTTGTTCAACAGGTGGCAACACCTCTCGTGCAGCTTTGCGTTCGCGCAAACGCCGATCAACCTGAATGGCTAATGACATAGAATCGACAAGACCAGAGGGAACAGGAAATCCCACCATAGTATCTTTTACGGCCTCTGACAACCCCTTCCGAAAGAGAGCAGCCAAGGCATTATCATTCCAGGTAGTAAGTACTGCCCACTTTCGGAATTTTTGACAGTACAATTCTGCAGAATCACGACCCTGGCTCAATGCCAGCAGGGTCTTTTCAGCCTGATCAATGGCATTAGGTTCGTCATACAACAACCCCAAAGCTTGAAAGAATGCATTCACATTAGTCAGAATAGGATCATCTGGTTTCAAAGAAAACACCCAATCTTGGGGATCGCCACGCAGCAAAGAGATGACAATTTTAACCTGCTGCGCGGAGCTCCCTGACGAGTTAGGCTTCAAGGCAAAAAATAATTTACAATGATTTTTGAAATTCAAAAATTTAGACCGATCCCCAAAAAATACATCAGGTGTAGAAATCTTTGGTTCAGCAGCATGTGAATGAGCAAGGTAGGCGGAAATTCCCCGCACTTCCGCAGCGAGCTGCTCCACACGATCAGACAATTGCTTTATCTCCATTGAGAGAAAAAAAAATTCCCCCTACGGCCTCAGAGATATAGAGGAAAAAATATACACACTTTTTTTTTTTTTTTTTTTACAATTCTTTCCTGCTATTGAGTACCCTAGGATCTGCGGTATGGCGGGTGATTCTGTTATGAATGAGTCACCGTAGGAGGCAAAAGCAGAAATACAAGCTAAGTCCAGAAAACCAGAGAAGTTGGCAACTACCAGATTGCAGACCCCTGAACCTATCAACACAACTAGCAGTAGCCGTGGGGGGTTCCTACGATGCCCTAGACCCCTTGATCACAGCCGGAGAATTACATAGGCCTAAAGAAAGAAAGGGGAAATCTAAACTGCCCCAGAGCAGACCCCAAAGCAATAGGCAGCCCCCAACATATAATGACGGTGAAGCAAGATGAAAATACTAACACAGACAGAAAGATAGACTGAGCAAAGATGGGGCCCAAAACTACCTAGATAGGAAAGAACAGGAAGGCTGCTGTCTGCAATCTGCCAAAACCCTATCAAATATAATGAAACTAGGAAACAAAAGAGCGCAATAGGGTCTTATCTGGTGATAAATGGAATAGATATGAAAAAAGTCTACTCACCCTTTCCAGGAGAGGTATAAGCATATAGACTCGCCGTCAGCTTGCTGCACGCCCGAAGGTCCACTGCGTAACCTCCAATGCAAATCCTTAAGGATATAAAGTTATTCTCGGGCTTGCTGTGCGCTGCTTGACCGGAATGAAATCACCACAATGTGAGAAATTTGACCATTTGATTCCCTACGCGTTTCAAAGTGTGAACCACTTCTTCTTCAGGGGTTGACATAAAAAAAGTTTTATGTCAACCCCTGAAGAAGAAGTGGTTCACACTTTGAAACGCGTAGGGAATCAAATGGTCAAATATCTCACATTGTGGTGATTTCATTCCGGTCAAGCAGCGCACAGCAAGCCCGAGAATAACTTTATATCCTTAAGGATTTAAAACCCTATCAAAGACATAAGCCAACAAGCTGATGTGAAAAAGGCCCTGAAGCAGCTAGGCTTCAAAAACTAAATCCGCACTCAGGTATTTTCAGAAGACAGAGCTAAATGAATTCAGCACACCCCAGCAGGGAATGGCAGAAATCCAGAAAAACAAAGCAAAACAAAGTCAAAGCACCAAAGCAAAAGGCCGAGCAGCAAACTTAGCTTTAGAGGAGCAGGAATTCAGACTGGTCTCCAAGGATCCCACAGAGAAATCACCCGCAGGGCAGAAGGGCGTCGGCAGCCTTATATCCAGTCAGTAACTCCACTCAGCCAGTCATCATCATCAGCCTCAGGTGTTTGATAATCAGGCTCACAACCTTTCTTTACCAGAAGAGGGAGTTCCTCGGGCCTCAGTAATGAAGGGGAAAATGAACTCACAACATATACCCTACCCATGGTGGAGTCTGGATATGGCTGTGACAAAGACCATGTAGGTCGAAACGCGTAGCCTCATTTCGTTCTAACCTGGTATGGTTATATGGATAGACTTATGATGTGTCTATTTTAAACCGATTTAATAAAGAAGAATTTTAAGCAGCTGGAGCTGAACTTTCTCCTTTCCTAACTGTTAAATTGTGGCACCATGTTCCATCCACTCAGCGTGCATGTTGGCTGCATATATTGGGATGCTGCTCATGTCTGCATGCATTTGATAAATTTTTAAATCATGTCTCCACGCAGAGAACTGAAACTTCTGAAACTTCTCTGGTGGAGTGAACAGGTACAGATTCACCATTAGTCCCATTGTTAAAATTGGTTTGCTCCTTCTACAGCAGTTTGGAATCAGAACTTTCCCTGCTCCTTACAACGGAAGAAGGGAAGGCTTTATGTCAATCATTTCATTGTCTGATGTGAAACTTTTCCTTTGTGCCCTTCTTCTACAGAAACCTATCATTACACACATCAACTACCGTGCGCTGACCCAAGTATACGAAGAGAAAGACATTTTTATAAAAAGGAACATAATATAAATATGTGTAATATTACTTTTGATACTTTTTTATATTTTTGATATAATTCATATGTATAAGGACTCATGACTGGTAATAAATTTAAAAGATATAATCATTACAACATTATTTTATTTAATCTCTTTTATAAAATACATAACGTGGAAGTGGCACATTATTCAATATGTAACAGCGGCTTAATTAATGGGGTCTTTGTTTTACATCCCATTTAAATAAAATCTTAAAGATGTTGTCTCCTACTTTTTCATTGATGACCTACCCTTAAGATAGGTCATCAATGTCTGATCGGTTGGGGTCCGACACCCGGCACCCCTGTGGATCCGCTGATTGATTTAAACAGGAAGCGCATGTGCAGTACCAAGCCTCGGCCACAATCAGAAAATGGCAGCTGATCGGTGGGGGTGCCGGGTGTCGGACCCCGGCCGATCAGACATCGATGACCTTTCCTAAGGAGAGGTCATCAATGAAAAACTAGTGGACAACATCTTCTACATTAGTTGTCTTAAAAATTTCTCTTTGTTATTTCCATTCTTAATTATAACAGAATTTTAAGTCTGTGCGCTATTATCCTTCTTGACCATCTTGTGCTAGAGGAGCCAAAATGAATCTCCACTTATACCAATGAGATTCTGGCTCTCAGTAGGTGGTTGGCTGCTGTACATTTTCATGAATATTACACACAACAACATTTGATGTCTTTCTGCAGCGTACAGTATATAAGTGAACCCTTCCTTTACTTATTTGTACTTTAGAGCTTTTGAAATAAAGAGTTTATTGCTGATCATCCAGTCTAGTAAGATATACTGTATGCACCCAACAATTACAGTAATTACAAGAAAACTGTTCTAAACTATATTTTACTTATTCATTTTATTCATTTATATAGCGCCATTAGTTCCACAGGAATTTACACACATTATCATCACTGTCCCCGATAGGGCTCACAATCTAATTTCCCTATCAGTATGTCTTTGTAATATGGGAGGAACCCGGAGGAAACCCAGGCAAACACAAACACGTACAAACTCCTTGCAGATGTTGTCCTTGGTGGGATTTGAACCCAGGACCAAAGCACTGCAAGGCTGCAGTGCTAACCACTGAGCCACCGGGCTGAATCCCACAGTTATTCCCTTCTAATAAGCAATACTGAAAATATCAGGTACAATGTAATCAGTATGGTTCCCATCAATCAGGCCTTCTCCATTGAAATGCACAAACCAGCAGGGAACTTTTTTGCCGTTCTTGTGGTCTTTTCGGTAGTCTCTTTGCACACCCCTAAAATAAAACACAGTAACAAAATTACTAAACACAATATGAGTTACAAGGTTTTCCCCACCTAATCTAAAAGCAGCATAATGTAGAGACAGAGACCCTGATTCCAGCGATGTTTCAATTACCGGGCTGCTGTATGTAGTTTCAATAAAATCACTGTTTTATCAGCAGATTATCAACAGAGGACTAGTAAATCGGCTTCCAGGTAGTCCTCCATATTCATGAACTCTGTATAACCCCGCCCGCACCGATTGGCAGTTTTCTGCCTATGCACAGTGTACACCGAAAGCTGCCAATCAGTGATGTGGGCGGGGTTATACAAAGCTCAGCATTCAGAGTACCGTTAGATTTGCAGCTTGTAAAATAGTGATTTTATCAAAACTGCAGCAGGCAGCCCAGTAAGTGAAATATCGCTGAAATAAGGGTCAAAAACCTGGTGACAGATTCCCTGCATGCAGTAGGTGTTGGTACAATAATCCATGCTGACAGAACAACATTTTTTATGTGCCACACCCCTACAGAGTGCACTCTGGGGCTATGCCCCGTCCTGTCCCGGCTACCTCTCAACTCTGCCCATTTTGGCTTCAAAATAGCATGAAAATTCTAAAAAAGCACAAAAATGTTTGGACTTTTCAAAGTGTTTTACGCCTGTTTTCTGCCCCTATGTGCCTAAATTATTACAATACTAAAGACTTAAAGATTCTCCAGTAAACAACACAAAAATCTGTGATTATTTTTTAGGGGTTTTTACTAACTCTACTTCAGCTTCTCCTTTCTTTCTTAAACTTGAAGGACATATTTATTTATTTTTTAAAGGAGGTGATTGATTAGTTGCCAAAAATAATTAAAAAAAATACCAGTTAAAACTGAAGAGGGATGCATTTGGACCAAAAAGAAGGGTAAATATCTGGAAGGCTGTAGAGAGCTCTTATTGTTAACAGTAATATGTGCAGAACGTATGCAAGAACCCTAAATATGTAAATTGCCTCTTCAGAGAGGACGACGACTTAAACTCTGCTGGCATCTGTTGGATTTAGAAGTCAATATCGACCCTTTAACAAGCTGTGCCACATGACTTAGTATTAGAGTTAAGCGACTTTTGTTTTTTTAGGGTCGAGTTTCGTTTCGTGAAACCCGACTTTTCCAAAAGTCGGGTCGAGCAAGATCGGCCGATTATAGGGAAAAGTCGGGGTCGTCCCGAAACACGAAACCCAATGTAAGTCAATGGGGAATAGAAGTCGGCAGTGAGAGGAGGACAGAAAACACACCTACATTGCCCATTTGAATGCCAAAAGCATCAATTCTTCTTACTTAAGCTTGTCAACCTTAATTAACTTCATAATACAAGTTACGCACTGAAAAATGGAGGTTATTTGGCTAAAGTTGTGGGGGGGTAGGGCTGGCTCCAGGTTTTCATGTGCCCTGGGCGAAAGAGCGCCCCTTTAACACATACCACAACTCATCATGCTCCGATATGGCAGAGAAATAACGGTATAGTACAATGAAAAATACTTCACTTTTTACATCTCATGACGAGGCCCATCTATTTCTCCATACAGAATCATTGGTCCCATATAATGTTTGAAACAGTATATGATGAGCTCCACATAATGCTACAGTATATGTTGGTCCCCATGGATGAAGCTCCACTGTCTTATGGGCCCAAATAATGCTCCAAACATAATGGGCCCCATTTCTAATGCTCTAGTGTATAATGGGCCCTGTAAATGCTGCTCCTGTGTCTGATGTCCACCTTTGGAATGTTCCAGTGTATGGTGGGCCCCATCTATCATTCTCCAGAGTATAGTGCTCCCCAAAAATTGCTGTCCCAACATTGAAAACAATCAAATAAGTCTCCTCGCTAGGGAATCCCTGTACTTGTCTGGACTCCTCGTCATCCCCATCTTCCATCTCACTGCACAGTATTTCAACCTTGCAAGTGCTGTGATCCTGAGCAAGCAGGGGGGGCCCACTCATTGGCGACGGCACTGGCACAGGGCACCTGATAGTACGGTGGTGTGTCTGATGGCGGGTGGGCCGAACCTGCACTTTCATCTGCAGCTTCCTCTTTGTCACCGTGTAAGATGGAACTGTATATGGGAAGGGTAACCTGAGTTTCATCAGGGTCAGATTCAGGCCGTGTAGCGTGCGAGGGGAATGTAGTGGGCTGGGTCAATGTACCAGCAGATTCATCGAGCAGTGGCTGGGCATCAGTGCACTTGTGTCGCCCCCAGGAGTACGGTCGCCACAGTGGCATTACCTTCCTCCTAGGGAGTGTGATGTCATGCTTGGGAGCAACGAAGGATCTCTCTAGCAGGTTAACTGATTGGGCGGCATTATTCCCACGAGCCATGACCCTCCAAACAGCGTTCATGAAGGCAAAGTGTTTGTTTTACGTGGGCAGTATGGTTGCAAAGCTGAACCTTAAAGGAATGTCCAGAAGGGCACCACCAGGAGTGGAGCCTACGGTTAAATTCGACTCCACCTGGGAAACCTCAACCATGCCAGCTACAGAAAAGATGCACACATTGCAAGCTTAATTCCGTTAACGAACGAGACTCCGTCATGCCCCGCGGTCCGAGTCCGGCTTACTAGAGGGACACGTGAGGCTCTGGCACATGAGATTGGCCAATAACTGGTGTGTCATGCCCTTACATGTCCGTGGCTGCATGTGCGCTACACTGAAAAGGCCAGCGTTTGTCGCTTACAGGTGCAGATAACCCGCTGAACAACGTTAGTGATGGGGATCACTGATTACAATTATTACCCGCGAACGATGATTTCCCAGTAAGTGCAGGTCAACCGCAGTTCCGGAATTAGGCCTAACCGTTATTCCTGAAAAAATGAAAAACTTACGTGTGCAAACCACAGGTGCTGTAGCTTGCTTAACAGCTCGCCAGCCGTTCTCACGCCCAGTATAGATTACACGTGATTGCACAAAGGTGAGAAAGGGTACCGTATCCCCGGATAACATGTATGGATAGCGTACACATTCAAAATATATGTCTATACATCAGGAGGCAGGCTCAGACGGTGTTAGGCCCAGTATGGATTGCACGTGATTGCACAAAGGTGAGAAAGGGTACCGTATCCCAGGATAACATGTATGGATAGCGTACACATTCAAAATATATGTCTATACATCAGGAGGCAGGCTCAGACGGTGTCAGGCACAGTATGGATTTGACGGCCCAGACTACACAGCGGAGGAGCAGGGAGAGGTAAAGATTGCAAATGCTGGGGCCCTGCCCAAGCAAGGGGGGCCCACTCGTGGGCGTCGGTACTGGCACTGGGCCCCTCATAGTACGGCGGTGTGTCTGACGGCGGGTGTGCACCCCCACCGTCAGAGACACTTGATTGCACTATGAGGGACCCTGTGCCAGTGCCCGCGCCCAAGAGTCGGCCTACCCACCTGTCCAGGGCAACGGCACTCGCACGGTGTCGTGCGCTAGGTGGTGACCCCGGCCATGGGGGGGGGAGGCAGCACAGTTAGGGAGTTTTAGAAAGTGGCATATGTTGATGTTGGACATTTAGCTGATGCAAAAGGCGAAATAGGTCAAGTCCCAGGAAGAGGTGGACCAAAGCAAGCCATTTTTCTGTCACCCTGTGTGTCATCAGGGGAAGGTGGGACAAAATCCTTGGAAACCAATGCATGGTTCATTTTAATGAAGGTTAGATCATCCACATTTTGGGTTGACAGACGGGTCCTTTTTTCTGTCAGGATTGATCCAGCTGCACTGAAGACTCTTTCCGATAGCACACTTGCAGCTGGGCAAGCAAGCTCCTGTAAGGCATATTGTGCCAATTCAGGCCAGGTGTCCAGTTTAGCGGCCCAATAGTCAAAGGGGAATGACCTGTGTGGGAGAACATCGATATGGGAGGAAAAGTAGTTTGTAACCATAGTTGACAACTGCTGTCTCCTGTCACTTTCCATCGATGCAGTATTACCAGTTGTGTGAGCGGTACTTGAAAAATCAGTCCACAACATTGTCATGAAACCCCTGTCTCCAACGCCACTTCTGCTGTGTGCACCATGAACACCTCTGCCATGCTGCCCCCAGCCCGTACGGCTCGTGTGAGAACCATCACCGCTGCTGTGTACTGGGAATGCCTCAAGCAACCGATTTACCAGAGTTGCTTGTTTATTAGCCAATATTAGGTCAAGGTTCTCCTGTGGCATGATGTTTTGTAATTTGCCTTTATAGCATGGATCCAGGATGCTGGCCAACCAGTAGTCGTCATCGTTCATCATTTTGGCAATGCGGGGGTTCCTTTTTAGGATCTGCAAGGCATAATCTGACATGTGGGCCAATGTTCCCGGTGTCAATGATGCACTGCGAGTGCTGGTTGGAGGAGCACTTTCTGGCAAATCCACATCCCTCCAGTCACGCACAAACCCTGTACCAGACCTTGCCACGCCAACATTTTCACTTGCCCCACGAGATGCATCCTCCTCCCCTAAGTAATCATCCCCATCATCATCCTCCTCCTCCTCCTTCTTCCTCCACCTCGTCCAGGAGAGGTCCCTGAGCAGACAATGGCTGAATGTCATCAAGGATTCCCTCCTCGTCAACATTGGCTGCAGACGCCTGCTCCTTAAGGTGCGTCAAAGTTTGCATGAGCAGACGCATAAGTGGGATGCTCATACTTAGGATGGCGTCGTCTGTGCTTACCAGCCGTGTGCATTCCTCAAAACACTGAAGGACTTTACAGAGGTCTTTCAGCTTCGACCACTGCACACCTGTCAACTCCATGTCTGCTCTCAAAGTGCCTGGCCGTGTATCCTCCCACAAATGCATTATGGCCTGCCTCTGCTCGCACAGCCGCTCCACCATGTGCAGGGTGGAGTTCCACCTTGTTGCAATGTCGATAATGAGGCAGTGGTTGGGAAGGTGGAGCAATCGCTGCAGCTTCTGCATACGAACGGAGTGTACAGGCGACCGGCGGATGTGCGCGCACAGTCTTCGCACCTTCTGGAGCAGGGCTGTTAACTCCGGATAATTTTTGAGGAAGCACTGCACCACCAGGTTCAAGGTGTGAGCCAAGCAAGGTATGTGGCTGAGTTTTGAAAGGGCTATGGCTGCCACAAAATTACGGCCGTTATCACTAACTACCTTGCCTGCCTCAAGATGTACACTGCCCAGCCATGACTCAGTTTGTCGCTTCTAGTACTCGGCCAGCACCTCGGCGGTGTGTCTGTCGCCCAAACACATCATCTGCAACACAGCCTGCTGACGCTTTCCACTAGCTGCTCGATAGGGGGACACCACGTGTGCAACAGTGGCAGCTGCAGATGGAGTGCTCGTACGACTGCGCTCTGTGGACGAGCTTTCGCTTCTGGAGGAGGAGGAGGAGGAGGGTCGAACGCCTACAGCCAACTGTTTCCTATACCGTGGGCTAGGCAGCACTGTCCCACCACCGCTGTCCCCTGTGGACCCTGCATCCACCACATTAACCCAGTGCGCAGTGATGGACACGTAACGGCCCTGGCCATGCCGACTGGACCATGCATCAGTTGTGAGGTGCACCTTTCCACTCACTGACTGCTTGAGTGCATGGACAATGCGGTCTTTTACATGATGGTGGAGGGCTGGGATGGCTTTGCGAGAGAAGAAGTGGCGACTGGGTAGGTCATAGCGTGGTACTGCATAGGCCATGAGTTCGCGGAAAGCTGTGCTTTCCACCAACCGATAGGGCATCATCTCAAACGAGATTAGTTTGGCAATGTGGGCGTTCAAACCCAGTGTACGTGGATGAGAGACTGAGTACTTTCTTGACCTACTCATAGTGTCTGGGAGGGTGAGCTGGACTTGAGAGCTGCATATGGTGGAAGTAGCGGTGGACAGGGCGGACTGAGAGAGGGTTGATGATGGTGATGGAGTTGGTGTTCTTTTTGATGGCCTAGATTCAGTATTTCGTTGATATAACAGTGGGATTCCCTGACTGCTGTGGCCTTGCAACGACACCTCAACATTTGCTGCTGTGCTAACCGGTGGGCTTACAGTGGGGGAAACAATGTAGCATTGCTGACTACCTTCTTTGTGATCAGTTGCACATGTGGCACTTGAGGTTTGGTGTTGTGTCCACGCTTGCAAGTGCATGGTGGTTAAATGTCTAAGCATGCAACTGGTATTCAAATTTTTCAGATTTTTCACCCCGGCTAAAGGTCTTTGCGCACTTCTTACAGATAACCTTTGCCTGATCATGAGGATTTTGTTCAAAAAAGTGCCACACTGCACTCTTCCTACTTTGGCAGACATTTTGCGGCCTAGCACGCTGTGATCTTTTGACCCTCTGGACAAGCTGTCCAGCAACTCTTTTGATTTTTGGAACCTGTCTTTGGAGTGCTCCGTGCCTGCTAGATAACAGCTGTTGCGATGTCGATGTCTGCTGTGGATGCTCCTCATCTGAGCTATTGGAAGCAGCACCCTCTTCCCCCAATGGATGCCAATCTGGGTCAACAACTGGGTCATCCATCACCTCCTCTTCAATGTCATGTGCACCTTCCTCTGTGTCACCATGTATGGTGGTATAGTGTGCGGGAAGGGGCACCTGAGTCTCATCAGGGTCAGAATCTGGCTCTGTACACTGCGAGGACAATGTAGTGCTCTGAGTGAATGTACCAGCAGAATCATCTATCAGCGGCTGTGCATCAGTGCACTCCATGTCAGATTCATCTTGGCCTGGTTAATTCACCATTTCACTTGATAATCCAGGCATGGTATGTGAAAACAGCTCCATGGAGTAATCAGTCGTATTGCCTGCGTCATCCTTCAATCTTGGTTGGGGTGAAGGACACAAGGAAAGGTGTGGTTCATGAACATGAGCCTCCAATGACGACTCAGTGCTTTTACTTTTTACAACTTCAGAAGAGGAGGCGATAGAGCTGGAGACTGAGTCAGCAATGTAAGACAAAACTTTTTCCTGATGCTCTGGCTTTAAAAGCGGTTTGCCAACTCCTAGAAAACTAAGCCTTCGAAGCCTTATGGAGCCAGACGATGACGCAGGCTCAACACCTCCTGCATTCGGTCCTATTTTGCTCTTGCCACTACCATCAGATCCACCACCAACACCATCATTACCAGCTGACAACCCCCGCCCAATTCCACGGCCTCTTCCACCAGCCTTCCTCATTTTTTGTAGAAATGTAGACAAAATCCAACAAACTATATAGTAATGTAAAACAAGGTACAAGGTGTCTATAGGACAGGGGAGATTTTGAATTTCTGCACACACTTGTGGACACTGGACACTTATGGATTGTGTGAGGCCCACTGAATATCAGAGCGCTATGTCACAGGCTCGATGGCACAGGTGTGAAAAAAGTGACTACAGGATCACAGAGATTTTGAATTTCTGCACACACTTGTGGACACTGGACACTTATGGATTGTGTGAGGCCCACTGAATATCACAGCGCTATGTCACAGGCTCGATGGCACAGGTGTGAAAAAAGTGACTACAGGATAAGGGAGATTTTTAATTTCTGCACACACTAGTGGACACTGGACACTTTTGGATTGTGTGAGGCCCACTGAATATCAAAGCGCTATGTCACAGGCAGAAATTGGCTAGTGTATCACAAACTACAAGGTGTATGTAGAATTGGGCAGAATAGGAATCTCCCTAGAGTGTAGGTCTGTAAGAACGGAACAAGTCCTCCACTTATCCTTCCACAGTGACACACAGATAGCTTCACTGTGGCCGTGATAACAGCCGTTACACGGTACTGAGAGGAGCGTGCACGTACACGGCTGTCCGGTGTACGTAAAATTGTCAAGCTCCGTGTTTTTTAAGTATACGGACTGACACACGCTGTCTCTCTATAGTTTTGAATGTGATCAAACAGCAAATATATTTAACTGTTTGAAAGCTAGACAAAAGTAGTAAGTGCAGGTCTGTAAGAACGGAACATGTCCTCGACTTATTCTCACAGAGTGACACACAGATTGCTTCACTGTGGCTGTGATAACAGCCGTTACACGGTACTGTGTGAGGAGCGTACACAGCTGTATGGTGTGAAAAAATGCACGCTCAGTACCTCAGCAGGACAAAAAAAAAAAATTGGGATTGCTTTTAAAAAAGCAGTTTGCAGAGCAGTGGGTAAACAGCAATGCAGCTGTCAGGAAGCCTTAGAAGGCAGCCTAACAACCAACACCGCTGATCCACCACAATATAGCCTCCCCTTGCACTGCACACACAGTGACTGGTGTGTTGTACAGGCAAAATCGCTAGCAGCAGAAGCAGTTTTTTTTTCTTCTTCCCTGCCTAACGCTCTCCCTACAGAATCAGCAGCAGCAACCTCTCCCTATGCTAAGATCGGCAGAAGTAAGATGGCGGTCGGCGTGCACGCCCTTTTATAACCCCTGTGACGCCCACCAAAGCAAGCCAATCACTTGCATGCCCTTCTGAAAGATGGTGGTGACCCCTGCCTATGTCATCACGTTGCCCACTGTGTCCGTGGATCCTGATTGGCTGAAAAAGAGCGCAAAACAAACTTTTGAAACGCGACTTTGGTGCGTAAGTCGCCGACCTCGTGGCCGACCTCATCCTAGGGTCGGGTTTCGTTTCATGAAACCCGACTTTGGCAAAAGTCGGCGACTTTTGAAATTTTTAGACCCGTTTCGCTCAACTCTACTTAGTATAAGAAGTCATTCCAGAAACTGCATTTGCAGACACATGTTTCGGAGGGTTTGCCACTCCTCAGTGCAGAGGCCTCTGATTAGTAGACTAAGGCCTTGTTCACACATTCAGTATTTGGTCAGTATTTTTAAACCAAAATCAGGAGTGGGTGAAAAGTACAGAAGTGGTGATGCGTTTATATTTTAGATCGAATGTTTCTTCTTACATAGAGTGCCAAACCTGAATAAGGAGACATATAAGCCATGTAATGCTCATCTGGGAATTTAAATATGCAAATTGCCTCCAGAGCGGAAGAGGACTTGGTCTCTGACACCTACTGGAAGTAACAATCCTAAAGTCAATACCGAAAGTAAGCCATGTGGCAAGGCTCGTTAAAGGGTCAAAATTGGATTAACCTTTACTCTACTAAACATTGAACATAATGCAAAAAATGTATGGTACTTCTTACCTTGTTACTGTCAGCAGCTTGTTCTTCACTTTCATTGTTGCATCCGGTTTTTCAGGATTATCAGTTTCATGAACATTGGAAATTTCATAATTGATTCCATGAAAAAATTGTCCTTGAAAGTAACATTAATAATGATTTTATTAATGAATGGGAAAACACATAACAATAGATCACATGAAAGGGTAACGATAATTTCAATTGAAGGGGTAGTCCAGGCTTGAGGTTAAAGTCTGCAGTCACTCTATGTGACTTCAGACTGTTGAATCCTCACACATGCACAGCGCATGCTCTCAGCATTCTCCGGTGATAGGCTCAGTGTGTGATTTGCATATATGCAGTCACATGCCAACTAGAAATGCGTGGTCTCACTTAATACAAGTAAACTGAGCAAGACATGTTTAGTCAGAATGTGGCTGAAAGTATGCAAATTACATATTTGTAGCCACATGACTGCCCACTGTTGCTGTCAGTGTGGCGCCCCTGAGGGTTCAGTCGCCACAGAGGTACTGCACCTCCTCCGGAGGTGTGGTACCCCACTATCCAGGTAAGGTGAAGACACCTGACCACAAGTACTTCAGTTTAAGCACTAGTGAGGAGACGTTCAGAGAAGGCACATGTTGGCGGAGTGTTGGAACGGTGTACTTTATCTTGCTTGGGAGTTGGCTGGACCCCTGACCTGGAGGACACGGCACTGAAGCGGGCATCTGTGTGCACCAGACTGTGAGTAAAGCCTTGGAATTACATGCGATTGTGTCTCTGCCTTCTTCTTGCATCTTCAACTCGGCACTGCTACATTCTCTACTCCACACTACCATCTTCTCTCTACTGCCACGGGACTACAGCTCCACCTGTGGGGAGCTTCAACATCATTGCTGCACCACAACATCTGTCCCAGAGAAGCAACCCTGCAGCGCTGGTCAAACTGACCAGAAACCACAGGTGGCGTCACGAATCATCACAATAACTTTGTCCCCATCACTTTACCACTTTTACATTGACTGCCTGAGGCCACGGACTGGTTCACCGCCACTGTGACATCTCCCATTGGAATCAACGGACCGTACACTGAGTACCCCACGGCCTCTGGGGGCTAGTCAATTTTGGCATCACAAACAGGATAACGAAGCCCGGTACCACCAGGTCCTGTGTGCTGAAGATTTATTACATTGGATATTGTTGAAAATGTGCAGAATAACCAAAATGATAGACTGTAAAATGGACTCTCAAAATGGCCGCCGGCGGGTGAAGAAGGGCGTGACAACATGGGTGGCCCTAAGAAAAGAGTGCAAACTGTCCTGGGCCTCCCCTGCCTGAACTTCTATGCAACAGCAACATGGCCCACCCCCAGAGGGGTTTGTATACTGGCTTGGTATGGAGGAAGAGGAAGGAGGTGCCGCCCCAGGAAGGAGGAGCAGAGCAGTGAGGCGGGAAGGGAGCCCAGAGAGAAGCAAGAATGCCATGATGGAAGGACAGAGGCCTGAAGAGCGCGAGGAAGAGGAGCTTGCCTTCCCCGGCGCACTAGTTGAAGGCTACGGCCCTGCTTCCGTGATGGACCGTCAGCAGTTGGAAGAAGAGATCGCTATGCTGAGCCGCAGTCTGCAGCTGAAGCAGGAGACTCTGCGGACCTTGGATCGGCAGCGCACCCAGGAGGGGCCTGCAGAAGCGGTACCTCCACCACCGGTACCTGCCACCGCTGCAACAGTTTTCCCCCAGGCAGCACCTGTGAAACCATCGGCAGCGCCCGTCATTACCTCCACGCTGATACCGCCGCTGGGCACTGGCTGCCAGGAGGAGTTACCAGAGGATCCGGGAGCTGAATGGCAGAGACCGTGTTCCTGCCTGGACCTGGAGCGGCTGCGCAGGTTCCACCGGAGGCCTCAGCAGACCCTGAACCAGCACCAGCTCCACTCCAGTCGCTGCCCGCTGACCAGGCAGCTCCAACAACTACCGCTGCCACCGGCTGTCATCCAGTGCCTGCACCGGAGAACCACCAGGAAGCGTCAGGTATGACCGCCGCCCCTGCAGCCGGGGAGATCCCTGAGTTCCCGTCCGCTCCAACGTCCGGGAAGGTTGTGCTGGATCTAGTCTGGGACCGGGATACTAGTCCCTGGGGGGAAACACCTGAACCCCTGGCAGTGGTACCTCTGTCTGATGTTGGCAGAGGCCGGGCCCAAGAGGAGGAGGAGGAGAAAGAAACCTAATGCCAGCAGCAGGTCCTCAAGCTGGCAGCGGAACAGCGGGAGCGGGAGCAAAGGAGGCTGGCAGTGCTGGGCCCTGATCTCGACAGGAAACAAAAGGCCCGCGCCGGGCACTACGGTCCCAGGGACTCAGCCGGGTGGGGACGGGTCCTAAATTTCAATTTGGAGAGGGGGTTTGGATTCATCTCGGACCCCCAGAGAATCTCAGACCTCTTCGTGAGTCGCAGGGATGTGGAGTCCCACCTCTGGAGGGGACACCCCGCCCGTGATCTACACAGGGGGATTATGTGACATTTACTCGCCACGAGGGGCTACGTGGCTGGTATGCCCTGAATGTGTGCCGCATCCTGGAGGAGTTCATAGCGGCCTATGAAAAAGGGCAGGCTTACGTTCCTACGGCAGAGGCAGTTCCCACCGTAGTATTTGTACCCACCAAAGCAAAGCAGGCCACGTCCACTAAGGTGGAGCACCCTCTTGTCCAAGTGGCTATCCCTGCTGTGAAACAGGCAGTGGTTCCACTGGCTGTCAGACCAAAGGCCAGGACGGCTACCACTCCACCGATAGCTGCTGTGTGTTAGGGACGGTGGAACGCACTAAATAATGTATAAAATAATAGAAAGTGCGTTCACCGCCTGGGGTCCACCGTGCAGAGGTGTTAAACTGCTGCTATATAATGGCAGATGCACAATATGGCGGTATATCGCACACGGGTTGAACGTCACCTGGTGTGCACTGGACGTACTCTGTTAGCTTCACAGAGACGCCTAAGACATAAACAAAAGTACTGAGCCTGTTTAACTCACAGGTCTCAGAGAAATGCACGCACGGTATATGGTCACGGAGCTGGGCCCAAGGCAGAGGGACAGAGTCCGTCTAGACCTACCGTGCGTGCGGCGTCGCTACTGCGGACGCCCACAGGTGCTGCAGACTGCAGCGCGGCGACTGACACAGCGGCTATGCAACAGTGCCCAGGAGGGGCGCACTGTCGGATGCTAGTTAGGTGATGATATTCACTGTGGCCTGTAGCTTGCCACTGACTGGCGCTGACTCTATGACTAAGTCCCTATCCACACACGTAATATGAGAGGGAGGGGAGTCTTAATGAGTCATTCGCATGTTCATGCATTCGTCATCATTCACACATGTAGCAAGTAGAGTCTATACTAGTGCATGGCCGAGCGGCCATTCGAACCTTTTATAGCCGGGACCTTCCGGAAGCTTCCAGATCCCTGAGATGGACCAATCAGATCACGAGAAGGACCTGAGCATGTGACTCCCGATCACCAATGGGAGATCGTCTCATGAGCATGCCCAGTAGCGCGACTTGAGGACTTAGCCTCTGAAGTAGCTTGCTGCTGAGCAGCCTGCGCTGCTATTGCTGGCCCAGAGGTGGCAGCAACAGCCAGACCCACAGAGCTGGTCTGAGCAGGGCATCTGGAACGCCGGGATTGCTGTGCAGGCTCCTGAGCGGTTGGTGGAGAATGGGTGACCGCTGAATGCAAGGCTCTGGATTCCTGCTGTGCAGGGGCAGGAACCTGATGCCTAACATTACCCCCCCTCCTAGGGCACTCTCCCTTCTGAGCCTCACTACACTCAAATGCTGTGATCAGGAGCAGGGCGTGGGTGTTCTCCACTGGTTCCCAGATCTGGACCATGACCCTTCCAGTCCACCATACAACATTTTTTGCCACGCACAATCCTGCGTCCCACAATGGCGTTGACCTCAAACTCATCCAAAGACAAGTCTGATGTCCCGGCAGATGACTCGGAAAACCGGGCCATGTGAACAGGCTTGAGAAGGGACACGTGGAAGACGTCAGAGATGGCCAAGTGTGGTGGAAGAGCCAGACGGTAGACCACTGAGCTGATCCGTTCGAGGCCTTTGAAGGGACCAATATATCGCGGAGCGAACTTGGAGGACTCAGCCCGCAGCCTGATATTTTGGGCAGAGAGCCACACCAAGTCGCCAGGGGCAAAAGTTGGAGCGGGGCGCCAATGTGTGTCAGTGAACGCTCTCATACTCTCTTTAGAGGCTCGAATGGCATCCTGGGTGCGATCCCAAATTTTGCGAACCGCCACAGCCCAGTCTGCCACCCTGGAATCAGTGGAAGACACTGGCATCGGGATGGGGACGTGCGGATGCTGGCCGTAATTAAGAAGGAACGGCGTCTAACCAGTAGAATCAGCCACTGCGTTATTTAGGGCAAATTCAGCCCACGGTAGTAAGGATGCCCAGTCATCCTGCCTGGCAGAGACAAAATGTTGCAGGTACGTGACCAGGGTTTGATTGGCTCTCTCAACCAACCCGTTCGTCTCGGGATGATATGCGGAGAACAAATTGAGCTCGATACTGAGTAGACTGCAGAGCTCCCTCCAAAATCGAGATGCAAAACTGAGGACCTCGGTCACTGACTATTTTGTCTGGCATACCGTGCAAACGAAATATGTGCTTTATGAACAGTGTGGCGAGACTACGAGCGGAAGGCAGCTGCGCGAGTGGCACCAGATGCACCATTTTAGAAAAATGATCGGTGACCACCCAAATGACCATGCTGCCATCAGATTTGGGCAGGCCGACCACAAAATCCATGCCGACCATCTCCCAGGGTCTGTCTGCCACCGGCAAGGGATACAGTAACCCAGCCGGCCTCTGTCTAGATTACCTGTTCCGAGCACAAGTGACGCATGCCTGAATGTACTCTTTAGTGTCCCGAACCATGTGCCACCACCAATAAGACCTTGATAGGAGTTCTGTGGTACGCTTATTGCCAAAGTGACCACCTACCCTGGACGCGAGGACCTCTAGTCGCAGGTGAGGAGGGACAAAGGTCTTGCCCGGCGGTACTGCCTCAAGCGCGACCGGGGCCACGGTGCTCAGGCTCTCAGTGGGGACAATTAGCTGAGGCTGAGCCTCCTCTTCCTCCGCTGAGACCACCGAGTGAGAGAAAGCATCTGCACGGACGTTCTTCTCTCCAGACAGACAGTGCAAGGTGAAGCGGAAGCAGGAGAAAAAGAGCGACCACCTAGCTTGACGAGAGTTCAAGCGCTGGGCATTTGTAAATAGACCAGGTTTTTATGATCAGTGTACACCTGGAAGGGAAACCGGGCTCCCTCCAGGAGATGTCTCCACTCAGAAAAGGCCAATTTCATGGCCAGCAACTCCCTGTCCCCAATGGAGTAGTTTCTCTCCGCCGGTGAGAAGGTCTTTGAGAAGAAGAAGCAGGGATGCTTCCGACCTTGAGCATCCTTCTGGAAAAGGACTGCTCCTGTACCAATGGAGGAGGCATCTACCTCTAGGATAAAGGGTTTATCCACATTGGGACGGTGGAGGATGGGAGCTCCAGCAAAATGGGTTTTCAGAGACGAAAAGGCCATGGAGACCTTCTCTGACGAAACTTTAGGATTGGCTCCTTTCTTGGTGAGAGCAACCAAAGGAGCTACCAGTGTGGAGAAGTGAGGAATGAACTGGAGGTAATAGTTAACGAACCCCAAAAAGCGCTGCACCGCTTTCAGAGAATGGGGCTCCTGCCAGTCCATTACCACTTGCAATTTGGCAGGATCCATAGCCAACCCCTGGGCCGAGATGATATAGCCCAGGAACGGCAAGGACTCCTGCTCAAACTGGCACTTCTCCAGCTTGGCGAAAAGAGAATTCGCCCGCAAATGGTCAAAGACCTTGCAGACGTCTCTCCGGTGGGAGGTCAAATCTGGAGAATAGATGAGGATGTCATCCAGATAGACCACCACCGAGGTAGAGAGCATATCACGAAAGACATCATTTACAAAGTCTTGGAAGACAGTAGGCACATTACAGAGGCAGAAGGGCATGACCAGATACTCATAGTGGCCATCCCTGGTAGTAAAGGCTGTCTTCCAGTCGTCTCCTTCGCGTATGCGGATCAGGTTGTACGCCCCCGTAGATCCAATTTCGTAAAGATCCGGGCCCCTCGCAACCTGTCGAACAACTCAGAGATCAAAGGGAGAGGGTATTTGTATTTCACTGTAATGGCGTTGAGACCTCTGTAGTCAATGCAGGGGCGCAACTCTCCACTCTTCTTCTGCACGAAGAAGAACCCTGCACCAGCCAGCGTCACCGATTTTCTGATAAACCCGCCTGCCAGGTTCTCCTGAAAATATTGTGACATAGCCTCCGTCTCCGGGAGAGACAGAGGATACACGCGGCCTCTAGGAGGTTCCGCGCCTGGCAATAGGTCTATCGGACAATCGTAAGGGCGGTGTGGCGGAAGCGTCTTCGCTGATTTTTTTGGAGAAGACGTCCGTGTACTGCCGGTAGTGTCTAGGAAGCGTGGAAAGATCTGCGGGCACTTCCGTGGAGGCTACTTGAACACTGCCCCTCATGCACCTTCCCTCACAGTCCTTGCTCCAACACAGTATACTCCCCGAAGACCAATCTATATGAGGGGAATGGCAATGGAGCCACGGAACTCCGAGAAGCACCTGGTCGATGCCATCTGGTAAAATGAACAGGGACAAGGTCTCGTGGTGAGATGGTGCGATTGAGAGACCAAGAGGAGCTGTCTGGTGGGTAACCTGATACGGTAAAGGCGCACTGTTAACCACCCTGATGGTCATGGGATGGGGCAGTAGTACCAGCGGAATAACGTGCATTTGGGGGAAGGACGAGGACTTGAAATTTCCTTCTGCCCCGGAATCCACCGTGACCTCTATCTCCTAGGTGGAAGCACCGCTATCTAATGTCCCTTGGAATACTGGTTTGCGGGAAAATGGTTTCATATCAGGTAGACCACCACCTACTACCATGGTATGTGCCCGTTTTTTCAAGCGCTGCGGGCACCTGTTAGCCGGGTGACCAAACTGTCGACACTGGTAACAGTGTGCAAAGCTTCGCGCCGGACTCGACTTGGGACCGGTGCAAGACACCTCCTTGGGTACAAGAGGTACAGAGAAGGTTGGAGCCAACCTAACCTTCTGTTTGGATTGAGCTCGCTCCAACCCACGCTCAGTATAACGGAGATCAATGCGGGTGGAGATAGCAATCAGCTCCTCCAGAGTTACAGGAACCTCCCTGGTAGCTAAAATATCTTTGATATGCTCCGCCAAACCCCTCCAGAACACAGGGACGAGTGCCTTATCGGGCCACTCCAACTCTGAAGCCAGTGTCCGAAAACGGACGGCGTAATGGCTGACCGAGAGGGAGCCCTGTGTTAAAGCTAATAGCTGGAGAGAGGTGTCGTGAGTGACCCGTGGTCCCAAAAAGACCTGTTTTAGAGAGGTTAGAAACTGAGTGGCGCTCAGAACCACGCGGTCACCACGCTACCACAGCAGCGTGGCCCATTCTAATGCCCTGCCCGACAAGAGGGAGATGATAAACCCCACCTTTGCCCGCTCTGTAGGGAATCGCGCGGCCAGTAGCTCTATCTGGATAGAGCACTGGCTCACGAAACCCCTGCAGGAGGTGCTGTCACCAGAAAATTTATCGGGCAACGAGAGGCGGGACAATGTCGGCACAGGCTAGGATGTGGGCACACGTGAGACAGCCTCTGTGACTGCCTGGGCAGCGGCCACTGTAGCATTCGCAGCTGAGGTGGAGCTCTCGACAGCCGCCAACCTGCCCTCCAGCTGCCGAATGTACTGCCGTAGCTGCTGCAGGTCCGCCATTACTAGCCAGACCCTAGCGCTAGTATAATGTTAGGGACAGCGGAACGCACTAAATATAAAATAATAGAAAGTCGTTCGCCGCCCTGGGTCCACCGTGCAGAGGTGTTAAACTGCTGCTATATAATGGCAGATGCACAATATGGCGGTATATCGCACACGGGTTGAACGTCACCCGGTGTGCACTGGACGTACTCTGTTAGCTTCACAGAGACGCCTAAGACATAAACATAGGTACTGAGCCTGTTGGACTCACAGGTCTCAGACCAATCAGATCACGAGAAGGACCTGAGCATGTGACTCCCGATCTCCAATGGGAGATCGTCTCATGAGCATGCCCAGTAGCGCGACTTGAGGACTTAGCCTCTGAAGTAGCTTGCTGCTGAGCAGCCTGCGCTGCTATTGCTGGCCTAGATGTGGCATCAACAGCCAGACCCACAGAGCAGGTCTGAGCAGGGCATCTGGAACGCCGGGATTGCTGTGCAGGCTCCTGAGCGGTCGGTGGAGAATGGGAGACCACTGAATGCAAGTCTCTGGATTCCTGCTGTGCAGTTGCAGGAACCTGACGCATAGCACTGTGCTACCCCTACAGGCAGCCAGGCCCAACAGGAGGACTATGAACCATATGTGATGCCACCTGGAAGTGGTCACACTGAAAGTCTTCTCTGGAAGCAGAAGAGACCTTCCTCCACCACCCCAGGAGGTGAAGATCACTAAGAACATTTACCAGTAACTGAACTGTTACCCAGGAGGGTATGGGCACTGTGTGCCCTCAATGTTTGCATTTGTTTTTCTTCAGTTGTGCCTCAGTTTGGCATCTGTTGCACTAAAAGTTTAAGAACTGCCGTGATCATGAACTGGAAGTGATTCACAAAATTTGCTGTATATAGTTTGCGCCTCTTAAGGTGCTCTCTCTTGGTTTTACTCAAACCTCAACAAAAGACTACCTCAGCCCTGAAGTTCTGCTTCCTCACCAGGGACACTGCAAGAAATCCCGGCTGGGAGCGGTGTCCAGCACTTGCAAGAATTACTGTTGTCTTACTGTGAAGTCTTTTATAATGTGCCTTATAAAAATGTTGGTAGCAATGGTTAGCTGCAGTATTAGAAATAGATGTCTTGCAGAATCTAGTTAGTAGTAGCATTTGATAAAAATGTGAAGTTTTGAATAAAAATTTGAATTCAGGTGATGAACCAAGAATTAGCGGTTGTCACCCAAGGTAGCATTTCAGGTTGTAGTGGTAAAACCAAAGTTATGTTAGGTAACGCTAAAAGTAAAAGTGCCTCTCTTAGGAGAAGAAGATATTTTATCGTAATATAAGTAATGTTTACTGCAGGCAGTATTGTTAAAATGAAAAAAATTTAGTATGTTCCTTATTTAGCATCTTTGTTTCACTTGCAGCACGTGGATGTGCTGTGTTTAACGGGGGGTATGTGGCACCCCTGAGGATTCAGTCACTACAGAGGTACTGCACCTCCTCCTGAGGTGTGGTACACCACTATCCAGGTAAGGTGAAGACACCTGACCACACTCCAACACCTGCACCCAGCACAGACACTGGTAGTGTAGCAGAGCACCCTTCGTGGCTCCCTGCTTGGAACACAAAGTGTCCTGGGGATGTAGGTGGAGCTTAGACTGCACAAGAGAGTGGGAGAATGTGAGGAAAGGGTCAGTTGGTGAGAGGAGATCCCCAGAGAGGGATAGAGTGAAAGCAAGTGCTGCAGCAGACTTCTGTGATCTGGAGCTGCTGGCACGGGAAAGAGCAAGAGAAAGCCTAATTCTTCAGAAGGAAGATAGATTAGTACGGAACGTGGAGAGAAGAGAACTGAGGGCCAGGGTGAGAGCAGAGCCCTTCCTTAAGTTAAAGCGCATGATCCAGAGTCCGGTCTCCGAGGGTGTTTGGAAACTGATGTTCCTGCAACAGAAACCGGAGGAATAGAAGTTGTCACCGCTTTATTCCCACATAAGACTCGGGGGCAAAATAGCAACGTGTGTGAGCCAGGACCTGATAGTAAGAAGTCCCCGAAGCGGGCTACAGCTGTCTGCTGTACGAGTAGAGTTCCAAGTATCATCTAGAAGGAAGAACTTGAGTTTAATTCACAACTACAAGTACTTCAGTTTAAGCACTAGTGAGGAGATGTTCAGAGAAGGTGCATGTTGGCGGAGTGTTGGAACGGTGTACTTTATCTTGCTTGGGAGTTGGCTGGACCCCTGACCTGGAGGACAGGGCACTGAAGCGGGCATCTGTGTGCACCAGACTGTGAGTAAAGCCTTGGAACTACATGCGATTGTGTCTCTGCCTTCTTCTTGCATCTTCAACTCGGCACTGCTACATTCTCTACTCCACACTACCAATTCCTCTCTACTGCCCTGGGACTACAGCTCCACCTGTGGGGAGCTTCAACATCATTGCTGCACCACAACATCTGTCCAGAGAAGCAACCCTGCAGCGCTGGTCAAACTGACCAGAAACCACAGGTGGCGTCACAAATCATCACAATAACTTTATCCCCATCACTCTACCTTTTTTACATTGACCGCCTGAGGCCACGGACCGGTTCACCGCCACTGTGACATCTCCCATTGGAATCAACGGGCCCGGCACCGAGTACCCAACGGCCTCTAGGGGCGAGTGACCAGGATCGTCGAATCCTAACAGTGTGCAATGTACATGCTGAGAGGATTTAGAAGTCTGCAGTCACATAGAATGACTGTTGAATTTAATCCCAAGCTTGGACAACCCCTTTAACTTTTCATAATAACCTGTTGTGACGATGGTGGGTGTAAACCCACTGTGCCATGGGCCAGGCTTAATCTTGAGGGGCATGACTAAGAGACTACCTGGTTTTCACTAGAGCCTCTCATAATGAGGAAAGGTTTGACTGCAGATAGTCACCAGGTGTCACTCCAGGACAGTCTCCAGACCTGCAACAGCTGACTCATGGGTCAGAGCTGGTATGCAAAGTACAGGGGAGTGAGACAGAAGCATAGTCAGATGGTCCGAGGTCAGGGCAGGCAGCATGGGTTCACTATACAAAGCCGGGGTCAGGAATGGAGAGGTCACACAGAACAGGTAAGCGAGCCAGGTCAGAACAAGGAAGATGATGGAGACAGGAACAGGAACCTAAGTTCAAACAGGGAACATGAGGAGGGGCAGCCTTATATATCAACTGCTGGCAGAGGATTGGCTTAGGAAGGCAAATCCTGTAGGACACGGCAGGGTTAAATTCCTGCAGGATCTGACCAAGCCTCCTTATAGCCAGGTCAAATAGCAGGGAAGTGCAGCAGAGTTGGAAGTGCTGCACAAGGGCTCAGTACTGCGCCCTGACATAGGAATGAGCAGAACGGTGAACGCAGTGAGTAACACAGCGCTGAGAATGTGTGCACATTACCACTGTGACACCTGTCCTATGTGTGTACAGGGGGAATTGTACTACACCTGGCCATTATATGACTTCTATTCTGGATTTTACAAATTTACCCTTGCAGGATCTATCTTTTAATTTGAACTTGAGCTCAAGATACGTTTCTGTGATCTCTCACATATACATCCTATCACACAGGGATGCATTACTGCTCTTCTTTCCATTTTTTATAACCAAAGAAAATCTGCATGCAACATCGATTACATTATATAGTAATACTTGTCAGTATAAATATGAATCCAGTACGGGGTTGAGGTAAAAGACTTGTTAGAAAGCTCAGTTCAATCTTTCTATGTCTCTTTTTTCCTGCTCTCTCATTTTGCTCCTCACTCCTCTCTTTTTTTTCCCTCTTCTAGGAGTATAAATGAATATGTAACAAGACACTGATAAAAGCTAGCAGTACAACTTGTCTTGCGAAAAACAGAGTTGAGCTGGTTTCTTTTTCAGAATGATAAGTTCAGGAGGTAAGGGGAAGGAGAAGAAGTGGCTCAGAAGTGGAAAAAAGAAGCAGCTTTCTCTGATAAAATATATTACAAAATTTCATATATTCACTTCAATTTTTGTTTTATGAAAAGGTTCTTGCATGTACAGTTGACATTTAACATCCTAAAATGGTAAATATTTTGACTATCACTAGACACAGACTGGCTATAGGCTATGTGTGCAAGCATGTTTTGGTGGCAGAGGTCAGTGACCATGCATCATAAACAAGATTCTTTCCATAACATATTTATAACAAATAAAAAAGATGTATTTTTATAGTTTTGGTGTATTTCTAGAGACATGCAGGGGGTGGTCATAGAGAAGTGTGAATTAAGAACCCCTTGCACTTTTTTCATAGGAGCTGTTTCATGTGTCAGGATCACCGATTGGCATCTTTCTGCCTATGCACAGTGTACACAGAAAGTTGATAAACAATAGTGTGGGCAGGGTTATAGAGAGCTCAGCATTCAAAGCACTGCTAAATCTACAGAATATTGAAATAGTGACTTTATTAAAACTTCAGCAAGCAGCTCAGTAGCGCTCTATAGTGTAGAGGCAAGGAAAAAAAGGTGAAAGCAACAACAGAAATAGATACTCTAGACCAATAGACATTTATGGTGAACCTCAGAGTGTAAAATATACCACTATATTTGCAAATAGACTATATAATCAATGGGGAATGGACAAAACCATTTTAGCGTAAAAATGATAAAGCCAAAATGCCTGCACGAAAAAATAATTATATAAAGAATTCAAATAACATAAATACATTGAATATAAAGTTGACAACAAAAGCACAAAACTAGAGACTTATTGCTAAACAAAAGAGCAGTCATCTGGTGTAGGAAAAATTTGAAAATCAATGTAAGAGTCCTATGAGGGGCTGAAAGATGTATCCATGGGTCAGTGGGACATGTGAATGAGGGCATAAAATAGCAGAGGAGTGATGACCCCATGTGTATCGCCACCCAAAGTGTGGTTTCCTCAGGGGTAATGGTGGGTAAGGTAGCCAACATTAGTTCTATATATATGTATATGCAATCAATAATAGGCTCATGTTTACCATATGTTCAAAGAGAAGGAATACGTCATCTGCATCGGTGTCTGGAAGCTCACACTATGCGTGCACGAAAGAACGCCACCAATGAAGTACTATTCAGAGTCATTTCAGGAGAGGAGCCGATTGTAGGCACCGATCACAATCCACAGATGCCCACTGGGACCACTCTAGGTATGTGGGGCAGATGGGCTCATAGGAGAGGGTTGGAGGAGTCCTATTAAAGACGGCTAAAAGGTAGTAGATACAGTCTATGTAGAGAAATTGTATATTATTCTTGAAAAAAGCTCCGACGTTTCAGATAAAATACAGTTAGAAGATCAACTTCTATTGGTGATTGACAGGTCTCTCCCTATATAAATATGAGAGAGAGACCTCTAGCCATGCTTTGAAGAGCCACATGTCTCGTCTCTCTGTGGTTCCCAGCCAGGTCTTTTAACTACACTGCGTTCCAAATTATTATGCAAATTGGATTTAAGTGTCATAAAGATGTAATTTTTTGTTTTTCAAATAAACTCATAGATGGTATTGTGTATCAGGGCTCTTTGGATCACTGAAATCAATCTCAAATTCCTGTGATAATTAGTTTACCAGGTGAGCCCAATTAAAGGAAAACTACTTAAGAATGATGTTCCACATTATTAAGCAGGGCACAGGTTTCAAGGAATTTAGGAAAGAAAAAGGACCTATCTGCTGCTGAAAAGCATCAAATAGTGCAATGCCTTGGTCAAGAGATGAAAACATTAGATATTTTCCAAAAATTTAAATGTGACCATCGTACTCTTAAGAGATTTGTGGTTGATTCTGAGCACAGACACGTTTGTGCTGATAAAGGCAGAATGAGGAAGGTTTCTGCCAGCCAAGTTCATCGGATTAAGAGAGCAGCTGCTAAAAAGCCATTACAAACCAGCAAACAGATATTTAAAGCTGCTGGTGCCTCTGGAGTCCCTCAAACCTCATGGTGTAGGATCCTTCAAAGGCTTGCTGTGGTGCATAAACCTACTATTCGGCCACCCCTAAAAAGTGTTCACAAGCAGAAATTGTAGCAGTGGGTCCAAACATACATGAAGACTATTTTTCATACAGTTTTGTTTACTGATGAGGGTCGAGCAACCCTGGATGGTCCAGATGGATGGTTGGTGGATGGCCACTATGTCCCAACAAGGCTGCGACTTCAGCAAGGAGGAGGAGGAGTCATGTTTTGGGCTGGAATCATGGGAAAACAGCTGGTAGGGCTCTTTAAGGTTCCTGAAGGTGTGAAAATGACCTCTGCAAAGTACTGTATATAGAGTTTCTGACTGACAGCTGTCTTCCATGGTGTAAAAAGCAGAAATGTGCCTTCAGGAGCAAAATCCTCTTCATGCATGACAATGCACCATCTCATGCTGCAAAGAATACCTCTGAGTCATTGACTGCTATGGGCATAAAAGGAGATAAACTCATGGTGTGGCCACCATCTTCCCCTGACCTCAACCCTGTAGAGAACCTTTGGAGTATCATCAAGCAAAAGATCTATGAGGGAGGCAGTTCACATCAAAACAGCAACTCTGGGAGGCTTCATGCAAAGAAATCCAAGCAGAAACTCTCCAAAAACTCCCAAGTTCAATGGATGCAAGAATTATGAAGGTGATGTCACAGAAGGGTTCCTATGATAGCATGTAACTTGGCCTGTTAGGATGTTTTGTAGTTAAATAGCTTTTTTGTTCAGTGAATGTGACCTCCTAATGCTGCAAATTCCACAAATGAACATTTTCAGTTCTTTAAAACAGATCAAATGTTTAGAAATTCTAATGTGCCTAATAATTTGGAACAGTGCAATTTGAGTTTTTATTCATTTTGGAGATTATACTGTTATCATTGGGAGGTTTCTTCAATAAAATTTGATGTATATTCTAATGGGTGATGACTTTTATTAGACTGACTGTCATTTGTACTGACTATTTAGGAAAATCATAGAAAAATATCATTTGCATAATAATTTGGAACACAGTGTAATTCCACACCAAACATAAAAAAGAGGGTGGACAAAAGTATTGGCACTGTTTAAAAAATCATGTGATGCTTCTCTAATTTGTGTAATTAACAGCAGCTGTAACTTACCTGTGGCACCTAACAGGTGTTGGCAATAACTATATCACACTTGCAGCCAGTTGACATGGATTAAAGTTGACTCAACCTCTGTCCTGTGTCCTTGTGTGCACCACATTGAGCATGGAAAAAAGAAAGAAGACCAAAGAACTGTCTGAGGACTTGAGAAACAAAATTGTGAGGAAGCATGAGCAATCTCAAGGCTACAAGTCCATCTCCAAAGACCTGAATGTTCCTGTGTCTACCGTGCGCAGCGTCATCAGGAAGTTTAAAGCCCATGGCACTGTGGCTAACCTCCCTAGATGTGGACGGAAAAGAAAAATTGACAAGAGATTTCAATGCAAGATTGTGCGGATGTTGGATAAAGAACCTCGACTAACATCCAAACAAGTTCAAGCTGCCCTCCAGTCCGAGGGTACAACAGTGTCAACCCATACTATCCGTCGGCATCTGAATGAAAAGGGACTGCATGGTAGGAGACCCAGGAAGACCCCACTTCTTACCCCGAGACGTAAAAAAGCCAGGCTGGAGTTTGCCAAAACTTACCTGAAAAAGCCTAAAACGTTTTGGAAGAATGTTCTCTGGTCAGATGAGACAAAAGTAGAGCTTTTTGGGCAAAGGCATCAACATAGAGTTTACATGAGGAAAAAATTTGTATTCAAAGAAAAGAACACGGTCCCTACAGTCAAACATGGCGGAGGTTCCCTGATGTTTTGGGGTTGCTTTGCTGCCTCTGGCACTGGACTGCTTGACCGTTTGCATGGCATTATGAAGTCTGAAGACTACCAACACATTTTGCAGCATAATGTAGGGCCCAGTGTGAGAAAGATGGGTCTCCCTCAGAGGTCATGGGTCTTCCAGCAGGACAATGACCCAAAACACACTTCAAAAAGCACTAGAAAATGGTTTGAGAGAGATCACTGGAGACTTCTAAGGTGGCCAGCAATGAGTCCAGACTTGAATCCCATAGAACACCTGTGGAGAGATCTAAAAATGGCAGTTTGGAGAAGGCACCCTTCAAATATCAGGGACCTGGAGCAGTTTGCCAAAGAAGAATGGTCTAAAATTCCAGCAGAGCATTGTAAGAAACTCATTGATGGTTACCGGAAGCGGTTGGTCGCAGTTATTTTGGCTAAAGGTTGTGCAATCAAGTATTAGGCTGAGGGTGCCAATACTTTTGTCTGGCCCATTTTTGGAGTTTTGTGTGAAATGATCAATGTTTTGCTTTTTGCTTCATTCTCTTTTGTGTTTTTTCATTTAAGACAAATTAAATGAAGATAATAATACAAAAGAAATTGTGTTTACAATCATTTTCAGGAAGAAACTGAGTATTATCTGACAGAATTGCAGGGGTCAATACATTTGGCCACAACTGTACTCACATACACACACACGTACTCACATACACACACACGTACTCACATGCACACACACACACACGTACTCACATGCACACACACGTACTCACATACACACACACACGTACTCACATACACACACACACGTACTCACATACACACACACGTACTCACATACACACATGTACTCACATACACACATGTACTCACACACACGTACTGACACATACTCACATACGTACTCACATACACACACACGTACTCACATACACACACGTACTCTCACACACACGTACTCACACACACACTCACATATACACACACATACTCACACACGTTCTCACATACACACACACACTCACACACACGTACTCACACAGGTACTCACATATACACACACACATGTACTCATATATACACACACGTACTCACATATACACACACAAATGTACTCACATATACACACACGTACTCACATATACACACGTACTCACATACACACACACGTACTCACATACACACACACGTACTCACATACACACACACACGTACTCACACACACACGTACTCACATACATACATACACACACACCTACTCACACATATGTACTCACACACACATACGTACTCACACACGTACTCACATACACACACACGTACTCACATACACACACACACGTACTCACACACACACACACACGTACTCACACACACACGTACTCACATACATACATACACACACACCTACTCACACATATGTACTCACACACACATACGTACTCACACACGTACTCACATACACACACACGTACTCACATACACACACACACGTACTCACACACACACACACACGTACTCACATACATACACACACACGTACTCACATACATACATACACACACACCTATTCACACATATGTACTCACACACACATACGTACTCACACACACGTACTCACATACACACACACATGTACTCACATCTCCAGCACAGGCCGCAAACCACCCTCTTTCCTGCCGGCTGTGACTGCACGGAGGTGGGTGGGCAGACAGCTGAGGGACACACAAACACGTACACACACATGTACTCACATACACACACACATGTACACACACATATGTACTCACACAAACACGTACTCACACACACACACACCCCACTCACACACTTCCCTCCCAATCCGATAGCATTGGGCACACCTCTAGTTTTCTCATAAATGCTGGAAAGCTTGAGAGAAAGATATACCGGGCTGCAATCATGCAGCCAGGTTCTGATTCACGTTGTCTGTGCCTTGGCCAGCATGAATCAGGTGCCACATGCCCTTTAAGAGGAAAATAAAAACACAATTATAAGCACTAAGGATTAAATTCAATGGAGGAATAATGGTTACCTAGCAGTCCATGGACTCCTTCAGTGAATTTATGGTCATCTAATGTGTAAAAACCTAAGAAATCCTTGTGTACAGGATGACCTTTCCACACTTCATGCAGAATAATAACAAATGTCGCTCCTTTTCCGAATGAAATGGTCACATTGCTTTTTTTGTTGACTTCCAGATTAAACCTGTAAGCATATAAAGAAAGTAATAAATAATATATGATAATATACAGAAATAATATTGTACATGTATTGGACTACAGTTTTCAGGCCCCAATTATAGGGGCAGATTTATCAAAGCTGTCCAAAAGACAAACCGTCTTTGTTTCCCCTAACAGCCAATCACAGTGCAGCTTTCATTTTACCAGAACTGTTTAAAAAATGAAAGCTGAGCTCTGATTGGTTGCTGTGGGTCACATGCAATTTTTCTTTTAGTAATTTTCAATAAATGAGGCCTTCTGCTTCCAAGGGTCACTTAAAATGTGTGCCGGCGTTTCTGATGTTTTAATAGTCAAATTATGAGCTGTGTTAGGAGGGAGGATGCAGTAGGTCATCCCAGGTTCTGTCATGTAGAAATGAACATGGCTGACCAGTGAAATAGATCACTCAGCAATGAAGGCCCCAAGTGTGAAGTTATGTTCGATGGTCAAAACATTTTTGGAGATGGACATGCAAAGATCAACTGATCATTGGGGCACCTTATTTCTCAAAGTGGGCTGTAGACTAAGAACATGTCTTACCCTTCCTTGCTTATAGAGGCCGTTTTCTTCCATGACAGCGTTCTGTTGCTGTTGTAAGGGTACATGACTGTGATTTTCTCAGTAGTCACCTCAATTCCCATTTTCATTTCTATGTTTATAATCCCAATTCTTCCAAAATAAGTTTCACTTGATGTGACCTCATTGTCCGTATTCTTGTTTCCGATAAGTTCTCCATTAACTGCAATACCTAAAAAAAGAACAAAAAATTGGTTTCAGGGTTATTTTATTTTAATAAATGAGGCAAACCTTTTGAAATAGGAAGGCTATGGGTACATGGAGTTTTTCTAGCAGTTTTCGGATCACAAACTGAGGGGACCTTTTAAAATCCTCCTCCAAATCTTAATCGACATATGACGCACTGGTACATCATATGCCAAATCCCTGACTTTGATGCGGGCTCGCACGCCTAGCCTGCATCTTCCCGAGCACAAGATGGCTTATTTAATCAGCCATCATGTGCCGTGGGTTGGATCTGAACTCAGCCAGTGGCTGTTATTCTGTTAAATCCCTCTGTCAATCTCTGACGGCGGCATTTAACACACGCCGGCAGTGAGGCACGTCATTCCACCTGCCTATCAGCAAGTCTTTGACATGATCGTGTGGCGCTGATGGGTTATCATGACAGCCAAGGGTCTGCTGAAGACCCCCATGCCTGTCACTCCTAACTTCCTGTGAAAGCCAGCTTTTGACTGGTGTTCATAGGAGATCGCGATTTTCCCTATACATAGCAGTGCTGATGCCCTGTTATGTATAGTACAAGCTATCGAAAGACTACAGCTTCAAGTCCTCTAAGGGAACTATTAAATGCAAGCAGATAGGGCGTATCCAGCACATGTACCGCGGATATTATATTAAAAACATTTATTTAAATAAAGAGATTAAAAAATGAACATCCTTTTTAAAAATAAGCGCTGATCAGAGGCAAGCACAACTGATGCGTTTTGAACTATGCGTTCTTGGTCATAGTAGAAAGGAAAAACTTGACTAAGTTTGTCCTGATGAAGGGGCCCTGTGTGATGCCGAAACGCGTTGACTGTAACCTGTTCCAATAAATGATTTGATTTTAAGAAGTTTTCATCTCAGCAGCGCATAATTGATACCTCCCTTCATTTTTCCTTTCTACCAGTAGTCGTCCGCACAACAGGTATCTGTGCAGCAGCTGTTACATATTGTTCATGTGTTGCCATTAAGCAACTTGCCAAGGTGAAAGTTTCTCACTTTTTATGACACCCTATTGTCATTGGATTAGAGCCTGTTGCGATTTATCTCTTCCCAGTTTATTCCTGTGTTAATCCCTTGGTCATAGTAGACCATAGTTCTCTTTCGCTGGGCGTTTATACATAACTAGATGGAGGCCCGATGCTATTGCATCGGGAGGGCGGTAATGTCACGATAGGGGCAGGCTTTGCAGCGTTGAGAATCTCTCCCCCCATGTGCTCACCCACCTATCCACTCTCTCTTTCCCCATGTGCTGACTTCTCCCGTCTGTGTTCTGTTCTTTGACCTGTCTACCTCATGTGCTATCCCCCTTGTCTGCTGTCTCTCTCCATGCTGTGCTGTGTTCTCCCCTCATGTGCTGTCCCGCTTGAGCTGTCTCCCCCCTGTGCTCTGTGTTTCTCACCCCTGTCTGACGGTGTACAGAACATACCACAGCTCCTGGGCAGGGGAGGAAGCAAAAGACAATACTGACATTACAGCAGGAGATCGCAGAGGATACATTTTGTGAGGTAAAATATTGTTTAAAAACAATCAGTGAAATACAGTATTTTACCTCACAAAATGAATCCTCTGTGATCCCCTGCTGTAATGTCAGTAATGTCTTTTGCTTTCTCCCCTGCCCAGGAGATGTGGTATGCTCCGTACACAGACACAGACAAATTTTAAAATGAACTTTTGTTCATGGGAAAACCCCTTTAATGTGACCGGCTTCCTCTGCCTGTAGACACGTCGCGCATCTGCCACCGGGATCAGCCGAATGATTCACTGCGCCTGCGTGGAATTAGGCACAGTGCAACGGTGTTCCGCTGGTGGTACCACGCAAGAGGCTGCATGAGTGTGTGAGTGACTGTGTGTGAGTGTGAGTGTATGTATGTGAGTATTTGAGTATGTGAGTCTGAGTGTGTGAGTCTGAGTGCGAGTCTGAGTGTGTGAGTCTGAGTGTGTGAGTGTGACTGTGAGTGTGACTGTGAGTGTGTGAGTGTGTGTGTGAGTGTGTGGTGAGTACGGTGTATAGAGTGTGTGTTTGTGTGGAGTGACGGTGTTCCGGTGGTGGTACCACGCAAGAGGCTGCATGAGTGTGTGAGTGACTGTGAGTGAGTATGAGAGTGTGAGTGTGTGAGTGTGAATATGTGAGTGTGTGAGTCTGAGTGTGTGAGTCTGAGTGCGAGTCTGAGTGTGTGAGTCTGAGTGTGTGAGTGTGACTGTGAGAGTGTGTGAGTGTGTGTGTGTGAGTGTGTGGTGAGTACGGTGTATAGAGTGTGTTTGTGGTGTGACGGTGTTCCAGTGGTGGTACCACGCAATAGGTACCCATTGTAGAGACTTTGCCGTCCTTTGTCCGCGACACAATGGACGTCCTGGCACAGGTTTACGGCATCCTTGTGGAGAAAGATATGCTTTTGGTGACTGCTGACATGGAGTCTTTGTATACGTGCATCGACCACTCCCATGGCCTGGAGGCGGTCCGCCTCTTCCTGGTGTCGTTCGATCTGGACGGCTCTTTGTGTGAGCTAATCCTTGAGCTGCTGTGCTATGTCCTTACCCACAACCTTTTTGTCTTTAAAGACAATTTCTACCTACAGAGGTGCGGCACGGCCATGGGCGAGGCCTGTGCGCCCCCTTATGCTAATCTCTTCCTGGGTTCCTGGGAGAGATCCTTGTTTGGCGACGCGGGCGCGCCAGCCGCCTCCCATGTCCTGTGCTGGCTTAGGTATATTGATGATGTTCTGTTGTTGTGGGACGGGACGGCGCAGCAGCTCGGGGATTTTATGACCTATTTGTATCAAAACTCTTTTAACATCCACCTGACCTATGCGTATAGTAATAACAAAGTGGATTTTCTGGACATCTCCTTGGAGGTTGACTCCACACGTCACTTCCGAACGGATGTTTTCAGAAAACCCACATCAGTGAATTCATTAATCCATGCTGGGTCAGCTCACCATCCTGCTACAATTAGGGCAGTCCCGGTCGGACAATGTCTCAGGATGAGACGGCTCTGCTCCTCTGATAGTGCCTTTGTAGGTCGGGCTGGTGATCTGAAACACCGTTTCAGGGCCCGTGGTTACAGTGGTACGTGAGGTTTGGTAATCCGTCCACACTTGCAAGTGCATGGTGGTTAAATGTCTAAGCATGCAACTGGTATTCAAATTTCTCAGATTTTTCCCTCGGCTAAAGGTCTTTGCGCACTTCTTACAGATAACCTTTGCCTGATCATTAGGATTTTGTTCAAAAAAGTGCCACACTGCACTCTTCCTACTATGGAAGACATTTTGAGGCCTTGTACGCTGTGCTATTTTGACCATCTGGCCAAGCTGTCCTGCAACTCTTTTGGTTTTTGTAACCCGTTTTTGGACTGCTCCGGGCCTGCCAGATAACAGCTGTTGCGATGTCGATGCCTGCTGCGGATGCTCCTCCTCCTCTTTTGAGCTATTGGCAGCGGCACCCTCTTCCCCCAATGGATGCCAATCTGGGTCAACAACTGGGTCATCCGTCACCTCCTCTTCAATGTCATGTGCACCTTCCTCTGTGTCACCGTGTATGGTGGTATAGTATGCGGGATGGGGCACATGAGTTTCATCAGGTTCAGATTCTGGCTCAGTACACTGCGAGGACAATGTAGTGCTCTGAGTTAATGTACCAGCAGATAAATCTAGCAGTGGCTGTGCATCAGTGCACTCCATGTCAGATTCATCTTGGCCTGGGTAATTAACGATTTGACTTGATAACCCAGGCATGGTATGAGAAAAGAGCTCCATGGAGTAATCTGTAGTGTGGCCTGCCGCATCCTTCAGTTTGGTAGGGGTGAAGGACACACGGAAAGGTGTTGTTCCTGACCAGGAGCCTCCACTGACGATGCAGTGCTTTTATTTTTTGAAAGTTCAGAAGAGGAGGCGATAGAGCTGGAGGCTGTGTCAGCAATGTAAGACAAAACTTGTTCCTGAAGCTCTGGCTTTAAAAGCGGTTTACCTACTCCCAGAAAAGGGAGCCTATGAGGCCTTGTGGAGCCAGACAATGGCGCAGGCTCACCACCTCCTGCCTTAGGTGCTATTGTGCTTTTGCCACTACCAGCAGAAGCACCACCACCAACACCACTATCAGGACCAGCTGGCAACCCTGACCCACTTCCACAGCCTCTTCCACCATACTTCTTCATTTTTTTGAAAAAGGTACCCAAAATAACAACAGCTATATGGTACTGTAAAACAAGGTAAAGGCTGTATATAGTATTGGTGAGAATTTGCAGCTCACTGTAGATTGGAGGACGCTGAACTATTGTCTCAGGGCCAGGACAGATTACACCGCAATGTGACAGTAAGAAATTGGCTGCTGTATAAGAAGGCCGAAGTTGTATATAGTATTGGTGAGAATTTGCAGCTCACTGTAGATTGGAAGACGCTGAACTATTGTCTCAGGGCCAGGACAGATTACACCGCAATGTGACAGTAAGAAATTGGCTGCTCTATGAGAAGGCCGAAGCTGTATATAGTATTGGTGAGAATTTGCAGCTCACTGTAGATTGGAGGATGCTGAACTATTGTCTCAGGGCCAGGACAGATTACACCGCAATGTGACAGTAAGAAATTGGCTGCTGTATGAGAAGGCCGAAGCTGTATATAATATTGATGAGAATTTGCAGCTCACTGTAGATTGGAGGACGCTGAACTATTGTCTCAGGGCAAGGACAGATTACACTGCAATGTGACAGTAAGAAATTGGCTGCTGTATGAGAAGGCCGAAGCTGTATATAGTATTGGTGAGAATTTGCAGCTCACTGTAGATTGGAGGACGCTGAACTATTGTCTCAGGGCCAGGACAGATTACACTGCAATGTGACAGTAAGAAATTGGCTGCTGTATGAGAAGGCTGAAGCTGTATATAGTATTGGTGAGAATTTTCAGCTCACTGTAGATTGGAGGACGCTGAACTATTGTCTGAGAGCCAGGACAGATTACACCGCAATGTGACAGTAAGAAATTGGCTGCTGTATGAGAAGGCCGAAGCTGTATATAGTATTGGTGAGAATTTGCAGCTCACTGTAGATTGGAGGATGCTGAATTATTGTCTCAGGGCCAGGACAGATTACACCACAATGTGACAGTAAGAAATTGGCTGCTGTATGAGAAGGCCGAAGCTGTATATAGTATTGGTGAGAATTTGCAGCTCACTGTAGATTGGAGGACGCTGAACTATTGTCTGAGGGCCAGGACAGATTACACCGCAATGTGACAGTAAGAAATTGGCTGCTGTATAAGAAGGCCGAAGTTGTATATAGTATTGGTGAGAATTTGCAGCTCACTGTAGTTTGGAGGACGCTGAACTATTGTCTCAGGGCCAGGTCAGATTACACCGCAATGTGACAGGCAGAAATTGGCTAGTCTATGACAAACTACAAGGTGTATATAGATTTGGGCAGAATTGGAATCTCCCCAGAGTGTAGGTCTGTAAGAACGGACAAACTCCTCGGCTTTTCCTTACAGAGTCACACACAGATAGCTTACATTTGGCCGTGATACCAGCCGGTACACGGTACTGTTTGAGGAGCGTACACGTACACCGCTGTACGGTGTGTGTATGTAAAATTGCAAAGCTCCGTGTTTTTGTATATGGACTGACGCACGCTGTCTGTCTCTAGTTTTGAATGTAATCAAACAGCAAATATACTAAACTGTTTGAAAAACGGACAAAACTATAAGGTGTAGGTCTGTAAGAACGGACAAACTCCTCGACTTTTCCTTACAGAGTCACACACGTATATAGTTTCAATTTGGCCGTGATAACAGCCGTTACACGGTACTGAGAGAGGAGCGTACACGTACACCACTGTACGGTGTATGTAAAATTGTCAAGCTCCGTGTTTTTGTATACGGACTGACGCACGCTGTCTCTCTCTAGTTTTGAATGTAATCAAACAGCAGATATACTAAACTGTTTGAAAAACGGACAAAACTATAAGGTGTAGGTCTCTAAGAATGGACAAACGCCTCGACTTTTCCTTACAGAGTCACACATGTATATAGCTTCAATTTGGCCATGATAACAGCCGTTACAAGGTACTGAGAGAGGAGCGTACACGTACACCGCTGTACGGTGTATGTAAAATTGTCAAGCTCTGTGTTTTTGTATACGGACTGACGAACGCTGTCTCTCTCTAGTTTTGAATGTAATCAAACAGCAGACATACTAAACTGTTTGAAAAACGGACAAAACTATAAGGTGTAGGTCTGTAAGAACGGACAAACTCCTCGACTTTTCCTTACAGAGTGACACACGTATATAGCTTCAATTTGGCCGTGATAACAGCCGTTACACGGTACTGTGTGAGGAGCGTACACCGCTGTACGGTGTGTGAAAAAATGAATGCTCACTACCTCACCAGGACAAAACAATACAATTGGGATTGCTTTTAAAAAAGCAGTTTGAACACCAGTGTGCACACAGCAATGCAGCTAGCCTTAAAAAGCAGCCTAATCAGCACCAGCGCTGCTGCACAAAAGCAAAAATCTTCACCTTTCACTGCACAGTAACTACAGTGAAAAGCGCTATCAGCAGAAGCGTTTTTTTTTTCTTTTGGCCTTCCTAACGCTCTCCCTACAGAATCAGCAGCAGCAGCAGCTCTACCTATTCTGAGATCAGCATAAGAAACATGGCAGTCGGCGTGCACGCCCTTTTATACCCCCTGTGACGGCACTCAAAGCAAGCCAATCACTTGCATGCCCTTCTCAAAGATGGTGGTGACCGATGCCTATGTCATCACGTTGCCCACAGTGTCCGTTCTTCCTGATTGGCTGAAAAAGGGCGCTAAAGCATCTTTTGAAACGCGACTTTGGCGCGATGGTCGTCGACCTCGTGGCCGACATCACGCTAAGGTCGGATTTCGTTTCATGAAACCCGACTTTGGCGAAAGTCGGCGACTTTTGAATTTTTTCGACCCGCTTCGCTCAACTCTATTTATCACCTTTGACTCTCATTTTTCCCATGATGTTTGATATGTTTTTGGAGTGGGTGTAGTTCTTGTATTGGGACAGTCCACCATTGTGTGAACTTGTTTTCCCATTCTTCATGTGTTAACATGCAGCTGGAGGTGTTTTCATCAATAGGTTGGTACCAGCAGCAATTTCCATATTGAAACACCCATCACTTGGGTGTCCCAATATGGCGGTCAGTGAACTGCCTCCGCTTGGAATTCTGGGATACGGTGACATCTGGACAGAACAGGAAATGTAAACATTACAAGGCAATTATATAAATAGATGAAGCTAGGGGATATGACATGGATCACTAATCTATTGTAATAAAACATATTCAATCATTTCTCAAGTCAATTCAGTTTGTTTAGTAAATGTATATTAGAGCTGTTCTAATGTTCAAACCATTTGGTGTTCTACTGTTTAATTTGAGAATCCATAAAGCCTTATATTTTAAACTGCGTGATCTATCCTCTCCTCTTTTGGTAAGGAACTTTTCCAACGGCATTGACCCTGAGGTGAGTAACATCACCATTGTGTTGATATAAAAAATGTTGGGAGGCATCTGATAAACTGTGTGTAGTTTTGATTTGCACGTCATACACATGTTCAGAGATGCGCACGGGCAGGACATCCCAAATATTGCATCCTGCATTTTTCACATGTAATAACATATTTCACGTAGGTGCTACTATAATGAATAAAGTAATTCATTTTATATTCTCTATTATCAGTAGCTGAAACAATTTTTTCCGTGTTATACATATATGGAGAAGTAATTGCACATGTATTGTCATGATGCACTATGCCATAATCTTTGGAAGAGCCAGAAAGTTCCTTGTATGTGGTATTATTCGGTCACTATGTGGTGGTAATATGTGGTCCGACCATGGTGTGATGGTATTTGTCCTTTGAATATGGTATTATTGGTCATTTAAAAAAATGTGTGTGACACATTCCCTTAATGAAAAATAAATAAAAATATATCTAAAAAGTGTATTGAATATTTTAAGAAAATTTCAATAGGTTAGAGTAGAGTAGGGCCCAGCCAAAAGAGTTTACCTTGTCGTGGTGGCAGGCTTAAAAATCTTTTGACTAAAACAAAAGCTGCTGGCTATGTTTGTGATATGGTGTGCGATGTGAACTGTTAATGTGTGTTTGATGAGGACGTGGAGCAAAGTGGAGTTTTTCCAAGAGTGGGCGGTGGCACTGTGGAAGGTCCGAGAAGTTGAGGCAGTGCTAGGGTGGAGCCTGGTCAGAGTCTCAAGGGGGCCCAAAATTTTTGGTGGCTGCCCTGCATGCGAAGATCGCATCACAATCCTCGAACAACCCATCGGCTCTCCTGACCTGAGCATGACAGCTAGGTAGAAATACAAGCTGTCACACTTAGGTCAGGTGAGCTGACAGCCAATCCAAGGATTACGATGTGATCCTCAAGCAACTAGTACGGTTGTCTGACTGCACCCGTAGAATAAATCCATTAACACACCCAATTTTCATTTTTGCACTTTGTTTTTCCTCTCTTTTCATCCAGAAACCATGTACCATATCTTTTATCCTTCTGTCACTGCGTTAATATGAGGATTTGTTTTTTTTGCTGAATGATTCGTAGTTTTGAATTACACCATTTATTTTACTGTACAATGTACTAAACAACAGAATTAAAAATAAAAACAACTGTTGTGATCTGGTGCCAAAAAACACAGTTCAATCATTGTCTTTTGAGGTTGGTTTTTACTGCATTTATTGTGTGATAAATATGGCCGAGCAACATGATTTTCTAAATGATTATGATATAGCGATATCAAACTTGTAATTTTATATTTAAAAGTGTTGTTCCCTTTCAGGTAATGTTTAACCCCTGACTGCTTGTTTGTTAAAAAAAATAACAAACTGTGTTTTGCTCACCTTCCCAGTTTAACAATAACCCTTCACCATTGCTCGTGGGGTCTGGCATAGACTGCAGTGTTGACGTCACGTCGACAGCAGAGCAGCTAATCAATGCCAGTGTAGATGGAATTCACCCTTCAGAGTAGCTGAGCTCTCTAATTTGCTGCTGTGCTGTCAATGTGACCTCAAAGCCACCAACAATGCCAGACACCATGAGCAGTGTTGAAGACTCAGTGGTAGACCAGGGGTGGTGAGTAAAGTGCTGTCTGTTATTTTTTTATAAATTGTGGCTGGGGTCAAATATTATCTGAAAGGTAATAACCCCCTTAAGTGATAAATAAAATAATAAAAAAAATTGCAATTTTCTGAGACTTTTTTTTTTTTGCATGATGAGTGATAGTTTATATTAGTACCAATTGAGGGTACATTTTGGATGGAGGTGTGACAAACAAAAAAAAGGCAAATTTGGCACTTTGATTTTTTTTTTTCTTTAGGACGTTCACTCTATGTGTTAAAGCACCACTCCACCGTTTTTTTGCATTTGCTATTAACCTGCAGATTAACTCTATAATAGCAGGTAAAGACGTTAACAAACTTGACAGTTTTCCATGAAATAATATTATATTTTGATCGATTGGAATTTTGCAGATATCGCGATACAAATGTTTTTTTTTAATTACTACTCCTGCACCATAATAGTACATAATTTAGCGGGAAAAGGTAAATATTGCTGATGGTGTTGACTTGCGATAAAATGTGAGAATTTTTCTGGCGTAAAGCTAAATAAATTTGTCTAAAAGTTGTTGGCCTCGTCTCTCCAATTGCTGTATGAAACATGAGTGACCTGTCAGTCAGGGACAGGAGGCATGCAGTAGGTGGGAAAAGCCAAAGAAGCAGGAGAGATGTAAGTGCAGGGCCAACCCCAATGCACTTACAGTTCATTAGCATATCATTTCTTCTATTGATTTATGCAAAACAGAAAATAGATTTCTACCAGAAAGGTAAGGATTTATTCCGAATTAAGGTGCCTTTATATAAATGTCATTAATTGGGGTCATAAAATCCTGATGACAGATTCTATTTAAATTTCATGCATCATGTTAAGTAATTCAGAATATTCTGCATTCAGATTACATACTGATGTACTGTAACTTTTACCTATAAATCAGAAAATTTAAGAATAATATGGTGAGTTCCATAACATACCTAATTGTTTATCCTCAATAAGATTCAGGATCACACCTGGCTTCTCCTGAATATTGAAGCACAGTGCATCATTCTGTTTTGGAACATTTATCACAAAATGAGGGTCAGAGTCCACTGTAAATAGAAAAAAATAACAAAAACTGAAAACCTATTTATACAAGTCAATGTTGAGAAATTGGTTGAATTACAAAAAAGCACAAATGTGCACACAGTACTAAAGCCCATAGATAAGACAATCATGTGATTATACATATTATAAGAGGGAAAAGTGAGTTTCATAGTGTTTATATTGAAATTACATTACTGACACTTTTGAGATTTCATCTTCTATCATATTATTTGGGGGTAGAAGTGCAGCTGAGTTTAGCTATGTCACATTACAAACCATTGTATCTGCTTTCCTCCTGTCAAAGCAGTGTTGCCTCTGCTGTACTGCTCCTCCCCCCACTCGGACTGCCAGGACATGAAACCTCAAAGATGCCAGTAATGACACTCACTTTATGTTGTGCTCACAGAAACTTGTAATGGTTCTGCAGCGGAGTAAGCCTATCTGTCATTATATAAGAGTTAGTGATAAGCAGTCATAAAGGAGTGCTTAGGAAGCAATCCAGGGGCAGACAAGGATGTCAGGTCTCCACCGCAGCTCCAGCCGAAAACCTCCAATGGAGGACAGGAGCAATGAGAAAATGGAAAACGGTCTTAGGAGCGCAGGACAGAGACTCAGACAAGAGATGGGGTTAAATCACAACGCGGATCCGTCTTCATCTGACGGATCCTCCGTCGAAACGCGTTGTGGTTTAACCCCATCTCTTGTCTGAGTGTCTTTCCTGCGCTCCTAAGACCGTTTTCCATTTTCTCATATCTGTCATTATATGTCTCACTCAGGAGTAGCCTGTTCTAAGCTATAGTGGGGTATTTTCTTCTGTCTCCTGAGCGTTGCTGCCTGCTAATGATTGATAAACGTCACACAGGGGGAAAAAGAACATGCTCCCCTGTAAAAACCCTCTGATAACTCACACTTGGACTTAATAAGAATTAACTCATTAGGTGCCAAATACTTTAATTGCTAATATCTCGGCAATGGAATGGTGACATAAAACAAGCAAAAATGTTTTATTTTGCTCTGCAGTCACTGATGTACAATGTTCAGCATGAAAAAATGTAGTGGAAGGTCCTCTTTAACCCCTTACTGACATATGAGGTAATGGTGACTGTGATGCGTTTTCACAAGCATTGCATACATCTTTGCTGGTAGACAGCTGTGATAATCAGCCATTACCTGCCTCTAACAGCCACGGGTGGAGTGGAATTCAAATGTCTCACACAGCTATAAAAGTAAAAACTTTATAGCCCTTTGAAGAAGGGGAGGAAAAAACGAAAGCGTAAAAATGGAAAATCGCCTGGCCAGGAAGGGGGTTAAAAAACAATATAACTCTATGATCAAGCATGAAAAATACTTACAGTAAAATAGCATCTCATTCTGAATTATGCTCATTCAGGAGCACTTAATTACAGCATCAAGTACTAAAACAGAATATATCATGGACCTGAGGATGTTCAGGTTCGTCGGGTTCATTCGAACTGTAGCCCAAAGTTTGGTTAGGGTACCAGAACTTGGCTCTGAATCCAAACCCCATAGAAGCCAAAGGGGACCCCAACTTTTGTGCTATAAAATGGTGGTAATAAGGGATTGAAAAAGGAAGCAAAATGAGGGTAAGAGCAGGACAATTGCCCTGCAAACAAATGTGGATAGCGAAATGACTTAAGATAACATAGAATAAAAAAAGCAAAAAAGGAGAAAAAGGAGGAGGTAGCAAAACACTGTTTTTTGTTTTTATCTATTTATTTATTTGTTTGTTTTTTTTAATTTGGGGAGGCCCTAAAACATTGGGAATGGCAAATAGAATGAAAAAACTGCAGTTGAGTATAACTGTATGCGGCTGGTATACTTCTCTAGTCGGCCAAAGGTATGGACAAGTCCTGTGGGATCCACGCTTTGTTCATGTCAATGAATGTGAGCATGCCCATATTAGCTGTCGACAAGTGGATGCGCCTGTTTGTGATTACACCCCCTACCTTGCTAAACACACGTTCCAACAGTACACTTCCTGCACGGTAGGCCAGTACCAACAAGGTGTAAAGGCCAAGCTCAGGCCATGTGTACAATTTGGAGACCCAGAAGTTAAATGGGCCAGACCCATCATTAAGTATGTGGAGATGTATGGACATGTACTCTACCACCACTCTGCCTCCTGCTAATACGGACCGTATCAGATGGTGGAGCCAGATGTGGTGTGCTGAAGAATGTATTCCACCTTTCAGTCAGGTTAACCCTCCCTTCCAAGGTCATGCCGGTGCCCCAGCTGTGTTGGCAACTTTGGCGACTTCCTCCTCCTCTTACTTGTGCTTCCCCTGAGCCTCTGCTGTCAGATGGGAACACCGTCAGTATTCCTGTATTTTCTGATCCCGCTCCAGTGACAGAAGTAAGGATGGTACGTTGTCCCTGTAGTGGGGATACAGCAGGGTGGCCACCCAGTAATCAGCACTGGTATCAATCCGGACAACTCAGAGGTCATTGCACAGGCACAGCAACATGTATTGGCTCATTTGTGCCAAGCTTCCCTGAAGCAGCGACAAGCTGTCCACGGTGGGAGGGGGAGGTGTATTGTCTGTCTCCTCTGTATCCCCCCAGCCATGCTCCACCCCGTGAGCTGCTCATATTCCACAACTGTCCCCTGGCTGGACAGTGGTGTACCTGGCCGCTGTTGATATATGAACCTACCCTCTAGCCATGTGTGGACGACTGGCCTGTGAATGGTCCCAGTTCCCCCTCCTCTTCCTCCTGTGCCACCACCTCATCCATCATCGTCTGAAGCATTTTTTCAAGGAGGCATAGAAGTGAGATAGTAATGCTGATGATGGTCTCATTAGTGCTGGCTATGTTGGTGGAGTACCGCAAACAGTGTCACATGGCACACACGTCCCACAAGGAGGCCCACTCATTGGTGGTGTTGTTCCTCAGAGCGACTCACCGTGGCGTGCTGCAGCTGAAATTCCACTATTGCCTTCTGCTGCTTGCACAGTTTCTCCAGCATATGCAAGGTGGAGTTCCACCTTGTTGGTAAGTTGCATATGAGGTGGGGAGTGGGAAGGCAAAAGTGACACTGTAGTACAAACATGCAATCAACAGCACGGTGAGAACGCTGAAAGCAAGCACAGATGGCCTTCACTTTTTGCAGCAGTTCTGATATATTGAGGTAATTTTAAATGAAGCTCTGCACCACCAAATTCAGCACCTGCACCCGGCAAGGGATGTACGTCAAAACGGCAAGGCCGAATCTGCTATGAGATTTCACTCATTATTGCACACCACCAGCCCGGGCTTGAGGATCAGTGGTACCAACTGGATCGTTCTTTTGTTTTATCTCCTCCACTGCTCTTGCATGGTGTGAGATCGCTCCCACAAGCAGATACATTTCAGAACAACCTGCTGTCGTTTCCCCCTGGCTGTGCTGAAGTTGGTAGTACAGATGTTACTCTGACTAGATGAGAAGATGGTGGAAGAAGCAGAGTAAGAGGAGGCAACATACACAGAGAAACGATCAACAATCCTCTGTGGTGGTAGGACATGCGCCAAAATGCCTTCCGCCTCAGGCCCAGCTGCCACTACATTTACCCAGTGGGCAGTTAGGGAGATATAACTTTCCTGCCCATGCTTACTGGCCCAGGTATCGGTGGTTATGTGGACCTTGCTACTAATGGCATTGCGCAGTGCACACCTGATTTTGTCTGCAACATGTTTGTACAGGGCAGGGATGGCCTGCCTGGAAAAGTAGTGGCAACTGGTAACCACGCACTGTGGGACAGCCACTGCCATCTCCACCAGCCAGAATGGCAGCATTTCAAAGGCCAGGAATTTTGAAATGCTGGCACTCAGGACCAGGGCTCGTGGGTGGGTAGGGCGTACGTTCTCTTTCTCACCAGTGTTTGGGGGATGGACAAGTGAATGCTTCCATCGGACGGTGTGAAGATGCTCAAGGACATTGCTAGTGGTACTGCTGTCATATCCTCTCTTTGCTGTGAGCCAGGTGGCCCTTTTGCTTAGGAGGAGGAGGAGGCCTAGACCATAGCAAAAGAGGGAGCAGTTAGAGCCTCAGATCTTTCCTGGTTTTTCAGGTATGTATTCCACTGAAGCTCATTCTTTGAATTCAGATGCCTCGTCATGCAGGTGGTGCTCAGATTAAAGGGATTGTCCTGCCAAAACAGACAAGTCTGCAGTCACTCTGTGTGACTGCAGACTTATGAATCTCCCCAGTGTATGCACTTTGCACGATGGGGATTCACCAGTTTCAGACCCGGGGCCGGAGGGTATGTACAGTATGAGTATTACATACCCCTGGCCAGTGGGTGTGGCCTCACTCTCCATACACTAAGTTACAACCACACACCTTCCCTTGATGACCTCACATGGGGCTGGTCATGGGATGTGGCTTCAGTTTCAGAAAATTCTGAGATTTCCAATTTCCAGGATATCTCTGCCCATGGAGATAACAGGTGGGATATATTACCATCATATATTTTGTCATGATTTTACCGTTACCCAAAGACCAAACTTAACCAGGTTCTTACCATTTATCAGGCAATAATTTAATTGGAGAGATTCTAGTGAACCCACTGCAAAGTGATTGAGTGCGTCACGTCTGTACCCTCACTATGACGCAGAAAATTTATATCTTCTAAACATCAGGTCGAAACAAACCCCAATATTCATAAATTTCCATCAGAGGCAAAAAGCCTGGGAAAGTTCTTTCATCATAGCAGCACATCCTGGAGCAGAGCCTCCTGCTCCTCCCTTAATCAAAGACAACCCTGACCCTATGTCCATTTCCTAGTGATCTGTACACAATGGGGAGTCTGGGATTCCAAAAAGGGGTTTAACTACTTTTGTCACTTCTCAGGCTACTTTCACACTTGCGTTTTTTTGCAGCGCGTTTTTTGCGCACACAAACGCATGAAAAAAACGCATCATGCGTTTGTGTGCGTTTTTTTGCGGGTTTTGGTGCGTTTTTTTGCGCATACGTGCGCATACCAATGAGCACGTATGCGCACCCACAGACTTACAATCGGTGTCTTGCTGTAAAAAAAACGCATTGCGTGCACATGCGTTTTTTGGGGGCAAGTCGGACGCACAAAAAATGCAACAGGATGCATTTTGTGCGCCCGAGAGCACACTACAAAAAAACGCATGCGCATAAAAACGCATACAAACGCATGGGTATGCGCACATAAGCGCATCCCATGCAAAATATAGGAAAAAAATGCATGCGTTTTTTGCGCTAAAAACAGCGCAAAAAAAAGCAAGTGTGAAACCAGCCTTAGCTATATGTAATTTCCTCACTTCCCACATGTCAAGCATTTGATTCTGCTACAAGGAGGCTTGTACTGTAGATTGTGATTTCTTTTTCCTACTGCAATTCTGTGTGAGAGAAGAGGGGGGGTGAATGCCCCCTCAATGGGGATGTGTTATGGAACTTAATGTTTTCTACGACACATACATACATTTATAAAGTAATTTAATGTATAAACCTATTAATATTTTGGAAGTGTCACATCTCTTCCAGGACCTGCTCCTGTGACGTTTGCTTCTATCAGTAGACGTAATCGTTCTGTTACTGGCAAAGGTGATGGAGAAACAATTGAGACCATCAACTCTGGGTGGCACAGGCTCTTTCCAGCCATTGAGACTCAGATTGCTAGGACCTGTTGTGCCCTTCAGTCTAGCAGTATGGGTGTGTGTGCTGTACAGCTGGACCAATCAGCTCCCTGCTATAGCCAATAGAACAGTACAGTACCACGTCCTACTAATACACCCAGCTTACTGCTCGGAGCTGCCTGATATAGCGGATTTACTCTGGTTCAGTCCCTGTGCTTTCAGATCCTTCTTAGTTTGCTTGTATTTCTCTTGTCTGACCGCAGCCCAATTCCTGACCATTCTTTAATTTTTTGATTTAATACTTTGATTGCCCTCCTGGTTCTGACCCAGCTACCTTAGCACTTGTGCCAGACTGCATCATTGACCAGCGCTGACTCAGTGGACCCTGTGCAACTCCATATGTCTGTACATAGGTTAAAGGGTGAAGGCCAGGGCTCCCCCTGGAATTTGGTAAAGGTGAACAGAGTGGCTTGAACGAAGTCTGTTAATGGTAGCCATATTTAGAACTGCCAGGCGACAACTCGCAGAGCCCTATTGTAGAATGTTGCATAGAACAGTAATACGGCCATGTGCATGATGCTTAGCATTGGTTTTTTTTTAAATCATAAAGAATATCTTACCAAAAGCTGGAGGCTGATATGAAACTTTCTGATCTAGGGAAAAAGATAAAAAGCACATTATTATAAACCTATTACTTACAGCAAAGCTTTATCACTAAAAAGTGTTGGCTATCAGATGTCTAAATGTAAAATCTATTTTTCAGCCTCCTACTTATCCTGCTGGCCTATTAATGTTGTTGCTCTTTTTCTGGTACATTTTGTTGGAATGCTCGGTACTTGTCCCAGCTCCATGGTTTTCCGAACAGCGATTGCCCACCTTCAGTTCCTCTTAGGGTAATAATTATGTTCTATCTGCCTACTGCTTTCTGTTTGCCGGAGGTGTTGCGCTCCTGGTTTACAGTCAGTCCGGTCTAGTGGCATGGTTTCATCACTGGACTGAACTGTGGGCTGGCTAATGCAGCAATTGGAGGCAGCTTTGCCTCTGCAGTATCGAAGGGCAGGGGCACTGAAGCTAGCAAAATCCAGCAAGCGTCATAGCAGTACTTGCAAGCTTTATAGCAAAGAGAATGTAATCACTGTGCTCTATGTCTTAGAGAACATCCACTGCTGATGTAAGACTGCAGGGGTGATCGGTAACCAGAGATGAGAGAGTTTGTTCGGATTTGGTTCCGAATACGATCGGATTCGAATTTTGTTTTTCCAATATTCGTCAAACACAGCCGAACGTCATTAGAGTCAATGGGAGTAGAAATTACCGAATATGTTCGGAACCGATCATAAGACAAACATTCGGCACGAATAGTGTTCGAATATGGCTCGAATATCTCAAAATCAGATTCAGGGACAAAATCCGAACAAATTCGCTCATCTCTATCGGTACCAATGAGCAGTAAGCAAAATAAAAAAATCCTTCATCTTATGAAAATTGAGAGGATTTTTAATAAGAGGAAAGTTGCATAGTTGCTTGTTCTTACAAACTCTTTGCAGTTTCACCAATTTAAAGAGGACCTTTTACATAATGTTTTATATTCAATTGAACACAGGATATAATAGTGACTGCAGAAAGGAATAAAAAAATTTTTTAGTGGCTCTGTTCTACTGGTCTAACCTCCTTCATAATTAGAAAGTGCTGGGAGATTAGAGCACAGATAACTCACACCTTTTGGACAAGGTCCCTATGGGGGGAGAGGCAGCACAGCTGATTTTCACTGTCACATTACAAACTCTTCTATCAGCTCTCCTCCTCTCATAGCACTGTCAGCTTTGCTGTACTGTCCATTCACCTACACTTCCTGTCTGAAGATGATCCACACTTTTGTGTGTTGTACTAAGGAGTAGGACAACTTTGATTGTTCTGCAGTGAGAGCAAAACAAGGTACTCCTGTGTCAGATGTAGACACCCAGCTCTAGTCCCACTGCAGAGAAGGTAGAACAAACATAAGTGTGACTCATTTCTGGACAAGCAGTTTGAGAGAGTGGTAGTACATCATAGCTGACAGTGCTATGAGTGGCAAGGAGCTAAACTCAGTTGCGCTTTCTAAACCTGCAGGAGATTAGACCATTAGATCACAGCTGTATCACTACATCTCACATTGAGAAATCTAAACTATTGTGAGGGCGTGCTCTTTCTCTGCTGTTTTGCTGCCTGCTTATGATTGGGCATCTCATACAGGAAGAAGTACATGCCTCCAGTGAAAACTTCAACTTACAAAAAGCTAATCCATTAGGTCCCAAATTCTTTGATTGCTAATGTCTACACAATGGGAAGGTGAAATAAAAACAAAACATTTTATTCCGCTCTGCGGTCATTATTACCTTGTGTGTCCGGTTTAATATGAACCGTTTTGGTGAAAGGTTCTGTTTAAGAAGTTGAGACAACTCCTTTAAGGTTCCAGGGCTGCAGTTAGATTTATTTATTTTTTTATAAAATTGTCATGGTGTCCATTAGTGAATCTTTTATGGTAGTGTTAAATAGTAGTTATGACCGACTCCCAACAGTTTTTATTTATTTATACTACACATGAGGATTATGTTTGTTAGGTTGCTGGGGTCTGGGATCAGATATTTGTCTTTTATACCTGTCTTTTACGTGGAGCGCATAGCCATTACTTTAATGAGTGGTACCACGTGACCGCTGAACACAGGAAGAAGCTGCTGGCACCGGAGACCATCGGAGAAGCAGGGAAGTGCAGAGACCACGCCAGGAGGGGGTGAGTATGACGGGGAGGACAGAGGAGCCATGTATACAGGGGGAGGACGGGGGAGCCATGCATACATGGGGAGGACGCCGAGCCATGCATACAGCAGGGGGAGGACGGAGGAGCCAAGCCTACAGCAAAGGGAGGACGGAGGAGCCATGCATACATGGGGAGGACGCCGAGCCATGCATACAGCAGGGGGTGGACGGAGGAGACATGCATGCAGCAGGGGGAGGACGGAGGAGCCATGCATACAACAGGGGGAGCCACACATACCAGGACATACTCGAGTATATACGGTAGGTAAAAAAAAAACAACATTTTTTTTTTAATATGTAAAAAAAATTACAAAATAATAATAATAAAATGCACTGATAAATACACATTTTTATTTTAAAAAAATTAAATAAACAAAAAAGTATACATGTTTGGTATCGCCACGTCTGGAACAATCCGATCTATAAAAGTGTCACACTAGTTAACTCTTTCAGTGAATGCCGTAAAAAAAAGTACCAAATTATGCTTTATCATCATACCACTTGGAAAACGTGGTATAAAACGCCATCAAAAAGATGAATGTAAATAAAAATAGTAACACTGAAAACGCCATCTTGTTTCGCAAAAAACAAACCGCCTTACAGCTCCATCAGCGGAAAAATAAAAAAGTTATAGCTTCCAGAAAAAAGCAATGCAAAAATAATTATTTTTTTCTATAAAAGTTTTTATTGTGTAAAACCGCCAAAACATAAAAAATATAACTGTGGCATCTCTGTAATTGTACTAACCCGAAGAATAAAACTGCCTTTTCAATTTTACCACACACAGAACGGAGAAAAATAAAATTCCTAAATTGCTGGTCTTTGTTCATTCTGCCTTCACAAAAATCGGAATAGAAAGCGATCAAAAGATGTCATGTGCCCGAAAATGGTACCAATAAAAAATTCAGCTTGTCCCGCAAAAAAACAAGCCCTCACATGACTCTGTGGGCCGAAATATGGAAAAATTATAGCTCTCAAAATATGACAATGCAAAAACTTCTTCTCGCCAAAAATTATCCTGTGCTCTACGCTGTGCGCTTGCATCAGGATTTCAATGTAAATCTCTGAAATACAGACTCTGATTCAGACAGAACCACTGGATGAAGACTCCCTATAATGATGAAAATGGAGGCACTGTGAGCGCCAAACGACCTGTGATCCAGCAGTGTCCGTCTTTTTTGTCGTGCATAAAAACGCATTCCACCATAGCTTTTTGCACCTCTGAAAGGCAAGAGGATGCTGAACAGAGGCCAGAGTCCAGAGTAACTCTGCTGCCTCATTATAGTGAATGGATCCCTCATGGGCTTCATCTGTCACGTAACTCGGAGATTTAGATAGAAACATTTAAATGGCGGCATGGTGGCTCAGTGGTTAGCACTGCAGCCTTGCAGTGCTGGGGTCCTGGGTTCAAATCCCACCAAGGACAACATCTGCAAGGAGTTGTATGTTCTCACCGTGTTTGTGTGGGTTTCCTCCCACATTCCAAAGGCATAGTGATCGGGAATTTAGATTGTGAGCTCCAATGGGGACAGTGTCAATAATGTTTGTAAAGCGCTGTGGAATTAATGGCGCTATATACGTGAGTAAAATAAATAAATAAACCCCAAAGTATGTGCTCAGCATAGAGCGCCGGATAAATGTGATCACAAATGTTATGAAAAATGTTCCCAATAAAAGCTTCAACTCAATCCACAAAAAAGTCCCCACTTCGGGTTTGTCATCTGTTAACAGAAATATAGGAGGCTTCCATGTTATTGGTAGTACAAAGGCGCTGGAAAAGCCAAAAGAAATTCAGCAAATTCTGTGCTCGCAAATCCAAATGCTCCTCTTGCGTCTGTGCATAAACCACCTTTAGCATTCACATTTGGCAGGGGTATAATTTCCAACATGGGGTACGGGGGGGGGAATTCTGCACTTAGGTGGCTCTGTATAGGGAGTCCGCAGACTATTTTAGGAAAATCTGCGCAAATAGCGCTTCATCCCTACCGAAACTCTCCGTATGGCTAAGTAGTACCGTATAGCCACATATGGTGTATTTCTATATTCAGCAGAAATTGTGGGACACATTCTGGTGCCAATTTTACCCACTTCTTGTGTGAAAATGTTAAATCTGGGGCTAAAACAAAGTTTTTGTGGTAAAAATGTCATTATTTTTTCTTCACTGCCCAATGGTATAAAATTCTGTGTCACACCCTTGGTATCAATATGATCAATACACCCCTAGTTTAATTCATTGAGAGGTGTAATTTGTAAAATTTGGTCACTTATGGGGCGTTCTACTGTTCTGGCACCTCAGGGGCTCTCCCAGTGGGTCATGGCACCCTCAAACCATACCAAATTTAGCGCTCCTTCCCTTTTGAGCTTTGCACTGTGCCTCAAAAGTAGTTTTCATCCACACATGGGGTATTAGCACACACAGGACAAATTGCACAACAAATTCTTGGTCTATTTTCTCCTGTTACCCTTGAGAAAATAAAAAATTGGGGGCTAAAATAAAGATTTTGTGGAAAAATGTTTTTTGAAAAATTTTCTTAGCTTTATTAAAAACTTCTGTAAAGCACCTGGTGGTTCAAGATGCTCACCACACATCTAGATAAGTTCCCTGAGGGGTCTAGTTTCTAAAATGGGGTCACTTGTGGGGGGTTTCCACTGTTCAGGCACATCAGGGGCCCTCCAAAAGTGACATGGCATCTGCTCTCGATTCCAGCCAATTTTGTGTTCAAAAAGTCAAATCTCTCTCCTTCCCTTCCGGGTCCTGCTGTGCGCCCAAACAGTAGTTTTCCTCCACACATGGGGTATCGACGAACTCAGGAAAAATTGCACAACAATTTTTGGGGTCCATTTTGTCCTGCTACCTTTTGTTGGGGGCGAAAAGATAATTTTTGTGGAACAAATATGATTTTGTATTTTCATGGCTCTATGTTATTAACTTCTGTGAAGTCCTTGGGGATTCAAAGTGCTCACCACTAGAGATGAGCGACTTTGCCTCCGGGAGGGTCAAGTCGGGTTTCGGACCACCCGACTTTACCAAAAGTCGAGTTGAACGAAATCGGTCGACTATCGGCAAGAGTTCCGACCGAAACCCGACCCCAATGCAAGTCAATGGGGAATAAAAGTCGGCAGTGAGTGGAGGACAGTAAACACACCTACAGAGCCCATTTCCATGGCAACGACATCAATTCTTATTACTTAAGCTTGTCAACCTTAATTTACTTTATAATAGTAACGCATTGAAAACTGGGGGTTATTTGGCTAAAGTTGGGGGGCTACAGCCCAGTTAGGGAGGTGGAAAAACTGTCATATGTTGAGGTGTAGGCTGGACTTTCAGCAGCTGCAAATGGAGGAATTGGAGAAGTCGGAGGAAGAGGAGGACAAAGCGAGCCATTTTGCTTGCAACCTATGTGTCATCAGAGGAAGGTGGTACAAAATCCTTTGAAACCCAGGCATGGTTCATTTTAATGAAGGTGAAATCACCTACATTTTGGATCGACAGCTGGGTCCTTCTTTCTGTCAGGATTGATCCAGCAGCACTGAAGACTCTGATTGCACACTACCAGCAGGGCAAGCGAGCTCCTGTAAGGCATATTGTGCCAATTCAGACCAGGTATCCAGTTTACAGGCCCAGTAGTCAAAGGGGAATGAACTGTGAGGGAGAACATTGATAGGGGAGGAGAGCTAATTTTGAACCATAGCTGACAACTGCTGTCTCCTGTCTGTTGCAATCTATCCAGTATTACCAGTCATGTGAGCGGTACTCGAGGAATCAGTCCACAATATGGTCATGAAACCCCTGTCTCCAACGCCACTTCGGCTGTGTGCACCACGAACACCTCTTCCATGTTGCCCAGTACGGCTCGTGGTAGTACCTGCACCGCTGCTGTGTGCTGGGAATGCCTCTAACAAACGGTTTACCAGAGTTGCTTGTTTGCTCGCCAATATTAGCTCTAGGTTCTCCTGTGGCATGATGTTCTGTAATTTGCCTTTATAGCGTGGATCGAGGATGCTGGCCAACCAGTAGTCGTCATCCTTCATAATTTTGGCAATGTGAGGGTCCCTTTTTAGGATCCTCAAGAGATAATCACACATGTGGGCCAATGTTCCAGGTGTCAATGATGCACTGCCAGTGGTGGGTGGAGGAGCACTTTCTGCCAAATCCACATCCCTCCAGTCACGCACAAACCCTGTGTTACGGCTGGCGGAACGCCCCAACTTATAAAATGGTAGTAGGTGCGTTCGCAGCGTGGGGTCCACCGTGCAGAGGTGGTACGCTGCTGCTAGATAATGGCGGGAGGCTTAAGTGGTGTGAAAACAGTCACATGTGGGTTACGCTACCCAATGTGAACAGTAGCGAACTCTGTTCACAGAGCCGCACCACCGCTGAAAGTAAATGCCGGAGCCTGTTTAGCTCACAGAGCCCGGCCAAAAGAGCGCTCAGTGAATGGCCACAGAACTCTACCCCAAGGACACAGGGTTAGAGTCCCTCTATGCACACTGAGCGCGCGGCGTGGAGTGTGGAGCACTCGCACTGAGGCGTGCCGAGTCACTGGTGTGGACTAAAGCCTGACTCCAACTCTGACCTACCTACACCCAAGCCTGGGCGCTAGCAGGCTAGGCTGCACAACACATGCGTACCAAGGGTAGGGGTTTCTTAATGATTCAGTCACCAAAGACATTTATACGTGCATACACCACTCACTCCTCATAGTCAGACATTACAGTCTATCTTAGCGCATGGCCGAGCGGCCATGCGAACCTTTTATAGCCGCAGGCGTCCATGACCTTCCTTGCTTCTCGGATGGGCCAATCCGAACACGAGCAGGACCAGAGCACGTGACCTTCAATCTCCAAAGGGAGCATTGCCAAAGCTGTGCCAGAGGTGGTAGCAGCAAGCAAACCCACGGAGCTGGTCTGGGCAGAGTGCCAGGACCGACGAGTTTGCTGAGCAACCTCCTCTGCGGCTGGAGAGGAATGGGAGACCGTCGGAGGCAAGGCTCGGGATTCTCGCTGTGCAGCGACAGAAATCCGATGCCTAACACCCTGTACCTGACCTTGGCAAGCCAACAATTTCTCTTGCCCCCTGATAAGCATCCTCCTCCCCAAAATAATCATCCCCCTCATCATCCTCCTCTTCCTCTTCTTCCTCCACCTCATCCAGGACAGTTCCCTGAGCAGACAATGCCTGACTGTCATCAAGGCTTCCCTCCTCCTCCTCCTCCGCTGCAGATGCCTGATCCTTAATCAGTGGGATGCTCATGCTTATGATGGCGTCGGCTGCGCTTACCAGCTGTGTGCATTCCTCAAAACACTGAAGGACTTTACGGAGGTCTTTCAGCTTTGACCACTGCACACCCGACAACTCGATGTCTGCCCTCAAACTGCCTGCCCGTGTATCCTCCCACAAATGCATTACAGCCTGCCTCTGTTCGCACAGCCTCTCAACCATGTGCATGGTGGAGTTCCACCTTGTTGCAATGTCTATGATTAGGTGGTGCTTGGGGAGGTGGAGCGATCACTGCAGCCTCTGCATACAACTGGAGTCTACAGGCGAGCGACGGATGTGCGAGCACAGTCTTCGCACCTTATGGAGCAGTGCTGGTAACTCCGAATAATTATTTATGAAGCACTGCACCACCAGGTTCAAGGTGTGAGCTAGGCAAGGTATGTGTCTGAGTTTTGCCAGGGCTATGGCTGCCACGAAATTACGTCCCTTATCACTGACTACCTTGCCTGGTTCAAGATGTAGACTGCCCAGCCATGACTCAGTTTCTCGCTGCAAGTAGTCGGCCAGTACCTTCGCGGTGTGTCTGTTGTCGCCCAAAGACATCATCTTTAAAACAGCCTGCTGACGCTTACCACTAGCTGTTCGACAGTGGGACACCTCGTGTGCAACACTGGCAGCTGCGGATGGAGTGCTTGTGCGACTGCGCTCTGTCGATGAGCTTTCGCTTCTGGAGGAGGAGGAGGTGGAGGGTCAAATGCCTACAGCCAACTGTTGCCTATACCGTGGGCTAGGCAGCACTGTCCCACTGCCGCTGTCCCCTGTGGACCCTGCATCCACCACATTCACCCAGTGCGCAGTGATGGACACGTAACGGCCCTGGCCATGCCTACTGGCCCATGCATCTGTTGTGAGGTGCACCTTTCCACTCACTGATTGCTTGAGTGCATGGACAATGCGGACTTTCACATGCACGTGGAGGGCAGGGATGGCTTTTCTAGAAAAGAAGTGCCGACTGGGTAGGTCATAGCGTGGGACAGCATAGGCCATGAGCTCTTGGAACGCTGCGCTTTCAAGCAAACGGAAGGGCATCATCTCTAATGAGATCAGTTTGGCAATGTAGGTGTTCAAAGCCAGTGTACGCGGATGAGAGGATGAGTACTTTCTTGTCCTACTCAAAGTCTCTGCTAGGGTGAGCTGGACTTGAGAGCTGCATATGGTGGAAATAGCGGTGGACATGGCGGACTGAGAGGGGGTTGGTGATGGTGATGGTGGTGGTGATGGCCTAGATGCAGTCTTTCGTTGGAAAACCATTTTGATTCTCTGACTGCTTTGGCCTTGTGACGACACCTCAACATTTCTTGCTGGTGGTGTGCTAACCGGTGGGCTTACAGTGGGGGAAGCGATGTAGCGTCGCTGGCTACGTTCAGTTGGAGCCGGTGCACGTGTGCTATCTGAGGTTTTGTAGTCCGTCCACGCTTGCAAGTGCATGGTGCTTACAAGTCTAAGCATGCAACTGGTATTCAAATTTTGGAGATTTTTCCCTCGGCTAAAGGTCCTTTTGCACTTCTTACAGATAACCTTTGCCTCATCAATAGGATTTTGATCAAAAAAGTGCCACACTGCACTCTTCCTACTATGGGAAAAATTTTCAGGGCTTGCATGCTGTGCTAATTTGACCGTCTGGCCAAGCTGTCCTGCAACTCTTTTTGTTTTCTTAACATGTTTTTGGACTGCTACGGGCCTGCCAGATAACCACAGGTGCGATGTCGATGCCTGCTGCGGATCGTCCTCCTCTTCTGAGCTATTGCCAGCAGCACCCTCTTCCCCCAATGGATGCCAATCCGGGTCAACAACTGGGTCATCCATCACCTCCTCTTCAATTTCATCTGCACCTTCCTCTGTGTCACCGTGTAAGGTGGTATAGTATGCGGGAAGGGGCACCTGAGTTTCATCAGGGCCAGAATCTGGCTCAGTAGACTGCGAGGGCAATGCAGTGCTCTGAGTGAATGTACCAGCAGAATCATATAGCACTGGCTGTGCATCAGTGCACTCCATGTCATATTCATCTTGGACTGGGGAATTCAGGATTTCACTTGATAACTTAGGCATGGTATGTGAAAAGAGCTCCAGGGAGTAATCTGAAGTGTGGTCTGCCGCATCCTTCACTTTTGGTGGGGGTGAAGGACCCAAGGAAAGGTGTTGTTCCTGACCAGGAGCCTGCACTGACGACTCAGTGCTTGCAGTTTTTGAAACTTCAGAAGAGGAGGCGATAGAGCTGGAGGCTGTTTCGGCAATGTAAGCCAAAACAAGTTCCTGCTGCTCCGACTTTAAAAGCGGTTTACCTACTCCCAGAAAAGGAAGCCTTCCAGGCCTTCTGGAGCCAGACGATGATGCAGGCTCAACACCTCCTGCCTTAGGTGCTATTGTGCTTTTGGCACTACCAGCAGATGCACCACCACCATCAGTACCAGCTGGCACCCCCCTGCCCACATCCGTGGACTCTTCCACTATACTTCCTCATGTTTGGGAAAATGTACCAAAAATACCAGCAGATATATGGTACTGTATGAGGAGCGTACAGCTGTATACAGTGTAGGGTAAAATTTAAATCTCCGTAATTATTTCCGGAGTCACACACAGACGCTCACTCAGTATGGATTTGACCATAATACAAACAGCAGATATACGGTACTGTATGAGGAGCGTACAGCTGTATATGGTGTAGGGGAAAATTTAAATCTCCGTATTTATTTCCGGAGTCGCATACAGACGCTCACTCAGTATGGATTTGACCGTAATACAAACAGCAGATATACAGTACTGTATCAGAAGCATACAGCTGTATATGGTGTAGGGGAAAATGTAAATCTCCGTATTTATTTCCGGAGTCACACACAGACGCTCACTCAGTATGGATTTGACCGTAATACAAACAGCAGATATACGGTACTGTATGAGGAGCGTACAGCTGTATACGGTGTAGGGAAAAATTTAAATCTCCGTATATATTTCCGGAGTCACACACAGACGCTCACTCAGTATGTATTTGACCGTTATACAAGCAGCAGATATACAGTACTCTATGAGGAGCGTACAGCTGTATATGGTTTTAATCAACCAAAAGATCCAAAAAATTACCAATGTGCCTTACATAATATCAATAGCAAACCCATCTGTTTCATATATCCATGTGTTAAACAGAGACAGGCACAGTATTTAAACAAAGTATAAAATTATTTTATTATTCCACATGGAAAATTATTTTAAAATATCACAAAACAGAAATAGAATAATTATACAAGTCAAAATCACCTCTGTGGCGGGACAAACAAGAGGCTACAGACCACTTTAAATATGTGATGATATACATATAAAAATTAACCAATACTGGCCCTTTAATTATCACCATAAGAGGTTAACAATATGTAAGACCTTCAATAAATGTATAGAGGCCCGGCAAGCCATAGCCCAATAACCATGAAAATTAAATGAAGTACTCCTAATGTATATCCCCATAGCCGGGACTCAGTAACCGCATTGCAATCATTATTAAAACTCACATATAAATTGTCTTGTGCCACGTCCCTCACCCCTTTATTGAAGGTCTTACATATTTTTAACCCCTTATGGTGATAATTAAAGGGCCAGTATTGGTTAATTGTTATATGTTTATCATCACATATTTAAAGTGGTCTGTAGTCTCTTGTTTGTCCCGCCACAGAGGTGATTTTGACTTGTATAATTTTTCAATTTCTGTTTTGTGATATTTTAAAAAAAATTTACATGTGGAGTAATAAAATAATTTTATACTTTGTTTAAATACTGTGCCTGTCTCTGTTTAACAAATGGATATATGAAACAGATGGGTTTGCTAGCTGTATATGTGTAGGGGAAAATTTAAATCTCCGTATTTATTTCCGGAGTCACACACAGATAGCATGTATTTGTCCGTGATACCAGCCGGTACACGGTAGTATGTGAGGAGCGTACAGCTCTATACGGTGTGGGAAAAAATGAACGGTCGGTAACTGTGCAGAAAAAAAGAATAAAAGTATTAGTGCTGTGTAAAAAGCAGTCTGCACAGCAGTGTACACACAGCAATACAGCTATCAGGCAGCCTAATAACCAGCGCTGCTGCACACAAGAAAATCCTCCCCTGTCACTGCACACTAACTGTACAGCACAATTGCTATCAGCACAAGCACATAAGAACTTCTTATATGTTTACAGCACTAACTCTCTCCCTACTGATAAACAGCAACCTCTCCCTACTGTTAAACTGTTAATATCAGCAGAAGTAAAATGGAGGTCGGCGTTCATGGTTTTTATAGACACTATGACGCCACCCAAAGCAAGTCAATCACTGCAATGCCCTTCTCTAAGATGGTGGTGGACGTTGCACATGTCATCTCGTTGCCCACAGTGTACGTCCTTGCTCATTGGCTGAAAAAAGGCACCTGCAAGCATTCTGGGAAATCTGACTTTGGAGTTCATTTTGCCGACCGCATGGCTGACTTCACGCTATGGTCAGGTTTCGGTCTGCAAAACCCGAATTTGATATAAGTCGGCGACTTATGAATCTGGCAGACCTGTTTCGCTCAACTCTACTCACCACACATCTAGATAAGTTCCTTGGGGGTCTAGTTTCCAAAATAGGGTCACTTATGGGGGGTTTCCACTGTGTAGGTACATCAGGGGCTCTCCAAACGCGAAATGGAGTCCGATCTCGATGTCATTCAATTTTACGTTTGAAACCTCAAATGGTACTCCTTCCTTTCTGAGCCATGCCGTGCGCCCAAACAGTGGTCTTCCTCCACACATGGGGTATCGGTGTACTCAGGAGAAATTGCACAACAAATATTGTGCTTCATTTTCTCCTGATACCCTTGACAAAATAAAAAAAATTGTGTCTGAAAATTTTTTGTGATAAAGAGATAAATGTTCATTTTTTCCTTCCACATTTCTTCAATTCCTGTGAAGCAACTGAAGGGTTAAAACACTTTTTGAATGTGGTTTTGAACACCTTGAGGGGTGCAGTTTTTAGAATGGTGCCACTTTTGGGTATTTTATGTCATATAGGCCCCCAAAGTGACTTCAAATGTGAGGTGGTCCCTAAAATAAATGGTTTTGTAAAATTTGTTGGAAAAGGAGAAATCGCTGGTCAAATTTTAACACTTCTAACTTCCTAACAAAAAAAAAAATATGTTTCAAAAATTGTGCTGATGTAAAGTAGACATGTGGGAAATGTTATTTATTTACTACATTGTGAGACATAACGCTCTGATTTAGAGGCAGAAAAATTGAAAATTTGAAAACTGAAATTTTTAACATTTTTTTCCAAATTTATATTTTTCTCCCACAAATAAACACAAGAAATTTTGAAGAAATTCTACCCCTATCATAAAGTACAATATGTCATGAAAAAACAGACTCAGAATTAGTGGGATCCATTGAAGCGTTCCAGAGTTATAACCACATAAATTGACATTGTTGTGCGCTTTCCCCAACCTCTATCACCCTGTGCAGGCTTCCCCTGTCTTTCCCTGGGAACCTTCCCTTTAGTGGTCATCCTTCCTTCAGCGCTTTCTGTATGGCCCACTGGTTCCATAGATGAATATGGCCCAGCGCATATTTGATGTGCCTCATCAGGCTAAAACCATTGCATTACTTTACTGTACTATTGATGCTTTTAATGTGTTTTCTAATACATGGCCTGGCCTTTTAACCCCTTTCAGCCATGAGACGTACTATCCCGTCCATGTGCCCTGGGACTTAATTCCCAGGGACGGGATAGTACGTCATAGCGATCAGCGGCGTCACGTGGTGAGCGCCGCTGATCGCGGCCGGGTGTCAGCTGATTATCACAGTTGACACCCGACACAATGTGTCAGGTGCGGTCACGGACCGCCCCCGACACGTTAACCCCTTGTACACCGCGATCAAACACGATCGCAGTGTACCGGGGGTTAAAGGGAAGCATCGGCAGGGAGGGGGCTAGCTCCGTGCTTCCTTGAGCCCCCCACGGCAGCGCAATGTGCAGCGCTGCTGCGGGGGTCTCCTTCCCTGCAGGCCCCCGAATCCAAGATGGCGACGGGGGCCTTCGGGGGCCTGCAGGGAGCCGGCTTCCTCAGTGCCTGCAAAGCGCAGGCATGAGGAAGCCTTGCTCAGTGCCTGTGACAGATTAGCAATCTGTCACAGGACAGTGATGTCGCACCTGGGACAATATAATAAAGTTAAAAAAAAAAAAAAAGTGTAAAAATAATTTTTTAAAAATCGCTAAATAAATTAGTAAAAAAAAAAAAATATTCCCCAATAAATTCATTTTTTGAAAATAATAAAAAAAAACAATAAAAGTATACATATTTGGTATCGCCGCGTGTAACGACCCGCCCTATAAAACTGTCCCATTGGTTAACCCCTTTAGTGAACCCCTTAAAAAATAAAAATAAAAAACGAAGCAAAAAATAATGATTTATTATACCGCCGAATAAAAAGTGCAATAACTCGCGATCAAAAAGACGCATATAAATATCCATGGTACCTCTGAAAACATCAGCTTGTCCCGCAAAAAACGAGCCACCATACAGCATCATCTGCAAAAAAGTAAAAAAGTTATAGCTCGCAGAATAAAGCGATGCAAAAATAATTATTTTTTATATAAAATAGTTTTCATTGCATAAAACCGACAAAACATAAAAAAAGACCTAAATGAGGTATCGCTGTAACCGTACCGACCCGAAGAATAAAACCGCTTTATCAATTTTACCGCACGTGGAACGGTGTAAACGCACCCCCCAAAAGAAATTCATGAAACGCTGGTTTTTGTTCATTCTGCGTCCCAAAAATCGGAATAAAAAGCGATCAAAAAATGTCACGTGCCCAAAAATGGTACCAATAAAAACATCAACTCGTCCCGCAAAGAATAAGACCTCACATGACTCGGTGGATCAAAATACGGAAAAATTATAGCTCTCAATATGTGGTGATGCAAAAACTATTTTTACAATAAAAAGCGTCTTTTAGCGTGTGGCAGCTGCCAAACATAAAAACCTCCATAAATAGTAAATCAAACCCCCGTTATCACCCCCTTAGTTAGGGAAAAATAATAAAACTAAAAGAAAATGTATTTATTTCCATTTTCCCCTTCGGGTTAGGGCTAGGGCTAGGGTTAGGGCTAGGGCTAGGGCTAGGGTTAGGGTTAGGGCTAGGGTTAGGGCTAGGGCTGAGATTAGGGTTAGGGATGTGTTGGGGTTAGGGTTGGAGTTAGAATTGGGGGTTTCCACTGTTTGGGCACATCAGGTGCTCTCCAAATGCAACATGTCATCTGATCTCAATTCCAGCCAATTCTGTGTTGAAAAAGTCAAATGGTGCTCCTTCCCTTCCAAGCTCTGCCATGCGCCCAAACAGTATTTTACCCCCACATATTGCAAAACAACTTTTGGGGTTCAATTTCTCCTGTTACCCTTAGGAAAAAAAATTGGGGGCAAAAATATCATTTTTGTGGAAAAAAATGATTTTTTTATTTTCACGCCCAGGCGTCATAAACTTCTGTGAAGCACTTGGGGGTTCAAAGTGCTCACCACACATCTAGATAAGTTCCGTGGGGAGTCTAGTTTCCAAAATGGGGTCACTTGTGGGGAGTTTCAATATTTTAGGCACATCAGGGGCTCTCCAAACGCACATGACACCCGCAGACCATTCCATCAAAGTCTGCATTCCAAAACGTCACTACTTCCCTTCCGAGCCCCGACGTGTGCCCATACAGTAGTTTTCTCCCACATATGAGGTATCAGCGTACTCAGGACAAATTGGACAACAACTTTTGGGGTCCAATTTCTCCTGTTACCCTTGGGAAAATAAAATAATTGGAGACTAATTGATCATGTTTGTGGAAAAAATACGATTTTTTTATTTTCATGCCCGGGCTTTATAAACTTCTGTGAAGCCCTTGGGGGTTCAAAGTGCTCACCACACATCTAGATAAGTTCCGTAGGGGGTCTAGTTTCCAAAATGGGGTCACTTGTGGGGGGTTTCCACTGTTTAGGTACATTAGGGGCTCTCCAAAGACAACATGACACCTGCAGACCATTCCATCAAAGTCTGCATTCCAAAACATCACTACTTCCCTTCCGAGCCCCGACGTGTGCCCATACAGTAGTTTTCTCCCACATATGGGGTGTCAGCGTACTCAGGACAAATTGGACAACAACTTTTGGGGTCCAATTTCTCCTGTTACCCTTGGGAAAATAAAAAAAATGGGGACTAAAAGATCATGTTTGTTGAAAAAATAAGATATTTTTATTTTCACGCCCGGTCGTTATAAACTTCTGTGAAGCACTGGGGGGTTCAAAGTGCTCACCACACATCTAGATACGTTTTTTTGGGGGTCTAGTTTCCAAAATGGTGTCATTTGTGGGGGGTTTCTACTGTTTTGGTACATCAGGGGCTTTCCAAATGCGACATGGTGTCCGATCTCAAATCCAGCCAAAAACTTCAAATGGCGCTGCTTCCCTTCCGAGCTCTGCCATGCGCCCAAATAGTGGTTTACCCCCACATGTGGGGTATCAGCGCACTCAGGACAAATTGCACAATAACTTTTAGGGTCCTGTTACCCTTGGAAAAATAAGAATTGAGGGTGAAATGATCATTTTTGTGGAAAAAATATGATTTTTTAATTGTACGGCTGTATGTTATAAACTTCTGTGAAGCCCTTGGGGGTTCAAAGTTCTCACCACACATCTAGATAAGTTCCTTGGGGGTCTAGTTTCCAAAATGGTGTCATTTGTGGGGGATTTCCACTGTTTTGGTACATCAGGGGTTTTCCAATCGCGACATGGTGTCCGATCTCAATTCCAGCCAAAAACGTCAAATGGCGCTGCTTCCCTTCCGAGCTCTGCCATGCGCCCTAATAGTCATTTACACCCACATATGGGGTATCAGCGTACTCAGGACAAATTGCACAATAAGTTCCTTGGGGGGTCTAGTTTCCAAAATGGGGTCACTTGTGGGGGGTTTCTACTGTTTAGGTACATCAGGGGCTCTCCAAACGTGACATGGCATATGATCTGAATTCCAGCCAATTTTGCATTGAAAAAGTCAAACGGCGCTCCTTCCCTTCTGAGCTCTGCCACGCGCCGAAACAGTGGTTCCCCCCACATATCAGGTATCAGTGTACTCAGGACAAATTGCACAATAACTTTTGCAGTCCAATTTCTCCTGTTACCCTTGGTAAAATAAAAAAAATTGAACCTGAAGTATTTTTTTTGTGAAAAAAGTTAAATGTTAATTTTTTTTTTAAATATTGAAAAAATTCCTGTGACGCACCTAAAGGGTTAATAAACTTCTTGAATGTGGTTTTGAGCACCTTAAGGGGTGCAGTTTTTAGAATGGTGTCACTTTTGGGTATTTTCAATCATATATACCCCTCAAAATGGCTTCAAATGTGATGTGGTCCGTAAAAATAAAATGGTGTTGCAGAAATGAGAAATCGCTGGTCAATTTTTAACCCTTATAACTTCCTAACAAGAAAAAATTTTGGTTCCAAAATTGTGCTGATGTAAAGTAAACATGTGGGAAATGTTACTTATCAAGTTTTTTGTGTGCCGTATCTCTGTGATTTAAGGGCATAAAAATTCAAAGTTTAAAAATTGCGAAATTTTCAAAATGTTCGCCAAATTTCCGTTTTTTTCACAAATAAATGCAAGTTATATGAATGAAATTTTACCACTAACATGAAGTACAATATGTCACGAGAAAACATTGTCAGAATCACCGGGATCCATGGAAGCGTTTCAGAGTCATTACCTCATAAAGGGACAGTGGTCAGAATTGTAAAAATTGGCCCGGTCATGAACGTGCAAACCACCCTTGGGGCTTAAGGGGTTAAATCACATTTTTAATTCTTTATTGTCTATTCACTGTTTACGTGTAAGGCCTCTTTCACACATCAGGTTTTCGCCGTCAGGCGCGATCCGGCGCTTTTGACAGAAACCGGATCCGGCGAAATGCAATGCCGGATCCGGTTTCCCCCCCATTGACTTGCATTTGCGCCGGATCGCGCCGGATGGCCATGCGTTTCATCCGGTTTTCGCCGGATCCGGCAATGTGTCGCGATCCGGCGTCTGGAAAAAACGGCTACTGTAACGTTTTTTGTCTCCGGCGAAAAAGCCGGACACGCCGGATCCGGCGCGTCCGGCTTTTTCACACAATGAAAGCCTATGAGCGCCGCAATGCGCCTGATCCGGCGAAAGCCGGATCCGGTGGCCGGATCCGTTTTTTTGGTCTGAGCATGCTCAGTAGCTCTGCCCACAAGACATATATAAAAGCAAGACAGTGGGACCCACAGCCACACCCAACATGCCACCCAAGAAAGCAACCAAGCGCAGCAGGAGAAGGCAGGAGACCACTGCAGCACCATCAGTACCACCACCACCCCAAATGGAGCAGCAAATGGAACATGCTGAGGAGGGGAGGCCAGCAGCAGATGAGAGACGGTAATTATCAAATCCCCCATTCCTCCAAACTAGGGCTATTGAATATCAAGATATTCATTGGCCCTTTGTTTCTCTTTATTCAACAGCCGCCCAATAGATGCAACAGCAGCAGAAGCAGCAATGGCAGCAGCTGGAACACCACCCACAGGCATGGAGTGTGGCCACCAGGAAGACAGCACATCATCTTCTGGGAGCCCTCCCTCGCATCGTCAGCGTTTGACGGTAAGTTTTTATTTCCAAAATCCATCATCTCTGTAATATATGTCTATTCATTGCCTTTTATTTCAAAACAGGATTCACAAGATGAAGAGGAGCTCCCAGAAGAAGAAGGAAGGGGTGGACAGACACTTGGAGTGAGCTCACAATTGGTAAGTTTTTTGCATCAAACGCAGAAACACAACATCACACTACACACAACACATAGAAAACAATGTTCTGCAGACCACACACAGCAAACAAATGCCTACATCCAAAGACATAACATTTTTTGTTTTCTTCTCTAGTCTTCCCAATCTGGTGCTCGGCCAAGAGGTCCTCGCAGTGCCTCCCAGGGTCGTCAGCGACAGCAACGCGGCGGTCACCAGCGTGTAAGTATAAATATTTTTGCTTTTTTTTTGCACTTTTTATTTCATTTCTTTTGTGGAGGCTAATTATGTTATTTTTGTCTTTTTCTTTAACAGCCTTCACAGCGTGCTCCCGACTCTGACGGTGAGGATGGAGGACTCGATGTGGACCACCTCATCGATCTCGTCAGAGAAAGGGAGCCGCTCTGGAATATGGCTGACCGCCGCCACGCTGACCTTATCGTTACCCGACGACTCTGGGAGGAAATCTGTTCGCTCCTTGTGGGCCGCTGGGAGGACCTCGATGTTCGGGCCCAGATTAAAGAGCGTAAGTATATACAGTACCGGTTGCTTGATGTAAACCAGTGTTTCCCGAACTCCAGTCCTCGTGGTCCCCACGGATCATGTGTTCAGGATTTCTATTTACTATGGAAATCCTGAAAACATGACCCCTGGGGACCATGAGGACTGGAGTTTGTGAAACACTGATGTTGTATACTAACCACTCCTTTCTCGTTTCAGGGAACAGAATTGTGAATCGGTGGCGGTCTGTGAGGGATCGTTTCAAGAAGGAGTTCAATAAAGAGATGCGGGCCCCGAGTGGATCTGGAGGACGCAGGAGCAAGTACAAGTACGCACAAGCCCTGCCATTCCTCCGGGAAACAATGGTCACTAGAAGGTAAATATTACACACCACATGTGAAAAAAAATGTTAGATGTAACTTTTTTTTTTCAGCCAGGGCCATACCATGTCAGTATTTTAATTGTTTTTTTTTCTCTTTATTCCACAGCACGGTGAGCAGCACTCGGGAGCCTGCACAATTGGACCCTTCTGAGGCGATCCCTGAGGAGACCGGCACCGAGGGACACTTCGACCGCCCCGGTACATCTGCACCTTCCCAGCCTTCCCACACATTCGACCCATCTGTCCCATCCACCAGCACAGGAGCATCGTGGCCGCCTACATTACATGAAGCTGCTGGTGAGGAGATCGCTTTCCCTTTACCCCACCCTTCTGCCCCTGCCACCTCTAGTACACCTGCGGGTACTGGGCGGCAGTGGCAGAGGGGTCAGGAAAAGAGTTATGCGCCAGAGTTCTTGCATCTGAATGCATCTTTCCAGAACTGTCTAAAAGTCTTGTCAGAGCAAATCTCCGCAGGCTTTCAGCAGATCAACTCCAGCATTCTGGAGGTGAAGACACTTCTGCAAACCATGCATTCAGAAGCAAGATCTTCGCCAAACCACACCTTTTTCAGGTCTGTTGTGGAGCGCATGGCAAGACTATCTCCTACCCAGCAGATGCATGTAATGCATTCGTGCCACGGTGCTCTACAGCAGGTTACCTCCCAACCTCCACCTCCCACCACTGTAGTTCCTCCACCTGCACCCCCTCCAGCAACTTTCCATCCTCCCCCTCCTATTACATCTGCACCCCCTCCAGCCACTTTCCATCCTCCCCCTCCTATTACATACCAGCAACCTCACCAGTACCAGCAACCTTCCCAGTACCAGCAACCTCCCCAGTACCAGACATCTCCCCACTTCCAGCAACCTGCCCCATACCAAACTCCTTCCCCGTACCAAACTCCTTCCCCGTACCAAACTCCTTCCCCATACAACTTTCCATCAACATCATCTGCTCCTACAGTCCCTGCCCAACCCTCCACTCCACCGCCCACCACCTCTTCTGCCTCCCACATGTCCATCCATTCTGTAGCTTTTTCCACACCATCACCTCTAACTGTTCCTTCCCCACCACGATCCCAGTCCTCTCTCCACACTCCCATTGTCGAAGTGTCCCGCAGCCCCTCCAGCAGTATTTCCACCCCACACTACACCGAGTTATAATGTTTTTTTTGTAATAAAAATGCCCATTTGGTTGGTTTCAAACCTTTATTAAAAAAGTTTTTTTAACTTTAAAAACAGTTTACACAAAAAAAAATATTTTAAATAAAAGTTAAATTATTGTTTACACTGGTTGTCTGTCATTTCTTTCTGCGGCGAAATATGTTTAAAAAAAAGGTTAAATACAGGGTATTTAAAAGGTAAAAAGGTATTCAAAACCAGGTATATAACTGTGGGTAAATTTTAGCTTTTTGCCACAGTTGTGTTCCTGGTTGTGTTTGAAGCAAAGTATTTCACCTGAAAAGTTGTGTTTATTGTTGGTGATTTCCTAACAATGTACACAACTTTTGTTAAAAGGTGAAATACTTTGCATAAAACACAACCAGGTACACACCTGTGGCCTAAAGGTAAAAATAGTAAGACCATGACAAGATAGCCAACTTTGGTTGGCAAAGGTATATACTGTTGGTCCAGAAGGTACACAAGTTTGGTTAGGGCACAAATCTTTCACACTCTGTCATCCTGCCAGTGTACTCTGCCTTGAGGTGACATAAAGTATAGTGCAAAATTGTCCCTCATTACTGAAACCGTCACAGAACTTCTAGTGGTAATATTTCCAATGACAACATCCATCTTCGCCAGTAACTTGCTCTTCTCTCCAACCTGCACTTTCTTCTCTACAACCTGTCAAAGAAGGGCTGTAGGAACATGCTATATATAGTTTTCCAGTAGCCAATCCCGTTCGGAAGGCCACAAGGGTCAATTTTAAAAACCAGATCCGGCGTAATCTGTCGAAAAACGGATAGAAAAACGGATGAACCGGATGAGACGGATCCGGTTTTGTCTGTCAAGAACAAGATGGATCCGGCAGAAAACCGGATCCGGCACATCAGGTTTTACAAAACATTTGCCGGATCCGGCATTCCGGCACGACGCCGGATCGCGCCTGACGCCGAAAACCTGATGTGTGAAAGTAGCCTAAAAGATCTGCAGACCAATAGAATGAAATGAAAACTTACATGATGCAGGTGCAGAATAATGAACCCTGTTGCTTTGCTCTATAAAAAGAAAAAAAAACAAAGTAAAAAAGTTGATTACAGAAAACTTACTAGAAATAGTGATTAGAAAGATTAAATCAGCCATCATGCGCAGGGAAAGATGCGGGCTTGGCTTGAGAGCCTGCATCAATGGCAGGGACTCGACGTTTGACGTAAATGTACGTCAAAAGTCATGAAGGGGCTTTAAAAGTGATTTCTCAACATCGTAAATGAATAAAATTTGCAAACAGCTTGTAAAAACTAGAAACTTTCAATTGTACTTGTTAGAAATCCTCTTTGTTCTCATGAACAGAGGGATTTTGCATTTTATTGTTTACTGCTTGCTGCCTAAGTTAGACTGCAGTGATGGTCATTCTCCTAGGTAAGGGACACTGCATTTACAAGCCCTGTTCTGTTAATATGTGTGATTTAATTTATTCTAACAAATTGAGACTTGTTTTGTGATATAAATACATTTGTAAACATATCTCAACTGGTCCAAATAGAGATATGATGTTTTCTACATCCTGGTAGGTGGTCCAGCATAAAGGCCTGCTTTTTTTCTAGAGCTGGTGGGAATCAATTTGTCCATTGGTCACAACATTGGTCTATGGTCATGTCTAAGAGCGTACAAGCTTGAAACACGTAGACCTGTGCTCCCCGGTCTCTCTGATTCTACCCCCCCCCCCCTTTTTGTGCTATATACCTTTTTAATGTTCTTTGTTTTAATGTTGCAGTAAAAGTCATTGTTTAAAACATTAATCCATATGTCCATACAATGCAGTTTTTTTCGCCTTTACTGTTGTTGCCCAGAGCAGGTCTGGAGTCTCCGTGCACCGCACCCATATTGAGGCAGTTTGTACAACTGGCGATATTTTTTTTTGTTCTTTCCATCTCCTTATCCAAACCGAACTTTGGAAAACTTTGGTCTGCTCATGCCTACTCATGAACAGCTAGTACATAAAACATATATGACAAATGCCTGTGTCGGATCCCATACAGTGGCATTCAGCACCTACAATCTACTATGTAAAGGAAATCTGTCAGCAGGTTTTTGCTGTGTAATCTGAAGACAGCAGGACACAGAGGCTGAGACAGAATTCAGAGATGTGTCACTTGTCAAAGTGTGTGCTGTTTACTAACTGTGAAGGATTTATCACTAAGAGATTAACAGATTCCACTAGTCCAGCAACGCCCCCTCCTGTGATAAGCAGCTCACTGTCAATAGACTTTTTACACAGAGAGCTGGAGGTGGGCAGGATCAGCTGTGATGTGGGTGAGGTTAGCTTCCTCAGCTGTGCTTCATGCTAAATCTAACATCGCTGTTTCTGTCAGAACGGCTGCACCCAATAAACTAAGTGATACATTGCTCTCTTTACCTACATTATAATGCTCTCAAATGAAGTAGCAAACACTTGCTGACAAATTCCATTTTAAAAAAATGTATACAGCGATTTTACAGGACTGTGGGTAGAACAGTATTGCCTATTATGCTGCCTAACTCCTTTGTTGTTGTGATATACTGACTCACTACATCTGACTAATGGACACCTATTGACACATTAACATTGAAATATTTCCCAGCTTGTAAACTAAATGTAATGGATGCAACATGATTTAGGAGATGGAGAAGATCCCAAGAACCAATAACGTCACATAATCTAAAAAAAAATTGTACAATTTTTAAAATGTATGTTAAACTTTATTTAAAGCTGACATATTACACAATTGCATAAAAATAGTTATGTAAAATATTTTGATTATTCTGCCTACCTTCCACAAGTTTATCAGCTATTAATGTTTCTTCATCTTGATCTTTTTCCTCTGGTTTAGTAACTACCATTGATGTTAACGGAGTCACAAAATTGAACTTCAGGGAAAGCTCAAGCGCCTGCGCTGTAAGATTTGCTTTCTCTGATGGGTCTGCATAAATCCTTAAATTAAACAAAATAATTTCAGAAACCTAAAAGATTATACAAATAATTGTTATTCACTATATACACTATTTTGTAAAAAAAAGAAAAGAAAACCTATTCATACTACTATATATTTAAAGTGGCCAAAATACCTAAAATAATCCTTTCAAGTTGAACATGCTTTCTCAGTGGCAGTCTGCAGATTACAGACCTGGAGGAGCTGAGTAGATGGATATATAATTTTGTGGCAAATGATTCTGTATAACTTCTCTTTGATTTAGTTTAATTGATGCTCTTAGCTTATGAGTCCAGTGGGAGTAGTTAATCAATGATTGACAACCTTCATTGTATCAGTATGCATACATTGACCGCTAGCTGTCAATCCTCATGTCATTGCACCTATTGGGTTTAAACAGACAACAAGTTGTCCTGTTTTATGGGTGTGAGGGATCTCACAAGGGAAGGGGGCATCGACTTTGCTCACCTCGGGGGAGGGGAGAGAAGGGATCGGCTCTCTGGCGCCACCACTTGCTCTAGATCAGTCAGGTAACTGCACCGAGGGCAAATAGTCGCTGGAAAGGCTTCCCTTATAGGTACGAGTTAGTTTGGTGCTCCCAGTGAGGGGGTATATTTATCACCAGTCCAGGCTGGGGATATATATAAACCTCCCAGCTGTCACTGCCAGAGTTCCTCACTAAAACAATATAGTATTCTGCCACCAGTTCCTCTTTCAACATAAGCCCCGTCTGACAACAGGCTTATATCGGGTCAGAAACCAACCCGGGTAGCGTACAAGTGACCAACCGAGTGTGCGGATGTGGGGATTCATGAATTGAGATAAAAGAGCAGCACAAGATTAATTTTATATTTAATCGCCGAAAAGGCGCACTAGAAATATACAGGTATAATAATAATAATAATAATCTTTATTTTTATATAGCGCTAACATATTCCGCAGCGCTTTACAGTTTGCACACATTTTCATCACTGTCCCCGATGGGGCTCACAATCTAAATTCCCTATCAGTATGTCTTTAGAGTGTGGGAGGAAACCAGAGTGCCCGGAGGAAACCCACGCAAACACGGGGAGAACATACAAACTCCTTGCAGATGTTGTCCTTGGTGGGATTCGAACCCAGGACTCCAGCGCTGCAGGGTTGCAGCGCTAACCACTGAGCCGCCCTATATATATTTACAAGAACAACACACAGGTATATAGTGTAGCACAAGGATAGGGTACAGCTAGGTTGCAATTACTGTGTTATGTAGCATGTGACCACAGGGAGGCACTGATGGATCACAGGTCCAAATCTTAGTTACAGGTTTTCCTGGCTGTGTCAGCTAACGTATCCTCTGGCCATCAGAAAACTCAGTTCAATATGAGCAGCTGTCTCTTATCTCCTAGGCTGTCCCCTCCCACACTCTGCTGCCTCCCCTGGGCTGGGCTACCTCCCTCCTCCCATGTCTGAGAATAAGATTTTCTGTCCAGAACTGTGGCTGGCCCATAACTTTGCACCCGAAGTTCAGAATGGATTGGTTGTACCGCCACTGGATTCCGCTGGATTTTATCTGTGCATAGAAACCAAATATGCCTACTGTATGTAATTCCTATTAGCTATGCTTTATAACTCCATAATCCAAAGTGCTACAGGTGGCTGTTATGAATAGGTCACCAAGGAGGATGGCAGGAATAGGCTAGGCCACCATGAAACCAGAAAGGTTGGTAACTTAGTGGATTGCAGACCTCAGAATGCACAGGAAGGAACTAATCACCAGCAACAGCTGTGGGAAGCCTGCTCACTTATGTGCTACCAATCAGTAACCCCTGATTTCCAATCGTCATCGTCAGGTGGCAGACTTCTATCAACCCAGCCAGCTCCAATACCCGCAATAACCACCAGAGGGAGCCCCGACTCAGAAGTCCGATCAAGAGAATTCACAACAGGTGGCTAAATAATATGGGCGCGTGGGGAAAGGAACGGCCGATTTGAATTAGGTGCTCGGCTAGTCTCAGAGATTCTGATATTATAGGTCATTTTCCAGATTTAATACCTCAGAGCTTGCAGTGACTTGTTGTACCATGGGGTTTCCATGTGTTTCAGTCAGACAAAAGAGAGCTGGCTGCAGCTGCAGAAGATTTCACACCATTGTGTCAAGAGCTTCAAAAGGTTTGTTTCTAGCTTTTTAATTAAAGATAAACACTGCATGGCTTTTTATAACCTTGGGGAATGCCAAAGGAGGGGGCAAATTTCAGGAGGGGAGAGACTTTTACTTCGTCTCTCACAATGGGGGAAAAAATTTTGTATATTATTAATTCCCTTTCACTGTCAGTTTTTTTTAATTTTTTTTATTATCTTTGCCATACAAAAGTCCTAACTTTTTTATTCCCATGTTGACATAGCCAAATGGGGTCTGTTGGACGAAACCTTCTTACATGTACGTTCACTCCTGACGATCGCACCCCGCAGGTCATTGACTTTCATCGCTACAGAAGACATTTCGACCTACCAGTTAACCGTTTGATTTGCGATGTTCCAACATGGTGGAATTCCGCTCTGCACAAGTTGCAGCGACTGTGGCAGCAGCTATTAGCTCTGGTGCAGTATGTCCTTTTGTATAACCTGGGCCAATGCAGTATGGAACGTGGTGCAAATCACGCTTGTGGAGTGGGCACAGATGAAGGACCTCTGCACCCCTCTGCACAGTTTTGGCTACTAAGATGGTTAGTACTGACAATGCAGTCATCAGCATCACTCTTTCGGTCATCTACATGCTAGCGCACACTTTGAATAGTGTGCATGAGGAGGTGATAGTCCCAGAGGAACAGGTAAAAGCAGAGGAACATGCGGAAGGGATAACAATATCTCAAATTTCTGGACTGACGTCGCAGAGGCAGGTTACATGAGAGGGTGGCTTACAGTGATGGAGGGGGGTTCATGGTACCAGACAAACTGTTAGTGGAGGTGCAGGAGCATATTATCATGTATTATCAATGGTTTTCCTTTAAAAAAAACACCTTTTCTTTCCCCTTGTGAAGTTTTCATCACTGTTCTCACTTGGGCCTGGTATGTATATCTGGGTCAGATGTACTTGATTCTGACGTTCACTTGAATAATGTCACTTGTCCATTTTTTGACTTTGCTTTAAAATTTTTGCACAAGCACTTTATGATATTTCTGTATATAATGCATGCCTGCGGTCATGCGCTTCTTATGGTCTATGGTATGCATGAGTATTATATCGTACTAAACTCTGTGTATTATAGTGTGATCTTTACACACTGCAGTGATGATTTCTCCATGTTTTGCACCGTGTCACTTTCACCTCACAGCCTCCACGTATATTGTGGAAGTCTTAGAGCATTTTATTGTGCCTATTACTTACATGCAGTTGGGACGTGCTACCCCTCTGGCTGTCTGCGCCAGGGAGGGTATTCTCTCTGCATATGGGGCCGGGTGTGGAGACGTGTCGTGCTGCGGCAAGGTGGCTTTGCGTTTCCCAAGCATGCGCATGTCTTGAACGATACACAGTCCGGAGCATCATTGATGCCACCTACCTATGATGCTTGTGGGTCATTGATATCATCGGGGCTTTCCCCATGACCCGAAGTGTCTGTAAAGCTGCCGGATGGGATGTAAGTTACGGCGTGGATGATCACTTACATGCGCCACATACAGAATACAATACATCTGGGAGGATATGTATTTAATGCCTGGTAGGGACACACAAAGGACTATGGCACCCTGAGGAAGCCAACACGAAACACACATTGGGGCTATTGGCGTGCCATCACTGACTATGGGTAAGAGTCTCTCTAGACATGGTGGGGTGGGAATTACAGTAAAACCAGTTCACAGCGCATGCATATAATGAATTAGCTTTGCTCTCCTCACTTTCTCTGAGTGATTATGAGGTTTAGATAAGCATTGCGCTTTTTTTACAAATTAAAACATTCATTTTTTCAGTCAGTGATGTACCTGCCTGTTTCTACCTGACCTTTGCAAGAAAAGACTCTATAACTGATTCACTTTTTCATTATACGTATGTACAACAGTACATGCCTTTTTGTGATATTAATAAATCATTTTTTAGATAATACTATTTTTTTGGTCATTTATTCATTGTTTCCAGTTTCCAATCTAGTTTCGGATTGTCCTCATGCTGTTTCGTGTTAGATCTCATTATATATGTACAGGGTTCTGCTACATGGGTATATGCTGATATTGTTTCTGTTCTAGTGATAATCTTTCTCAAAATTAACTTTCAAGTTGCACTTGCGCTATGCAAATTAGTGGCTAACTAATTGGGAATGGTGTTGATTACCGTGGGCTAATCCTTGTAATCCAAAAAATCTCAGTCTAAACATATTTATCATTAGTGGGTTTTGTGTTTCATTGGTGGCATATAGGGGCTGTAAGATGTTTTTGGCTGGTAATTGTGGAGCTCCTTTGCGACTGTATGAGTCCTGCTGAAAACGGTGGATGTGCACATGGCTTCACTGTGCATTGTCAGGAAGAGAGAGCATCATGCGCATGTGCGATATCTGCAAAGATGTAATTCTTGCAAATCATTTTGTCAAGCCTACACAAAACATGCTTACGTGAGAGGTAGGATTAGTCCGGGGTAATCAATGACCCCTCCCCACTCCCAGACTAGTTAATCTGCATAGCGCGAACAGAGCTTCAAAGTAAATTTTATATTAATTCAGCAATCGTTAAGCCACATAAAGGGGCTCGTTAGAGTGCAGAGAAAGGTTTCTATATAGTCATGGTGGTGGTTTAGGGAGGTTAGGGCAGTTGACAGGTTCCCTATAAAGGGGTGTTTCCTTCTCATGCATTTATAAATAAATATTCACAGGATCCCACCAATGGGACCAGCATCTGTCTGGATAACATTGTCTTGACACACTCTGCTGGTCGGAATTCCAACTCGTTTGTATGGAAATTCCAACTACCTAGCCACAAACTAGTACATTACAAAGCCCTTTTCTTGAGTTAGATACGGTACATCCTGCAAAGAAATTGGTGTAGTACTTTTGAAAAAAAAAAAAACTTATTAAAAATGTGATTTACTTGACCTAATCACATACCGTTTTTCCAATAGCTGTTGTATGGTGAGATACGCCCAGAGTCTCTCTGTAAAGTCACCAAAGATGTATTTCTGCTGTTTCTTCACATCATCCTCACTTTGAAGTTGAACACTTTCAATGTATTTCTTAGATTCATCAGCCTGTTAAAAAAAAAATTACCTTGAGTCACATGTCCAAAATAGTTTATGTTTTAATTGAAGGTAGTAGTCCCCTTTTTGCGAGGCGTCAGAGTAAAAATTTAAAAGATCTATTGGTTCACAATAGGTATAAAAGTGATAGTAAAAACTGGCTAGGTCTGAACAGTCCTGCAGGCAACTATAAATGTAAAAACTGCCCTTTTTGCCATTTTAAGCTGACAGGAAAATTCCTCAAAATTGGAGTAATCCAGCATGAGATCCAGAATTTTATTTCATGTAAAACAACCCATGTTGTGTATGTCAACTTCTGTCCTTGCGGTTTTTATTATTTAGGAAAAACTATCCGTCCATTGTATGTTAGATTCAGAGAGCACTTTCAGTACATTTCTACCGGAAAAGGGGTCCCTCGCTTGATTGAGCATATTAGAAAAGTACATGGGGGCAATGCAGAGTCGTTGCGGTTCGCAGGTGTAGAAAAAGTATCCCTGGCGGCTCAAGGGGGAAACCACCATAGAATTCTCTTACAAAGGGAATCTAAGTGGATTCTACGAATGAATGCCACAGGACCCTTAAGGTTAAATGAGAAAATAGATATGGCGGTTTTTCTGTAGGAATTATTAAGTGTTTGTATCTCCATGTCTCATCTTGATAAAGATTTTGAATTCTAGTTTTTTAATTTTCTTTCCTTGATTAATTTGTTCATGTGTTTCACACTATTGTGGGAGTGTGAGTCGGAAACCAGGAGGTGTGTTCACATGTGTGTGTGTGCTTTAATTCTCATCTGCCTGCATTCCAGTCTCAGGACCCGTTGAAGCGCAAGTGCGTGAAACGACCATTGTTCACTCTCTGTACATTCCTCCTGAGCCAATGCCTTTTAACCAATAAAGAATTTCTACGATAGAACAGTGAGGGCCATCCTTTCTCTCTTTTGCTACATAATTTAATTTCATGTTTTTCACTGGATTGAGCACCCGTTCTGATGGTATTATGGCGTTCGGTCCAGGTGTGTGATTTGGACTGCAGTCACGGAACTGCTTTGGGGTTTATGAGCAGTGCCGAATCCTCCATTTTACTTGAAATCTATCACTTCCCCCATTCTTCTTCAAGCTAATTAAGAAGGAATTCATGTATGTAATCTACCAGATGACCAACTTTAATTACCTGTTTGTGAGGGGGGGAGTTACATGTCTGAGACACAGTTAAGGGTCATCTGGGGGGTCATAGCCTTGCTTCAAAATTCACTATCCACTATGAGATGGCTTATAAATTTTTCAATTATATCTATAACAGCTGTCTACAGACAAGGGGTCTGACCGATGGAATCCCCACATATCACAAGAGGTATGTGAACGGAGCATTATTGTCCATATTTGACCACAATCCTACTTACTGCCTGTGGGAGTGGTGGTGAGGCTCACTAATATTTTGTTCACACGGGAAACATGGGACTCTTGTTTCCTGAACAGCGATCATATATTTATCACCTATCCTGTGAAAAAGTGACTAATGTTGTTTGTGGGCCAAACCCCGTAAACTTGAGAAAAAGAGCTTGATTTTTTATTAGAAGGGGTTTATTACTTTAGTTCGATTTAGGTACCAGATCTCAACTCCGAACCTGAACCCCATATAAGTCAATGGGGATCTGAACTTGTAAAATAGCTGTAAAATGGTTGATATAAGGGCTAGGGGGCTGCAAAAGGAAGCAAAATGGAGAAAATAGCAGGCAATTGCTCTACAAACAAATATGGATAGGGAAATTACCGTACTTAATGTTACATAGAATAAAAAAATATAAAAGGCTGCATAGGTCACATCTCATGGCCGATGATGTCAGTAACGTCATCGCCCATGGGGCATGACAAGGAGTGACCTATGAAGCCTCACGTTACAGATGTCATCGCTTGTGAGACATGATCCCGAGTAACCTATGAAGCGTCGTTCCCAGAGTGATGCTCCATAGGTTGCAAGAGTGTATAACTGGACAACTTGGGAACCACAATGGATTACGGCGGAGCTACTGGGATTATTTTTTTTTAATAATGAATGGGTAAACCAGGGAATGTGTGGAGGAGTCTTTATTCAAATAAAGTTTATTTCCTGTGTATGTGTCTTTTTATTTTTAAATACAGGGTTAGTAATGAGTAAACCGAATCAAAAGAAAGACCCGAATTTTTGGTCAAAAAATGTAAAAATTAAATAAAATATATAAATAATAAAAAAGTCATAAAACAGATATAAGATTAAAATACCTTTATTGAGTAATAGTAATACAAATATATATAAAAAAGATGTGTGCTCAAAAGAATTTTATATACACCTATATAGGTTAATAAAGCACAGCGTTCCCCATTAATAAACAACTATATTTTATCCCTCTATACATTGGCTCCTTAAAGGAGTGACATAAAATATACGGAGCCCATATAGGCTCAAACAAGTGTCTGTGCATAGAACCATGTGGTGATGCAAAATAATCAACAAAGAGAGGAACCAATGTGATGGTATAAAGTGCAAAAAATGCAAAATCCAAAAATAAAAAGGTGAGTGTGGGGGAAAGGAGGGAAGAATAGAGGGTATATACCTTAGAGGAACGCTGCTGGATGAGCTACACAGGCCCGATGTACGTTTCGGAATGAATCCTTCGTCAGGGGGTGGAGTGTATAATCACAGATCTCCCTAAATACTCCTGTGCAAATAACATGTGGGAGGATTAAACCTATCACGGCGCACGTGCCGCCATATTGGCCGAAAATGGACCCGCCCTCCCGTCACGTGACCGGTAACCTAGTAACAGGATGCCAGACACAGACGTAGGAGTAGGGAAGCCGGAACTCAGGCTGCACGTGCGCACAGGCCATCCACTCACATGGTATAAGCACGCCTCCAAATGTGGAAGGGTGACTGGATTAAGCGGCGCATGCGTAGCCAGCAAAACAAGAGGTACCCGACCATGTCCGAGAAGCCCAAAAGGGGATTCCGATACATGTGTCGAGAAACACCGAGTCCCTGGCCGCACACGCGCACATCCAGTTCCCAAACACATAGGCTAAAAAATATATGAAAACAAAGTAGAAAAAATGAACATAGACTCCGGAAAAGAAAATTTTTTTTTTATTTTTTTTTATTTTTACAAAAAAGTATATATATATGTATACTTTCAAAAAAGCATAACAATAAATATATAAAAACCACATAATAGAAATATATCCATATGCAGCTGGACTACTTCAATCGAAGAATACCATGTAAAAATCCATATACAAATAATAATAGAATGACAGCATGTATAAAAAAAAAAAAAAAAAAAAAAATTTTCATGTTATCACATATTATATAATGGTGTATAGTACATACATTAGAGGTGTCAGGAATGGGTTATCATTCAAGAGTACAAAAACAAGAAAAAGGAAGAAGAAGAAAAATACTAAAGGATATAGAAAAATATGTAATATTTAAAAAAAAAAAAAAAAAAAAAAAAAATATATAATAATAAAATAATAAAAAATAATAATTGATATAATGAATACATAATGAATGAATAATTAATTAAATAAATAAATAAATCTTCTTCCATGGATTTGCACTGGACATGATGGACAGTCACAGGTATGTATTTCTTCATGCATCAAATAATTCCAGATCGTCTTTCATCACTCAAACCATAAGAAGGGAAGAAACATAGTTCCTTAACAAAAGAAATATAAAATATTAATAAGACATAAAGGAAAGGAGGGATAGAAAAGGGGGAGATGGGTAAGGCAAGGGGGTCCACAATATTAAAAAATGACAAAAATAAAAAATATAAAAATATAAAATAAGAATAATAAAATATTACAGTTTACAGAAAAGGCGCAAAGCTAAGATTTTCGTTAAGACCTAAAGGTGAGACTGTTTTGAGGCTCCAAATCCACTTAGCTTCCAACCGTGCTAAAGGGGCACTTATTCTACCACCTCTAATGTTTGGTTTTACCATATCAATGCCAATTATCCTCAATTCGTTGGCGTTGCAGTTGTGGAAAAGTTTAAAATGTTTCGGTATAGTTTTCAATATATTTATATCCTCAATTTCCTTTGCTGCTAAAATTCCCAAAACATGTTCCCGAACCCTTACCTTTAGTTGACGGGTTGTTAATCCAACATAGATTAGGGAACAGGGACAGGTGGCATAGTAGACAATTTATCCCCCAAATTTACTGGTCTCCTATAGGTTATGCTTGGTTTGGATCCAATTAGTTAAAAGCCACTATGTTCCAGAACCAATCCAGTCAATGTCCTTTTTGGATTCCAAACCAGCGTGGGGTTGTAAACCTTGTGGTAAATGTGTGGCTTGTTCAAATATTGATCGAGCCCAGACATTTTCTAGTTCGGATGGCTTAAGTATGTATAAAATCACTCATACAATAACTTGTACAACCAAAGCAGTTGTCTACTATGCCACCTGTCCCTGTTCCCTAATCTATGTTGGATTAACAACCCGTCAACTAAAGGTAAGGGTTCGGGAACATGTTTTGGGAATTTTAGCAGCAAAGGAAATTGAGGATATAAATATATTGAAAACTATACCGAAACATTTTAAACTTTTCCACAACTGCAACGCCAACGAATTGAGGATAATTGGCATTGATATGGTAAAACCAAACATTAGAGGTGGTAGAATAAGTGCCCCTTTAGCACGGTTGGAAGCTAAGTGGATTTGGAGCCTCAAAACAGTCTCACCTTTAGGTCTTAACGAAAATCTTAGCTTTGCGCCTTTTCTGTAAACTGTAATATTTTATTATTCTTATTTTATATTTTTATATTTTTTATTTTTGTCATTTTTTAATATTGTGGACCCCCTTGCCTTACCCATCTCCCCCTTTTCTATCCCTCCTTTCCTTTATGTCTTATTAATATTTTATATTTCTTTTGTTAAGGAACTATGTTTCTTCCCTTCTTATGGTTTGAGTGATGAAAGACGATCCGGAATTATTTGATGCATGAAGAAATACATACCTGTGACTGTCCATCATGTCCAGTGCAAATCCATGGAAGGTTTATTTATTTATTTATTTAATTAATTATTCATTCATTATGTATTCATTATATCAATTATTATTTTTTATTATTTTATTATTATATTTTTTTTTTTTTTTTTTTTTAAATATTACATATTTTTCTATATCCTTTAGTATTTTTCTTCTTCTTCCTTTTTCTTGTTTTTGTACTCTTGAATGATAACCCATTCCTGACACCTCTAATGTATGTACTATACACCATTATATAATATGTGATAACATGAAATTTTTTTTTTTTTTTTTTTTTTTTTTTTTATACATGCTGTCATTCTATTATTATTTGTATATGGATTTTTACATGGTATTCTTCGATTGAAGTAGTCCAGCTGCATATGGATATATTTCTATTATGTGGTTTTTATATATTTATTGTTATGCTTTTTTGAAAGTATACATATATATATACTTTTTTGTAAAAAAAAAAAAAAAAAAAAAAAAAAAAATTTCTTTTCCGGAGTCTATGTTCATTTTTTCTACTTTGTTTTCATATATTTTTTAGCCTATGTGTTTGGGAACTGGATGTGCGCGTGCGCGGCCAGGGACTCGGTGTTTCTCGACACATGTATCGGAATCCCCTTTTGGGCTTCTCGGACATGGTCGGGTACCTCTTGTTTTGCTGGCTACGCATGCGCCGCTTAATCCAGTCACCCTTCCACATTTGGAGGCGTGCTTATACCATGTGAGTGGATGGCCTGTGCGCACGTGCAGCCTGAGTTCCGGCTTCCCTACTCCTACGTCTGTGTCTGGCATCCTGTTACTAGGTTACCGGTCACGTGACGGGAGGGCGGGTCCATTTTCGGCCAATATGGCGGCACGTGCGCCGTGATAGGTTTAATCCTCCCACATGTTATTTGCACAGGAGTATTTAGGGAGATCTGTGATTATACACTCCACCCCCTGACGAAGGATTCATTCCGAAACGTACATCGGGCCTGTGTAGCTCATCCAGCAGCGTTCCTCTAAGGTATATACCCTCTATTCTTCCCTCCTTTCCCCCACACTCACCTTTTTATTTTTGGATTTTGCATTTTTTGCACTTTATACCATCACATTGGTTCCTCTCTTTGTTGATTATTTTGCATCACCACATGGTTCTATGCACAGACACTTGTTTGAGCCTATATGGGCTCCGTATATTTTATGTCACTCCTTTAAGGAGCCAATGTATAGAGGGATAAAATATAGTTGTTTATTAATGGGGAACGCTGTGCTTTATTAACCTATATAGGTGTATATAAAATTCTTTTGAGCACACATCTTTTTTATATATATTTGTATTACTATTACTCAATAAAGGTATTTTAATCTTATATCTGTTTTATGACTTTTTTATTATTTATATATTTTATTTAATTTTTACATTTTTTGACCAAAAATTCGGGTCTTTCTTTTGATTCGGTTTACAAATCTTTTCTCGAATGGTCTACCATTCTTCCAGTGGCACACACTTATACACGTTGAAAAAGGTATATTAATGGAATTATAACCATTTTATTATTTATTGTTATATATAAAAAATATTTTTTTTAAATTTTTTTTTTTTTTTTTTTTTCTTCACGTGTTTTTTGTGGTATTGCTTCAAAATCAGGTTAATTTGAGTTATTAGGGTTAGTAATGAGGCTGTCTGATGGACACCTCTCCATTACAGCCCAAGGTGTTGATGCCAGCTGACATTACACAGCTGACATCAACCACAAAAACTATTATCTCGATTGCTACTGTACCATGGCAATCGGGAAGAGCCGAGGCTAAACGCCACAATTGGCACATCTAAGGCCTGTTTCACACATCCGTTTTTTTCCCTTCAGTCAAAATCCGCCAAGTTTTAAAAAAAACGGATCTGCCAAAAAAGGGGCGGATCCGTTTTTTTCCCCCATAGACTTACGTTATTGGCGGATCTTGACTGACGGGCGTCCGTCCCACCCGGTTTTTTACGGATCCACCAAGATTTTAGCTGCTCCCGGGCGGATGAGACGGACCCTGCAACGTTTTTTTGCTCTGACGGACCGCCAGTTTGAACCGCGCATGCCCGGGATCTTAACTCCGGGAAGCATTTTAACCCGTTAATGCCATCCCGGGAGCCGCTAAGACCTCCCTCCTCCCCCAAGCATACGACCTCGTCCCGCGGCCCCAGTCTCTTCTCACGGCTCCTGCCTCGTCCCGCAGCCCCAGTCTCTTCTCGCGGCTCCTGCCTCGTCTCGTGGCCCCTGCCTCGTCCCGCGGCCGCGGTCTCTTCTCGCGGCTCCTGCCTCATCCCGCTGCCCCGGTCTCTTCTCGCAGCCCCTGCCTCGTCCCGCGGCCCCGGTCTCTTCTCCCGGCTCCTGCCTCGTCCCGCAACTCCTGCCTCTTCCCGAGGCCCCGGTCTCTGCATCAGCGGTCCTTTTTTTCATGACGTCTGTTACTTTAACATGCCTGGATCAGCAGATCCCGTCTACACAACGGTCCGGTGGCACCCGTTGATGTCTCGACGGACACGGATCCGTTCTCCGCCTTTTTGGCGGCTGGCAACTGACAGGAAAAACGTAAGTGTGAAACAGGCCTAATGGACCACCTCATTTCTGAGGTGGCTGAGGGCTGTTCTTATTAGGCTGAGCAGGGGCCAATATCAATGGACCTTCACAAGCAATTAATATCAGACTCCAGCTGTCTGCTATGCCTTAGCTGGTTAATAAAAATAGGGGGAACCCCATGTCATTTTTTTGGAGTCCCCCCATTTTTAATAACAAGCAGAGACAGAGCAGGCATCTTTGAAAATATTTATTCCAACTAAAGATAATAATTCATAAAAATGTTTGTATAACAAAATGTAAGAAACAATTATTGTATTTAAATATAATAATTTCAATTATTCCCTAAATATTTACATATTTTTTTCACTTGCATTAAGTATAACTCACAATGAAGGAAGAAAATATGAAGGATATTATGTGTTGTCAATAGTGTTGAGCATTCCGATACCGCAAGTATCGGGTATCGGCCGATATTCACTTTATCGGAATTCCGATACTGAGTTCCGATACTTTTAGCATATCGAATACCGGAATCGGAAGTTCCCATAATGCTATGAGCCAGTTTCATTTGATTCAGCCAATGACAATCCTCAGAAGTGTGGGCACATCCTGTTAGGCATGTAGGCATGTTAACTAATGGCATGGCTGTGATTGGCTGCTGAAATGATGTCATGATGCACTATAAAAGCCGCCGCCGCCGCCAAATCCAAAGTTGTGATAGTCCGGTTACATCTTTTTTTTTTCGTATATGTACCTACCTACTGTCAATGTAATCCCTTTATGCATCTGTATCTGTACTTGTTCCTGCCTTGCTGCTGTAATGCTCTGAATTTCCCCATGGTGGGATGATTAAAGGATTATCTTATCTTATTTCTGGTTCACTGTGCTGTGAATTCAGTTAGGGACAGGCTGCTGTTCAAGACTCTGAGGGACAGTTAGTGATAGCGATTTTCAAAATCATATTGTGCTTTACCCAGGCTACATTATCAATCACTGTAGCGTTCTTTTGCCTTGCAGCAGTGTTCACAGCTGTCTGCAATGTCTGTGTGAGTGGAGCTCCTGCTGTGTAGTGTGTCCTGCAGGCACGTCTGCTTGTAGGCCGCTCAGCGTGTGTCACTGCCTCATACATAGTTTTCTTTTATAGCTGCAAATTTTTCATTCTCCTATTAGTGTGCAATTGCATCCATCCGTATCCATATACGTTGGTTGTAACCACTATAAGAGTAGAGAGCGGAGCCTTTCTGCAGCCTTTCAGTGCTAGTGCCCACTTATCTGCACTGTTCACGGCTGTCTGAGAGGTCTCTGTGTGTGAGTGCAGCACATGCTGAGTAGTGTGTCCTGCAGCTACGTCTGGTTGTAGGCCGCTCAGCGTGCGTCACTGCCTCACACATATTTTTCTTTTATTGCAGCTCATTTTTAATTCTCCTATTAGTGTGCATCCATCCGTATCCATATACGGTGGTTGCAAACACTATAGGAGTAGACAGCGGAGCCTCTCTGCAGCCTTTCACTGCTAGTGCCCACTTATCTGCACTGTTCACGGCTGTCTGAGAGGTCTCTGTGTGTGAGTGCAGCTCACGCTGAGTAGTGTGTCCTGCAGCTATGTCTGGTTGTAGGCCGCTCAGCGTGCCTCACTGCCTCACACATATTTTTCTTTTATTGCAGCTCATTTTTTATTCTCCTATTAGCGTGCATCCATCTGTATCCATCTACATTGGTTGGTTGCAAACACTATATAGGAGTAGATAGAGGAGCCATTTTTCTGGCTTGTGCCCTTCAGCTGCAGCCAGATTAGTATTACCCTATTTTTTGGAGCCTCATCTTTTGCATTGTAGGTTACCTTCCTGCATTGTAATAGCTCCAAAAAGTTTGTGATACTATCGCTTTCAAATCTTTGGTCACATCCTTTTAGTTTTTTTTTCAAAAAAACAAAAAACAAAATAAAGTTCACCAAACACTACATTTGACAGTTGCGTAGGCCACATTAGCTCCTATTAAAGTGTAGTCCACACACATACTTCATAAAATTAGTGTTTCTTATACCTGTTACCAGCTGTACAGGAATAAGCACACTAGCCCCCCCTTTGTACTTTTCTGCCTATCTTTATCAGTCTACCAAGATGAAGAAGGCAGGGAGTAAGGCACGTGGGCGTGGAGTTTCAGCAGGGAGAGGACGTGGGGATTCTGCAGGGAGAGGACGTGGGGATTCTGCAGGGAGAGGACGTGGGGTTTCTGTGCCTCCTGCGGGCACCAGTGAGTCAGCATCCCCCAGTTTTAGCAGGCAACAGTCCTTTATGTGCAGCTTTGTAGGACCTCGCCGTACCCCACTGCTGCGGGAGGAACAAATTGAAGCCGTTTTCGGATGGATGGCAGCTAACGCATCAACTTCAATGACTTCCACGTCCTCTCAGGGCCAGAGCACTGAAGAGCAACCATCTGTCTCTTCATCACCTGCCAAAGTGCCCAGGCAGTCAGAGAGCCCTGGACAGGAGCCATCACAGTCTCTACTTCTGTTCTCTGAATCTGTTGGCTTGGAAAGAGGGGGCCAGCCAAGCAGCATTCCAGAATGTGAAGAAGAGGGAGTATGCAGTGATGCGCAACTTCTTTGTCCCTCTGAATCTGAAGAGGCGGGTGGGCCAGTGCCTATGGTCAGCACACCTCAGTACGCATCAGATGATGACGAGATTCAGGTGCCACTTTCTGGTGCGTACGGTGCTGGCGAGACAACCCAGGAGAAGCAGGTGTTTGAAGAGGGGAATGTAGATGATGAGGTCATTGACCCATCATGGCGTGAGGAACAGGAAGGTGGTGGGAGCAGCTCTGAGGAAGAGATTCCCCGAACGGCCAAAACAGGAGGGAGAGGGAGGGGGCAGACTTGGTTGCCTGTAGCTTCCACTTCGGCACCCGTTAGGAGCATTCCTCTTCCAAAAGGCAAAACGGGCGCTCCCAAGACTTGCAGTGCGTAGTCCTTTTTTGACACAGTTGCAGATGCCATTTGCTTTGTCAAATGCAAGCTGTGTCATCAGAAAGTCAAAAGAGGGAAAAATGTCAGCAACCTCAATACCACAAATATGTGGAAACATGTGCGGACCAAGCACGAGGTGGAGTTACACAGACACACTGAAGACGTAGGCCAACGTACAGCACCACCTACCACCTCTTCAGCTCGTGTTGGGGCCTCTTCCTCCAGCTCACACACAGCTGGTTCGGCTTCCTCACAGGATCGCCAAGGAAGAACCTCTGGCACTGGTGTCCGGAGACCCAGTGACATTCCACCCACAGCACCACGTTCCCAGTCATCCTCACACTCCCAGGCCACTCTACAGCCATTGGTAGCACAGGCATGGGATAAAAGGCGGCCATACTCGGCAAACCATCCCCGAGCACAGGCTCTGAATGCTGGCATTGCCAAACTACTGGCCCTTGAAATGCTCTCATTCAGGCTGGTGGAGACTGACACCTTCCGGAACTTCATGGCATTGGCAGTCCCACAATACACCGTGCCCAGCCGCTTTTATTTCAGCAGGCAAGCCATCCCTGCCCTGCAAAAGCATGTGGAGGGAAAAATAAAACATGCGCTACTAAACGCCGTCAGTAGCAAGGTCCACCTGACCACCGATGCGTGGACCAGTGACCATGGACAGGGACGATACCTTTCTCTCACTGCCCATTGGGTCAATGTTGTGGAGCCGGGTACAGATCTGGAGAGTGGCGCTGTACGTGTTCTGTAACTCCACGGATTGCAAGAATCCAGTCTCTACACATTGACTCCTCCTCCTACTCAAGTTCCTCAGAAACAGCGCTGCAGGAGCCTGTTACGACCGATATGAGCACAGCTGTGGCCAAACGTCAACAGGCCGTACTCAAATTAATTTCTTTGGGGAATCGAAGCACACAGCGCAGGAGCTCTGGAATGCCATCAAGCAGGAGAGCGACGTGTGGTTTGTGCCAGCGAATCTCCAGCCAGGCTTGCTAGTGTGTGACAATGGCCGAAATCTGGTGGCAGCTCTGGGCCTAGGGAACCTCACTCACATCCCATGTCTGGCACATGTGCTGAACTTGGTCGTGCAGAGCTTTCTGAGGGACGATCAGGATCTTGATGCACTGCTGCACAAGGTCCGCATAGAGTGCGCTCACTTGTGGCGTTCCAGCACGGCAAGATTGAGCCTTGCTGCTCTGCAGCGCTGATTACACCTTACGGGACATCACATCATATGTGACCTACCCACCAAGTGGAATTCAACGTTACATATGTTGGAGCGATTGTGTGAGCAGCAGGCAGCAGTCATGGAGTACCAGCTGCATCAGGCGCAAACAAGTCGCACTGTGCGCCGGTCACACTTCAGCACCACTGAGTGGGCCTCTATGAAGGACATCTGCCTCGTTTTGCGTTCTTTCGATGATTCCACGCGGATGGCGAGTGCAGATGATGCACTAGTCAGCATGACTGTCCCCTTTATCTGCCTGCTTCAAAAAACACTGCAAGCACTAAGGGAGGAGGTTTTGGAAGAGGATGAGGAGTCACAAATTCCATCTGCTTCTGGCAGTCTGCGCTACATGGTTCCTCACAAAGGCCTAGGCAGGGGACACTTTGTGAGGAGGAGTCAATGGAGGAGGAAGACATCTCTCCAGAGGAGGGAGGCACACAATGCTCTAGTCAGTATGTACAGCGAGGGTGGGGTGATGCAGAGCAGGCAGAGATGACGACTCAAGCAGGGGACAGCGTTTCTTTGGCAGTTGGGAGTCTGCATCACATGGTTGATTTCATGCTGCAGTGCCTGAGAAACGACTGCCGCATCGCCCACATTCTCAACACAGCTGATTATTGGGTGTACACCCTCCTAGATCCTCGCTATCAGGACAACTTACAAAGCCTCATACCACCGTTGAACCGGGAGCGTAAAATGCGGGAGTACCAAGACACACTGGTGCAGTCCATCATGTTCTCCATTCCACCCAACAGCAGTGCTGCTAGTGCTTTACAAAGCAGCTCTGCGCGTCGAGGCAGTGGAGGAAACTCTGCACAAAGAGGGAGCAGAGGCAGCGCCTCAGCACAAGGCAAGACCAGTATGGCCCAAATGTGGCAAAGTTTTGTGTGTCCGCCACAAATGTCTACACCATCACAGACGGCTCCAGTCAGCAGGAGGCAACATTTCCGTCAGATGGTGACAGACTACATGTCTTGCCCTGTCAGTGTACTCCCAGATGGCTCTTCCCCCTTCAAGTTTTGGGTCTCTAAGCTGGATACATGGCCAGAGCTTAGCCAGTATGCATTGGAAGTGCTGGCTTGCCCTGCTGCCAGTGTATTATTGGAACGCGTCTTTAGTGCCGCAGGTGGTGTACTAACAGACCGTCACACGCGACTATCCTCCGATAACGTTGACCGGCTTACTTTTCTGAAAATGAACAAGGCCTGGATCTCGCCAGAATTAGCCAGTCCTCTTCCAGAATAAATAATTGGTTGGCAACAGTATCCAGGCCACCTGTTGTGTTCATGTTTCTACCACCTGAACTGTAATCCCTGGGCTTCAACACAGCCAGTTGTCGCTCAGAAGTGCCGTCTGCACAGAGAAAAACACACTAGCTCCTGTGTTAGTGGGGTTCAGTAACGCCAGCTGCTCCCCTGCTGTGTGGATGGCAAAGTCTCCTGCTCCCTCCACAATCGAACTACTACTGATTTTTAACCGTGCTCCACTTAGGCCTCTGGATCCACTGTCTCTAGTATTTCCCCTGGCCTCCAACCCCGTCAGTTGCTGCTCTGAAGTGGCATCTGTACAATCCACACTTGTTGCTGTGTTACTGGGGCTCAGTCAAGTCAGTTGATCCCCTGATGTGTGTTCGGCAATGTCTCCTGCTCTGTCCACATTCCCATTACTAGTAGTGGGAATGTGGACAGAGCAGGAGACCTTGCCGGACACACATCAGGGGATCAACTGATGTGACTGAGCCCCAGTAACACAGGAACAAGTGTGGATTGTGCAGACGCCACTTCAGAGCAGTAACTGGCGGGGTTGGAGGCCAGGGGAAATACTAGAGACAGAGGAGCCACAGGCCATAGTGGAGCACGGTTACAATCAGTAGTAGTCTACAACCTATATAAAACTTGCTGCAAGTTGGCCTCCGCCTGCTGCATGATTGATCCTGGGCTCCAACAACGCCAGTTGGTGTTCAGAAGTGCCGTCTTCACAGAGAAAAACACACTGGCTCCTGTGTTAGTGGGGTTCAGTAACGTCAGCTGTTCCCCTGCTGTGTGGAAGGCAATGTCTCCTGCTGCCTCCACATTCAAAAAACAGCAGGCCTCAGCCTGCTCCATGCTTGATCCTGGGCTCCAACGCCAGTTGGTGTTCAGAAGTGCCGTCTTTACAGAGAAAAACACACTAGCTCCTGTGTTAATGGGGTTCAGTAACATCAGCTGTTCCCCTGCTGTGTGGACGGCAATGTCTCCTGCTGCCTCCACATTCAAAAAACAGCAGGCCTCAGCCTGCTCCATGCTTGATCCAGGGCTCCAACAACGCCAGTTGGTGTTCAGAAGTGCCGTCTTCACAGAGATAAACACACTAGCTCCTGTGTTAGTGGGGTTCAGTAACGTCAGCTGTTCCCCTGCTGTGTGGACAGCAATGTCTCCTGCTGCCTCCACATTCAAAAAACAGCAGGCATCAGCCTGCTCCATGCTTGATCCTGGGCTCCAACAACGCCAGTTGGTGTTCAGAAGTGCCATCTTCACAGAGAAAAACACACTAGCTCTTATGTTAATGGGGTTCAGTAACATCAGCTGTTCCCCTGCTGTGTGGACGGCAATGTCTCCTGCTGCCTCCACATTCAAAAAACAGCAGGCCTCAGCCTGCTCCATGCTTGATCCAGGGCTCCAACAACGCCAGTTGGTGTTCAGAAGTGCCGTCTTCACAGAGATAAACACACTAGCTCCTGTGTTAGTGGGGTTCAGTAACGTCAGCTGTTCCCCTGCTGTGTGGACGGCAATGTCTCCTGCTGCCTCCACATTCAAAAAACAGCAGGCATCAGCCTGCTCCATGCTTGATCCTGGGCTCCAACAACGCCAGTTGGTGTTCAGAAGTGCCATCTTCACAGAGAAAAACACACTAGCTCTTGTGTTAATGGGGTTCAGTAACATCAGCTGTTCCCCTGCTGTGTGGACGGCAATGTCTCCTGCTGCCTCCACATTCAAAAAACAGCAGGCCTCAGCCTGCTCCATGCTTGATCCAGGGCTCCAACAACGCCAGTTGGTGTTCAGAAGTGCCGTCTTCACAGAGATAAACACACTAGCTCCTGTGTTAGTGGGGTTCAGTAACGTCAGCTGTTCCCCTGCTGTGTGGACGGCAATGTCTCCTGCTGCCTCCACATTCAAAAAACAGCAGGCATCAGCCTGCTCCATGCTTGATCCTGGGCTCCAACAACGCCAGTTGGTGTTCAGAAGTGCCATCTTCACAGAGAAAAACACACTAGCTCCTGTGTTAGTGGGGTTCAGTAACGCCAGCTGCTCCCCTGCTGTGTGGACGACAAAATCTCCTGCTGCCTACACAGTCACACTACTACAGATTTTTAACCGTGCTCCACTTAGGCCTCTGACCTATTAGTGGGAATGTGGACAGAGCAGGAGACATTGCCGGACACACATCAGGGGATCAACTGACGTGAATGGACCCAGTAACAAAGGAACAAGTGTGGATTGTGCAGACGCCACTTCTGAGCAGCAACTGGTGGGGTTGGAGGCCAGGGGAAATACTAGAGACAGTGGAGCCAGAGGCCTAAGTGGAGCACGGTTACAATCAGTAGTAGCGTACAACCGATATAAAACTTGCTTCAAGTATGCCTCTGCCTGCTCCATGATTGATCCTGGGCTTCAACACAGCCAGTTGTTGCTTGGAAGTGCCGTCTGCACAGAGAAAAACACATGCTCCAGTGTTAGTGGGGTTCAGTAACGCCAGCTGCTCCCCTGCTGTGTGGACGACAAAGTCTCCTGCTGCCTCCAAAATCACACTACGTCTTATTTTCTACTTGCTCCAAGTAGGCCTCAGCCAGCTCCATGATTGATCCTGGGCTTCAACACAGCCAGTTGTTGCTCGGAAGTGCCGTCTGCACAGAGAAAAACACATGCTCCAGTGTTAGTGGGGTTCAGTAACACCAGCTGCTCCCCTACACACACTACATCTTATTTACTACTTGCTTCAAGTAGGCCTCAGCCTGCTGCATGATTGACCCTAGGCTCCAACATCGCCAGTTGCTGCTCAGAATTATCTTTGGCACCGATACTCCCTCCTGCCCAGCCTGGTTCCAGCACGCCTGCTGTTTCCGGGGAGTGTCAACGTCACTTTGCCATCAATACATTGTCCTGTCGTGTTGCGGTCGGGTTAGCCGAGTCTATGGTGCCTGCAGTTTAGGTGCTTCCTATGTGGGCTGCGGGTTCTGGTAATAAAGGCTGGTTCCGTAGTGCCAATAGGACTAGCACCCCCTGTTGGACTGTGGGTTTTGGTAACTGCTGCCTGCTCGCGGCCTTGAAACTTTGTTTATTATGGGTACCTTCTGCTACCCATCCGGGTTCCAGCACCGTCACTGGTTCTTGGCAGTGCCTTTGGCCTAGGTGCCTCCTTCTCGGTATCCGAGTTCCAGCAACGTCTGCTGGTCCTTGGTAGTGCTTTGTAGCACAGGTACCTCCTGCTTAGTAACCATGTTCCAGCACCGTCAGCTGGTCCACGGTTGTGCCATTGGCTCTTGTTCCTTCTGCTGCCCCTCCGGGTTCCAGCACCGTCAGCTGGTCCTCGCTAGTTCCATTGGCTCTTGCAGCTTCTGCTACCCATCCGGGTTCCAGCACCGTCAGCTGGTTCTCGGCAGTGCCTTTGGCCTAGGTGCCTCCTTCTCGGTATCCGAGTTCCAGCAACGTCTGCTGGTCCTTGGTAGTGCTTTGCAGCACAGGTACCTCCTGCTTAGTAACCGTGTTCCAGCACCATCAGCTGGTCCACGGTTGTGCCATTGGCTCTTGTTCCTTATGCTGCCCCTCCGGGTTCCAGCACCGCCAGCTGGTCCTCGCTAGTTCCATTTGCTCTTGTTCCTTCTGCTAACCATCCGGGTTCCAGTACCGTCAGCTGGTTCTCAGCAGTTCCTCAGCCTTCTTGTACCTTCTGTTACTTTTCCAAGTTCGAGCTTGTGGAAATGGTTTTTGGTTCTCACTCTGGATCTCCCTGACGACGACCCTGAAGACGACGACCCTGAAGACCACACCGAAGAAGACCAAAAAGATGACCCTGAAGAAGATGACCAAGAGGACAAATAACATGAAGACAACCACCAAGATGCAGAACAAAAAGAGACAGAAGACCAAGAAGCAGAAAAACCAAAAGCAGAAGAACATTAAGCATAAGACTAAAAATCAGAGCAAATGATATTATCTAAATTATAAGCAGAAGAAGACTAAGCAGTGTATGGGGGTGAGTCCGTTCCTCCTCGTGGTGCCCCTGGAAAATGCCTGCTGCTGCAGGCCAAACTGAACGCGGACAAATCCTGTTGTAAATCTTTTGTGACAGGCAGAACGGAAGGTGTAATCTTCAAACTTTTATAGATAACAACTACAGGAATGCCTGTCACGAATAAGAATATGATGAAGAAGAAGAATAGGAAGAAGATGAAGAAGTAGAATATGAAGAAGAATAATAGTTGAATAAGAAGAATATGAAGAATGTAAAAAAAAGAATAATAGGAAGAAGGTGAAGAAGAAGAAGATGAATAAGGTGAAGAAGAAGTTGATGAAAAAGATGCTGCTGCTGAGGATGATGAAGGAGAAAGTGTGGGAGAAGTAAAAAAAGAAGGTGAAGAGCATGGAAGTAGTGAAACATACATATCTGACAAAATATAAAAGAGGTTAACATAGTCAATATCTTTGTAACTCTTTAAAAAAAAAATGTAATTGCTGCTATTCCATTTGATTGGGCTAAACCTCTATGGCTTTAATGTCTCCTACACCTCCCACAATACATTCTACATTATTCTTACTTATTTTTCTTCATGTAGAATTAATCTACAAGGAAAGAAAGGGGTTTTTTTTAATTCCGATATTTCTGTTCCATTGACTTGAATGGGACTTCCGGGATCGGAATCGGCGATACCCGATACTTTTTGGAGATCGGCCGATCCAATTCTATCCGATATTTTTCAATATCGGGTGGTATCGCTCAACACTAGTTGTCAATGATACTTTCTCTAAGAAATGACATTTGGTTGAACAGTAGCATATATAGCATTACAATATAACTTTACTTACCCCATCAGCCTTTACATCCACAGTAAATGAGTTCAGGTCATTATCTGTTACTCGTCCAGCAACAACAATTTCACTCCCTTCAAAGTAATGTTTGAAGTTGTTCTCAGTGAGGTCAGCGATTGCGTTCTCAGGATACTGCATTTCTATGTTAATCAATGTAGGATTTGCAATTTCATTATAAAAGCCCTAAAGTGCAAAAATAAAAAGGAGAAAGAAACAATGAGCATGTGTCATTCACACTTTATACAAAGCTATAAAGAAAAAAATCAAAGATTAGAGCAGTAGCCAGAGTATGCAAAAAAAAGTGTGGTTTGTTCACCCAAGCCTCAGATACAGTCTACGCCTCAGCTCCATATTTTTACTCTGATGTTAGGGTGAGTAAACCACACTTTTGTATAATACTTTGGACTGCTGCATTCATCTCTGGTTTTAGTCTCTGGCATCTTAAGTCCCAGTCACACATAGCGATCTCGATAGCGAGATCGCTGCTGAGTCACAAGTTTTGTGACGCAACAGCGATCTCACCAGCGAGATCGCTGTGTGTGACACTTCTCAGCGACCGGCCCCCTGCCGGTTATCGCTGATCGTCCTGGAATGGCCAGGACATTTTTTTGATCGCTGGTGTCCCGCTGGCCAGCACGCATTGCTGCGTGTGACAGGCGGGAGACCAGCGATCAGCGAGCTGCCGCTGGTAACTAAGGTAAACATCGGGTTTCTAAGCGCGAAGCACTTAGAAAGCCGATGTGTACCTTAGTTGCCAGCGCGCTGGTGCAGGGAGCTGGTAACCAAGGTACACATCGGGTTTCTAAGTGCCGCGCGCCGCTTAGAAACCCGATGTGTACCTTGGTTACCAGCTCCCTGCACCAGCGCGCTGGTAACTAAGCTACACAGTGGGTAACTAAGCGACGTGCGTTGCTTGTTACCCGCGTGTCGCTGGTGTTGATCGCTGGTGAAGCTGCCTGTTTGGCAGCTCACCAGCGATCATGTAACGACACACCAGCGATCCTGACAAGGTAATACCATTGTCGGGATCGCTGGTGCATCGCTATGTGTGATGAGGCCCTTAGAGATTTGAATCGATCTTAGACCCATGTGTTCAGGATTCCTTGTAGTGCGTCACTCTCTCAATTTTTCCAACTTTTTTTTTATCTATCTGTATGTCTGTTTGTCTATCTAAGGTCGAGATCACACATGCGAGAAATGCTGTTGTAAGTTGTAAATGGTGAGTGCATCTCAGCCCTTGACCCTGGAGGGCTGGTCCATGCCCCGGCCCCCCACCCCAGAAGACCGGTCTGTCACATGGCCTCCCGTTCCAGGGAGCTAGCCCCTGCATAGCGGTCCCGCTCGTCTCGGCCTGTCTCACACTCACTAAACATAGGAGGCCAGACCCCTGTCCAGTGGCCACTCATCTCTGGGCTCATCGCGATTCCATCAGGCAACGGAGGGCCCGTTTCCATCTCCTGGGTAGGCCGCCTGAATTGTGGGAGTTATCGAACAAAAGAAACAGCGTGAGAAGGAGGTCTGGGAAGAGCTGCGCCGACCAGGCGGGGGCGCTATGGCTGGGCGTCGCACCAGTGGTCAGCTGGTCCACGCGGACATTGATTATGGATATGGTTTCATACAGGAGCTAGGCACTAATGATAAAGTTTGTCAATGCCGTTTCCATGAAATACCGCAGACCCCTGGATGAAGAGGATTGAGTCTCCTTTATTAAAGAGGACAGCCCGGGGCGTACTTTGCGGTGGCTGTCACCTTGTACCAAGGGGAAGACCTGGAGCTGTATGCAGCCCCGGAGCAGGCCCAGTCAGCTCCATGTGTCCGGGCTACTGCTCAATCCAGCTCTGCCTCTGTGCTGCCTTGGCAGCCCATGACTCTTGCAGCTGCAGAGTCGATGTCGGCCTGAACCTGGGCCCAGAGTCCGAGGGAGGGCAAAACGACACGGGATGCGTGTCGTTGAACTATAGAAAACTCGCTGCTGGAAAAGTGCATGTTGCACCTTAGGAAAATTTGTAATGGGACCGTTCCATGTCCCTGCAGGCAACGGAGCCCTGGAGTACCTCAGAGTCGGGTGCAAGAGGCCGGTACAGCCAGGAGTGGATGTTGTTTTGTTACACCTGTTGCGCCCTTCTTGCTGGATAACAGGACTCTGCCCTTGGACTGAGGAGTGGACCATGTGTGGCTGTTGCAACAGACTGTGCTTTAAGGACAGACAGTGCACACACGGAAATAGGACAGTACTTTGCGCAAAGGAGGGGGGACACCCTCTCCAAGGATTGAGGACCTAAAGAGCAGGTTCGGACTGTTTTATATTATGGACGGTTGCTGTGTACAGGTCCTGTAGATGCGACCGAAGCATTTTGGACTAAAGGTGTTACCTGGGGGACTGTAAACCAGGCACCTGTATAAGGACTCCCTTGCAACCTTGTTTAATTATTTTGCCTACCTCCCTGTGTGGAGTACTCTCATGTACAAAATAAAAATGTTTAATTTTTTACTTGGTTGGGGATGACCAATCTTAAAGGAGGGGCGAGTGTAAGGGGTGTACCGGGATCGTGTGATGCTCCACTCCCTTTCCTCATGTTGATATTGTACTGTTTATATATTATGCTTCAGATGCTGCTATATATTCATATGTACATATGTTGTGTAGCTAGGGAAAGTGCAGTACCTCAAGGTGGACACTAGATGGGGTACAATAAAGTGCATAGTTTTACATAGGAGGAGCCAACTGGAGGTTAGAGGGTTTTCCTTTGTCATTTTAGGTGGGCTACAGAGCTCAGACAGGGCAGATGACTCCATAACATTGGGAAATGGCGAAGCCCAGCCGTCCACGGCCGTTGGGCCAGAAGTGCAGCAGCACTGATAAGCAGGTCACTCTAAGATGTGGCAGCTTACTACCTGGGCAGATGCCCTCATGTCTGGGGCAAAACGGACAAGGGAGCTCCTGAACGTAGTGAAGCTGAACAGGGAGGACGCTGTGGTACCGGTCGAGATGGGACAACCCGGGTACAAACTGAAGGACATAGGGAAGAACACAGGGAAAGTGAAGGATGTGAACTGTGCAGAACACTATCACCCAATCTGAGTGTGTTCCATTAATAACTACCCTTTGTTTCCTATCACTCAGCTAGTTGTTATCCCAGTTACACATATTTTCCCTAGTCTCATTATTCTCATTTTATTTTTCAACCTTTTGTGTGGGATATGAATTGCCTTTCAAAAGTCCATATAGAAAACATCCACTGCTTTTCCGTGGTACAGCCTGGAACTTACCTCTTTATATAAGTTGATCAGATTAGTTTGATAGGACTGATCCCTCATAAACCCATGTTGATATTGGGTCATTAGACTATTCTTTTTGAGATACTCTAGGAAACCATCTCTTAGAAAACCCTCAAGAATTTTACCCACAGTAAACCGTCCTATAATTTCCAAGCTCGGATTTTGTCAAATTTTTGAAAACTGGATCCACATTTGCTATGTGCCAGACCCGTGGTAAAGACCCTGCATATTAAAAATAATGGTCTGTCTATTACAGTACTTAATTACTGCAGCACACGGGGGTGTATGCCATCCGGGCCCAGTGATTTGTCAACTTTAATGATTTTGAGGTGGCGCTGTACTTCTTGATGGGTTAAACCGGTGACATTTAGGGGAGATTTTCTGGTGTCTCTGACCATGTCATATATCATGGTGCTAGTAGTGATCAATAGTCTGTTATCCAGACACTTTGCATCACACTTACCTGTGTAACTAGCGTCCTATGCAAGCCCTATCTGTGTGCATTTTTTTCTACTAAAGAGATTGAGGGGAAAGCATGGATTTGATCTGCGCAGCTGAATAACTGAAGGTCCAGAATTGATCATATACAAAATGTGGTTTATTCAACGCGTTTCGAAGTACTATGACTTCTTAATCAGGAAATGCCACATACAACAACGATGTATGATCAGTTCCAGACTTTCAGTTATTTGGCAGCGCAGATCAAATCCACGTTTTCCCATCAATCTCTATAGCTCTGTCATCCGTGACCGGTGGATCTGCTGCAGTGGATAATCTTACATGCTACAATTGTAGCTCCGCTTGGTGAGTGCAATTTGATTATGTTAACCCTAAATATCTTGGACAAGACCCTATTCTGCGCTTTTTTCATATCCAACAGCAAATATTCTATTTTTCTACTAGGCAGCCAACCCCTCCATGATTTAGGTGGGTGGGTGGTTGTTCTTATTAGTAGAGTGCACCTGTGCTGCTCCAGCCTTTATCAATGGGGGCCTGCTGCTATTACGGTACTGCAGCACAGGACTAGGGTAGGAGGGGGAAAACTGACTCTGCACTGTGACTTGGCTGATACCCTATGATGGAGTGGGCGACCCATTCCTAGCGAATAGACCCACCGACGATCCTAGGTTAATCTCAAGCGAAGACCTATAGATAGGGGGAAGGGGGTCCCTGAAAGATCTAAGGACTGGGTACAAAAACGGGTCACCTCCTAATAGAAAACAAAGAGAAGGCTGCAGAAATAAGCTGAAAACAGAAACTAAGACTTGCAGAATCAGAGGTCCCAGCGCTGCACTAATTAAACACATAGAAGGCAAAGCAAAGCTCCAAGCCAGAACTCAGTTGGATTAACACTATTGTCCGGCAAGGAATGGGAGACAGGTGCAGGTTAATAAAGGGTGATACAATCACTTGACCCAAGACAAACCCAGCACCAGAGGAAAAAGACCAGCAGCCAGAACACTACAAGAAAATGTTGGATAGTCACAAACTGAACAGATTCTAACAGCTGCATCCTGCTAGTGCATTTGTCTTTTGACAAGGTTTTGGTGAGGCTATTTTTCATGATGTGTTTTTTCGAATTTTCTCTATGTTAGTTGTTTTGAAATTAGTGTTAGGACTCGCAAATTAATGGAGACCCTTGGCGTTGAGTTGCGAACTTATCTGTTTTGGCCAAAATAGTAACCAAAACCTCATTTAATGTATTTATCATATGCATTACTTTTTCTTCTTTTTATTGCACTTTTTCTCATTTTTTTGCAGGATGCAGCTAGGCCCCTTTATGTTGGCTTGGAATTCTGTGTTGTGCATATATAATGCTGAACAGCCCACCTGCTAGTACTATGGGAGTGATCAACAGGCTGTTAACCAGACACTTTGCATCACACTTACCTACTGTATGTGACTAGCGTCCTATGCAAGCCCTATCTGTGTGCATTTTTTCTAATAGGCAGCCAACCTCTCCATGATTAGGTGAGTGGGTGGTTGTTCTCATCAGTAGTTAGCACCTGTGCTGCTCCAGCCTTTATCAATGGGGGCCTGCTGCATCCTGCTAGTGCATTTGTTATTTGACAAGGTTTTGGTGAGGTAAGCTATTTTTCATGATGTGTTTTTTTGAGTTTCTCTATGTTATCAATCTCTCACAATGTAAAGCATTGCCAAACTATGTCTTCCCCAGTACCTGTCTGGTCTGGCTTGTGCTCCTATTTACCCCCTTACTGGAGCAGACACTCCCCTGACTTTCAGAAAATGTGTCTTGCTGGAGCAGTGTGTGATCACTGTAATGACATCCCCCACATCTGCCAACGAAGCAAACTTGCTGGGATGTTCCAGATCAGAACTAGTCTTCCTGACACTCTTCAAGGAAAGACTAGAAGCAATGGGATGAAACTGAATGGGAGGAGACACAGATTAGATATTAGAAAAAACTTTTTGACAGTTAGAGTGATCAATGAGTGGAACAGGCTGCCACGAGAAGTGGTGAGTTCTCCTTCAATGGAAGTCTTCAAACAGAGGCTGGACAGACATCTGTCTGGGATGATTTAGCGAATCCTGCTTTGAGCAGGGGGTTGGACCAGATGGCCCAGGAGGTCCTTTCCAACTCTACGATTCTATGATTCCTTCTAACTCACCTTCAAATTGTCACCCAGCTAGCTGCTTCACTGTCCTGCTCCATGCTATGATCCTCCCCAACATCTACCCCACTGAGCACCTGCTCAGTGAGCAGAAAACTCCTTTTGGTGTTGTCAGTGGATCTCAGTGTTGCCAGCTGTTCATATACATCCAGTACCTTGCCTTTTAAATGTACAGTGTGCACACATCTCTTATAGCTGTTTGCACTCTGAAATGGCTTTTCAAGGATTTCATACATATCATGAGATGTACGCTGGATGGCATTGTCAGTAATGGAGAACATTTTACTAATAGGGATTGCACGACACAGAAATATTAATAAGTTTATAAACAAGTAAATGCTAACAGTGATTCGGTACAATTTACTCCCTTCTAAATTCCTTAAATACAAAGTTGCTGAATCACAAGTTACACACAAGCCAAATCACACTTAAAAACAAATCACTCGCAAGCTCTGTCACACCTGCTATAGAAGAATATTTGTTTAACCCCCTTAATTGCAGCTGTCAAAAATTACTACATCACATAAATGGTTAATAGATTGTGGGGGCTTCCGCTTTAATCTAATTGACACACCGAGATCGTGATTGTGCGGTCCTGATGTTTGCCATAGCAGTTCATGGCCAATAGCGGCCTTAAGGCCCTTTTACATTTAGCGATGCACCAGCGATCCGACGAGCGATCCGACCCGGTCAGGATCGCTGGTGCATCGCTAAATGATCGCTAGTGAGCTTTCATACAGAAAGATCTCACAGCGATGCAGCAGCGACGCAGCGCACGATAATTACCTTTCACACACAGCGATCCTGACATCCTCCCGCCCGCGTCCAGCGTCGCTCGTCTCACACAGCAGGAAGCCCAGCAGGAAGCAGACGATGAGAAATGGAGCCGGACATTCTCGCGCGATCAGCGATGGACAGCGGGGGAGCCGGTCATTGGTAAGTATCACACATAGCGATATCGCTAGCAATATCGCTATAACGTCACAAAACCAGTGACGTTTTAGCGATATTGCTAGCGATATCGCTTAGTGTAAAATCCCCTTTAGAGTCTGCCGGCTACAGCGGCCAGTTCAGAAGTCAGCGACATTTAGGTGGTAAACAAACACTTTTTCATTCCTGCTATACCTCTTTAAATTAATTCCTGAAAATCACCTGAAGGGTTAATAAACTATCTGACAGTTTCAATATGTCAGGGGGCGTGCTGTTTTTAAAATTGTATCACTTTTGGGCTATTCCAATATATAGCACCCCCAAAGTCACATCAAACCTGGATAGGTCCCTCAAAAAAAATAAATTTTGTAAATTTCCTTGAAAATGACTGCTACATTTTTAAACTTCCTAAAAGGCTAACAAAATAAATCAGCATTTTAAAAATGGTGCTGATGTAAGGCAGACATGTGGGAAATGTTAGTCATGCCACAACAAACATTAATAAATATCTGGATGAAAGGGATAATCATTCAAACTTTGAAAATTGCAATTTTTATTTTTTTTTTACATTTTTGTCAAATTTCTGATATTTTTTTTTATAAATAAGCACAAAACATATCGACCTAAATTTACCATTATCATAAAGTATAATGTGTCACGAAAAAACATTCTTAAAATCACTGGGGTTTGTTAAAGCGTTCCAGAGTTATCACCACATAAAGTGACTCTGGTTAGAATTTTAAAAATTGGCCCTGTCACACTAAGGGGTTAATACAGTTGCCTTTCTCTTAGGTGCAATGCAACCTGCAACTCACTGCAGTGTCATTGAGGAACACAATGAAATACCATATCTTAAAGCAATCTGAGGGATTGGGAAAAAGACAAGAGTATGAATGTGTGCAACAAGTAGCATGGTGTACCATTCGGACTAAGCTGGCATCAGAGAAGGATGCCATGGGAGTGTATGCACCAAATCCCAAGTGGAAGCGTCTTAGCCTTTAATGTTTGATGCTGTACCACCTAGGATGCCGGAACAACCTGTATGGAAGTCACCCAAAAGAAAGGAAGCTTACTCTTGGATTGATAGGTTTCCATAAAAACAGTATTGATATATTTTGAATCAGGAAAGCCATTGAGGGCAATTTGGGAATCACCGAGTCAGACAGCTGGAAATACTCTGTAACAGAGAGGTAATAATACCCTTTAGGACTGTATTACAAAAACAGAAACAAAGGGAAAGTATGAATGAAGGAAGCCAGAATTTTGCACCATACGTTTTTGAATTAAGCTAGGATCGTGAGGATTGGGAGCTGGACACTGTGCCTTCTAAATTTAATACCAGTTGGCCATTTGGGATTTGGGCATCGTGTGAATGACCAACTCTGCCATTAATTGCAGTTGAAGTGAAAGGTAAAAATGGAGAGACAAAAAGCGGAAATAGGGTCTTAACTGGTAATAAAGTGGTGTAGAACATTATAGATCACCTGATTGGGTTGTAAAAGACACAACTCCTGTAGAAGCATGTAAAGGCTGCTGCAGGACCACCAATGGGATACGATGCAATAAATGAGGACTACGGTGGTTTAGAATCCATGCTGCCCGAGGTATAATCACACACAAAGGTGAAGCATGAATGCGTGCTTTTGAGTCAATGCGCTTCAAGGTTTTCAAACCTCTTCATCAAGACCAAGCCACCGTGATAAGATACAACTCAAAAAGTGCGGGAATATATGGACAATGTATTAAAAAAAAGGCGCGCAGTAACAAACCTTTGCGGTCCTATGATACCGCATCACTGTAGCAGATACAAGGATTGAAAATGAAGTATACACTCATAACAATAATAAATAAAAGTGCTGTAACTGCAATAGATACATAAAGATGAAAAATTAAATATATGTATGCAGCATTTTTGAAAATATAAAAATAAAAAATAAAGTTTTTGTTGTCGTGCGTGAAGAAGAGGGGGATCAAACTCATTCTTAAGAAGTTGGAATGTTTGGTGTATATGTTAAGTGAGCGAGTGGCGTGAGTCGCTAGAGTCAGAGGTTCAGGGTAAATAAGGAAGGAATACAAGAAAAATATGGAGAGAAGAAAAAGATGAAATGTAAAGAGGAGAACAGAAAAAGAGAAAGAAAAAAAGAAGAAAAGAAGATGGTTACATGTGTGCATAGTGTATAATGGAGTGAGGCAAAAATGGCACTAAATATATATTGATATGTAGATATAGAACTGCCAATATATCTGGGAGTAAAACTGTGCTGGAGAATTTATTGGAAGAGGTCACCATGAGTATTTGTGCAGAGTGAATACCATAAAAGATACAAGAAAAAGATGTATATCTTTGTACCGTGTTAGCCAGCAGATAGAAAAATATTCAGAATTGAGAGTCCTCAGTGGTTGATACCTTTTAATGGCCAACTGAAAAGATGGTAACACATTGCAAGCTTTCGAGACTACTCAGGTCTCTTCATCAGGCTAGACTAATACAACATCATGATGATGTTGTATTAGGCTAGTTTCACATTTGCGTATGGAGGAGTTACGGAGGGCTGCGGACTTCCTCCGTGAAGCTCTGCCCACTGCCGCACCACCTCCGGTCAGCTTCACCAATGTCCACATACCCTATCTTTAACATTGGGTATGCAGGTCGTGCGGATGTATGCGGATGCCTCCGCATGCGTCATTTTGACGATGCGGCGACCCGCATTGAACGCAACATGTTTGAATTTGATGCGGTGGCCCCATTGTCAAAACGACGCATGCGGAGGTTTGACTATCAGCTTAGACTTCTGTGTCAGCCTCTTCTTCTTTCTCTGGACTTGTATTGCCCTACAGACCTCCTATCTTTGACACATGTCTGCTGCCTGACATTTCAGTGGTTCATTTCTGACTTTCCAGCTGGAGTCTATCCAGAGAACTGAAGACTAGAGTTGAGCGAAACGGGTCGAAAAATTTCAAAAGTCTCCGACTTTTGGCAAAGTCGGGTTTCATGAAACGAAACCCGACCCTAGGATGAGGTCGGCCACGAGGTCGGCGACTTACGCGCCACAGTCGCGTTTCAAAAGCTTGTTTTGCGCTCTTTTTCAGCCAATCAGGATCCACGGACACTGTGGGCAACGTGATGACATAGGCAGGGGTCACCACCATCTTGGAAAAGGGCATGCAAGTGATTGGCTTGCTTTGTGGGGCGTCACAGGGGGTATAAAAGGGCGGGGACGCCGACCGCCATGTTACTCATGCTGATCTCAGAATAGGGAGAGCTGCTGAGGAAGATTCTGTAGGGAGAGCGTTAGGCAGGGAAGAAGATACCAAAAACTGCTTCTGCTGCTAGCGATTTTGCCTGTACAACACACCAGTCACCCTGTGTGCAGTGCAAGGGGAGGCTATATTTTGGTGGATCAGCGGTGTTGGTTGTTAGGCTGCCTTCTAAGGCTTCCTGACGGCTGCATTGCTGTTTACCCACTGCTCTGCAAACTGCTTTTTTAAAAGCAATCCCAATTTTTTTTTTGTCCTGCTGAGGTACTGAGCGTGCATTTTTCACACCATACAGCGGTGCACACTCCTCACACAGTACCGTGTAACGGCTGTTATCACAGCCACAGTGAAGCTATCTGTGTGTCACTCTGTGAGAATAAGTCGAGGACATGTTCCGTTCTTACAGACCTGCACTTTCTAGTTTTGTCTAGCTTTCAAACAGTTAAATATATTTGCTGTTTGATCACATTCAAAACTATAGAGAGACAGCGTGTGTCAGTCCGTATACCTAAAAAACACGGAGCTTGACAATTTTACGTACACCGGACAGCTGTGTACGTGCACGCTCCTCTCAGTACCGTGTAACGGCTGTTATCACGGCCACAGTGAAGCTATCTGTGTGTCACTCTGTGAGAATAAGTCGAGGACATGTTCCGTTCTTACAGACCTGCACTTTCTAGTTTTGTCTAGCTTTCAAACAGTTAAATATATTTGCTGTTTGATCACATTCAAAACTATAGAGAGACAGCGTGTGTCAGTCCGTATACTTAAAAAACACGGAGCTTGACAATTTTACGTACACCGGACAGCCGTGTACGTGCACGCTCCTCTCAGTACCGTGTAACGGCTGTTATCACGGCCACAGTGACGCTATCTGTGTGTCACTCTGTGAGAATAAGTAGAGGACATGTTCAGTTCTTACAGACCTGCACTTTCTAGTTTTGTCTAGCTTTCAAACAGTTAAATATATTTGCTGTTTGACCACATTCAAAACTATAGAGGGACAGCGTGTGTCAGTCCGTATACTTAAAAAACACGGAGCTTGACAATTTTACGTACACCGGACAGCCGTGTACGTGCACGCTCCTCTCAGTACCGTGTACCGGCTGTTATCACGGCCACAGTGAAGCTATCTGTGTGTCACTGTGGAAGGATAAGTGGAGGACTTGTTCCGTTCTTACAGACCTACACTCTAGGGAGATTCCTATTCTGCCCAATTCTATATACACCTTGTAGTTTGTGATACACTAGCCAATTTATGCCTGTGACATAGCGCTCTGATATTCAGTGGGCCTCACACAATCCATAAGTGTCCAGTGTCCACAAGTGTTTACAGAAATTCAAAATCTCCGTGATCCTGTAGTCACTTTTTTCACACCTGTGCCATCGAGCCTGTGACATAGCGCTCTGATATTCAGTGGGCCTCACACAATCCATAAGTGTCCAGTGTCCACAAGTGTGTGCAGAAATTCAAAATCTCCGTGATCCTGTAGTCACTTTTTTCACACCTGTGCCATCGAGCCTGTGACATAGCGCTCTGATATTCAGTGGGCCTCACACAATCCATAAGTGTCCAGTGTCCACAAGTGTGTGCAGAAATTCAAAATCTCACTTATCCTGTAGTCACTTTTTTCACACCTGTGCCATCGAGCCTGTGACATAGCTCTCTAATATTCAGAGGGCCTCACACAATCCATAAGTGTTCAGTGTCCACAAGTGTGTGCAGAATTCAAAATCTCCCTTATCCTGTAGTCACTTTTTTCACACCTGTGCCATCGAGCCTGTGACATAGCGCTCTAATATTCAGTGGGCCTCACACAATCCATAAGTGTCCAGTGTCCACAAGTGTGTGCAGAAATTCAAAATCTCCCTTATCCTGTAGTCACTTTTTTCACACCTGTGCCATCGAGCCTGTGACATAGCGCTCTGATATTCAGTGGGCCTCACACAATCCATAAGTGTCCAGTGTCCACAAGTGTGTGCAGAAATTCAAAATCTCCCTTATCCTGTAGTCACTTTTTTCACACCTGTGCCATCGAGCCTGTGACATAGCGCTCTGATATTCAGTGGGCCTCACACAATCCATAAGTGTCCAGTGTCCACAAGTGTGTGCAGAAATTCAAAATCTCCGTGATCCTGTAGTCACTTTTTTCACACCTGTGCCATCGAGCCTGTGACATAGCGCTCTGATAATCAGTGGGCCTCACACAATCCATAAGTGTCCAGTGTCCACAAGTGTGTGCAGAAATTCAAAATCTCCATGATCCTGTAGTCACTTTTTTCACAACTGTGCCATCGAGCCTGTGACATAGCGCTCTGATATTCAGTGGGCCTCACACAATCCATAATTGTCCAGTGTCCACAAGTGTGTGCAGAAATTCAAAATCTCCCCTGTCCTATAGACACCTTGTACCTTGTTTTACATTACTATATAGTTTGTTGGATTTTGTCTACATTTCTACCAAAAATGAGGAAGGCTGGTGGAAGAGGCCATGGAATTGGGCGGGGGTTGGCAGCTGGTAATGATGGTGTTGGTGGTGGATCTGATGGTAGTGGCAAAAGCAAAATAGGACCGAATGCAGGAGGTGTTGAGCCTGCGTCATCGTCTGGCTCCACAAGGCCTCGAAGGCTTACTTTTCTAGGAGTTGGCAAACCGCTTTTAAAGCCAGAGCTGCAGGAAAAAGTTTTGGCTTACATTGCTGACTCAGCCTCCAGCTCTATCGCCTCCTCTTCTGAAGTTGTAAAAAGTAAAAGCACTGAGTCGTCATTGGAGGCTCATGTTCATGAACCACACCTTTCCTTGTGTCCTTCACCCCAACCAAGATTGAAGGATGACGCAGTTCATACTACTAATTACTCCATGGAGCTGTTTTCACATACCATGCCTGGATTATCAAGTGAAATGGTGAATTACCCAGGCCAAGATGAATCTGACATGGAGTGCACTGATGCACAGCCACTGATAGATGATTCTGCTGGTACATTCACTCAGAGCACTACATTGTCCTCGCAGTGTAAAGAGCAAGATTCTGACCCTGATGAGACTCAGGTGCCCCTTCCCGCAAACTATACCACCATACACGGTGACACAGAGGAATGTGCACATGACATTGAAGAGGAGGTGATGGATGACCCAGTTGTTGACCCAGATTGGCATCCATTGGGGGAAGAGGGTGCTGCTTCCAATAGCTCAGATGAGGAGCATCCACAGCAGACATCGACATCGCAACAGCTGTTATCTGGCAGGCACGGAGCACTCCAAAGACAGGTTCCAAAAATCAAAAGAGTTGCTGGACAGCTTGTCCAGAGGGTCAAAATATCACAGCGTGCTAGGCCGCAAAATGTCTGCCAAAGTAGGAAGAGTGCAGTGTGGCACTTTTTTGAACAAAATCCTCATGATCAGGCCAAGGTTATCTGTAAGAAGTGCGCAAAGACCTTTAGCCGAGGGAAAAATCTGAAAAATTTGAATACCAGTTGCATGCTTAGACATTTAACCACCATGCACTTGCAAGCGTGGACACAACACCAAACCTCAAGTACCACATGTGCAACTGATCACAAAGAAGGTAGTCAGCAATGCTACATTGTTTCCCCCACTGTAAGCCCACCGGTCTGCACAGCAGCAAATGTTGAGGTGTCGTTGCAAGGCCACAGCAGTCAGGGAATCCCACTGTTATATCAACGAAATACTGAATCTAGGCCATCAGAAAGAACACCAACTCCATCACCATCATCAACCCTCTCTCAGTCCGCCCTGTCCACAGCTACTTCCACCATATGCAGCTCTCAAGTCCAGCTCACCCTCCCAGACACTATGAGTAGGTCAAGAAAGTACTCAGTCTCTCATCCGCGTACACTGGGTTTGAACGCCCACATTGCCAAACTAATCTTGTTTGAGATGATGCCCTATCGGTTGGTGGAAAGCGCAGCTTTCCGCGAACTCATGGCCTATGCAGTACCACGCTATGACCTACCCAGTCGCCACTTCTTCTCTCGCAAAGCCATCCCAGCCCTCCACCATCATGTGAAAGACCGCATTGTCCATGCACTCAAGCAGTCAGTGAGTGGAAAGGTGCACCTCACAACTGATGCATGGTCCAGTCGGCATGGCCAGGGCCGTTACGTGTCCATCACTGCGCACTGGGTTAATGTGGTGGATGCAGGGTGCACAGGGGACAGCGGTGGTGGGACAGTGCTGCCTAGCCCACGGTATAGGAAACAGTTGGCTGTAGGCGTTCGACCCTCCTCCTCCTCCTCCTCCAGAAGCGAAAGCTCGTCCACAGAGCGCAGTCGTACGAGCACTCCATCTGCAGCTGCCACTGTTGCACACGAGGTGTCCCCCTATCGAGCAGCTAGTGGAAAGCGTCAGCAGGCTGTGTTGCAGATGATGTGTTTGGGCGACAGACACACCGCCGAGGTGCTGGCCGAGTACTTTCAGCGACAAACTGAGTCATGGCTGGGCAGTGTACATCTTGAGGCAGGCAAGGTAGTTAGTGATAACGGCTGTAATTTTGTGGCAGCCATAGCCCTTTCAAAACTCAGCCACATACCTTGCTTGGCTCACACCTTGAACCTGGTGGTGCAGTGCTTCCTCAAAAATTATCCGGAGTTAACAGCCCTGCTCCAGAAGGTGCGAAGACCGTGCGCGCACATCCGCCGGTCGCCTGTACACTCCACTCGTATGCAGAAGCTGCAGCGATTGCTCCACCTTCCCAACCACCGCCTCATTATCGACATTGCAAAAAGGTGGAACTCCACCCTGCACATGGTTGAGCGGCTGTGCGAACAAAGGCAGGCCATAATGCATTTGTGGGAGGATACACGGCCAGGCACTTTGAGAGCAGACATGGAGTTGACAGGTGTGCAGTGGTCGAAGCTGAAAGACCATTGTAAAGTCCTTCAGTGTTTTGAGGAATGCACACGGCTGGTAAGAGCAGACGACGCCATCATAAGCATGAGCATCCCACTTATGCGTCTGCTCATGCAAACTTTGACGCACCTTAAGGAGCAGGCGTCTGCAGCCAATGTTGACGAGGAGGGAATCCTTGATGACATTCAGCCATTGTCTGCTCAGGGACCTCTCCTGGACGAGGTGGAGGAAGAAGAGGAGGAGGAGGATGATTATGGGGATGATTACTTAGGGGAGGAGGATGCATCTCGTGGGGCAAGTGAAAATGTTGGCGTGGCAAGGTCTGGTACAGGGTTTGTGCGTGACTGGAGGGATGTGGATTTGCCAGAAAGTGCTCCTCCAACCAGCACTCGCAGTGCATCATTGACACCGGGAACATTGGCCCACATGTCAGATTATGCCTTGCAGATCCTAAAAAGGGACCCCCGCATTGCCAAAATGATGAACGATGACGACTACTGGTTGGCCAGCATCCTGGATCCACGCTATAAAGGCAAATTACAAAACATCATGCCACAGGAGAACCTTGACCTAATATTGGCTAATAAACAAGCAACTCTGGTAAATCGGTTGCTTGAGGCATTCCCAGCACACAGCAGCGGTTATGGTTCTCACACGAGCCGTACGGGCCGGGGGCAGCTTGGCAGAGGTGTTCGTAGTACACACAGCAGAAGTGGCGTTGGAGACAGGGGTTTCATGACAATGTTGTGGACTGATTTTTCAAGTACCGCTCACACAACTGGTAATACTGCATCGATGGAAAGTGACAGGAGACAGCAGTTGTCAACTATGGTTACAAACTACTTTTCCTCCCATATCGATGTTCTCCCACACAGGTCATTCCCCTTTGACTATTGGGCCGCTAAACTGGACACCTGGCCTGAATTGGCACAATATGCCTTACAGGAGCTCGCTTGCCCAGCTGCAAGTGTGCTATCGGAAAGAGTCTTCAGTGCAGCTGGATCAATCTTGACAGAAAAAAGGACCCGTCTGTCAACCCAAAATGTGGATGATCTAACCTTCATTAGTATGAACCATGCATGGGTTTCCAAGGATTTTGTCCCACCTTCCCCTGATGACACATAGGGTGACAGAAAAATGGCTTGCTTTGGTCCACCTCTTCCTGGGACTTGACCTATTTCACCTTTTGCATCAGCTGAATGTCCAACATCAACATATGCCACTTTCTAAAACTCCCTAACTGTGCTGCCCCCCCCATGGCCGGGGTCACCACCTAGCGCACGACACCGTGCGAGTGCCATTGCCCTGGACAGGTGGGTAGGCCGACTCTTGGGCACGGGCACTGGCACAGGGTCCCTCATAGTGCAATCAAGTGTCTCTGACGGTGGTGGTGCACACCCGCCGTCAGACACACCACCGTACTATCAGGGGCCCTGTGCCAGTTCCGTCGCCAACGAATGGGCCCCCCCTGCTTGCTCAGGATCACAGCACTTGCAAGGTTGAAATACTGTGCAGTGAGATGGAAGAGGGGAACGACGAGGAGTCGAGACTAGTACAGGGATTCCCTAGCTAGGAGACTTATTTCATTGTTTTCAATGTTGGGACAGCAATTTTTGGGGAGCACTATACTCTGGAGAATGATAGATGGGGCCCACCATACACTGGAACATTCCAAAGGTGGACATCAGACACTGGAGCAGCATTTACAGGGCCCATTATACACTAGAGCATTAGAAATGGGGCCCATTATGTTTGGAGCATTATTTGGGCCCATAAGACAGTGGAGCTTCATCCATGGGGACCAACATATACTGTAGCATTATGTGGAGCTCATCATATACTGTTTCAAACATTATATGGGACCAGTGATTCTGTATGGAGAAATAGATGGGCCTCGTCATGAGATGTAAAAAGTGAGGTATTTTTCATTGTACTATACTGCTATTTCTCTGCCGTATAGAATCATAGAATCATAGAATCGTAGAGTTGGAAGGGACCTCCTGGGCCATCTGGTCCAACCCCCTGCTCAAAGCAGGATTCGCTAAATCATCCCAGTCAGATGTCTGTCCAGCCTCTGTTTGAAGACTTCCATTGAAGGAGAACTCACCACTTCTCGTGGCAGCCTGTTCCACTCATTGATCACTCTAACTGTCAAAAAGTTTTTTCTAATATCTAATCTGTGTCTCCTCCCATTCAGTTTCATCCCATTGCTTCTAGTCTTTCCTTGTGCAAATGAGAATAAAGTTGATCCTTCTACAATGTGACAGCCCTTTAGATATTTGTAGACAGCTATTAAGTCTCCTCTCAGTCTTCTCTTTTGCAAACTAAACATTCCTAAATCCTGCAACCTTTCCTCATAAGACAGGGTTTGCAGACCGGTCACCATTCTGGTCGCTCTTTTCTGAACTTGCTCCAGTTTGTTGATGTCTTTTTTAAAATGTGGTGCCCAAAACTGGACACAATATTCCAGATGAGGTCTGACCAAAGAGGAGTAGAGGGAAATAATGACTTCACGTGATCTAGACTGTATGCTTCTGTTAATACATCCTAGAATTGCATTTGCCTTTTTTGCTGCTGCATCACACTGTTGACTCAGATTCAGTCTGTGATCTATTAGTATACCCAAGTCTTTTTCACATGTGCTGTCACTTAGCCCTATTCCTGCCATTCTATATATGCTTTTTTCATTTTTATTGCCCAGATGTAGTACTTTGCATTTCTCCCTGTTAAAAACCATTCTGTTAGTTGCTGCCCACTTCTCCAGTTTATTTAAATCTTTTTGAATCCTCTCTCTCTCTTCTCTAGTATTAGCTATCCCTCCTAGCTTTGTGTCATCAGCAAATTTAATCAGTTTACCCTCAATTCCTTCATCTAAATCGTTGATAAAGATGTTGAACAATACAGGGCCCAGGACAGAGCCCTGTGGTACCCCACTTGAGACATTCTTCCAACTGGATGTGCAGCCATTTATGACCACTCTTTGGGTCCGATCACTAAGCCAGTTATGAATCCACCTAACAGTTGCCTTGTCCATTCCATACTTAGTCATTTTTTCAATAAGGATTGTATGAGAGACTTTGTCAAATGCTTTGCTGAAGTCAAGATATACTATATCTACAGCATTTCCTTGATCCACCCAATCAGTGATACCGTCATAGAAGGAAATTAAGTTAGTCTGACATGACTTATTAGTTACAAACCCATGTTGACTCTGTTTAATCACTTCATTCTTATCCAGGTATTGACATACATGTTGTTTAATAGTTTGTTCAAAGATCTTTCCTGGTATAGAAGTCAGACTCACCGGCCTATAGTTGCCTGGGTCCACCTTCTTCCCCTTTTTGAAGATAGGAACAACATTTGCTCTTCTCCAGTCTTCTGGTACTTCTCCTGTTCTCCAAGAATTTTCAAAGATTATGGAGAGGGGTTCAAAAATTTCTTCTGCTATCTCCTTCAGTACTCTGGGGTGTAATTCATCTGGACCTGGAGACTTGAATTCATTTAGGTTAGCTAAGTGTTTCCTCACTATCTTTCTGTTTATAGATATCCTGGATTCTTTTATTCCCTTAATAGGACAATGAATAACAGTTGATGTTACATTTCCTTTCTGAGAGAAAACAGATGCGAAATAGGAATTTAAAAGTTCAGCCTTCTCAACATCCTGTCTTACCATTTCATCATTTTCATCCTGTAAAAATCCTATAGCATCTTTGACTTTTCTTTTACTTTTGACATATCCCCAAAATCCTTTATTATTGCTTTTGACATCTCTTGCAAGCCTCAATTCATTTTCAGCTTTAGATAATCTGATTTGTGCCCTGCAGGTTCTGCAGACAGCATTATATTCTTCTTTAGATATGCCTCCCTCTTTCCATTTTATAAACGTTTTTTTCTTCCTTTTTAGCATGTGCTTAAGTTCTGTGTTCATCCATCCTGGTTTCCTTAAATGCTTCCTATTCTTCCCTCTTTTCGGAATTGTTAACAACTGTGCTTTGAGAATTTCATTTTTCAAGATTTCCCATCCTTCCTGGACATTTTTGTCTTTAAGGATATCCAGCCATTGGATCCCTCCAATTCTCTTTCTGAATCCCTTAAAATCTGCCTTTCTGAAATCTAACCTTGACGTCTGAGTCTTCACAGGTCTTCCGCCTCTAGTTATCCAAAATTCTAAAATAGCATGGTCGCTACCTCCTAGGGTCCCAGCCACTATTACCTCCTCAACCATTTCCTCCCTGTTTATAAGGATTAGATCCAAGGTAGCAGTTCCCCTTGTTTTCTCCCTTACCTTTTGGAAGATAAAGTTGTCAGCAAGAGAGGATAAGAATTTCCTTGACCTGTTAGTTTTGCCTGAGAGAGATTCCCAACAAATGTCTGGATAGTTGAAATCTCCCATGACAACTATGTCATATTTTTTGGAGAACTTGGCCATTTGATGCATAAAGAGTTCATCCATATCTTCAGCTTGCACAGGCGGCCTGTAGTAAATGCCTACAATGGTGTCCTTTCCATTGTTCTGTCCTTGTATTCTTACCCAAACAGTTTCCACAGAACTCCCAGTCTCTGAAGCTTCAATCTCTGTGCAGATATACGTGTTTCTAACATACAATGCGACACCCCCTCCTCGTTTATCAAGTCTGTTTCTTGCAAATAAGTTGTATCCTTCTAGTCTTGTATTCCAATCATGTGTATTGTCCCACCAAGTTTCAGTGATTCCAATGACATCATATTTCTTTTCCTGTGTTAGTAGTTCCAATTCTCCTTGTTTGTTGCCCATGCTTTGTGCATTAGTATAGAAACATTTTAGTTTGTGATTGGTTTCTCTTTCTCCAATATTTTTATTTATTAGATTCTTTTGTCTTTGTTCTTCCTTTCCACTTCTAATAGCAGAGTTCTCAATAGCATTTGTCAGATGTATGGCTTTTTCTGGTCTTTTGCTTCCCTTCCCATGTTGTTCTAGTTTAAGGAGCATGATGAGTTGTGGTATGTGTTAAAGGGGCGCTCTTTGGCCCAGGGCACATGAAAACCTGGAGCCAGCCCTACCCTCCCACAACTATAGCAAAATAACCCCCATTTTTCAGTGCGTAACTTGTATTATGAAGCTAATTAAGGTTGCCAAGCTTAAGTAAGAAGAATTGATGCTTTTGGCATTCAAATGAGCACTGTAGGTGTGTTTCCTGTCCTCCTCTCACTGCCGACTTTTATTCCCCATTGACTTACATTGGGTTTCGTGTTTCGGGACGACCCCGACTTTTCCCTATAGTCGGCCGATCTTGCTCGACCCGACTTTTGGAAAAGTCGGGTTTCACGAAACGAAACTCGACCCTAAAAAACCAAAAGTCGCTCAACTCTACTGAAGACTGAGTATTCAGCTGGGTATATTCAAACCATCTTGTGGGGTTCGTTGGTAAAGAACTTACATTAAGATAAACATTATGAAACATTACCTGCAATTGCAAGGCTGCATCTGAGTCTTCATATATGCGACGGCCTATTCCTGAATTTTCTAAAGCTAACTTCTCCAGGAAAGGATAATTGACACCATAGCCAAAACCGAGGCTGTACAGGGTGTATTTCCCTTGAATAGCTTGCTTGACATTTGCTTGGATTCTTGAAGGGTTTGATTCACCTACGAGTAAATAAATATTCACACATTTCACCTTTATTTCTGAAAGATATATGATGTTTTACAATGCAGAGAAGTTGCAAATGATGAAACATAGAGAGTTTATTATTAGTGAATTTTCACCTAAATGAAGTCCATAAGCATAAAAATCTTAGACATGGAAAACCCCTTTAAATAAAAATTGTCCTTTTTTCTTTTTTTTAAAAAATACAAAATAACTTACTGGTGATTGTTTTACCTACCTTCATTGGGTTGACCATCTGTGAGGAGGACAATTAAGGAAACACTTCTCTCGGGAACAGTTTTGCTCTCATGTGCTTTGTTCAATAAATCAACAGCCTTTAGCACAGGGTCATTGATGTTTGTCACTGTGAAAAAAGCCAATATATTCTAACATAAATTTTAATAATTTGGTTTGTTCAATGTGTGCAATTATCATTCACAATGGAACACACAACATACTGAGCGTAAATAGCACAGAAAATCCTACAGACAAGTCAAAGGAAATATAGTTATTTGGGTATCAAGCATTTTGTAAGTTCAAGCAACCCAAACAGAATCATGAGCCCAATCTGACAGTCAGTTATTCAGTGCTAACATTTGGTTTCCTCAAATCAAAGAAAAAAAATCAGCTACAAATAGGGTTGTTTTCTGCTGGACCTTTTCAAGCTAAGCCGACTGAAAGATCATCTATTATTGTAGTATTGTGGTTGTGAATGACAATCATTATGCATCGAGGACTAAAAAGAGACAGATGTTTCAGGTTGACTGCACTAATACAGAAAATGTCAGACAACCCAGCTGCATAATTGGTATTATAGGGTGGATGCACAGTAAAAACCACCCAAATACCTGTTACCTACTCCCAATACAATTGAAAATACCAAAGAACAAAGTTTGCGGTAAAAAATTTACTGAAAAATATTTATTAAGGACGCAATACATAATAAAAGCACATGGATATTACAAAGACATGATACATGTTTCCAGGAACGTCTCAAAGTACGGGGGGTGTCACCCTCAGACAAAGGTACCTAAACAGCTCATGGTTTATGGATTCATAACGCCATAATTTTAAACACCATATATAAAGGCTTCCATAACACATGGTGTAGTGCCAAGTAATGACGTTCTTTATGATGCCCATAGTACAAAGTATGCATAAAAAAGTGCTTTAAGGTAAACAAACAAAGGCAGGAAGAGCTTACCAAGTGTTGAAGGGTTGAGAGGGGACTCCCACGCCAAATGTAGCCCCAACGCGCGTTTCGCTGACCTAACACACAGCTTTCTCAAGGGGACTTTTGGACGTTCCTGGAAACATGTTTGTAATATCTGTGTGCTTTTATTATGTATTGTGTCCTTAATAAATATTTTTCAGTAAATTTTTTACTGCAAACTCCTTGTTTTCTGGTATTACCAATACAGAAAAGTAGTCGTTCCACTCTGCGGTAGTATTTAATAGTATCTTTATTAAGCATTTCAAGTTGGTACTGAACGCTCTTTAAAAAAATGGATTATATTGTTGTAGTTGATAGTTGTTAGTTAATAGTTGTTATAGTTGATGATAGCTGTGTCCCCTACATGGCATGTGGACGAAGGTGCTCTGGTCAGAGGAGGCCAATATAAAACTTTTTGAGCTAAATGTACAACACTATATATGGCAGAAAACTTCTTCTGCACATTACCTTGAAAATACCATCCCCACTGTCAAATATGGTGGTGGCAGCATCATGCTGTAATGATGCTTTTCTTAAGCAGGGACGGGTAAACTGCTTAGAGCTGATGGGTAAATGGATGGAGCGAAATACAGGAAAATCATGGAGGAAAAACTGTTAGAGTCTGCAAAAGACTTGAGCCTGGGGCATAGGTTAGTCTCACAGCAGGACAATGACCCCCCTAAAAATACTGCCAGAGCTATGATGAAATGGTTTAGATCAAAGCATATTCATGTGTGTAAATGGTTCAGTCACAGTCCAGGCATAAATCCCAATGAGAACCTGTGGCAAGACTTGAAAATTGCTGTTCACAGATGCTCTCCATGCAATTTCATTGAGCTGGAGCTAGTTTGCACAAAAGAATGGGCGAAATCTTCAGCCTCTAGATATGCAAAGCTGGTAGAGACACACCACAAAAGGTGTACAGCAGTAATTGCTGTGAAAAGTGGTCCTACAAAGTATTGACTTAGGGGGGCTGAATGTAAATACATATTACAATTTTCAGGTTTATATTTTTTAAATATTTATAAAATCATGTATCGTTTCCTTTACACTTCACAAATATGTTCTACTTTGTGTTGGTATATCACATAAAATCCCAATAAAATAAATTTAAGTTTGTGGACGTAACATGAAAAAATGTGGAAAAGTTCACAAGGTATGAATACTTTTTCAAGGCACTGTACAGATGAAAATTTATTTTAATCCGTGGGCATGACTGCAATTGCTATGTATTCTATGTATCATCAGACTGGAGTATTTTGGGCCCACCAGATATACATTCTTGAGGCCCACTATGTAGCTACATAGAATAAAATGCAAGATCACCAATTGTGTGGTAAAACACACTAATATCAGGGTATAAAATAACATAGTGCATTTGTTAATGATATAGAAAGAGTTGGTGCCCACATTGTGGTGCAGACTCAATGATAAGTGTCCCCTGATGTTTACCAGTACGCCAGTGTTTTATAGCTCCAGCGCAGTGGATGAGATTTTATGACATCTCATCCATACGCTAAGTTTGACGTGAACAATGTGTCAATTTATGCTGCAGATATTCACCACCGATTTCATCCTTTGCTATACAAAGGATCAGGGCAGCGGTAAAGGTGCATCATTGTGTAGTAATAAACGCAGCAATATCTGCACAATATCGGTGTGGATATTACCACTGTTAATTTGATGTGTGATTTCCATTACAGAAATTATGCAACAAATACTGTACATTATGTGAATGTACCCTCTAATAGCTGTGGGGCCCCTAAATTACTTATAGAGTTATCAAATTGGCATGATTTCAAAAGAACTTTCCCTCAAATCCCCCCATACACTTTTTACGGAAATCTCTCTGACACTTATGAGCCCATAACTTATGAAGGGCCTCATTTTGTTAGTGGTGGGAGAAGAAAACTTTAAGTGAGACAGGGGTGATACAGGGGGAGAGGGGCTCAGTCAGGGGTAATACAGGGGGAGAGGGGCTCAGTCAGGGGTGATACAGGGGGAGAGGGGCTCAGTCAGGGGTGATACAGGGGGAGAGAGGCTCAGTCAGGGGTGATAAAGGGGGAGAGGGGCTCAGTCAGGGGTGATACAGGGGGAGAGGGGCTCAGTCAGGGGTGATACAGGGGGAGAGGGGCTGAGTCAGGGGTGATACAGGGGGTGATGGGCTCAGTCATGGGGAACAAACTCAGTCAGGGGTGATACAGGGGGAGAGGGGCTCAGTCAAGGGTGATTCATGGGGAACAAACTCAGTCAGGGGTGATACAGGGAGAGGGGCTCAGTCACGGGTGATACAGGGGGAAAGGGGTTCAGTCAGGATTGATACAGGGAGAGGGAGTTTAGTCAGGGGTGATACAGAGGGAGGGAGTTTGGTCAGGGGTGATATAGGGGGAGGGAGTTTGGTCAGGCGTGATACAGGGAGAGGGGGCCTAGTCAGTTAGGGGTGATACATGGAGAGGGGGCGCAGTCAATCAGGGGTGATATGGGGAGAGGAGGCTCAGTCTTTAAGGGGTGTTATGGGGAGAAGGCGCTCAGTCAGTCAGGGGTGATAGAGGGAAAGAATGGGCAGTCAGTCAGGGTTGATATCTGGATAGGGGACTCAGTCAGTCAGGGTTGATACGGTGAGAGGGTGTGGAGTCCATCAGGAGTGATATGGGAAGAGGCGGCTCAGTCAAGGGTGATACAGGGGGAGGGAGTTCAGTCAGGGGTGATACAGGGAGAGAGGCCACAGTCAGTCAAGGCTGATACAGGGAGAGGGGGTACAGTCAGTGGTGATTTGAAGAGAGGAGGTCAGGAAAGGGTGATACAGGGAGAAAAGTGCAGTCAGGGATGATACATGGGGAGGAAATGCAGTCGGGGTGATGCAGCGGAGGGAGTGAAGTCAGGGGTGATATAGAAGAGGTGGCTCAGTCAGTTGTGGCTGATAAAGAGAGAGGAGGTTCAATCAGGGGCAATGCAGGGAGAGGGCTCAGTTAGGGGTGATATGGGTATAGGGTACAGTCAGGAGTGATATGAGAGAGTGGTGCAAGTGATAGGTGATATATGGGGAGGTGGTGCAATCAGTCAGAGGTAATACGGGATAGGGGGTGCAGTAATGGGTTATAAGGGGGGGTGCAGTCAGACATTATATGGGGAGGGGATGCAATCAGGGGTGATATAGGGGGAAAGGGCTCAGTCAGGGGTGATAAGGGGGAGGGGGTGCTGTCAAGGGTGGTATAGGGGGAAGGGGCTCAGCCAGGGATGATATGGGGAGGTGCAGTCGGTCAGAGGTGAAAGGAGAGATGAGAGAATGGGGCTCTCATTCATCCTTAAGTGACTTTGCCCCCTCCCCTCTATCACTCCTGACTAAAAGGTTCATTTGCACTTGATGTTAGGCTGGCAGGGGGGCCCTCCTTCAATCATTCCAGCTATAGCAGGGAGTCATCTATCTTCCTGTAGATGTTATGGAGACACAGATGATAATTATTTCAAAAGAAATACCCAGGGGCGGACATATCATTGGTGCAACCTGTGCAGCCACACAAGGTCCATAGAGTAATGGAGCCCATTTCTACCTAAAAAATGCGTGCAATTTTGCATTTTTAAGAGCTCTTGGACTGCAAAGGGCCCATATATCGTTTTTGCACAGGCACGCTTTTCGGTCTGTGTCCGCCAGTGGAAATACCATATTTATTTGTTGGCCTGCACAAAACCATCATTGTGACACAATGCACTCTACCCACTAATTAGAAGAGCTGTTGGGGATGGCAGTTAGAAGGAGATTTGCAGGATTGTGGTTGATAGCCTTGTACTGCCAACATGGCACCTGAACCAGGATCCTGCAATTCTTTTTGATCATCTTTATTATTTATATTGTCAAAACTGTAAGAAATATGACCACTACACTTGAAAAAAGTTATACAAAATTTTAGTTACTTGGCTAAAAAAAATAAAAACAACTTGACTTACAGCCATCAGTATTAATCGACTTGACAAATTTTCTGGCTTCTTCTAGGTTTTCTGGGGTTGCCTTGAGTAAAGCCTTTTTCCACAGGACAATATTATGGTCAAACAGTATGAAATTAAAGTGATCCTGCTCTGAAGTGTCATTCAGAATTCGGAGAAGGGCTTCTTTTGTCTATGTACAGATACACTTGTTAAGACGATGCAAAATACATAAATTTCAGTAATGGAGACATTTTTAAAGGTCTCAGTTTATAGGGTCACAATTATACATATTTGAAAAATATGGGGCTTTACATCATTTCCATATTATGGCTATATGCACACGGTGCGGATCTTCCTGCGGATTTTTCCGCGCGGATTTTACTAAATCCACAGGTCAAATGACCTGCATTTTTCCTGTGGATTTTTTCCTTTTTTTTGCGGTTTTACTGCCGTTTTTGTGCGGTTTTCCACTGCGGTTTTCCACCTGCGGATTTGTAGAATGGAGTAGGTGGAAAACTGCAGCAAAACCGCACAAAAGAAGTGACATGCTGCTTTTTTTTTGCCGCACAAAAAACGCACGGAAAAATCCACAGCATGTGCACAGCGGGTTTTTTTTTTTTTTTACATAGGCTATAATGGTACTGTACATCACCTGCAGTTCTGCTGCAGATCCGCAGCGGCAAATCCGCTGCGGATCCGCAGTAGAAACCGCACCGTGTGCACAGACCCTATAACGGTATATTTACATAAGACGACCTGCAGTGGTTTGCTTTACTGTTTAGGTAGGCAGAGTGCACTTCCGAAGTGCTCAGAACGATCATCAAAGAGAATCTGTCACCTATTTTTTGGCATATAAGCTGCGGCCACCGTCATCAGGGGCTTATCTACAGCATTCTGTAATGCTGTAGGAAAGCCCCCGATGTAACCTGAAAGATAAGAAAAAGGAGTTAGATTATACTCACCTGGGGGGGCTGTCCGGTTTTGGGTGTCGCGGTCCGGGTCTGGGGCCACCCATCTTCTAGCGATGACGTCCTCTTCTTTGCTTCCTGTTGCGGCTCCGGCGCAGGCGTACTGCTCTGCACTGTTGAGGGCAGAGCAGAGTACTGTAGTGCACAGGCACCGGACCTCTCTGACCTTTCCCGGCGCCTGCGCGCTGCAGTACTCTGGCCGCAGCTTATATGCCAAAAAATAGGTGACAGATTCCTTTTAATACATTGTAGAAAGCTGCCATTGTTCTCGGTAGCAGATGTACTGTTTACACAAGGCGACCTGCTCCCAAGAGCAATAGTTTTTAAGCATTCATCAAAATCATTTAGCCTGAGGAGACGAGTGTTTTGTTTTCATTGGGCAAACAACAACCTATTAACACTGAAAAATGTGTATATGACACTATTTTCTTTTCCTCACACAGTAATCTTACTGCTGTGCTGTCACACATACGATGTTTAGGCTTTATTTACACTTTGCAAATGTGTTGTGTTTTTTGCTGTGAATTTTTTCAAAATGAATTTTCCAAAAATAATGATGTATTTGTGCCACAAAAATACGCTATGTGGGCATAATGTGTAAATGGAGCTGATAATATAGGAGGGTTAATATTTTCCTCCTTTTCTATATTTTGTTTAGTATTATCTAGCCTCATATTATGTTTAATTTTTTTTAATGTTTCATATTTTATCTGATATTTTCTTATCTCATACCCAATGCTCTAAGAAATTGTGTGTTATGGGTAATACGCTGGGAAAGACATTATAGCTAAAACTTGTCATAACATTTCTCTGAGAAGGGTGCAGCTGGTAGAATTTCCAATGGGAACTTTGCATGCTGTGTTACATTTGTCAAAGACAGAGACAAGTAGCAGAGGGGTTAGAATCACTATTTCCATTGTTACAGAGAATAAAAATGTGTAGTAGATAAATTATTTCTACTATAACCAACAGTCAGGAATCCTATTTTGCGATCCCACCAATATGTCAGGGATTTACTTGTCTATCCCACTTTCAGTTCCGGTTAGGAACTTGCAGCTCTCTCGCGCCCCCCTCATCGTCAGGTAACTACACCTAGAATAAGTAGTCGTCAGAAAGGCTGCCTTGCCGTGTACTGGCTATTGGGCCCTCTGCAGTGAGGGCGGTATGTATATATCCAGTCACAGGCGGGAAATACACACATAAACCTCCGTTCCGTCACTGCCAGGGTCTCCCAAATCCCCCAGAACACTTTGCTGCCACCAGCTCCTCGTTTGCTATTAAAACCAATATCGGGTCACGAGCTCACCCACAGGGTATCGGAATTTAGCGCGAAGGATGTGGCGGTTCGTTCACAGAGGGAAGAAAAAGGTTCACGTAGCTGTTTTTGCAGGCAAAAGACACTTCCTTGTTTGAACATTTGAGCTTTATACCTTTGCCCAAAATCAAGGGTCGTCCCCCGTGGTGACCTCATTGGGTGGTTGGATATGCCCCTTTGGAAAGTTTTTAAAAACTTATATTGTCCATAACTCTTGCGGGAAAGCTCGCAGAGTGATGGCAGGAGTATTATATGTTTTCTTACAAAATTATCTTTCATTTGAGAGCGAACATGCTGTCTCTGTGTGGTACGGACAGGCAGAAATCCGTTTCTCGATTTCTGGTGGCCGCACAAGCTACAAAACACTGCTGTGGATAGCATTAATTATGCAGATTCTAAAAATATAAGTTTCCTGTCTCTAGGCTTATTGTGTATTATTAAATTTGAGTTTGAATAAACAAAGGAACATGTGTTCTAAACCTTTACTTCCTGCTTGAGCCGGGCAGACCAGGATCTCACCTTACACAAGCTAGTATAGCTGGAGGGAGGGTGAGTGGACATTCCAAAAGAGGGGAAGAGGAAGGGGGCTGGAAGCTGCAGCTGTGTGCCTGCACATGAGAAGCTCAGTGCTACACTGCACAAATGAAATGGGGGAGGTGCAACACTAGCACTGGAAGTGTACATAGAATTTTAGGAATTAATCAAACTTTCCTGACACCAACTGTTAGATGCCAACTCTCTGACCAGCACATGAATGTGGCACCCATATAGTTTCTTTGTTTGTTGTGGCTTGTGTGTGTCCATCCAGGCAGGCTGATCTGGGGAATCCTTTGAAGCAGTGTAGGAAGACCGCCTTCTTCTATTAGGGGAGGAGAATGTATCTGAGGTAGTCTGTAGATGGGAACAGCCACCCACTGCCACACCACAAGAGAAGGGAATTGTGAGAGCAGGAGTTACTGTATATGCTTGAGTATAAGCCGACCCGAGTATAAGCCGAGGCACATAATTTTGACATGGAAAGCTGGAAAAATGTATTGATTCGAGTATAAACCAGGTATGCATTGTCCCCTCATCCCTATCCTTGTATGCATGGCTCCTCATCCCTATCCTTGTATGCATGGCTTCTCATCCCTGACCTGGTGTGCATGGCTCCTTATGCCCTTCCTTGTCTGCATGGCTTCTCATCCCTGTCTTGGCATGCATGGCTCCTCCTCATCCCTATCCTTGTATGCATTGGCTCCTTATCCCTGTCCTGGTATGCATGGCTCCTCATCCCTGTCCTTGAATGCATGGCCCCCAATAATAAAAGCCTAAAAAACCTCCTACTTACCTTCCCTGAGCACCCTCACAGCATCCTGTTCCAGCTTCTAGCAGCTCCTGGCGCCGGCTGATCATTTGTCCCCGCTCATTATGGTAATGAATATTCACCTTGCTCCACTCATCGGGGACACTTGATCACTTGGGTGCAGGAGCTGTTGGAAAGCGGAACCGGACAATACGAGGGCGCGCAGGGAAGGTAAGTGCTAGGGGTTTTTTTACAGCTTCTGGAAGCCGGCGGCTGCAGATATGACTGTGCACGCTATAAAAGAAATAAATATTCACTGACAGTGCAGGAAATATTCATTTCTCTTTAGCAGCGGGCACAGTTAATAATAATAATAATAATTTTTATTTATATAGCGCCAACATATTCCGCAGCACTTTACAATTTACAGTTACAGCCGCAGATGCCGTCTCCTGCCTCCTGTGACCTGCTACTCCGCCGCTCCCCCTCCCCCAACAGCTTCTGGGACAATGACTCGTGTATAAGCCGAGGGGTGCGTTTTCAGCACAAAAAATGTACTAAAAAACTCAGCTTTTACATGAGTATATACAGTATTTATCTATCCTGATTCTACTGTGGATACTGTATTCTACATATATTCTTGTCTGCTTTCCATGATGGAGTTGGAGCCAGTATGTGTGTGTGAGATAACAGAGGTCCATCAGGAATGTCATTGACGAAAAAAATGGCCCAGGACATTCCTGCACGATCTGCGATATCCAGCAGGGGGGCCGATCGCTGCTGCGTGTCACATGTTTTGAGATCGCAGGCGAGATCGCTGTTGCATCACAAAATCGGTGACGCGCTAGCGATCTCGCTATGTGATACGGGGCCTTTAGAAATGAACCTAAGGAGCTGAGACACACCTAAACTATTCAGCAGGGTGTAAACAGAATCACCTTTAGCCAATGAGATGTATGTTTGCTAATGCCAGCGCTTATTTAGAGATAAGCTGAGCCAATTATATTATTACAATGTATGAATACTAATAACCTATATAAGGCTAGCTTCACACTAGCGTTTTGGGCCGCAGCGCACGGCCGACGCTAAGCCCCGCCCCGTCCGGTCATCTCCGCCTAGTATCGCACATGGCTGCATGCGATCTGCACACCCTATCTTTAGCAGAGGCACAGTCACAACCACAGCCTTCGGCTCCTGCCACTGCTCCGCCACTCCCCCTCCCCCACCGTTTTTCTGGACAATGGCTTGATTATAAGCCGAGGAGGGGCATTTTCAGCACAAAATAATGTGCTGAAAAACTCGACTTATACACGAGTATATATGGTATATTCTATTTGGACATTTTCAACTCTATGGTATCAGAAATAACTTGTGCAACTGAAACCTCAAAATGTTGCTAATAGTATGGTGAATAATTCAATATTTTATTTCAAGCTCATTATTAAGAAAGATATGTCAACCTGTGTATAATATCTTACCTGATGCAATTTTATACCATCCATTGATCCACTTCTGTCAATGACGAAAATTACATTTTTTGGTACACTAGACAGTTTAGGGGGAGCAAAGAAGTGAACAAAATATCCATTTACAACCTACAAAGCAAAAATAGCCATGTTATTTCAAAAGCAAATACATTTCTTAGAGAACCACTCTTAGTCCAAGATGGTTTAGCCATAAATCCCTCTTTAAAATCGATAGCAAATGTAGTTAATATGACTTATTTTTTAAATTAAAGATGTACTAAGAAAAAAAATGCCCTATTCAAGGAACGTCACCAAATTGTCCATATTTAGTATTGGTATTCCTAATGCCAATTCTTTTCCTGTTCGGTTTGCATGATAGTCACATTATGAGCTTAACAGAAAAATAGAGAGAGTTGGCAAATGTGCTCGTAAAATAGCACAATCACTTGACATAGGATTTTAGCCTCATCTGAATTGGATATTAACCTCTCTAAAGATGATAACATGCAGTAACCACTTAGTAAAAAATGCGTCAGTACAGGGTTAGTGCAAAGAGCAAGACCTCTTTCACAGCAAAGAGGGCTGCGGAGGGTTGTGGAATCCCACTCTTTATGCTGGGATGCCACGACCCAGAAGTTCAGACGAGACTTATATTAGAAGGTCATGTCTTTTAGGTGAGCAATATAGTAGGGATTCTTGTGACCATTTTTGATGAAAGGTAATATTAAGAAAAATCACCAGTTTGAGGCTGTCCACTCTCTTCTTAAATAAAAAGAGCAGCCCCAGACTGGTGATAGGTACTCTTTAAAGAAGTCTTTATTCTCTTCGAGCAAATGATGTACATGTTCATCAGCAGCACTGGGGGTGAGTATGTGAGGAGAGGGTTCAGGAGTTGAGCGGTGTCCACAGCTGGAAGATTCTTCGAATTCCACATCTGTGTCTAACCACATGGGACAGAGCTGAGCTTAGATCATGGCACCTAACAACTTAAATACCATTGTCAATCTCTGCTAAATATGAAACAGATTCCTGTGTGCACAGTGGCATTCATGGGCCCCGTGCATTGTGATTTCAAAGTACCAATGGGTTATCACTAGGGTTGATCTAATAGCGTCAGAGAAGTGCTTATCCGAATAGCTATAGTGCTTACCGAATAGCTGCATTGGTAACCTGGATACCTGGAGCACTCCTGATATTCAGCTGTTTGGCTCCGCAGCTGCATGTGTCGCGGATGTGTAACAGTCACAACAAACAGGATCTCCATACATGTCTTGTGACTGTCACACAGCCGCGACACATGCAGCTGTGGTGCCGAACAGCTGATTATTGGGAGCATTCCAGGTATCCAGGTTTCCTATGCAGCCATACTGTAAGCGTTTTAGCTATTCGGATAAGTGCTTATGCGAAGCTATTCAATCAACCCTAGTTATCACTAAAGTTGGAGGTATCGTTTGAAATTTGAATTAGTGGGGTACGCTGAATTTTTCCCCAAAATTTGATTTGCGGCAAATTTGCAATGCTAAAAAGCCTCTAATTTCCTGGAAAACACATGTATAACACTCTGAGATCTCCTTGGTGTGTGTTGAACCAGTTTTGAGGTTTGACCTCAACTTATCTAGCTAGGTGTCAGTGGTAAGTGTTGGTAACTTGCAGCTTATTTAACCAAACACTGCTGTTTCAGACTTGTTAAACCGTGTTAATTGTCTACACAGCCCAAAAATTGCTGTTGTTTATACACAGGTGGTGTAAACGGAAGAAGCTTTTGCTGGCATCTGCAGGCCCCTCAACCGTCGGGCCCTGTTGCAGCGGCGACTGCAGTTGTCATGCCGCTGACTGTAGGGCAGAAGCTTGTGTCAATGGCAGAATGTAAATTTTGCTTTGTAAAACATTAAGTGTTATGGTGTTGCGGAAGGTGGACTGAGCAGAAAACTGACTCCAGCTAATAATAAGATCGCTGTCAGGGGTTAGATCACCTTGCTGTGATTGAGATGAGTGATGTTACAGATATTTCATTACGCTCTCCATTTCCTCCCCACTAATATGGTTGCCAGAGGCAAACAAGGCTTATCGGTAGTATTGTTGCCAGCAGTGCTGATGATTATGCTGTGCAAGCAACTCCTGCATTTTTTCCCATAATATAGGGTTTGTTTTTTTTCCATCACGCTATTACGCCTGTTGCCAGTGCCATATTTTGGTTTATCAAACATTTTCGACAGATGTAAAACAGTTGATTCTTGAATGCGCTTACCGAGGGAAGCGGGCTGTTGGCCAAAATCTTGTGATATATGACCTTATAGAATCACTGAAAAAAGGCAGAGATGCTTACCTGCCTAGGGCTCAAAGCAGGCTGCAGTGGACCCAAGTAATTATGGCAGCAACACAGGTGCAGTAATACCAATATAGCAATCATCAAGCGAAGAAAGGAAGAATCCAGCTCAGGACGGAGTAGGCAAAAATAGGACAAACCTTTATTGGACAAACTTAAAATGTCCAAAACATAGCACACACCTGGCAGGACGAGTAAGACTTTTTAGTTGAAACGCGTTGATCACTTCCACTGGTGTGCCAGGTGTGTGCTATGTTTTGGATATTTTAAGTTTGTCCAGTAAAGGTTTGTCCTATTTTTGCTTACTCCGTCCTGCGCTGGATTCTTCCTTTCTTCGCTAGATGTTTGCTGTGGTTGCTCACCACGATCCGTGCTGGACATGAGTTGGCCAGGGGAGTTTCTTCAGACTGGTAAGCTGACTTTCACCATTTTTTCTCTGCAATATAGCAATCACTCTCAACCTACCAACCCATGGAGGGGGTGATTTTTTAGTATACTAGTGCATGCAAAAAAATCTGTATGTGGCATTATTCACACAGGAAATGCAGAGCATCAGGCTTTCAGCCTATCCACAACACCCATACTTACGTACTATTTACAATGTGGATATTGCAGTAAATCTGCCAGGTACATTTTTATCTATACATTGCAAAGGCTTACATTTGCAGTGCAGAATGTGTATGAACAGCTCAGATTATTAGACCTCACCTCTATGTTTCCAGGAGTTTCTCTATTAACATCATAGGTCACCGTAAAATCTCCATCCAGTAAAGTGCTTGTGCAGTTGGCACATGAGCGCTGCTGGTCTATGGTGGGTTTAAAAGAGACATGACCCTGAAGACACCAAAGACATGAAGCCAAAATTATTTATGACCTAAATGTATCTGTATGCCATCTCAAATAACCAGATCTTAAAGGGAATCTGTCAGGAGAGTAAACCCTCCTAAGCCGTCTATATGGGAATGGAGCTCAAAGAAAGCTGAATAAAAATAATACCTTGATACCTGCAATCTGATTTCTTATTTCCGTGTTTTCTTATATGCAAATGAGCTCTTATGATCTATGAACTAGGCACAGATTTCAATGAGAGTCTGCCTCCAAAGAAAATTTTAAATTAAAGGGGCATTAGCACTGTGAGACATGTAATGACTTACATTTTGTTCTCATAATCCCACATGATTGTAATGTGTGGCACCCCAGAAGTCCGGTTGCCACAGTGACATTGCCTCCCTCCCAGGGGGTGATGATATGCCTGGAAGCAGAAAGGAGTTCCCTGGTCAGGTAACTACAACACACAACACTTTTCCTACTCCAGACCAGAAGTGGGAGCTCTAAACTCTGCTTTGGGGAGCTTCCCTGAAGGTTCTGGGCTGGAGGAGGAGTTAGAGTGTCTGAGTCGGGAGTGAGAGAAGCAGGAAGCAGGAGTAGCTGCTCCCCAGACTAGGACAGAGAACAAGAGAGAGGAAAAGAAGTGAAGGAAAGCCTGGGGCAGTGGAGCTGTAAGGAGGCTCACCCCAGGTCTGAGTGCTTGATACTTGATGCCGGAGTCCGTGGCTGTCTGGGTACGACAGGTCCAGTAGCCGAATCCGGAGGGCAGGAGACTGCAGGCCTCCTGGTCCCACTAAAACCTCGAAGGCACAGTAGCATAAGAGAGCCTGGAGCCACCACAGAGAAGTGACACCTGTAAAAGGCTCAAGCTGCCTGCCATACAGGCAAGTACCAAGGACTGTAGAGAACAGAGGACTGAGCAGAGCTTCAAGCTGCAGAGACCTCAGAAACTAGAGCAGAAAGGAGGCCTCCAACACCACTTGGCTCAGGGGACTCTGATCTGCTTTCAGGCTGCCGGAACTCCAATTCCATCTGTACCAGTGCTCCGGTCTGCACCACAAGTCTTCAGTAAAGGTAAAGGAAACAGCAATCTGTGTGTCTGCAGTTATTGACCCTATACACAGTCCTGCACATCCATTATCCCTATCCTTCTTATAACAACTGCCCTGAGGACTAGCTCCATCTTTGGGGAGCTGAACCAACTCTGCTGCATTGCCATCATCCCCAGTGGTCTGAACTGCAGCGTCGGCTTACAACTAAGTTGCCGAACACCACAGGTGGCGTCACAAACTTATCCCCACATAAACTTTATTCCTCATAAAACCTTATTTGACAGGACACTAGGGCCACAGACCGGGTCCCCGCTACTGTGACACTTCCCCTTTAAGTCCCGACCCGGTACCGATTATCCCACGGCCTTAGGGGCGCTCCAGTTTGGCGTCACAAACAGGATTACGAGCCCGGCATTGCCAGGTACTGTGTGCCAAGGACTAAAGTGAATAGTTAAATTTCCGCCATTGTTGTGCCGCACAGCGCACGGAAAGAAAGGCGCGTGTCATCGTGGGTGGAGGCCCCAGGAAAGGCACAAAGAAAATCGCAGGCCGTGCTCTGCGACAAGCGGCGGAAAAAGACGGATCCCCGGCTCAAAAACCGGAAGGAGGATATACAGACCGCTTGCAGAGCAGTGACTGACTCTGGTAACGTACCCCGAGCCTAGCTGAGGTTACTAGGTGGGGGGGAAAGAAAATGTCTAATCCAGACGGAGATGCAGCGGCAGATGCAGCCGTAGCCTCCTTGATACAGCCTGGTTCAGAAACTGTATTTCGTGGCAAAGCTGTGATGGTGCTCAAAAGAGGTTCCCACACCAGAATAATATTCAAATAAACTTTTGGAACTCAACTTAAGAAAAACATGAATTTTGTTATCAGTCACAGGTAGATGTTTTGGTCAGCACATCTGACCTTCCTCAATACACTGCAAAGATTTAAATAATGCATAAACCGCCAATAACTATGATACTTATAACAATGGATCTAATATAAGCTACAATGTCAAAAAGTGCACTGGTGATGGAAAATGAAAAAGAAAAGAAACAAAGAAAAAGAAAAAAATGAGGACATACCCAACTGCTCCTGAGGTGTCTGTGTGAATAGCACATGGAAGACACTTTAAGAATCCCCAAAGATTAATTTTGTAAGGTCCTAGATGGGTCCTCTGGTTAAATATGAATCAAAAAGGCTCAAGATGTGAGTCCTGTATAATGTTCAGTGCAGGTGTCTTTCACCCCCATTAACATGGGATTTCAAATAGGAATTACTTCCGTGAACGAATGGGTCTGCGTATCTCTTTATTGATGAGACCATATAAAATTGTCTGCAATGAGGACCTAGATAATGGACCCGGGTGCAGTGACTATCGGTAGTGGATAGTGGTATCTCCTGCCCAGCAAGAACACAGTGTCCACCGCTTGTTTCCAGGGCTATTCACGGACTGTTATAAGTATCATAGTTATTGATTGGCGGTTTATGTATTATTTAAATCTTTGCAGTGTATTGAGGAAGGTCAGATGTGCTGACCGAAACATCTACCTATGACTGCTAATAAAATTAATCTTTTTCTTAAGTTGAGTGCCAAAAGTGTATTTGAATACAGCCTGGTTCAGAGGCAGCCGCAGCCCCTGTGGTAACGCCATTCACCTCGGCAGCAGCAGCAACCTCCACCATGCCGCTATCAATGCCATATGAACCGAGAACTGCCTGGTTGCCACAGTATTCAGGGGAGTTGCACACCCTGAGTGATTTCAAGGAGAGACTATGTAGCCTGCTTAAAGTGTACCCCCTGTCTGAGAGTCAAAAAGTTAGCATACTCATGGGTCAGTTAACTGGTGCAGCCCAGAGGGAAGTAAAGTCCTGGCCAGACACTGAGAAGGGAACTGTCAAGCAAATCTTGGCCAGGCTGAAGGACACCTTTGACACCCGAACAGCAGCAGAGATAAAAATGAGATTCTTTGGATGCAAACAAAGGGTGTAGGACAGTATAAAAGACTATGCATTTAACCTACAGTTGGCGCTATGGGCTGTAAAGCATGTTGATCCAGACAGCGTACAAGATGAGGACAGATTGCTAACTGAGCAGTTTATTGAGGGGCTCCTGTCTAACAATCACAGGACACAGCTGTACATAATGGCCCTACAGAATCCTGACCTGGACTTTGCACACTTCAAGGATAGAGCCATCTGGGCGCTGCGTGAGCCTAATTCTGCCAGTACAGTACCTCCTAGGTGCCTGGCCATTACATACCAACAGGAGACAGCATACCGTCCTCAGATCCCTGCTGGGACTGAAACGCCAACTAAAGATGATGACTCTTCTGCAGACCTACGTGTCCAGGTCCAGGAACTGACCAAAAGTGTGGCTGCACTAACCAAAACTGTGCAGTCTATGCGAGTGTCCCCAAGGGAGCAGATCCAGCTTGCCTCCAGTCCAGATGATGTCCCGTGGTGACGGCAAAGGACAATCCCACCGACCAGAGGGAGAGACAGTGACCGCTGCAATCAAGACAGACAACCCATCTGTCGCTGCTGCCACAAGGCGGGATACATCGAAAGATTCTGTCATTTAAACAAGCAACCCCTGGGGTGGAGGGTCTACCCCCAGGAGTAAGATGTCCAGGCCCACACAGTTGGTGAGACAAGTACTTGGGAGGACGGCCGATCCTGCCCGTCGTGATTGATGGCATCCTAATGAACGCTTTATTAGACACCGGCTCGCAGGTGACAACAATGCCATATATTCTCTTTAAACAGTACTGGGCTGATTCAGACATAACTCGCAGCCCGGATGAGCACCTTACCATAATTGCCAGCAATGGTCAGTCTTTGTCTCAGATGGGGTATAAGGAAGTGACCATTAAGATTAGCCGAGTAGAATTGCAGTCGCAAGGTTTGATTATTGTTGATATGGACAAACGTGAATGTAATCCCATGATCACTCTAGGCACTAATGTAATAGAAAATTGTCTTGGAGAAGTAATTGCTTTATTGCAACAGGTAGCCGAGACCGCCAGTTCCAGTCAGCAGTGGGTCCTGCAAAAAGAGATCAAAGCGCTGATGCAGAGACAAAAGGTAGAGCTGTCTGGTGGAGAAGTCGGCAATGTCAGAGTGAGTGATCCAATCCCCATTATAGTACCTCCCAGGAGTGAAATGTTAATTTGGTGTCGGGCAGCAATAGGCCTCAGGGGTCAAGATTACCAGGCCTTGGTGGAGCCAGTGTACTCTGATAGTAGGCCCACCATCCTGACAGCCAGAGGGGGTAGTTGATGTTGATGTTCGTAAGGGGAGAGTACCAATACGCATCTTGAATTGTGGGGAAAGAGAGGTCTATTTACCCCAGTATGTCACCCATGCTAAGCTGTTCACTGTTAGTAACAATGCAATAGAGGCAGCAGAGCCCTTGCTTCCTTCTGACCAAGTGGAGGGCAAAGGCTCTGAGGGGCAGCTGGAGGATTGGTGTCAGCAACTACACGTAGGCACTGACTCCACCCCTTCACACTAAAAACATGGGGCTTACCGAGTGGCTCGAGAGTACGAGCGGGTATTCAGCAACATCCTATAGACTTTGGGCAGGCAAAAGGGGTGCAACACCGTATCCACATGGGAGATCATCCACCTATTAAAGAGAGATACCGGCCTATACCCCCGGCACACTATCAATGTGCCAAGAGTATGCTGCGGAAGATGAAGGAGGCTGGGGTGATCAGAGATAGTTGTAGCCCCTTTGTTAAAAAGAAAGATGGTACCATGAGGATGTGTGTTGATTAGAGGCGGATTACAGCATTACACATAAGGACGCCTACTCATTACCTAGAATTGAGGAATCATTAGATGCACTGAGAACTGCTAACTATTTTTCAACCCTGGATCTCACCAGTAGGTATTGGCAGGTTCCTGTGGCAGAGGCGAACAAAGAAAAGACAACATTTACAACACCAATGGGCCTCTGCGAGTTTAACTACAAGCCGTTCGGGCTCAGTACTACCCCAGGGATGTTTCAATGGCCAATGGAATGCTGCCTAGGACATAAAAATTTTGAAACTGTCCTGCTGTACCTGGATGACATCATTGTCTTCTCGAAAAACCTACGAAAACCACATGGAGCATCTGGGTGAGGTGTTCGAGGCCCTGTCTAACTTTGGCTTGAAAGTGAAGCCATCCAAATTCCACCTCTTGAAACCCAAGGTGCAGTACCTAGGCCATGTGGGGAGTGTGGAAGGCGTGGCTCCAGACCTTGACAAAGTTACCGTTATCCGGGATTGGGAGAAACCCAGCAATATTCATGAAGTACAACAGTTCCTCGGACTGGTAGGCTACTACCGGAGATTCATCAAGGGATTCACCAAAATAGCTTCACATCTGCAAGACTTGTTAGTGGGACAATCCAAGAAAGCCAAGAACAAGAATCTTGACAAAGTCACCGTTATCCGGGATTGGAAGAAACCCAGCAATATTCATGAAGTACGACAGTTCCTCCGGCTGGTAGGCTATTACCGGAGATTCATCAAGGACTTCACCAAAATAGCAGCACCTCTGCAAGACTTGCTAGTAGGACTATCCAAGAAAGCCAAGAACAAGAATCTTCAGTTCGACTGGAATAACAACCTGGAAGAATCCTTCACGTGGTTGAAACTGGCTCTCATGGGAGATGAAGTACTGGCCTATCCTGACTATGACCAACCATTTGTACTCTACACAGACGCCAGCAATGTGGGATTGGGAGCAGTGCTAACACAGGTGCAGAACGGCAGAGAAAGAGTGATTGCCTATGCCAGCAGGAAGCTTCATCCCACTGAAAGGAACCCTGACAACTACAGTTCCTTTAAGCTGGAATTCCTCGCCATAGTCTGGGCAGTGACAGAGTGCTTTGCGCACTACCTAGCTTCCGCAAAGTTTACTATCTACATGGACAATAATCCGCTAACCCACCTGGAAACTGCAAAATTGGGTGCACTGGAGCAGCGATGGATGGCCAGGCTGTCCAACTACGAGTTCACCTTCAAGTATCGAGCGGGGCAGAAGAATGCCAATGATGATGCGTTGTCCAGGATGCCCAATTCCCCCGAGGGGGAAAAGGACCCAGAAGAGCTCGAAGAAGTTGAGTTTCCAGCCTTCCACCGTCCAGCTGCGGCCCAACACTCCCAAGGAATGAGAACTAAGCGCTACGTCATGCAAGAGGCCACGTTTAGTCCATTGCCCCACCATGACTGGGCAGAGACGCAGGATGGCGATCCAGCAGTCCACCTGGTAAAGGAGTTGCTGACGCAGGCTGATTCATACCCTGGCCCGGACGCTCCACAGGAAGCGTGGCAGTTATGGAAAGAAAAAGGCAAGCTGTTCATCTATTAGGGTAAGCTGTGTCGGAGGAGCATCAACTCACGAACCCATGAGCTAGTTTTGCAAGTTATGGTTCTGAGGCGGATGCACCTACTGTATGGTCCTGGAAGCATATCATAATGGAGCCGGTCATTTCAGTTGGAAAAAGTTGGAGGTCCTGCTCCGGGAAAGATTTTACTAGATCAGCCATCGAGAGGTGTTGTCGAGCGTGTGGTCCGTGCAATTTGCGAAGAAAGGACCGCAACTACCAGCGAGCCCCATTGCAACCAATCATTACAAAGCAGCCATTGGAGCTAGTGGCAATGGACCACGTGAAATTGACACCCAGCAGGTCCGGCTACACATACACTCTAACCATTGTCGATCATTACTCCAGGTTTCTGTTCGTTGTGCCTGTTAAGGATCAAACAGCGAGAACAGCAGCCATAGCATTTCAGAAGTACTTTTGTCGACCACAAGGCTACCCTGAACGAATGCTCACTGATCAGGGCCCCGCTTTTGAAGCAGAAGTGTTCCAGGAGTTTTGTAACCTGTACTGCTGCAAGAAGATCAGGACAACGCCGTACCATCCACAGACAAATGGTATGTGTGAGAAGATGAGCCAGGTGGTAATTAACCTATTGAAGACTTTGCCCCTGGAAGAGCAAAATCAATGGCCGGAAAAGTTGCCGGATCTGGTGGATCTATACAACCATGTCCTAGTAAACTCCACCAATTGCAGCACAGTCTATCTGATGAGAGCAAGACCTGGCAAGTTACCTATTGATTTGGATATGGGAGTTCTGACACCTGAGACAACATCGCCAGATGCAGACTGGGATACAGAGCGGCAGAAACAATACCGCAAAGTGCAAGAGTGTGTAGAACGAAGCTTGTCTCAAGCAAGACAGAAGCAAGAAAGAAACTACAAGCAGCATGCCCCTGCAGTTCCCTTGTTACCGGGAGAAGCGAAAGAGAAGGATGCACAAATTAGATGACCAATGGGAGGCTGAACCCTACACCGTCCTGCCTTCAAGTTTCGATAATACCAAAGTGTGCCTCATAAGTAAAGATGGGGGAGAAACCTCAGCGGTAGTGTCAAGTGATCATCTAAAGCCATGCCCTGACTAAATAAAAGAAAGAATGGAAGATCAAGACATTCTTCAGCCCATGGAAGAAGGGAGAAGAAGATCAGCACAGTACTCGGAGAGTTCCCTTTAAATTGGACACGGGTGAATCAGGCAATAGTTGTGCCCATCTTGCTCTTTCCACAGTCAGTAGTGCCAGAAGGAGAAACCACTCAGGACCAACCTGAAGACCAGCAAGCTCAGGCAGCAGACACCACCCCAGCAGAGGAGCAAGAGAATTTAACCCCTGCCAGCGGTGAATCTGTCATGCCCATGGTGAGCATCAGTAGTCGTAGAAAGTCGGGTATACCTGTCCTACGTAGAGCCACCAGTAGCGTAGCTGAAAAAGAACGCACTACACCAGTGCTAGCAAGCACAGTGATTCAGAGTAGGTCATCAGCAATACCAGTGCTACGCAGGTCTACACGTAGTACCCAAGATCAAACTCCTATCAGGTTTTGTATGTAACTAGATCATGCAAATAAGATACGTGAATGTGTAATGTAAATGTATAATCTAAATAAGTAACCGTTAAGCATATGTGCCTACAGAGACTCTGTAAGAACTTTTGAGCTATCCTATGGTGTTTGACTTGCTTTAATGCACTCGTTGTGACCAAAACACTACTTGTAAATAGTTAACAACATGGCTCAGGTATAACCAAGGGATAATGATGCATGGACTAATCGTCACCAGGACTATTTTTGAGCTTGGTTTTTGTAGTTTTTGTTTTTGAGACTTTGTAAATGGTTATTATTGTTCCCAATATTTAACAGGTGTAATAATAAAAATATTAGCAAGTACCTCCAATTAGAAATGTAGTGTAGCTTTTCTGATTCGCTAAGACTCTTTCTTCATGTACAAGCATTGCAGTAGCTTAAAGGGAATCTGTCACCTCATTTTTGGCCTATGAGATGCGGCCACCGCCTTCAGGGGCTTATCCACAGCATTGTGTAATGCTGTAGATAAGACCCCGATGTAACCTGAAAGATAAGAAAAACGATTTAGATTATACTCACCCGGCGGTACGGTCCAGTCCGATGGGCGTCGCAGTCCGGCGCCTCCCATCTTCTAGCGAAGACGTCCTCCTTACTTCTGCTGCGGCTCCTGCACAGGCATACTTTATCTGCCCTGTTGAGGGTAGAGTAGAGTACTTCAGTGCGCAGGCGCCGGGAAAGGTCAGAGTGGTCCTGCACCTGCGTACTGCAGTACTTTACTCTGCCCTCAACAGGGCAGATAAAGTACGCCTGTGCAGGAGCCGTGGCAGAAGTAAGAAGGAGGACGTCATCTCTAGATGGGAGGCGCCGGACGGCGACACCCATCGGACCAGACGGGACCCCTGTGTGAGAATAATCTAACTCGTTTTTCTTATCTTTCAGGTTACATCGGGGGCTTACCTACAATCAAAAAAATGTACTACATTTCTAATTGGAGGTATTTACTAATATTATTATTATTACACCTACTAAATATTGGGACAGGATCTTGGAGATGGGAATACTCCTTTAAATGCACTGTATTAAAACTATGTTAAGTGAAAACATGTTTTTTGGGGGGAAATAGGGCGAAAATACCTAATTTGTGTTTAAGATATTTTGTATACCCATAGATCGGGATTAAACAAAGTGTTTAGAATGGTCACACGGGCCCTGACCGTACTGTATGGGGCTCAACATTTTCTAATGGCTGCCCTGACAATATTTACAACATTACCTTTTCTCCAGAGAAAGATTTTTCTATAACAGGTAGTAAATCATTTGTTAGAAAAGAAGCTTGAGCATCCAGAAAGCTGATACCTTGAGGTTCATGTATGTCTACTTCAATCTAAAACACAAAGAATAAAAAATGTTATGGTTTAATACATTTATATTTGGTTGCATTGTTTCCCTCAAAATCACTATTTTTTATGTATATTAAATGAAAGTGAATTTGGCTAAATAAAAATAGTTCATTTAAAAAAAGTAACTGACCAAAGCTTAACTAGAAAAGTAAGTATATGAGAGTCTGTGCCTTCCAAGAAACATACAAAACACTTAAGAGCTTGTCTCATTAAATCAGGGATCTGAAACTCGGCTGGGTATATGGGCCGCATATAGAAATAAAATATAAATTTGGAGGGGGCGCTTTCTTTGAAGGACAAAGTGACATTTTTAGTGTTAACATTTTTTTATATACACCTTTTGAACATTTTTGACGTGTATTTTTTTATTGTTTTAGAGCTTGTGTCGTTATGGATGTGGTAATAACAAACGTGCACTCATATTGTAGTCATGTCCCCATCTAGGTCCCCATATTGTAGTTATATACCCATATTGTAGCTATGTCCCCATATCAGGTCCCCATATTGTAGCTATATCTCCATATTATAGTTAGGTCCCCTTTCAGGTCCTCATATTGTAGTTATGTCTCAATATTATAGTTAGGTCCCCATTCAGGTCCTCATATTGTAGCTATTTCCCCATCCAGGTTCTCTTATTGTAGTCATGTCCTCATATACAGGACCCCATATTGTAGCTATGTCCCCATCCAGGTTCTCATATTGTAGTCATGTCCCCATCCAGGCTCTCATATTGTAGTCATGTCCGCATATCCAGGTCCCCATATTGTAGTTATGTCCCCATCCAGGTCCTCATATTGTAGCTATGTCCCCATCCAGGTTCTCTTATTGTAGTCATGTCCTCATATACAGGACCCCATATTGTAGCTATGTCCCCATCCAGGTTCTCATATTGTAGCTATGTCCCCATCCAGGTTCTCATATTGTAGTCATGTCCGCATATCCAGGTCCCCATATTGTAGTTATGTCCCCATCCAGTTCCTCGTATTGTAGCTATGTCCCCATATTGTAGTTATGGCCCCATCTAGGTCCCCATATTGTAGTCATGTCCCTATATCCAGGTCCCCATATTGTAGTCATGTCCCCATACAGGTCCTCATATTGTAGTTATGTCCCAATCCAGTTCCTCGTATTGTAGCTATGTCCCCATATTGTACTTATGGCCCTATCCAGGTCCCCATATTATAGTCATGTCCCTATATCCAGATCCCCATATTGTAGTCATGTCCCCATCCAGGTCCTCATACTGTAGTTATGTCCCTAGGTTTTGGAGGAGGAAAATAGAAAAAAAAAAGTGAAGCAAAAAATGTGGTCAATTCTGTACTAATATCCCCTATCCTTGTGCATATATATTTCCCCAATCCAGGTCTCCATCCCTAACCTGGTACGCATGGTGCCCACCCCCATCCTGGTATGCATGGTCCCCTCATCCCCATCCTGGTATGCATGACCCCATCCCCATCCTGGTATGCATGGTCCCCTCATCCACATCCTGGTATGCATGACCCCATCCCCATCCTGGTATGCATGACCCCATCCCCATCCTGGTATGCATGGCCCTCTCATCCCCATTCTAGTATGTATTGCTCCTCATCCCTATCCTGGTATGCATGGCCCCCTCATCCCTATACTGGTATGCATGGCTTCCTCATCCCTATCATGCTAAGCATGGCTCCCTCATCCCTATCCTGGTATGCATAACCCCCATCCTAGTATGTGTATCCCTCTCATGCCCATCCTGGAATGTATGGCCTCCTTAAACCCCATCCTGGTGTGCAAGGCCTCCTCATCCCCATCCTGATATGCATGGCCCCGTGCGCGCCAAAATCCGAAAAGTTTGATTTTGGCGCGCACGGCGCACCGTCAAAAGTGCGCAGCGCAGGTCAAAGCGCAACTAGCGCACGGCCTGCGCACAATCTGCGCACCCTATGCTAAAGATAGGGTGCGCCGATCGCAGGCGCCGCTGTGCGCTAGGAGGCGGCGCTACAAGCAAGGGGCGGGCACGCCGGGCAGAGAGCCGGCTCGGGGGCGGAGCTACCCCCGGCCGTGCGTGCGCTTAAAAAGCGCTAATGTGAAACCAGCCTAAGCAGCGCACGGCAGTGACGTCATGCATTGCTTACAAGCAGAGGACAGCTACCGGAATACTCAATGATCTCCACGCTGGGACTATAGGGGTGGAGAGAAGGGAATATTCATTGATCCTTAATAGTGGGCACAGTAGTCGGCTTTCTGCGGCCAGGCGATCATGTGTGCCCGCTATTTAAGGGAATGAATATTCACTGCTCTCCACTCCCATAGGCTTGGAATATTCTTTCTCTTTAGTAGCAGGCACACGTGATTGCCAGGGCGCTTACCCGTGGGCCACATGTTTGAGACCCCTGCATTAAATGGAAAGAGTCACCATGTTTTCGCTGTACTATCTAAGAGAGGCATGATCTAGGGGCAGAGACTGATTACAGTGATGTGTCACTTACTGGGCTGCTTGCTGCAGTTTTGCTAAAATCACAATTTCATCTGCTGCAGATCTAGCAGTTCTCTTAGGCTACTTTCACACATCAGTTTTTTGCCGTCAGGCAGGATCCGGCTATTTTTAGAAAAAACGGATCCGGCATAAATTTTGGAGAACTGTAGAAACGGATCCGTTTTTTTGCTGGATCCGTCTAGCAGCTTATATCTGTTCCTGGGGGCTGGCCAATTGGATCTGAGCATGCGCAGACTTAAAAAAAACCGGATCCGGTGGCTGGATCCGTCTTTTTCTGGATCCGGCGCCCATAGACTTTCATTGTAGCAAAAAGCTGGAAGCGCCGGATCCGGCGCTTCCGGCTTTTTCGCCGGAGACAAAAAACGTTACAGTAGCCGTTTTTTCCAGACGCCGGAATGAGACAAGTTGCCGGATCCGGCAAAAAACGGATGAAACGCAATGCCATCCGGCACGATCCGGCGCTAATGCAAGTCAATGGGGAAAAACTGGATCCGGCATTGCATTTTGCCGGATCCGGTTTTCCAAAAAAAAGCCAGATCGCGCCTGAAGGCAAAAAACTGATGTGTGAAAGAGGCCTTAATGCTGAGCTATAACCCCGCCGACGTCACAGATTGGCAGCTTTCTGTCTACACTGTGCATAGGCAGAAAACTGACAATCAATGGTGCGGGTGGGACTATACAAAGGTCATGAATATGGGAGCACTACATGACAGCAGATTGCTAGTCCATTAGTGTTAATCTCCTGCTGCTAAAACATTGAACTGTAGAAAGTAGCCCAAGTAGTTACACATCACTGGAATCAAGGTCTCTGTCTTAACATTATGCTAATGCTCTCACATTAATTAACAAAAACTAGTTATAGATTCCTTTTAAAGACAATGACCTTAAAGCCTCATTCACACATCAGTGTTTTACATCAGTTTGTTGTATTCTAAAGCCTTAGGTGAAACTCACAGAGAAAAACCATAATTGAAAGATTGACACCTGTTCTGTGTTTTGGAGACACTGCTGGCTTTGGCATACAAATACTGATGCACATCATTGACATGTGAATGAGGCCTAAGGGCTCTTTCAGATTTCAGTATCTCTAATACGTGTGGTGACAGTTTTTACACGTACCGGAGACACTTACACACATAGACCCATTCAAGTGAATCAGTCTGTGCACATGTCAGTGTGTTTCCATAGACCATGTGTCCATGGGCAAAATACGCTGACATATCCGGTTTTTAACAGCAGCACGGGCCGCAAAACATTCCTCACGTGTACACTGATGACATACGGATGACATCCATGTGTCATCATAGTGACACATACCAGTGCCTATGAAGCAGCGGTACTGTTAGTGCTGCTCCCCGACACGGGTGCTGAAGACAGCTCTCATCATTCTCCCCTGCTTGGGCTGTGATCAGAGTGAGCAGGTGAGAATGTTGGGAATTATATTCAACTGATAACATCGAGAGCAGGTGGCGGCTACTATTCTCATTAGCCTAAACCTGCTGCCATTAATAACAGTGAGAGCAAGCGTCGGCTGATGGGAATATTCATCAGTCGGCACCTGTGCTATTAATAAATAAACTTAAAAGATGGCGTGGGTTCTCCTGTATTTTTGATAACCAGCCAGGCAAGGCTTACAGCTGCAGGCTGCAACCCTCAGCTGTCAGCTTCAGAAAGGCTGGCTATCAAGAATAGAGGGTTCCCCTTGCCGTATTTTTAATTATTTAAATAAATAATTACAAAAAAATGGCATGGAGTCCCCCCATTTTTGTCAACCAGCCTTGCTAAAGCAGACAGCCAGGGGCTGGTATTCTCAGGCTGATAAGGGGCCATGGATATTGCCCCACAGCCTAAAAATACCAGCCTGCAGTCACCCAGAAAAGGCATATCTATCAGATATGCCAATTCTGGCGCTTTGACCAGCGCTTCCCACTTACCCTGTAGCGGTGGTAAGTGGGGTTCATATTGTGGAGTTTATATCACCTTGTGTTAGAATCATAGAATCATAGAATCGTAGAGTTGGAAGGGACCTCCTGGGCCATCTGGTCCAACCCCCTGCTCAAAGCAGGATTCGCTAAATCATCCCAGTCAGATGTCTGTCCAGCCTCTGTTTGAAGACTTCCATTGAAGGAGAACTCACCACTTCTCGTGGCAGCCTGTTCCACTCATTGATCACTCTAACTGTCAAAAAGTTTTTTCTAATATCTAATCTGTGTCTCCTCCCATTCAGTTTCATCCCATTGCTTCTAGTCTTTCCTTGTGCAAATGAGAATAAAGTTGATCCTTCTACAATGTGACAGCCCTTTAGATATTTGTAGACAGCAATTAAGTCTCCTCTCAGTCTTCTCTTTTGCAAACTAAACATTCCCAAATCCTGCAACCTTTCCTCATAAGACAGGGTTTGCAGACCGGTCACCATGCTGGTCGCTCTTTTCTGAACTTGCTCCAGTTTGTTGATGTCTTTTTTAAAATGTGGTGCCCAAAACTGGACACAATATTCCAGATGAGGTCTGACCAAAGAGGAGTAGAGGGAAATAATGACTTCACGTGATCTAGACTGTATGCTTCTGTTAATACATCCTAGAACTGCATTTGCCTTTTTTGCTGCTGCATCACACTGTTGACTCATATTCAGTCTGTGATCTATTAGTATACCCAAGTCTTTTTCACATGTGCTGTCACTTAGCCCTATTCCTCCCATTCTATATATGCTTTTTTCATTTTTATTGCCCAGATGTAGTACTTTGCATTTCTCCCTGTTAAAAACCATTCTGTTAGTTACTGCCCACTTCTCCAGTTTATTTAAATCTTTTTGAATCCTCTCTCTCTCTTCTCTAGTATTAGCTATCCCTCCTAGCTTTGTGTCATCAGCAAATTTAATCAGTTTACCCTCAATTCCTTCATCTAAATCGTTGATAAAGATGTTGAACAATACAGGGCCCAGGACAGAGCCCTGTGGTACCCCACTTGAGACATTCTTCCAACTGGATGTGCAGCCATTTACGACCACTCTTTGGGTCCGATCACTAAGCCAGCTATGAATCCACCTAACAGTTGCCTTGTCCATTCCATACTTAGTCATTTTTTCAATAAGGATTGTATGAGAGACTTTGTCAAATGCTTTGCTGAAGTCAAGATATACTATATCTACAGCATTTCCTTGATCCACCCAATCAGTGATACCGTCATAGAAGGAAATTAAGTTAGTCTGACATGACTTATTAGTTACAAACCCATGCTGACTCTGTTTGATCACTTCATTCTTATCCAGGTATTGACTTACATGTTGTTTAATAATTTGTTCAAAGATCTTTCCTGGTATAGAAGTCAGACTCACCGGCCTATAGTTGCCTGGGTCCACCTTCTTCCCCTTTTTGAAGATAGGAACAACATTTGCTCTTCTCCAGTCTTCTGGCACTTCTCCTGTTCTCCAAGAATTTTCAAAGATTATGGAGAGTGGTTCAGAAATTTCTTCTGCTATCTCCTTCAGTACTCTGGGGTGTAATTCATCTGGACCCGGAGACTTGAATTCATTTAGGTTAGCTAAGTGTTTCCTCACTATCTTTCTGTTTATAGATATCCTGGATTCTTCTATTCCCTTAATAGGACAGTGAATAACAGTTGGTGTTACATTTCCTTTCTGAGAGAAAACAGATGCAAAATAGGAATTTAAAAGTTCAGCCTTCTCAACATCCTGTCTTACCATTTCATCATTTTCATCCTGTAAAAATCCTATAGCATCTTTGACTTTTCTTTTACTTTTGACATATCCCCAAAATCCTTTATTATTGCTTTTGACATCTCTTGCAAGCCTCAATTCATTTTCAGCTTTAGATAATCTGATTTGTGCCCTGCAGATTCTGCAGACAGCATTATATTCTTCTTTAGATATGCCTCCCTCTTTCCATTTTATAAACATTTTTTTCTTCCTTTTTAGCATGTGCTTAAGTTCTGTGTTCACCCATCCTGGTTTCCTTAAATGCTTCCTATTCTTCCCTCTTTTCGGAATTGTTAACAACTGTGCTTTGAGAATTTCATTTTTCAAGATTTCCCATCCTTCCTGGACATTTTTGTCTTTAAGGATATCCAGCCATTGGATCCCTCCAATTATCTTTCTGAATCCCTTAAAATCTGCCTTTCTGAAATCTAACCTTGACGTCTGAGTCTTCACAGGTCTTCCGCCTCTAGTTATCCAAAATTCTAAAATAGCATGGTCGCTACCTCCTAGGGTTCCAGCCACTTTTACCTCCTCAACCATTTCCTCCCTGTTTATAAGGATTAGATCCAAGGTAGCAGTTCCCCTTGTTTTCTCCCCTACCTTTTGGAAGATAAAGTTGTCAGCAAGAGAGGATAAGAATTTCCTTGACCTGTTAGTTTTGCCTGAGAGAGATTCCCAACAAATGTCTGGATAGTTGAAATCTCCCATGACAACTATGTCATATTTTTTGGAGAACTTGGCCATTTGATGCATAAAGAGTTCATCCATATCTTCAGCTTGCACAGGCGGCCTGTAGTAAATGCCTACAATGGTGTCCTTTCCATTGTTCTGTCCTTGTATTCTTACCCAAACAGTTTCCACAGAACTCCCAGTCTCTGAAGCTTCAATCTCTGTGCAGATATACGCGTTTCTAACATACAATGCAACACCTCCTCCTCGTTTATCAAGTCTGTTTCTTGCAAATAAGTTGTATCCTTCTAGTCTTGTATTCCAATCATGTGTATCGTCCCACCAAGTTTCAGTGATTCCAATGACATCATATTTCTTTTCCTGTGTTAGTAGTTCCAATTCTCCTTGTTTGTTGCCCATGCTTTGTGCATTAGTATAGAAACATTTTAGTTTGTGATTGGTTTCTCTTTCTCCAATATTTTTATTAATTAGATTCTTTCGTCTTTGTTCTTCCTTTCCACTTCTATTAGCAGAGTTCTCAATAGCATTTGTCAGGTGTATGGCTTTTTCTGGTCTTTTGCTTCCCTTCCCATGTTGTTCTAGTTTAAAGCTCTCCTTACAAGTGTAGCAAGGCGACTTCCAAATACATGCTTTCCAGTCTTCGTAAGGTGCACCCCATCTCTAGCAAGTAGTCCATCGTATAAGTAGTTCACTCCGTGATCCAGAAATCCAAATCGTTGCTGACGGCACCATCGACGTAGCCAGTTGTTCACCTGCAGAATCTTATTCCACCTCCTTGTTCCATGGCCATCCACTGGGAGGATGGAAGAGAAGACCACCTGCGCTCCCAGTTCTTTCACTTTCTTGCCTAAGTCTTCAAAGTCTCTGCAGATGGTTTCCAGGTCGTTTCTTGCGGTGTCATTTGTCCCCACATGTAGTAGCAGGAATGGGTAGTCATCTGTAGGTCTAAAGAGTCCTGATATCCTGTCAGACACATCTTTAATTTTTGCACCTGGAAGACAGCACATTTCTCTTGAAGTTATATCCGGTCTGCAGATAGCGGCCTCTGTTCCTCTCAACAGGGAATCCCCCATGACCACCACTCTCCGTTTCTTCTTCACAACATTTTTCTTTCTCCATCCAGGAGGACTCTGAAGGCGTACAAGGTTGCTGTTTGTTGGCAAAGTCTTATCCTGATGTATTTCTTCATCGTTTTCCTGCGTGAGAGCCTGGTACTGGTTTCTGAGCAGTATGGGTGCTGACTGCCTCCTGATCCTCCTGCTTCTCTGGGTCACATGTCTCCATTCCTCTGTTTCTTCAGGTGCACTTCGAATTTCTTCTCTTTCTGTAACATGAAGAGATAATTCTGCTCTGTCCAAGAACTCTTCACCTTCCTTAATGATCTTCAACGTAGCCAACCTCTCTTCGAGATTTTGCAACTTTTCCTCCAACAGGGACACAAGCTTGCATTTGTGGCATGTGAAATTTGGCTTTTCCACTGGTAAGTCTGTGAACATGTAGCAAGAAATGCAGCTCACCAAATGGCTCCTGGCCTCTTCCATCTTGAGATTTCTTAAAAACGATGAAAGATGAGCCAAAATATCGGCGCGCGGTTTTTCCGATTTCCTCTTTTCAGCTGCAACGGCCAAAACCCAGTGATCGTAGAGCTCGCGGAGACTCTTCACTTATCCCAGAAGGTACTGGGAATATGCAAATGATCTCCTCAAGACTCTTCCCCTGGTTTTCCGATTTCCTCTTTTCAGCTGCAACGGCCAAAACCCAGTGATCGTAGAGCTCGCGGAGACTCTTCACTTATCCCAGAAGGCACTGGGAATATGCAAATGATCTCCTCAAGACTCTTCCCCTGGTTTTCCGATTTCCTCTTTTCAGCTGCAACGGCCAAAACCCAGTGATCGTAGAGCTCGCGGAGACTCTTCACTTATCCCAGAAGGCACTGGGAATATGCAAATGATCTCCTCAAGACTCTTCCCCTGGTTTTCCGATTTCCTCTTTTCAGCTGCAACGGCCAAAACCCAGTGATCGTAGAGCTCGCGGAGACTCTTCACTTATCCCAGAAGGCACTGGGAATATGCAAATGATCTCCTCAAGACTCTTCCCTTGGTGTTGTCTGGTGATATCAAGCATACCGGTTAGTAATGGAGATGCATCTATAAGACACATGATTTTAAATGCCAATTACCAAATTGACACTAAATTAGCACACCTTTTCCACATCTAACCCTTTAATTCCTGCAAAAATTGTTTTGCTCCGGTACATAGCCACATGGAAATCACATGGTTGACACACGTCGGGTACATATGGATGGCACACAGATGACACACCGACAAGGAAAGCACCACCACTGTTTTTTCCAGTATCGGAAATATCAGGATGTGTGAATGGGGGTCTAAGTCTACTTCATTTACCCACTCCAGATGTGCCCCATATATGTAGGGTTACGAAAGAATGGAGTGGCAGTGCGCATGATCCACCACCACATAATTGACACAGGGAAGAGTCCTGGTTCTCAGGAACAGTGGCAGTCCTAATGGCTTGTTCCTCAGCAATTGGGAAATTATCTGCTATCCCATGGAAACAGGACAACGTCAAAGTTTGCGAATACCTCGTTAATTAAATTATCTCATTTAAAATGTCACTGCAGGAACTGTACCTCATATTTTCTGATAAGAGTTTTCGGTTGAACTTTGATGAACATTTCATATTTTCCAAGGTGACGTTTCAGCATTTCTTCATAGACCAACTCAAATGTTACTTTACTTTGTGAAGCCACATTAACTGACACAGTAAATTTCTCAGTCTTCCTGCCAGAGGCCCTGTAAAACCAACGATCCTTACTTTATATTACAATCCCAAAAAGTTGGTATGCTCTATAAAATTTAATCACAAATGAAGTCCTTAATATTATTATTAGACCCATAATTTAATGGGCTGTATCCCCTGAAAATACAATAAATCACAAAAATGGGTTCCTAAGAACTAGGCAACACTCAAGGGATACTGATAAAAAGAATATTTTTATTGAATTGAATTAAAAAACAAGTAAAAAGAAATGGTACTGAAAATACAAATAATCAGGGACATCATGCCATAGAATGCCAACAGTGCAAAAAAGAGCTATAATAAACAGCAATTTCCCAAGCTGAAAAAATGATTAAACCGGCTACAACAATGGCACAATTCATATATGGTAAACCAAGGATCAATAGAACCAACACTGCAGATGTAGGGTTATGTAAACACATGCCCCTATCCTGGGCTAAAGTGCTTAGGTGCTCACCTTAAAAATGAATATAGCAATAACGCTTATCATCAATTATGTGCTCATAGAAGGGATAAAATAGTCCCTATATAAAGTGCTTGGCGGTATAAACATTCTAAAACATATTAGAAAGGCTGAAAGCCATTACCAGTATGATACAAGCCCCGACGCGTGTTTCGATATCCTTCTTTGGAAGGCGTGTCAGGGCAGGGGGCACGTCAGGTATAAATACATCACAGACTTGTTGTGATAGGACAAAGAACAGTGGGAGGGTTAAAACAACCAATAGACGTATGTGTCAAAAGTGAAAAAAAAATTACTTGATTTGCATTTGAAGGCTTGCCCGAGATTGGCCACATTTTACCTTATCCCAAAGGTACATAAAGACCCCATGGATCCTCCCGGGAGACCCATTGTGGCCGCCAATGAGGGTTTATGTGAAGTGATATGTAAGATTATTGAACATTTTCTTAATCCAATAGTCATTCAACTTCCTTCCTTCATTAAGGACACTACTGCCGCTTTGGGACATATCGAGGGTGTACAATTAGACCATTAATATTTGCCAAATGCCAGAATAATGACCCAAGTCATTCCGTATAAGGACAGTGTTACCAAATACTAATGAAATGTATATAAACTTTTGACTTTGCAGTAAGTAATAAAAATGCCTTAAAACAATCTCTCTCATTATTCTAGCATTTGGCAAATATTAATAATTATGGTAATCCTAATTGACCTAAAACGGGAAAGGTTTATTCTGATTTCAAGTCAGATATTGAGAAAAACATGCAGATGTGTCTTTTTATATAGTGTATGGAAACTTCTGGTTTCATCTGTATATATCAGGGTGGGTGGTGCTTGGTCCAAATCTTGCATTAATGGCCATGTCTCATGACGATCGGATGGTTTTGAGAGAGGTCATATCAGTGATGCAACCACCCTCAACGCCAGCTCATGTTGTCACACTCTGCTCAGTGTGTTCCAGCTGACATAGAGAGAGGTTACATCACTGATGTGACCGTTCTCCAAATCATCCGGATCGTCGTGGGACATGGGCATTAATGGATTATCGTCCGATAGGTGAGTATAACTTTGCTTTTTATTTTAGGAGAATAATTAGATAAAAGAGGGTAGAGGAGCTTCTATTTCAATTAAAGGAGTCTGTGTGTTTATTTCAATTAAAGGACATTACTCTGTCTCTGTCTTTCTAACTTTTGACTATGAGGTTAGTAATGGGGGTGTCTTATAGACGCCTCTCCATTACTAAACCATGGGTTTGATGTCAGTGGCCATAAAACAGCTGACATCAACCCCATAACTATTAATCCACTTGTCACTGCACCAGGGTAAGTGTGAAGAGTTGGGCAAATAACCAGAATTGGCGCATGTAATGGATTCGCCTTTTCTGGGGTGGCTGAAGGCTCTTATTTTTAGTCTGGGGAGGGCTAATATCCATGGCCTCTTCCCAGTCTGAGAATACCAACCCCCAGCTGTCCGCCTTAGCTTGGCTGGTTTTCAAAAATGGTGGTGACCCCACACACTTTTGCTATTTATTTAAATAATTTTTAAAAAATGATGTGGGGACCCCTCTATTTTTGATAACCAGCCAAGATATAGCTCACAGCTGAGGGCTGCAGCCCGCAGTTATCAGTTTTGCCTGCACTGGTTATCAAAAGTAGATGAGACCCCCCACATATTTTTTTTTGTTTACACAGTGTGTTTTGGCCAAATACAACTGTGACAATACTTGCACTGCAGCCTTTCAACAAGCTTTTCTTGGGCTGCCGAACCTCAACAGTAACACAGACTTCCTGGAGAAGTCTGTGTTCAGGGTCTATGCGCAGACACTAGGTGTTTGGTACGGACCCCAAACTTTACTGTTCGCGTTCACCCATCCCTATCAATGAGTCGTTAGAAAACATCAGATGACCTCTTAGTGCAGTTCAATTTTCACAGAGTGACAAAATAGAGAAGGAGAATTTTTGTACATCTTCTTCACACCTGAGAAAATTGGATCACACTATGTAGACACTCTGATCAAATGCTGAGTTTGATCAAAGTGTGATCAGCATAATGAACGTAATTCTCTCAAATGAGAGAATATACCCTGGTGTGACCCTAGCCTTATTTACAGTCATTAGCATTTAATTAATATTCTCATTTTTTCTCTGTGAATACATTCAAAATTGATTTACTGTACATCAGGAGGATTAGCATTTACCTGACCAGTCCGGCTGTTTGGCCCCTAGATACAGCTTTATCATACTGTTTCTTTGCAGCTTCCTTTTCTTTAATTACTCCTGGATATGGTACTCCATCTATTATCCTGGAATATCCAATTACAAATGATATAAAAATGTATGGAAAAAAAGATACTAGCAAGTCAATGGAAATGTGTTCACCAATTTCCATTAACAGTACCATGAATTAAAATACTTGAAATTCATTAAGAGGCATGAATTCAGTAGTGGACATACCATTGATGCAACCTGTGCCGGTACAAAGGTGATCATTTGATTACAAGGCCAGTGGTATTTCAAAAACCGTTACCTACTATCAAATAAATTGCACTTAAGCGTTTACGCTAAGACCACACTTCACAATTACTGGTGAATTGTAAGAGTGAAATAATTAAGTGCTTTATGATGAGCTATACGATAACAGGGGCCTGTATACCGTTCTTGTGATGGGGCCTTCTACTGCTTTGTGCTTGCCCGTTGTTAAATCACAGGTGTCTGTTAGTTGGACCGTCTAGCATTAAAAACAAATAAGTTTCCCAAAGAAACATACTTTTGCAATGAATACAAGCCCCAAGAATTGTTCCTTTCTCATTACTATGGGAGCAGTAGCGTGAAAGAAAAATTAAAAAGCGTTTTGAAAGTAACCGTGCAAAATAAATAAAGCATCAGAAACATAAGTCGGGAGCACTTTTCTTAACAATATGCAATGTTCTACATCATATAGTCTTATAGTCTGGGAGTCCTAAATTTAATGAAGTCTTCATTTGCATGAAACTCAAGTATTGATATATTTAGTTCTAAGTCAATTGTATTGCAAAAAAATGATGTTCAGTACTTACATGGTGAAATTTGTAATGAAAGCTGTTTTGGGCAGATCCACATCAAAGTTGGCTTCTTTAGATATGTTGGCTCGATTAACAGCTCTGCTTGTGATAACATTATGGGCAAAGCGAGATGTCACCTGACTGTTAATAAGTACACTGTAGACTTCTATATCATCCAATGGCTGCAGGGCACAAAATACATGGGTGTGACTACGTTACATCCAGAAATTCAGGTATAAAACTTTTGGGCTTTTGTTTAACCTGATGTTATAACAAAATAAGTAGTATATTGTCAACCATATGGAAAATCTTTACCATTACCTGTAAGACAAGCCCATCTGTACAACATCCATAATCAGGAATTACTACACCAATGTGGATAGGGCATGTAATTTATTATATGTTTTATTTTTTTAAGTGTCCATGAAAACATTGGAGAAAAAAATTAGGCATCATTTAACATTTTATAAATGCCATGATAAAAAAGAACTCGGCACTCTTTTTGAAATTGCAGTGTAGCTTTTTTTGATTGTTCAACAATCTAAAAACGATATGTTTCAGTCGAATTATGTCATGAGGGTGTCACGTCCCCCTGGAAGAACTGGAACTAGATGGTCGTGTAGTGGTCGGGCTGAGGGAGGCGCGATTAGGTGTTGTTGATGCCGATAGGCGGGGAAGGTGTGCTGTTCCCACAGAACTGGAGGGGGGGGTGACCCACTTCTTGACGCCGACAGACTGGAGACTTGAGACAGGAATTGAGTTCAACAGGCCTGTGTTTATTCACCCTTCCTTGATGACTTCCAGCACTTTGTCACAGGAATTTCACACCTCCCTTATCACACAGACTCGGGTACCTTCACTTCCTCTGTTTCACTGTCTTGGCGTCCTCTGTGGCACTCCTCATTGTGGCTGCCCTAGGCACTTCCACCACAGTACTTCACTGTCCAGAGTACACCGTTACTGGTCACTCACAGACCGTCTCTGTCTGTCGTTGCTGTCTTTTGGGCCACCCCCCGTGACCATCTCTCCTGTCAGATCCTCTCTGAGGGCCCTCCGCTGCTTTTCACTTCACAGCAGACCCTCCTATCTAGTGAGCTCCCCTGGCTGACTGAAGCTTCTGGAACCTTCCCTCAGCCTTTATACTACCTGCACTGGTAGCTCTGCCCACTATCACCTGACAGAGACCTCTGACCAATGACAGTGACCTTGACCCCTGGCAGTTACATAACCACTTTCTTCCTCGCTCCCCACTGCCCTCTAATGCTCACTCTACAGCACGGCATCCATTTTCTCTTCATCTCAGTGCTTCCATTCCTACACTGAGCTATCCCTCTGTCCCTCACCACATGCAGATCCATCCGCCAGGTCAACCTCCCCACATTCTCCCTTCCTTTAACCATTGTTGTCCTCGACAATCTCATCCTATTCTGCTGGGGTGTATGTGGTGTCAGGGACCTGGCACTGTAAAACAAGTCATGGTTGGCGTCTTGGTCACACAGACCCTTTGTCACACAGACCCCTTGGTCACACAGACCCCTTTGTCACACAGACCCTCGGTCACACAGACCACTTGGTCACACAGACCCCTTTGTCACACAGACCCTCGGTCACACAGACCCTCGGTCACACAGACCCCTTTGTCACACAGACTCTCATACCCGGAACTACGTCAAATGTAGTGGTATGGGCCGCACTGAGGGACTGACTCATGTACCCCGGTCTGTCTACTTTCTTCCTGTCTCGTCGTCCTGTCAACTTGAGTAAGTCGTGGTCGTCATACTCTACGTACCCGGGACCTGTTGAACACACATTTTTTCTATAACATTTTAACATTTCAACATGTCACATCTACCACACACTTTACCATCTTTACTGCAATACGTTTTTATCAAGGCAGATTTTTTTCAAACTTCAAAAACAAAACGGGCATACTCCCCCTTCCTTTGCCATGAGCACCTCCCCTGTGCGTCCCTGCTGTGTTAGGAGAGAACATTTCTTATCAAAAAAAACATTTCTAATACTTGGACATCTACCTGTCCTCTGAATAGCACAATGGTGCATAAAATTTCCGGTAGTCCGGGCCATCTCCCAACGGCCGGTGGTCCGCCAACTCAGCAAGGGACTCCACAGCTGTGAAGTCCTGGGATTCTTGGGGTGTCTCTATGAGTCCCTTTTACTGGGGCACGTAGTCCTCAGGGCAAGCAATTACTGCAACAGCGTAGTATCCTCGTGGGCAGTACTCCTTATAATAAGAGACCCAGTCTCCTTCCTGTAGAGCCCGGCCGTGACGGATGGACGCCACATTTAAATACACTTTTTCTCCAGTGGCGCGATCCCGGATAAAGCCATACCCTTTCTCCCGGTTCGCATGCACCAGCCTCCCGATGGAACGTGGAACCACCATACCAGCCTCTCCTTTTTCATGTAGCAGCCCCCAGATCTCCCACTCTCTGGCCTTCTTTCCTTCGATGACCTCCGCAACCCAGGCGGAGGGTCCGGTATAGGCCGCAGAGTCCGATGGGCAGGCCGTGGTCGAGGGCGGGGCAGAAGCGGCCGCAGGCTCCGGTGGTGAGTAGGCCGCAGCCGGCTTGACAGCGACGTCGGCGTGGCCGCAGGGGAGGCCGCAGCTAGTACCAAGGTGTCCACGGGCTCCGGCAGAGCAACCACAGGTAGGGCCGCAGATGAAGCAGCGGCCGTAATTGCCGCTGAGTCAGACACTGCAGCTGATGGCCCGATTTCAGCAGTGACCGGGAGTGGGACCGATGCGGTTTCAGTCAGCTTGACAGGGGCCACACCGTCGCTCAGAGTGGGAGGCACCACCGCGTAAGGAGGCTGGCGGGGAGGCCGAGGACCGGTGTCAAGGCCCCGTGGTCTGTCCGCTGCATGGTGCGTGGGGACGGGGTTTACCCGGGGTGTCGCCGGCGGGGCCGGGGACACGCACAAATTCCCAGCCGCCGCGGCTCCCAGCAGGCTCTCCCACCGCACCTTTTTCGGCCGTTTATTATCACCCCGCCGTCAGACAGGGCCGGCCTCCAGGCCCGACAGCTCCGCGGGGAGGCTCCCTGGGCAGGTCTCCCGACGAGTCTCCAATTCTTGGCGCCACCGCCATTCCTGGCGTCCGATACCCCGACAGCTGCAGCGTCTCATGCCGTCTGAGGTCCTGTAGCTGAATGGCGCCAAACAGCCGCAGCAGGTCTCTCCACCCGGGCCACTCCCGTTCTTGGGTGGTGCGGCGGTGGGCCTCTCCACCCATCTTCCAGGGTCCAACATGAGGGGGCAGTTCTCTCCAGATGAACACCACTCCCCCCAGGGGCGGAGTTGATATAGCCCCGGATCATCCAGTACAATCAGCAATGTCTATATCTCTTTCTTTGGACGCCAAATCACCACAGCCATATTTTTTTTTTAAACAGTACACTTTTCTGCTCCAGTTGTACTTATTGGCAGCCAGCAATCCACAGTCCAGTTTTAAATTGTAATCCACAGGGAATGGAGAGAAAAAAAAAAAATTTCTTCACCCCACACAGCTTGGGGGCCTCTGTTACTTGGTGGCAGGCTTGCCGCTGAAGATGTATTGGCAGCAACGATCCTGCCAACTACGCCAAATGGAGGGTCGGTGGTGGGGTGCCGAGCTGGGGGGGGTGGTCCTACTTTTATACCGCGCAGAGATGACAACAGAGACACGATGGAGGCAGATTCTGGGTGCAACAGGTCCAAGTTTATTTCTTCACTTGCCGTCCGACTGACAGCACACCTCGCGGCCCTCCGTTTCCAGAGCCGCTTCTCACACCGTACACTGGAGACGTGTCTGCACACACCGTCCCCTCCTTTACTGTCGACACTCCTGACAGTTCCATCACTGTGGCCGCCTTAGGCCCATTAACCAACAGCGCTTCTACTGCTCAGTCGTCGTGTCACATACGGTGTCTTACACCCAGTACCTCGTCTCAACTGCGGTCCTTTCCTGTCAGGACCACCCCCCTGACGTTTCCTCTCCTCAGTCCCCTTGGTCGGATTCTCCTCAGAGCGCACAGACTGGCGCAGTCATCCTGTCACCTGAGCTCCCCCTGGGGACTGGAACCTTCTGGAACCCTCCCTCAGAATTTATAACTTCCCCGGTTCCTTGAAACTGTCACTGTCACCACGCCCCCCATGACCAACGGTTTCTAAAGCCCTAAGCTGCTGTAAAGTCCTTTACTCACACTCCACCCTGCCATCTAATGGTCATCCCAAGGTACTGCACGTCCACTACACTTGTCTAGTTGTTTCCCCACTGTAATCACTGTCTCCTACCAACACTGTGCAAACCTATCTTTCTTCACTCTGACTAGTCCGTCCGTCCGTCAGGTCACCTTCCCTACAGTCGTATCGGGGAATGAATCGCAAATCTTCTTTAGAGATGGTATGATTTGTGTCCCATATTAAATAGATTTAGTTTCCTTCGGTGCTGAAGAGGATAACGACCCATTCTATGCTGGTCAGAATCATGCAGCTCCATTTCAGCTGCTTCTGATCTGGTCATCACCTCTTCCTATAAAACTGGTCAGACCTTCTTGTCCCTGCCAGTAAACTATTAGTCCTCCTGTGCTGTGTGCTAAAACGAAGTGGTTGGAGTGAATTTGTTGTAGTAGTGATCTGTAGTACTTGAGTGTTTATCTCCTGGTCCCTGTTACCATTTAATTTACTCCTCCCTTTCGCTAACCTGGGTCCTATTTATGATGTATTGAGGTTATATTATTATTGATTCGCTGTTTGACAGGGCTTGTCATCCTATCTTGGGTGATAGTGTGTAGTCACTTTGTTGACTTTTTAATTGTTTTTAATCATTTTTGTAGCTTGCATTAATAACAATTTTTTCCTGTGATCCCGTTGTGTATAGCAGGTCCATTTTCTACTTTGCTTGCATATGTTGTTTTCACGTGCTGTAGGTGAACCCAAATTTATCTACAGTGGTGCCCATCTACAGTCCTTACCAAAGATCAGCACAGCTTGACAGATTATGCCCTTTTTCAAATGTCGGATTGCAGGAGCTCATTACATTGTAGGAAAAAAGACCAGTGAGTGGTGGTATATTCACTTAACTAAGGGAAGTCACAAAACTTTAAAAAAGAGAGGCAGCAGTATGTTGCAAAGTTTGTAATTCAGTCCTTTTATCTATGGGAATTCCGGTGCTGTACTTGAGAAAATATTTTTTTTCCACCTTCCCAGATTTCTAGCCATGACATTTATTGTATTTTTTGGACTATAAGACGCGCCGGACCATAAGACGCATCCCAAATTTTCAGAAGGAAAATGGGGAAAAAAATTAATGCGTCAAATGGGGGTCTGTCTGATTTAATCTTACCTGGGGGGGATTGGCAGCGCTGGTGGCAGCAGGAGTCGGGCGATTCTTCCGGTGGTCCGACGCTGCAGGGTAAAGATCTCGCTCCCATCTCAGCTTGGTGAGGCTGGTGCAGCAGGTTCGGCAGTGCTCAGTGGTGCGAGGGCTTTCACATTTTGTGAAAGCCCGGAGCCCCTGTACTTCTATTGTCTTGATGCTGTGGATCTCAGGACGAGATCTCATTGCTGAGATCTCAATCTATGCATGCGCCACCTCCAGACGCAGATTGAGATCCCGGAAGACGAGCTCTCAGAGCAGAGATCTCAATCTCCACATGCTTCACTTCCGGCGGCCATTTTCCCGAAGGCCACAGCATCGAGGCAATAGAACTGCGGGGGCTTCAGGCTTTCACATAATATCGCTGGAGCGCCCCACAGCACAGAGCACCACCGAAACTGCCGCACCAGGCTGGAATGGGAGCAAGATCATCACCCTGCATCGTCGGACCATTGGAAGAATCGCCCGACTCCTGCTGCCACCATGCTAACTATAAGTACATTCCGTCTATAAGACGCACCCCTGTTTTCCCCTAAAAATTTGGATGAAAAAAGTGCGTCTTATTGTCTAAAAATACGGTATATCTTTTCTTATTTTTAGGCAAATATCACTATATAGGGTCATGCTTTTTTGCACGATGAGTTGTCATTTTTTAGGTGACATTTTTCCACAAACAAAGGTAAGCACTACACTTACATTAAGTCATGGGTTAAATGCAGAAATCTACAATTGCAACTTTATTTACACCAGTTACCGATCACCATAAATTAGAGGGTCTGTCATAAGGTCAGAAGTGGACAGTGTTTTCTCTTACATTATTCCATCTGCTCTCTTAAATATATAGAATTTTTAATATGTCATACAGTTTCAGAGATATTAACCTTTTTATTACTATTTTTTTTTTTTATCAAGGAGTCTTTGTTTATAGGGCAATTATGCAGTGAAGCCTGAAGACACACCACAAGAGAATACTATGACCCACACCCCTTATCAAAGACCATAAAAATTACCACTAAATAAAACACTCCAAGTCCTGGAAAAGTGTACGGATTAAAATAAAAGACGCAGCATACTCAGGGGAGCAACGAGAATACACTGGTCTTCTTTAATTTATGTTGATTGATAAATGGTTTAAATATTGAATAAAATATGTCATTCACAGAGGAGCAGCAAGAATTAAATAAAAGCAAGAACTGATCACTTTTGATCTGGTGACGGGTCCACTTTAAGTGTTAATTTTATTGTACAAGTTGTTACGAATTACAGTGACATCAAATATCACTATTATTATGTTATTTACTGTCTTGTGTCATATATTGGCAACTCTCAGGACTGTGCTCATTTGATGTCTTTATAAATATAAGTACCGGTAATTCTTTGTTTTTCTCTATTTTTTGTAACTAGTCTATAACAGAACACAAATTTGTAAGGTCGAAGGCAGAAACCCTAGTAGTGTGCGCTTTTGCTTTAAATATTTTTTTTCTGCCTGAAGATCTAAATAGCAATCTTTTATACAATCTTATTATATTAATACTAGCTATGAACCCGTTCTACGCCCGGGTGGCGAGCATTTTTATTGGTATATGGTCTCGTATCCTGCTATGTGCTGCCACCCTCCTATCCTGGTACGCATGGCACCCCTCATTCCTATCCTGGTATGCAAGGTACCCCCCTAATCCTGGTATGCATGGCGCCCCATTTTTCATCCTGGTATGCATGGTCCCCTCATCCCCAATCCTGGTATGCATGGTACTCCCTCATCAGTATCCTGGTATGCATGGTACCCCTCATCCCCCAATCCTGGTATGCATGGTCCCCTCACCCGCTATCCTGGTATGTATGGTCCTCTCACCCCCCCTATTCTGGTATGCATGGTACCCCTCATTCCCCAATCCTAGTATGCATGGTCCTCTCACCCTCCAATCCTGGTATGTATGGTACCCCCTCATCCCTGCCCTGGTATGCATGGTCCCCTCACCCCCTATCCTGGTATGAATGGTACCCCTCATCCCCCAATACTGGTATGCATGGTCCCCTCACCCCCCTATCCTGGTATGCATGGTCTCCTCATCCCCCTATCCTGGTATGCATGGTACCCCTCACCTCCCAATCCTGGTATGCATGGCCCCCTCACCCTCCAATCCTGGTATGCATGGCCCCCTCACCTCCAATCCTGGTATGCATGGTCCTCTCACCCCCCTATCCTGGTATGTATGGTCCTCTCATCCCCCCCTATCCTGGTATGCATGGTACCCCTCATCCCCCAATCCTGGCATGCATGGCCCCCTTATCCCCCAATCCTGGTATGCATGGCCCTCTCACCCCCCTATCCTGGTATGCATGGTCCTCTCACCTCCTTTATCGTGGTTTGCATGGTCCCCTCACTCCTATTAAAAGTACAAAAAAAATAAAAATTATACTCACCCTTCTTTCCTGCGCTCCAGCGCTGTTCGGCTGGAGGCTGGGGCAGGAGTGCGGATGGAATCGCGCATTCCCATAGCGCTGTCCGGCGCCATATTGCTGAAGACACACTGCAAGTGTAACTTCAGTAAAATGGCACCGGATCGCGCATGCGCAGAGCGATTCCGGCCGCACTCCAGCCCTGGTCTCCGGGTGAAGAGAAGCACCGCGGCAGCGCTCCTCCCGGACAGGTAAGTATGTATGTATGGCGTCGGAGATGGCGGTATGCAGTGTGTACGGTACCGCCATCTCCGGCACCATGCACACTCCTCACCGCTGGCTGCCTCACTCTGTCTGGAGACAGACTGCGCAGGCGCGTCACGCTTGCGCAGTATATAGAGGCTTCAGACAGAGGGACGCTCCCCCGGTTATATTATAGATATACAGATAAATTTGTATAATTAGTATTTTATAGGTTAAAGAAGAGAAAAACAGATTTTTTTTTTCTTAATAAATTTACTAAAAAATTAATGGTGTAAAAATAATTACAAAAATGGTAGTTTTTCAATAATAATTTATTAACTATTTATATATTAGATTATTTATATATGGTATATATATACTAGTTACAAAAAATAGAGAAAAATAAATAATTTACTATATTTATAAAGGCATCAAATGAGCACAGTCCGTAGAGTCGCAAAGTATAGTGGCCCTTTTTTATATCTGAACATATATAAGGGATTAATCTCTTTCCTTTCCAAGTCTCACAATCACTAATAGATTGGTAGATTAATATTAACTCTTTGGATTGCTACTTCCAATAGGTGACAATCCTTTTCCGCTCTAAAGAGACAATTTCCATATTTAAGTTCCGATAGAAGCATTTCATGGCCTATAAGTCTCCTTACACGGGCATATCACATTACTCCTTAGACCTTAGCTTCCTGCAGTAATTAATTTAGACTGTATACTATTTTGGGGTACTAGTGCCCTCTTTTGTCGACATCTTTTCCCTTTGTACGCCACTGTGATATCACAAATGTTTTTGTCAGGTAAGTTTCTGTATTATCAAAGCTGAAGAAGAGATTGCAAAAAACCTTGAACCGCGTAGAATAAACCACTGTCAAACTTTATTAACCTTCTGGAATTTCATCATTTGGGCAGCGCGGACGAAATCCACATATTCCTTTGCGGAGTTCTGTTTCATATAGTCGGTGACCGACTGGTGGATCTGCAGCAGCCCTTATCTATACATGCTTTGAATACCTGCTACCAGGTGAGCAGTTTTTTGTCAAAACTGCTTACTTTATTTGTGGGATAATACCCTATATTGCGCTTGTGTCTCCCTCTTTCCTCACATTATCAAAATAGCAGCAGGAAATCAGCAAGGACATACTGTGGAAGAGACAGTATTCTCGGTCTTTTATTTGGTTAATAGTGTTCACTAAAGAGTCAAAAGTTATTTTTTCAAATGCCCTGGAATATTGTACAAGGATAGAATGTTCTTCCACATTGTATGCCTTTCGTGCTAAAACATCTTACCTTCTCAATACTTCTTTTCTGTAAAACAAGAAGAGGAAAAATGTTTAAACTTAGCAACATATTTTTCATTATATCAAAAGCAATATCAATTATTATGGGCAAAAGTATTTGAACTCAACATACAGAATATCCTTTTTCATGATAAACAGAGGCAATAGGAGAATAACAAGTTGCAGTTAAAAAAGGTACAATAAAGCAACAGGAATTCAGAAACTACTTTATAGTACATCAATAATAATGAAATAATCTGCAAAAAATATTCCCATAGTGTACATGTATAATGCAGTCATACATAGAACAAACATCACTAAACTCCAGTACATTGCAGTGTTCACATAAGGGCTCATACTCACTTGGAAAGCCTGGCACTGCCGCCGGCACTCAGACCGGAGCGTGCGGTTACATGTATTTCTATGCAGCCGCACGCTCCGGTCCCAGTGCCGGCGGCAGTGCCAGGTTTTCATGCGAGAGACTCGTCCGAGAATCGTGCGAGTCTCTCGCAAGCGAGTATGAGCCCTAAAAGTACCTTCAGTTACTCGAACAATATTACCACAATTTGCCCAAATAATATCCCAATACAGAGGCTGAAAACAGTTGATCTATATGTGCAACCACTGACCACCTTTTTTGTTCGTATATTTCAGTACACTATGTGGCAGAATGAATGGTGTCATTCAAAAGTACAAATCGTCCTGTAAAAAACAAGCCCCAATACAACTATATGGCTGGAAAAATTAAAAAAAAAAAAAAGCTATGTCTCTTGGAAGAAGGGAAGGAAAAAACTAAACCGAAAAATGGAATATCGTTCGGGGCTGATGGGGATCAAAGGGAATGTATCATCAGAAAATGACCTATTTTTTAATTCAATTGTTTTGTTAAATGCATTTTTTATTATGTTGTATGATAGATTATTTTGTGTTTTTATTTTCTATTTTGCAATCTGTATTTAAAAAAAAAAAAATAAAAATCTTACATTTTTCGGCGATATTTTAGACTTCTACCTATTGTTTACAAAAAAACTTTTCAGAAGTCTCATTATCATCACAGATAACACCTCTATACACAGCTGATCATAAAGGATAAAGGATCCACTATGTACAATAGGTGATGTCTCAGCTGACCCTGCACCTCCCTTCACAATGACTTTTACACAAGTTCATAAGATAAATCAAAGCAAATGAAGGCTCTGAGTCAGTCTGCAGCTGCTAATGTACAGGTGGAATTCCAGGAAAAATTGGAAGAACAAGACTAGAATAGTCCCAGTAGCCAGTGTGTAAATTGGATGATTTCTATTTTTGTTTTTTAATTAGAAATCATGATATGAACAATACAATATAACATTTTACATAAAATACATGAATAGGTCAATAGGTTATTTGTTGATGGCGCACAATGTTAGCCAAGGGGTGTTAATGTTATTGATAAACAGCGTGTACTAATGCATCAACTTTTAAAATATTTGCTGTTATCAAAAATACATAAATATAACAGGTTCTCCTGATGGTCTATAAATGATAATACATTTTTAACTATACGTGGACAGCATAAAATTCTAAGTCTGCGATATAACCCATTATTTATACAAACCTGTATATTTCTTATTCCTTCAATCACAAAGTCACAGTTTATAGGAGATAAAGCGTAAAAGACCAAGGTAAAGCTCAGCAGAAGACGACCCATTTTGCAAATGAATTACATCTGATTGTGGGCAAACCTTATCAGACTGTGTGAGGAGCTATGTTAATAAGTAACAGCAAAGTTTTGGACATGATCATCCTGGCAATATTTTACTTTATTACATTATATATATATATATATATATATCGTATTTTTCGGATTATAAGACACACTTTTTCCCCCAAATTTGTGAGTGTTATAATTTGAATATACCTTATCGGCTGCGGTGGAGCAGGGTCTCAAGGTCGCTGCTGGAGGAGGCAAGAGTGGCATGTTTCTGCAGGCCGCAGGCTGGGATGAGGGGGTGTTTGGAGGTGCAACACTGCGGGTGTTCAGTGGTGCGGGGCTCCGCCAACATTTTGTGAAAGCCCAGGACCCACACACTTCCATGGTTTACATTGAAGTGGACTCCGGGAAAATGGCTGCCGGGGCAGCGCATGCACAGATGGAGATCTCAGCACCAAGAGCCCTCAGCGCCAAGATCTCCATCTGAGCATGCGGCCATTTTCCTGGAGTCCACTCCAAAGTAAACCATGGAAGTACGAGGGCTCCGGGCTTTCACAAAATGTCGACAGAGCCCCCACACCACCGAACACCTGCAGTGTCGCACATTCGAACACCGCTTTCTTCCAATTTGGGGTCCGCAGCATCGCCCCACTCCTGCTTCTGCCAGCCTGGGACCATGCTCCACCGCAGCTGCCAACCCCGGTAAGCAATAAGATGCATGGATTGTAAGAAGCATCACCATTTTATAAAAAAAAGTTTTTTTTCCTATTTTTCTCCTCAAAATTTGGGGTGCGTCTTACAATCCGTTGTGTCTTATAAAACACAAAATACGGTAGTTAGTAGATATGGGACAGAAGAGTAGCAGAAATTCTACTGAGGGGAAGAGTACTTTAAGGTAGATGAATTTAATGGACCTAAAGGACCTAAATAAAGGAGTTCATTAGTGAGGGACTTATTAACATATGTCCTGAAGAGGATTTAAAAGACCTTTTGCAATTAGCTAAAGGGGAGGAGCAGGAGTTGATTCGAACCTGTAGAACAAAGGGAGTAAGTTTTCCTGTACCAGAGAGCAATGAGTAGAGCAAGGAAGCAGCGCCCACCCATTCACATGGCTGGAAGCACCTCGCAAGCAGCCCCTACCCCCTCACATAATAAATCACCATGAATCCTTTTTACCTCAAACTGGGATATTGGCAGAAATAGATAGCAATGGTTTTTAATTTTACTTGTCCTACCCTAATGATTAAAATTAACTCTGGAAAGAAGTTTAGATTTCTTTAATAGATACTAGGGAAGAGAAGTCTGTTATGCATGCAAATATTGGTTTTCGTTGAGAAGTCGTCAAAGCATTTTATGGTAATTTACTTGGAAAACGCATTATTTTCTTGGCCTCTGCACTCAGACTGCCAGTATTGATTTGATTGTTTTTCTCATGGACATAAACAGTTAACATGGATGGTGTTACCACAAGGTGCCCCAAATTCTACTGTTACAATGTCCTTCATTTTGAAAAAAATGAACCCTTCCATATCCGGAAGTTGTGTTGCTTTAGTTTATAGTAATGTGGATAATTTATTACTTACTGCCCTGATCAAATCTCATGTCGGGAGAAATCTATCTTACTTTTGTGTTTCCTAGCAGAGCATAGATGTAAGGCCTAAGCAGAAGGAAGCTTTTTTTTTTTAGGACACTGCCTGTCAATATGAACCAAACATCTCACAGACGAAAGGAAGGTCACAATACAGCAGCTAAAAATTGCCTTAAAAATATGGTCTACAGCAGAGACCTATGACTTATTATTAACCTAAAGTATAGGAGTAGCCCCGGCACACTAATAACATGAAAGTAGAGTCTTTGCAACGACAGTCTTTTTTGTTGTGATTTTATTTTTTGTGGAAAAAGGTGGTGTTACAATCCAAAGTTTCAGCTCTACATCTCGAGCTTTCATTGGTTTTGGGGTGTGTGTATAGGTGGTATAGGTTTGCCTTTGTAGTCCAGCTAGGGCGAGGTCATCACTGTCAGGGGTAGTCTTGCTGGTCTGGACTCATTTGAAGTCACAGACGTCACGGGAGAGAATGTAGGGTTGTTGTAATAGCACAGTTAGAGTACCTTCGGCTAGAAGAATAAATGAGCAGGAGACCTCAGGTGTGTATTGCTGGAGCGGTACCTATAGTGACCACGATGTGTAGGGTCAGCACGTGACTCCCGTCCTTATGTCCTAAGTCTAGTAAGGTGTAGAGGACTCCCGGCCTCCTCTACACTTGACTAGACTTAGGATATAAGGACGGGAGTCACGTTCTGACCCTACACATCGTGGTCACTATAGGTACCGCTCCAGCGATACACACCTGAGGTCTCCTTCTCATTTATTCTTCTAGCCGAAGGTACTCTACCTGTGCTATTACAACAACCCTACATTCTCTCCCGTGATGTCTGTGACTTCAAATGAGTCCAGACCAGCAGGACTACCCCTGACAGTGATGACCTCGCCCTAGCTGGACTACAAATGCAAACCTATACCACCTATACACACACCCCAAAACCAAGGACCAAGTCATATCCCTGATGAAAGCTCGAGATGTAGAGCTGAAACGTTGGATTGTAACACCACCTTTTTCCACAAAAAATAAAATCACAACAAAAAAGACTGTCGTTGCAAAGACTCTACTTTCATGTTATTAGTGTGCCGGGGCTACTCCTATACTTTAGCTTTGTTTTTTTTCCCCAGAGCACCTAAGTTGGGGATTGAGCCTGTCATATCTACTTTATATCTGCCTTATTATTAACCTAGACTGGACCCCATCGCCATGGGTGCACCCTCTTCTGAAGGGAAGATAAAGTTCACACCTGAGCCGACACTGAGGAAGCCAGAAGTAGTACAGATGCAGCTGCCAAGGAAGCAGTGAAGAGACCTAGAGTCAAGAATCTAGAACCAATGTAGACCAGAACCTCAGTGCCACCTGTCACTCCTGATATTTTTGAATCCATACAGAAGCAGAAGGTGTGGGAGATGCAGGGAGCCCAGCCGACTGAGGAAGGTCTGTGGAAAAAGGGTGGTAAGCCTTGTCTCTCTAATAAATGATGGCCCAGGTAACCAACGGACTAGTGCATTTGTCAAAGACAGCCATATGTGTGATTTGGTGGGCAATGTATGGGTGGCATCAGGATCAGTACCCAGGTGGCCAGGTACACACAGCTTTGCAAGACGTGTGCCTGACACAATGTAAGAAAAACTGGAAAGACCCAACAGGAACACACCCCTTGTCCACTTTACTGTTTCCGAAATTGTACACTGACCATACACTGCGTGCAGAATTATTAGGCAAGTTGTATTTGAGAGGATTCTTTTTATTATTGAACAGCAACTATGTTCTCAATCAACCTAAAAGTCTCATAAATATCAAAGCTTAATATTTTTGGAAGTTGGAGTGGTTTTTTATTAGATTTGGCTATCTTAGGAGGATATCTGTTTTTTTCAGGTAACTATTACTGTGCAGAATTATTAGGCAATTTAATAAAAACCAAATATATGCCCATCTCACTTGTTTATTTTCACCAGGTAAACCAATATAACAACACAAAATTTAGAAATAAACATTTCTGACATTCAGAAAAAAAATCAGTGACCAATATAGCCACCTTTCTTTACGATGACACTCAAAAGCCTTCCATCCATAGATTCTGTCAGTTTGCTTGATCTGTTTACGATCAACATTGCGTGCAGCAGTCACCACAGCCTCCCAGACAATGTTCCGAGAGGTGTACTGTTTTCCCTCCTTGTAGCTCTCACATTTTATGAGGGACCACAGGTTCTCTATGGGGTTCAGATCAGGTGAACAAGGGGGTCATGTCATTATTTTTTCTTCTTTTAGACCTTTACTGGCCAGCCACGCTATGGAGTATTTGGATGCATGTGATAGAGCATTGTCCTGCATGAAAATCATGTTTTTTTTTAATGATACTGACTTCTTCCTGTACCACTGCTTGAAGATGGTGTCAGTAGGTCTGGGAGTTGAGCTTCACTCCATCCTCAACCCGAAAAGGTCCCACAAGTTCATCTTTGATGATACCAGCCCATACCAGTACCCCACCTCAACCTTGCTGGCATCTGAGTCGGAGTGGAGCTCTCTGCCTTTTACTGATCCTGCCTCGGGCCCATCCATCTGGCCCATCAAGAGTCACTCTCATTTCATCAGTCCATAAAACCTTAGAAAAATCAGTCTTAAGATATTTCTTGGCCCATTCTTGACGTTTTATCTTATGTTTCTTGTTCAAAGGTGGTCGTTTTTCAGCCTTCCTTACCTTGGCCATGTCCCTGAGTATGGTACACCTTGTGCTTTTTGATACTCCAGTAACGTTGCAGCTCTGAAATATGGCAAAACTGGTGGCAAATGGCATCTTGGCAGCTTGACGCTTGATTTTCCTCAATTCATGGGCAGTTATTTTGCACCTATTTTATCAACATGCTTCTTGCAGCCCTGTTGGCTATTTGCCATGAAACACTTGATTGTTTGGTGATCACGCTTCAAAAGTTTCAAGACTGCTGCATCCCTCTGCAAGACATTTCACAATTTTTGATTTTTCAGAGTCCGTCAAATCTTTCTTCTGACCCATTTTGCCAAAGGAAAGGAAGTTGCCTAATTATTAAGCACACCTTATATAGGGTGTTGATGTCATTAGACCACACCCCTCCTCATTACAGAGATGCAAATCACCTGATTTACATAATTGGCAGTTGGCTTTCAAGTCTATACAGCTTGGAGTAGGACAACATGTATAAAAAGGATGATGTGATCAAAATACTCATTTGCCTAATAATTCTGCACACAGTGCATACAGCTACCACGATTAGGAGTTTGTGCTTGTTTGTATTGATCTCTTTACAGGTGGCTCGAGACATATCTGGTACAGAAAGCTATAAGCTACTGCTCAAAAACTCATGAAGGAGGTGGTCTGGGTTGCTAAAGTGATTGGAAGTCAAAAAGGTTCACATTTTAAAGAAGTCATGTAGGTGATTTTGCAGTCTGTAGGGATTAGGAGACTTTCCACAGGGGTGGACATATCATTGGTGTGAAGTGGTGGCTGGGAAACCACCACGGTGCAGGGAGACTACGGTACACAAGATGAGGTGCAAACAACAAAGGGTAAATTTATTGGAAGGCAAGGAATGAAGTAGATAAGGAGGGTGCAAACAGGGGTATGCAATGGCAAAAGATAATTTACAAGAGTTTGCATTCTTTTGCTGGGCCGTCAAATAGCACGGTGCTCCAACTATTACAGGATCAATATATTTCACACTGGCAAATCCAAAAAGTGAACAAAGAATGATGCCACTCTACGTATAACCTCCCTGGCCACTACTGAACAGGCCACATGGCTGCCGTGTTCTGTCTGTTGAAGCCTACACTAAGCCCTGACATGTGAACAAACGGGAACAAACTCAGAGTAATGCTGGGGACTCAGGTCCATTCCCGGGAGTCCCCAACAGTCCTGTAGGGTGGTGCGCATGACTGTCTGGCAGATCCGTGAAACGTGGTCTTCTCCTTGCTTCAGGGTCCTGGAGGTGCACCTGGAAACTGTAAATCCCTTTCTCTGTCTCTTTGTGGCTTCTCAAAATAGCACAGGACAGCCACCTTTGCAACACCCGAAGAGTCTGTTCAATTTCACAAGTCCACTACGTCCCAGGCTGTGAGACCTTTTACACAGCTACATGCACAGCCGTTCTCAGCAGCAGCTTCCTTCTCACTCCCTCTCACAGGCTCAACTTCTCCCCTCCTCAGTCTTGGGCAGTTCATTAGCACAGTCTTTTGCAGGGGGAGCAGAACATTCCATCACATTAAGCAAGGGGCTGCTGTCTCTTAAAGTGGCAGTGTGTTTCTTACTGTCTATAACAGCACCCCCCCCTTCCCCTTCAGGTGCAACCTGTGCAGCCACACAGGGGCCCAAGAGCTCAGGGGGCCACTACCACCTCTAAAACTGTTTTAGTTATTCATTATTATGAGCTTTTGGACTGCAAAGGGCCCATATATTGTTCTTGCTCAAGGGCCGCTTCTGTCTGTGTCCACCAGTGCATTCACAGAGCAGTGGGAAGGCTTAAAGGGACGTTAAATGTAAAAATCCAGAAGGAAAAGGAGGCCACCAGCTTGGCATAAAATGAATGCTTGCTTTTAGCTCTTTAATTAATAAGATATGCTTAGGTAGAAAAACCCATCTCTCTTCATATAATATACTCTTTGGTTAAGCACCTAGAATAGGATTACACTTACCACAGTCACAGCAGATCCAGCATGATAGCCTGACCAGCGATGTACAAGTCTTGTATAATGGACTAAACAGCGTGCATAATCTGGTGCATTTGTAATAATGTGCAGGAGGAATATATGTCACCACGGAGCAGGCAGACCAACAGTAAAAGGGGAGGTTTATTTACAGGGAGAATATCTGGTGAACATATAATATAACAGAGAAAAAGCTGTAACAGGTGATATCAGAGACTGAAGAAATAACAGAAGTGCAAAACAACAGACAGTTATTCTCTTATGGGGATGAAACTTATCAGTTCCTGGAGATCTAGCTTGTAGAGATCACTCTTCTCCCACGTAGGCACCCAGGCACCAGGGGTGCTTGATGTCATCTGTCTCTGGGGTCCTAGGTATAGTCCAACTGGTGTACGGGGGGGTTAACGTGAGAGCTCAAGGGGTATGCAGATGGCGGTATCCCCCTGTATGCAGGGTTCTCCCCTCTGCTGCGGCAGCGGCGTTCCCTCACCAGGGTCAGGGGCTCTGCCTGGGACAGTCTCTCTTGGCAGGTCAGTGTCACGTATGTTCCTCGGTCACAGGGACGCGTCTCAGGATAAAGCAGGGTCTCACTGCAGGGGAGCGTCTTAAGGCACGCAGTCTGTCGGTGTGACAAAGTCTCTAACAGGAGGGGAGCGACCAGCCCTCCAGGCGGTGCAGTGACAGGCTTCTCGTACTCAGTGCTCACCGCCTGTGTCTGTGGTCCCTCAGTGTTCAGTCGCTGCGCCTGTCTCCTGTCCTCTCCTCTGTCAGCGTCCTCTCTGCTCCCGTCCCTGCGCTGCTCTGCTGAAAGCGCGCCCAATTCTCACGCTCTCCGTCCTGCCCTCTTCCTGTTCCTGGTGCTCGGGCAGTCCCCTACAGCATCCCCCGGGGAACTTAATGCCCTGCTTGATGGTTCCGGGCACAGAGCTAGGGAGGCAACTCCCCCTAGGCTCCTTCGGTGCTTCACCCCCTTACATTCCCCCTCTCTGTGAGCTCGCCATTCCACGGGCGAGAGTTTCTGGAGTTTTTGTTGACAATCGTCCAGACCTCATACAATTTGCTGCCAGATGAATTCGTCCTGATTGTAGCGTTTTGGAGGCACACCTGCTGTTGATCGCTCAGAACGTCTCAGATCAGTGGAGGTTGTGCAATCAGCCACCGGAAAAGTGGAAGTTGGAGCCTCCTCAGTTACTTCCGTCGTTTCAGGCACCAGCCCAGTTTCTGGGTCTCCCTGAAGGAGTAGAGAGTCTCCGTCTTCTTCGTCCTCAGGAACGAACACGGGTTCAGCCACCGGGGGCATCAGGACAGATGGCACCACTGGAGGATCTTGAGACAAACAGGGACGCAGCATATTCCGATGTAATGTACAAGTGGGGAGTTCTTCACCTGCTTCAGGCTGAACTTCGTAGACGGGTCCTCGCCTACCGAGCTGTCGCTTCACCCTATACGGGCTCTTCTCCCACCGACACTCCAATTTGCTGTTAGGGCGCTTCTCCCTGACAAAGACTCGATCCCCTGGTCGTAGGGCTGTCCCCTTCTGGGGAGGGACCTGAGGGTGTTCCAACCCTCGGAGGCGGTTCTGCACCAACCGTTGAATTGTCCGTAGCCGGCAATGATGTTCTCGAACCCAGGAGTACACCCCCATCCGCGGGTAGTCCTCCTCGGGCTCTAATGCCAATTCAGTCAGTCCCTTCCCGGGTCGGCCGAAGAACAGTGAATAGGGCATGAACCCTGTGGTACTGTGTGGACGGTTATTGTATGCCCACACCAATTCGGGGACGGACTCAGTCCAGCGTGCTTTCTGATCTTCTTCAAGTGTCCTCAGCATTTGGATCAGGGTGCGGTTGAATCTCTCACAAGCTCCGTTCCCCTGTGGATGGTAAGGGGTGGTCCGAGACTTATCGATTTTGTACAAGTGATGCAACTCATCCATCACCTTCCCCAGAAAGCAGGCCCCTTCATCTGAATGGATTCGCTTGGGACACCCGTATACTTGAATGAAGTGTTTACCGATAGCATGGGCCGCAGATTCGGCAGTCTGGTCCCGAGTGGGTGAGACTACAGCAAATTTGGAATAGTGATCGATCATCACCAGGCAATGTTCATAGCCCTGGTGTGCTGGGCCAATCGTCAAGTAGTCTATGGCCAGTAGCTCCATGGGGACCTCACTGTTTCTATAGCGGCTTAACTAGTTCACAATTTCGGCACTGCTGACATACTTTCTCCACGACGGTCCTCATGTGGGGGTGATAGAACAACCGTTGCAGCCACTGAAATGTTTTTTCCGCCCCGAAGTGTGCCCCCTTCTCGTGTGCTTCCTTAGCCACCCGTTCAACCAGGGACGAGGGGATGATCGTTTGCCAAATGAAGCCCAGTTCAGATTGTAGGTACACTTTCCTGTACAAGATTCCATCCCGTAACTGTAGCCGTTCCCACTGGCACACCATTTTCCACATCTCAGGGGGCATGGCTGCTCGCTTACTCTGCCTTGGCATCTATTCGGCTATGAGCCACCGCCTCAGCTGGGTTATCTCTCGATCTTCTTGCTGCATCCGGACCCACTCATCACGGGGTTGTTCCAACAAATTCTCGTGTGTACTCCCCTGAGCTGTCTCCCATGTCGCTGCCACCGTCCTGGCAGCCCCTCCAAATTCTGGAACCTCTATAGCCTCCAACTCTTCATCCCGACTGGGCGCTGGCGGGTGGTAGTTTACTCGCGAAAGGGCATCCGCATGAGTATTTTCCACTCCTCTTCTGTAGTAGATCCTGTACCGGAATTTTGCCATCCGTGCCACCCAACGTTGTTCTAAGGCCCCAAGCTTGGCTGTTTCGAGGTGGGCCAACGGATTGTTATCCGCACACACGTGTACTTCCGAGCCGGCCAGATACTCTGCAAACTTTTCAGTCATCGTCCACACAGCGCCAACAGCTCCAGCTTGAACGAGCTGTAATTTTCCGGATTTCTTTTGGAATCATGTAAGGAGCGACTGGCGTACACGATGACACGCTCCTTCCCGTCCTGCATCTGTGAGAGTACTGCCCCGCGTCCTAGTAGACTTCCATCAGTGTACAAGATGAACGGCTGGGTGAAATCAGCATAGGCCAACACCGGGGCCTCAGTCAGGGCCTTCTTCAGGGTTTGGAATGCCTTCTCCTGTTGTTCTCCCCAATGTACATTCCTGTTCTTCGCACATGAGGGTACTCCTTTCAGCAATTCGTGGAGGGGGTTTGCGATGCGGGCGAAATCCTTTACAAAGCGCCGGAAGTATCCTGTGAGTCCTAGGAACGCTCGTACATCCTTCACGGTTTTTGGGGTCGGCCACTCTTGCACCGCAGTGATCTTCTCCTGCGAGGGCTTCACTCCCTTGGCGAAGACCATATACCCCAGATAGTCAATTTGTGTGCGGAAGAGGTGGCATTTCTGGGGTTTCACCTTCAAACCAAATTTTTGTAGCCGACTCAGAACTTGCTCCAGTCTCCGGAGATGTTCTTCAACAGTGGTAGCAAATATGATTATATCATCCAGGTAAATCAGGGTGGTTTCGAAGTTCAGGTCCCCCAGACACCGTTCCATGAGACGCTGAAATGTTCCTGGGGCGTTGGCCAGCCCAAAGGGCATGCGGTCGAACTCAAATAGTCCCATCGGGAGAATGAAGGCCGTCTTGGCTCGGTCTTGTTCAGACATGGGTACTTGCCAGTACCCGCTGGCCAGGTCTAGTGTGGAAAAATATCGGGCCTTTCCCAGTGCTGACAGGGACTCCTCTATCCGTGGCAGTGGATATGAATCTCGCACTGTGCAAACGTTAAGCCGGCGGTAATCCACACAGAAACGTAGAGTTCCATCTTTTTTCCGCACCAAGACGATGGGGCCAGCCCACGGGCTCTGACTCTCACGGATTACTCCCTTCTTCAGCATCTGTGACAGCATTCCCTTAACCTCCTGATACATTTGTGGGGGTATCTGGCGATATCTCTCCCGTATCGGTGCCGCGTCCCCAGTGGGTATCTCATGGGTAATGGCCGTTGTGCGTCCAAAATCATCGTCATCCTTTGCGAACACCTCCTGGTTAGAGTTGAGCGACTTTTGTTTTTTTAGGGTCGCGTTTCGTTTCGTGAAACCCGACTTTTCCAAAAGTCGGGTCGAGCAAGATCGTCCGATTATAGGGAAAAGTCGGGGTCGTCCCGAAACACGAAACCCAATGTAAGTCAATGGGGAATAAAAGTCGGCAGTGAGAGGAGGACAGGAAACACACCTACAGTGCCCATTTGAATGCCAAAAGCATCAATTCTTCTTACTTAAGCTTGTCAACCTTAATTAACTTCATAATATAAGTTACGCACTGAAAAATGGGGGTTATTTGGCTAAAGTTGTGGGGGGGGAGGGCTGGCTGCAGGTTTTCATGTGCCCTGGGCGAAAGAGCGCCCCTTTAACACATACCACAACTCATCATGCTCCGATACGGCAGATAAATAGCGGTATAGTACAATGAAAAATACCTCACTTTTTACATCTCATGACGAGGCCCATCTATTTCTCCATACAGAATCATTGGTCCCATATAATGTTTGAAACAGTATATGATGAGCTCCACATAATGCTACAGTATATGTTGGTCCCCATGGATGAAGCCACTGTCTTATGGGCCCAAATAATGCTCCAAACATAATGGGCCACATTTCTAATGCTCTAGTGTATAATGGGCCCTGTAAATGCTGCTCCAGTGTCTGATGTCCACCTTTGGAATGTTCCAGTGTATGGTGGGCCCCATCTATCATTCTCCAGAGTATAGTGCTCCCCAAAAATTGCTGTCCCAACATTGAAAACAATCAAATAAGTCTCCTCGCTAGGGAATCCCTGTACTTGTCTGGACAGGTGCTGTAGCTTGCTTAACAGCTCGCCAGCCGTTCTCACGCCCAGTATGGATTGCACGTGATTGCACAAAGGTTAGAAAGGGTACCGTATCCCTGGATAACATGTATGGATAGCGTACACATTCAAAATATATGTCTATACAGCATGAGGCAGGCTCAGACGGTGTTAGGCCCAGTATGGATTGAACGTTATTGCACAAAGGTTAGAAAGGGTACCGTTTCCCTGGATAACATGTATGGATAGCGTACACATTCAAAATATATGTCTATACAGCATGAGGCAGGCTCAGATGGTGTTAGGCCCAGTATGGATTGCACGTCATTGCACAAAGGTTAGAAAGGGTACCGTATCCCCGGATAACATGTATGGATAGCGTACACATTCAAAATATATGTCTATACAGCATGAGGCAGGCTCAGACGGTGTTAGGCCCAGTATGGATTGCACGTGATTGCACAAAGGTTAGAAAGGGTACCGTATCCCCGGGTAACATGTATGGATAGCGTACACATTCAAAATATATGTCTATACAGCATGAGGCAGGCTCAGACGGTGTTAGGCCCAGTATGGATTGCACGTGATTGCACAAAGGTTAGAAAGGGTACCGTATCCCTGGATAACATGTATGGATAGCGTACACATTCAAAATATATGTCTATACAGCATGAGGCAGGCTCAGACGGTGTTAGGCCCAGTATGGATTGCACGTGATTGCACAAAGGTTAGAAAGGGTACCGTATCCCTGGATAACATGTATGGATAGCGTACACATTCAAAATATATGTCTCAGGAGGCAGGCTCAGACGGTGTCAGGCACAGTATGGATTTGACGGCCCAGATTACACAGCGGAGGAGCAGGGAGAGGTAAAGATTGCAAATGCTGGGGCCCTGCCCAAGCAAGGGGGGCCCACTCTTGGGCGTCGGTACTGGCACTGGGCCCCTCATAGTACAGCGGTGTGTCTGACGGCGGGTGTGCACCACCACCATCAGAGACACTTGATTGCACTATGAGGGACCCTGTGCCAGTGCCCGCGCCCAAGAGTCGGCCTACCTACCTGTCCAGGGCAACGGCACTCGCACGGTGTCGTGCGCTAGGTGGTTACCCCGGCCATGGGGGGGAGGCAGCACAGTTAGGGAGTTTTAGAAAGTGGCATATGTTGATGTTGGACATTCAGCTGATGCAAAAGGCGAAATAGGTGAAGTACCAGGAAGAGGTGGACCAAAGCAAGCCATTTTTCTGTCACCCTATGTGTCATCAGGGGAAGGTGGGACAAAATCCTTGGAAACCCATGCGTGGTTCATTTTAATGAAGGTTAGATCATCCACATTTTGGGTTGACAGACGGGTCCTTTTTTCTGTCAGGATTGATCCAGCTGCACTGAAGACTCTTTCCGATAGCACGCTTGCAGCTGGGCAAGCGAGCTCCTGTAAGGCATATTGGGCCAATTCAGGCCAGGTGTCCAGTTTAGCGGCCCAATAGTCAAAGGGGAATGACCTGTGTGGGAGAACATCGATATGGGAGGAAAAGTAGTTTGTAACCATAGTTGACAACTGCTGTCTCCTGTCACTTTCCATCGATGCAGTATTACAAGTTGTGTGAGCGGTATTTGAAAAATCAGTCCACAACATTGTCATGAAACCCCTGTCTCCAACGCCACTTCTGCTGTGTGCACCACGAACACCTCTGCCAAGCTGCCCCCGGCCCGTACGGCTCGTGTGAGAACCATCACCGCTGCTGTGTGCTGGGAATGCCTCAAGCAACCGATTTACCAGAGTTGCTTGTTTATTAGCCAATATTAGGTCAAGGTTCTCCTGTGGCATGATGTTTTGTAATTTGCCTTTATAGCGTGGATCCAGGATGCTGGCCAACCAGTAGTCGTCATCGTTCATCATTTTGGCAATGCGGGGGTCCCTTTTTTTCCCTTTTATTATTATGCAAGGCATAATCTGACATGTGGGCCAATGTTCCCGGTGTCAATGATGCACTGCGAGTGCTGGGTGGAGGAGCACTTTCTGGCAAATCCACATCCCTCCAGTCATGCACAAACCCTGTACCAGACCTTGCCACGCCAACATTTTCACTTGCCCCACGAGATGCATCCTCCTCCCCTAAGTAATCATCCCCATCATCCTCCTCCTCCTCTTCTTCCTCCACCTCGTCCAGGAGAGGTCCCTGAGCAGGCAATGGCTGAATGTCATCAAGGATTCCCTCCTCCTCTTCCTCCTCATCAACATTGGCTGCAGACGCCTGCTCCTTAAGGTGCGTCAAAGTTTGCATGAGCAGACGCATAAGTGGGATGCTCATGCTTAGGATGGCGTCGTCTGCGCTTACCAGCCGTGTGCATTCCTCAAAACACTGAAGGACTTTACAAAGGTCTTTCAGCTTCGACCACTGCACGCCTGTCAACTCCATGTCTGCTCTCAAAGTGCCTGGCCGTGTATCCTCCCACAAATGCATTATGGCCTGCCTCTGCTCGCACAGCCGCTCCACCATGTGCAGGGTGGAGTTCCACCTTGTTGCAATGTCGATAATGAGGCGGTGGTTGGGAAGGTGGAGCAATCGCTGCAGCTTCTGCATACGAACGGAGTGTACAGGCGACCGGCGGATGTGCGCGCACAGTCTTCGCACCTTCTGGAGCAGGGCTGTTAACTCCGGATAATTTTTGAGGAAGCACTGCACCACCAGGTTCAAGGTGTGAGCCAAGCAAGGTATGTGGCTGAGTTTTTAAAGGGCTATGGCTGCCACAAAATTACGGCCGTTATCACTAACTACCTTGCCTGCCTCAAGATGTACACTGCCCAGCCATGACTCAGTTTGTCGCTTCAAGTACTCGGCCAGCACCTCGGCGGTGTGTCTGTCGCCCAAACACATCATCTGCAACACAGCCTGCTGACGCTTTCCACTAGCTGCTCGATAGGGGGACACATCGTGTGCAACAGTGGCAGCTGCAGATGGAGTGCTCGTACGACTGCGCTCTGTGGACGAGCTTTCGCTTCTGGAGGAGGAGGAGGAGGAGGAGGGTCGAACGCCTACAGCCAACTGTTTCCTATACCGTGGGCTAGGCAGCACTGTCCCACCACCGCTGTCCCCTGTGGACCCTGCATCCACCACATTAACCCAGTGCGCAGTGATGGACACGTAACGGCCCTGGCCATGCCGACTGGACCATGCATCAGTTGTGAGGTGCACCTTTCCGCTCACTGACTGCTTGAGTGCATGGACAATGCGGTCTTTCACATGATGGTGGAGGGCTGGGATGGCTTTGCGAGAGAAGTGGCGACTGGGTAGGTCATAGCGTGGTACTGCATAGGCCATGAGTTCGCGGAAAGCTATGCTTTCCACCAACCGAAAGGGCATCATCTCAAACGAGATTAGTTTGGCAATGTGGGCGTTCAAACCCAGTGTACGCGGATGAGAGACTGAGTACTTTCTTGACCTACTCATAGTGTCTGGGAGGGTGAGCTGGACTTGAAAGCTGCATATGGTGGAAGTAGCGGTGGACAGGGCGGACTGAGACAGGGTTGATGATGGTGATGGAGTTGGTGTTCTTTCTGATGGCCTAGAATCAGTCTTTCGTTGATATAACAGTGGGATTCCCTGACTGCTGTGGCCTTGCAACGACACCTCAACATTTGCTGCTGTGCTAACCGGTGGGCTTACAGTGGGGGAAACAATGTAGCGTTGCTGACTACCTTCGTTGTGATCAGTTGCACATGTGGCACTTGAGGTTTGGTGTTGTGTCCACGCTTGCAAGTGCATGCTGGTTAAATGTCTAAGCATGCAACTGGTATTCAAATTTTTCAGATTTTTCCCTCGGCTAAAGGTCTTTGCGCACTTCTTACAGATAACCTTGACCTGATCATGAGGATTTTGTTCAAAAAAGTGCCACACTGCACTCTTCCTACTTTGGCAGACATTTTGCGGCCTAGCACGCTGTGATCTTTTGACCCTCTGGACAAGCTGTCCAGCAACTCTTTTGATGTTTGGAACCTGTCTTTGGAGTGCTCCGTGCCTGCCAGATAACAGCTGTTGCGATGTCGATGTCTGCTGTGGATGCTCCTCATCTGAGCTATTGGAAGCAGCACCCTCTTCCCCCAATGGATGCCAATCTGGGTCAACAACTGGGTCATCCATCACCTCCTCTTCTATGTCATGTGCACCTTTCTCTGTGTCACCGTGTATGGTGGTATAGTGTGCGGGAAGGGGCACCTGAGTCTCATCAGGGTCAAAATCTGGCTCTGTACACTGCGAGGACAATGTAGTGCTCTGAGTGAATGTACCAGCAGAATCATCCATCAGCGGCTGTGCATCAGTGCACTCCATGTCAGATTCATCTTGGCCTGGGTAATTCACCATTTGACTTGATAATCCAGGCATGGTATGTGAAAACAGCTCCATGGAGTAATCAGTAGTATGGCCTGCGTCATCCTTCAATCTTGGTTGGGGTGAAGGACACAAGGAAAGGTGTGGTTCATGAACATGAGCCTCCAATGACGACTCAGTGCTTTTACTTTTTACAACTGAAGAAGAGGAGGCGATAGAGCTGGAGGCTGAGTCAGCAATGTAAGACAAAACTTTTTCCTGATGCTCTGCCTTTAAAAGCGGTTTGCCAACTCCTAGAAAACTAAGCGTTCGAGGCCTTATGTAGCCAGACGATGACGCAGGGTCAGCACCTCCTGCATTCGGTCCTATTTTGCTCTTGCCACTACCATCAGATCCACCACCAACACCATCATTACCAGCTGCCAACCCCCGCCCAATTCCACGGCCTCTTCCACCAGCCTTCCTCATTTTTGGTAGAAATGTAGACAAAATCCAACAAACTATATAGTAATGTAAAACAAGGTACAAGGTGTCTATAGGACAGGGGAGATTTAGAATTTCTGCACACACTTTTTTACACTGGACACTTTTGGATTGTGTGAGGCCCACTGATATCTGAGCGCTATGTGACACACTCGATGGCACAGCTGCCTGTGACCAAAGTGACGAGAGGATAATGGAGATTTTGAATCTCTGCGTACACTTTTGGACACTGGACACTTGTGGATTGTGTGAGGCCCACTGATATCTGAGCGCTATGTGACACGCTCGATGGCACAGCTGCCTGTGACCAAAGTGACGAGAGGATAATGGAGATTTTGAATCTCTGCATACACTTTTGGACACTGGACACTTGTGGATTGTGTGAGGCCCACTGATATCTGAGCGCTATGTGACACGCTCGATGGCACAGCTGCCTGTGACCAAAGTGACGAGAGGATAATGGAGATTTTGAATCTCTGCGTACACTTTTGGACACTGGACACTTGTGGATTGTGTGAGGCCCACTGATATCTGAGCGCTATGTGACACGCTCAATGGCACAGCTGCCTGTGACCAAAGTGACGAGAGGATAATGGAGATTTTGAATCTCTGCGTACACTTTTGGACACTGGACACTTGTGGATTGTGTGAGGCCCACTGATATCTGAGCGCTATGTGACACGCTCGATGGCACAGCTGCCTGTGACCAAAGTGACGAGAGGATAATGGAGATTTTGAATCTCTGCGTACACTTTTGGACACTGGACACTTGTGGATTGTGTGAGGCCCACTGATATCTGAGCGCTATGTGACATGCTCGATGGCACAGCTGCCTGTGACCAAAGTGACGAGAGGATAATGGAGATTTTGAATCTCTGCGTACACTTTTGGACACTGGACACTTGTGGATTGTGTGAGGCCCACTGATATCTGAGCGCTATGTGACACGCTCGATGGCACAGCTGCCTGTGACCAAAGTGACGAGAGGATAATGGAGATTTTGAATCTCTGCGTACACTTTTGGACACTGGACACTTGTGGATTGTGTGAGGCCCACTGATATCTGAGCGCTATGTGACACGCTCGATGGCACAGCTGCCTGTGACCAAAGTGACGAGAGGATAATGGAGATTTTGAATCTCTGCGTACACTTTTGGACACTGGACACTTGTGGATTGTGTGAGGCCCACTGATATCTGAGCGCTATGTGACACGCTTGATGGCACAGCTGCCTGTGACCAAAGTGACGAGAGGATAATGGAGATTTTGAATCTCTGCGTACACTTTTGGACACTGGACACTTGTGGATTGTGTGAGGCCCACTGATATCTGAGCGCTATGTGACACGCTCGATGGCACAGCTGCCTGTGACCAAAGTGACGAGAGGATAATGGAGATTTTGAATCTCTGCATACACTTTTGGACACTGGACACTTGTGGATTGTGTGAGGCCCACTGATATCTGAGCGCTATGTGACACGCTCGATGGCACAGCTGCCTGTGACCAAAGTGACGAGAGGATAATGGAGATTTTGAATCTCTGCGTACACTTTTGGACACTGGACACTTGTGGATTGTGTGAGGCCCACTGATATCTGAGCGCTATTTGACACGCTCGATGGCACAGCTGCCTGTGACCAAAGTGACGAGAGGATAATGGAGATTTTGAATCTCTGCGTACACTTTTGGACACTGGACACTTGTGGATTGTGTGAGGCCCACTGATATCTGAGCGCTATGTGACACGCTCGATGGCACAGCTGTGACAAAAGTGACTAGAGGATAAGGGAGATTGGATTGCTTTTAAAAAAGCAGTTTGCGGAGCAGTGGGTAAACAGCAATGCCAGCGTGTCAGGAAGCCTTAAAAGGCAGCCCAACAACCAACACCACTGATACACCACAATATAGCCTCCCCTTGCACTGCACACACAGTGACTTGTGTGTTGTGCAGGCCAAATCGCTAGCAGCAGAAGCAGTTTTTTGGTCTTCTTCCCTGCCTAACGCTCTCCCTACAGAATCAGCAGCAACCTCTCCCTATACTAAGATCGGCAGAAGTAAGATGGCGGTCGGCGTGCACGCCCTTTTATACCCCCTGTGACGCCCACCAAAGCAAGCCAATCACTTGCATGCCCTTCTGAAAGATGGTGGTGACCCGTGCCTAGGTCATCACGTTGCCCACAGTGTCCGTGGATCCTGATTGGCTGAAAAAGAGCGCAAAACAAACTTTTGAAACGCGACTTTGGCGCGTAAGTCGCCGACCTCGTGGCTGACCTCATCCTAGGGTCGGGTTTCGTTTCATGAAACCCGACTTTGCCAAAAGTCGGCGACTTTTGAATTTTTTCGACCCGTTTCGCTCAACTCTACTCCTGGTACTTCCCCAGCAAGGCCTCCATCTGGGGAATTTGATGAGAGGGCATTTCTGAGAGTTTTGCCCGCATTTGCTCTAGTATCCGGCGGCCTTCTTGTAACACCCAGGGATCTGGGGCAACCTCCGATTTCACCATCACCAACCATAGGTCTTCCGCTTTAGCGGTCAACTGCACTGTTTCGGAGGGCACCAGCTCGTCTGGTATGCCTAGAATGTGGGCCAATTCTGCTCTGGGAGCCAGGGTCACATCAGTCTCCCCCAAGTTCACACAGCGCACGAGGACGGTGCTGTTTCGCACAGTGGCGAGGGTCCGTGCGACTAGCACCCCTGACGGCAATTGGTCGGCTGGGCTAGGCTCCACCTGCATCGCCGCTCCTTCTAGTGGGACTCCTGCTCGCACTTGCAGGGGAAGCAATGTCTGTCCAGGGGGTAGCACTCGATTCACAGAAGCAGGGATGAAGACTTTGCCTAGTTCCTTTCCACCACTGCAGATTTCCCGGACCCGTGCTGCCCGGATCAGTTGTTGAAAGACCTTCTCCTGTGGGGTTTGATCACTCCACTGTCGTAAGAATTGATCTGGGGTCTCGTTGAGCAGTAAGCTTCCAAGGTCTTTAAGCACGTTCATGCCCAGGGTCACAGTATGGTCCCGAGCGGCTTTTCCATCTACCAATACTACTCCTTTTCTTCCCATATCTTTTCCACAGACTTCTATGTTCAGCCACACCACCCCTGCGACTGGGATGGGTAGGTGATTGGCCACCGTAAGTCTAATGACTGGGCCCCACTCAGGTCGCAGCGCGTCTGTGAAGTGTCTACGAAAAAAATTTTCAGGCATGGTTGTCACTTTTGACCCGGTATCTACCAGGCATCGCACAGCTCTCCCGTTGATTTCGGCCCAGACCAAGGGGTACATGGAAACAAGGTTAGTGGGACTGTTTTCACTCCTCCTCTGTTCTTCTTGCTCTGGGCAGTGTCCCTCTCGCTCGGAGCCCCCTAGTTTAACGGGAGCCGCGGGGATGGTCGGCTCCGCTGGGGACACCACCGGGCAATATGACCGGGCTCTCCACAAGTATAGCATGTGAGAGGGCATCTTCTCGGGGTAGCTGAAGCTTATTTTCGGGGAACAGCTCCTCTTCCCTGCATCCGTGATTCGGGCCCCTCTGCCTGGGCCCTCCTGGAAGTCGCCATTTCCTCTCGGAACTGACTGATCTCCATCTTCAGGTCTTCCACCCATCGGGTGACTTTGTCTTCAGTGCTAGATTCCTCCCCCGCTCTGCACCTTTCCCACCGAGCCTGTCACATCCTGCTCTTGCTCACGCGTGCGTGCCTCACTACCTACTTCAGAAAAGGTCATGCCTGGATTCACCCGCAGGCGCTATCGCATAGCCTTCTTCACCATTCCGTCATGTAACCCTGTCACCATTTTGTCTCTGAGCACCACGTCTACTGCCCCTACACCTACACCATCCTTTCTTTTGATAGCAGTGTGAAGCTCTTGTAGGGCGTTCATAAACTGGGTCACGGTCTCCCCCTCTCTTTGCACCCAATGGAACAGTCACATCCGTAGTTCCCCTACATCAGTGGGGTCCCCATATGTCTCTTCTAAGATACGTAACACTTTCTGCACAGTATTTCTTTCTAGGGGGGTCTATGCATGACAGAGTCCCGTGCCTCCCCCTCTAGGGCCATCAAGGCTATCTCTGCCTATAGGGCTAGTGCCAAGGGGTGCATCCGCAGTAACCCGATTCTCTCTGTCCAGTTCCATAACATCACATTATTTCCCGTAAACATCGGCAGGTTATTCAACATGGCCCCCAAGGAGATGCTAGTCTTGGGGCCTTCCCTGACTGCTTGGTCCGCTCTGTCAGTGTCTTCACGAGACATCCTGCCGACTACGCAAAATGTAATAACGTGCAGGAGGAATGTATGTCACCACGGAGCAGGCAGACCAACAGTAAAAGGGGAGGTTTATTTACAGGGAGAATATCTGGTGAACATATAATATAACAGAGAAAATGCTGTAACAGGTGATATCAGCAGGAAGAAATAACAGAAGTGCTAAACAACATAGTTATTCTCTTATGGGGATAAAACTTATCAGTTCCTGGAGATCTTGCTTGTAGAGATCACTCTTCTCCCACGTAGGCACCCAGGCACCAGGGGTGCTGGATGTCGTCTGTCTCTGGGGTCCTAGGTATAGTCCAACTGGCGTATGGGGGGTTAACGTGAGAGCTCAAGGGGTATGCGGATGGCAGTATCTCCCTGTATGCAGGGTTCCTCCCTCTGCTGCGGCAGCGGTGTTCCCTCACCAGGGTCAGGGGCTCTGCCTGGGACAGTCTCTCTTGGCAGGTCAGTGTCATGTTACAGTATGTTCCTCGGTCACAGGGACGCGTCTCAGGATAAAACAGGGTCTCACTGCAGGGGAGCGTCTTAAGGCGCGCAGTCTGTCGGTGTGACAAAGTCTCTAACAGGAGGGGAGCGACCAGCCCTCCAGGCGGTGCAGTGACAGGCTTCTCGTACTCAGTGCTCACAGCCTGTGTCTGCGGTCCCTCAGTGTTCAGTCGCTGCGCCTGTCTCCTGTCCTCTCCTCTGTCAGCGTCCTCTCTGCTCCCGTCCCTGTGCTGCTCTGCTGAAAGCGCGCCCCATTCTCCCGCTCTCCGTCCTGCCCTCTTCCTGTTCCTGGTGCTCGCGCAGTCCCCTAAAGCATCCCCCGGGGAACCTAATGCCCTGCTCGATCGTTCCAGGCACGGAGATAGGAAGGCAACTCCCCCTCGGCTCCTTCGGTGCTTCATCCCCTTACACATTCATCCATTCCAGACCCCGAATCAGTATTGGGAGCACATGTTCCCAAGCCGAGAGATTGTTTGGTCCTGAAAAGGTTCATGAAAAAGTGCCATGGGCCAAGAATTGATGCCTTACCAGGATCTCCTAACTAGGGTTGAGCGAATTTGTTCGGATTTGGGTCAGGATATGATCGTCAGTGAATAATGTTTTTTGCAATATTTGTTGAACACAGCCGAATGTCAATAAAGTCAATGGGAGTAGATATTACCGAATATGTTCGGAAACGATCATCAAACACAAATTCAGCACGAATAGGGTACCAATATGGCATGAATATGGCAAATTCAGATTCGGCGACCGAATCGCTGAACTCTACTCCTTACCACAGCAACTTTGGTGAAGCTTAAGGGAAAAGCCACTTACTGTAGATAAAAGCCAGCCACTGTAAAAGAGTCACACCACCAGCAGAATGATGATATTTTTGCCAATTTTAATGGGGGTAGTGGTATCATTGCCTGTAGCAAGGACTTGAAAGAGGTTCTGAATGACGAATGTGATATTCATCAGACATCACAAGGTGCTCTTAAAAGACATGGACACAAGTACATCACCTAGGGACTGTTGGACTTTCACTCACAGTTCTGTGAGTTTGAATATTTGAAGGGTATAAGCAGGTGGCTCTCAGGGATCTTACATACATGTATGCAACTTTATTCTCATTTGCACGAGGAAAGACTAGAAGCAATGGGATGAAACTGAATGGGAGGAGGCACAGATTAGATATTAGAAAAAACTTTTTGACAGTTAGAGTGATCAATGAGTGGAACAGGCTGCCACGAGAAGTGGTGAGTTCTCCTTCAATGGAAGTCTTCAAACAGAGGCTGGACAGACATCTGACTGGGATGATTTAGCGAATCCTGCTTTGAGCAGGGGGTTGGACCAGATGGCCCAGGAGGTCCCTTCCAACTCTACGATTCTATGATTCTATATGATTCTAGTATTGTTTAATTTGTTGGTATATATAGCCATAAAACTGCTAATCTGTGTTATATTTTGTAAAAAAAAAAAAAACCTCCTGATTGTATATTGCAGACGCCAAATGAGAAGAAATCCAGTGTTGTGATGCAATTATAGGTGCTCGGGTAGGGAAGTGAGGTGAAGCAGGTAGATAAGTTCAAAGGACATGATTACCGCTCTTCAATATACCCACTGAAATGTCCATAATTGGTCACAAAAGGGGGATTGGTAGAAATCGGGATCCATTGTATCCATCTTGATCTGTAACCCCTGTGTCATGGCGATCAAATAACAGTGATGGGCGTGGAAGTTTCACATTTCTATTCACACCCCTAAAGTTCCTATTGGCTCATGGTTTGTGTTAGGGTCTTTTTGGGAAAACCCAAGAGTGGACCCTCTGGGTCGTGGTTCCAGAGATCCCGAGGGCGAGTGGACCAGGTGAGACCACCCCCTATACAGGGAGTGTTAGGAGCAGGCCCAAGGGAGATAGAACCACAACAGCTGGAGACAAAGGGGCGACTCAGGGCAACACGGAAAATACAAAGACGGATTGAGAGGAGGACAGGAATACAGGAACGAGAAGGGAGATTCACAGAAATGGAAATTACGGAGAAGATGTGGGACCAGAAGAACCTGGGGCTGGCGGGAGATTGATACTGCAAGAGAGAGAGTGGAGCAAAATGAGACTGGTACGAAGTAAGCTATCCTGGAATATGGAAGCACGGCAGAGGATACACAGAGGCACAAAGACACAAGGACCCACAGGACAGAGGACAGCGGGAGATACAAGAGAAAACAGATAGCTAGAGAGCTAGGGGCCTGAAGATGAAGAAAGGCGCCAGACGCACAGACACTGGCGCTAACCACGTAGATAATCAGGCGCCTTACCGGTACTGAAGTCATTCAGAAATATCCGGTTGGCGCCGCGATGACAGGGCGGAGTCACCGGGTCAGGACCTCCCAACGACACTTGCGGCAGAGGGAGCACGGTCTCGCACACGCGGACCACCTACGCTCCGAGACCCCGAGAAGACAGCCGGGGGAGGTGCGGGACAGCACCAGTGACACGCAGAGGGGCAGGGGATCGCCGGTGAGTATCGGTAGATGTGACAGTTTGGAGGGAAGCTTTCCTTTGATAGTGACCGTATTTAAATCACTATATGTGCTAATAAAGCAGAAGTCCTGAGCACACTATACAAGGCTGTGCTGTATTGATTTCTCGAGCACTCATAAAACAAATATTATAATTTGAAGATGAAAAGACATAGAAGAGAGCGCATTTTGTTCACATTCTAGTTAGACAATAAAGGTATCACTCTTAGAACACTTTTGTATTTTTGCCTTTTTGGGCATAAAAGTATTTACATAGAAAACAGGAAACATTTTTGCTTAACTTTTAACTCTTCTAACATCCTAAGAAAATGTTGCCAATATAAGAAGACGTGGTAAATGTTATTTATTAACTATTTTGTGTAGTATGACTGTTTTAAGAGTATGAAAATTCAAAGCTCAAAAATTGTGATTTTTTTTCCAGTTTTTTTGGAAACATTTTTATATTTTCATAGATAAACACACATCAAATTAACCTAAATATACTACTTTCATAAAGTACAATGTGTCAAAAAAAATTTCAAAATCACTGGTAAATATAGAAGTACTCCATAGTTATTACCACTGAAGTGACACCGGCCAGATTTGAAATATTTGGCCTAGTCAGGAAGTTGAAAACAGGCTTCTGCATTAAGGGGTAATGTCTGTAAAGCGCTGTGAAATTAATGGCGCTATATAAATAAGTAAAATAAATAAAATAAAATAATTTCAGGGTGACATATTTTTATTTATTTTTAGCTGTTAAGGACATGACAATACCGGAAAAAAGGTTTGTTATTTTAATGTTTTCATTTTTAAAGGGAAAGGGAGCGCTTTGAAAAAATTGTTTCACTTTTTATTAATTCAGCTTTCTGAGGGGACTTGAACCTGTGATCACGTGTTTTATATATTACAATACAGGTCTATATATTACAATACATCCTATATATAGCACCAACATGGCAGCCACGGTGGCCTTATCAAGTCCACACCAATAATGGCAGCCTATCAGCACCCAGCTATAACATCATTTGTGGCTGAGGGGTATCAGGAAAGGCATACTGTTGTGAGTTCATTTTCCCCTTCATTACTGAGGCCCGAGGAACTCCCTCTTCTGGTGAAGAAAGGTAGTGAGCCTGATTATCAAACACCTGAGGCTGATGATGATGACTGGCTGAGTGGAGTTACTGACTGGATATAAGGCTGCCGACGCCCTTCTGCCCTGTGGGTGATTTCTCTGTGGGATCCTTGGAGACCAGTCTGAATTCCTGCTCCTCTAAAGCTAAGTTTGCTGCTCGGCCTTTTGCTTTGGTGCTTTGACTTTGTTTTGCTTTGTTTTTCTGGATTTCTGCCATTCCCTGCTGGGGTGTGCTGAATTCATTTAGCTCTGTCTTCTGAAAATACCTGAGTGCTGATTTAGTTTTTGAAGCCTAGCTGCTTCAGGGCCTTTTTCATATCAGCTTGTTGGCTTATGTCTTTGATAGGGTTTTGGCAGATTGCAGACAGCAGCCTTCCTGTCCTTTCCTATCTAGGTAGTTTTGGGCCCCGTCTTTGCTCAGTCTATCTTTCTGTCTGTGTTAGTATTTTCATCTTGCTTCACCGTCATTATATGTTGGGGGCTGCCTATTGCTTTGGGGTCTGCTCTGGGGCAGTTTAGATTTCCCCTTTCTTTCTTTAGGCCTATGTAATTCTCCGGCTGTGATCGAGGGGTCTAGGGCATCGTAGGAACCCCCCACGGCTACTGCTAGTTGTGTTGATAGGTTCAGGGGTCTGCAATCTGATAGTTGCCAACTTCTCTGGTTTTCTGGACTTAGCTTGTATTTCTGCTTTTGCCTCCTACGGTGACTCATTCATAACAGAATCACCCGCCATACCGCAGATCCAAGGGTACTCAATAGCAGGAAAGAATTGTAAAAAAAAAAAAAAAAAAAGTGTGTATATTTTTTCCTCTATATCTCTGAGGCCGTAAGGGGAAGTTTTTTTTTCTCTCAATGGAGATAAAGCAATTGTCTGATCGTGTGGAGCAGCACGCTGCAGAAGTGCGGGGAATTTCCACCTACCTTGCTCATTCACATGCTGCTGAACCAAAGATTCCTACACCAGATGTATTTTTTGGGGATCGGTCTAAATTTTTGAATTTCAAAAATAATCGTAAATTATTTTTTGCCTTGAAGCCTAACTCGTCAGGGAGCTCCGCGCAGCAGGTTAAAATTGTCATCTCTTTGCTGCGTGGCGATCCCCAGGATTGGGCGTTTTCTTTGAAACCAGATGATCCTATTCTGACTAATGTGAACGCATTCTTTCAAGCTTTGGGGTTGTTGTATGACGAACCTAATGCCATTGATCAGGCTGAAAAGACCCTGCTGGCATTGAGCCAGGGTCGTGATTCTGCAGAATTGTACTGTCAAAAATTCCGAAAGTGGGCAGTACTTACTACCTGGAATGATAATGCCTTGGCTGCTCTCTTTCGGAAGGGGTTGTCAGAAGCCGTAAAAGATACTATGGTGGGATTTCCTGTTCCCTTTGGTCTTGACGATTCTATGTCATTAGCCATTCAGGTTGATCGGCGTTTGCGCGAACGCAAAGCTGCACGAGAGGTGTTGCCACCTGTTGATCAAATGTCTGAACCTATGCAATGTGATAGAGTTTTTTCCAGAGAGCAGTGTCAGGAGTTCAGAAGGCGTAATAAGTTGTGTTTTTTCTGTGGAGATGCCTCGCATATTATTTCTGTCTGTCCTAAACGAGAGAAACGCTTTGCACACACGTTTTCTGTTGGGGGTGTTCAACCTAAGTTTCTTCTTGCTATTACTCTGATCTGCTCCCTGTCCACATTTTCCGCCAAGGCTTTTGTGGATTCGGGAGCAGCCCTAAACCTAATGGACTTGGATTTTGCTAAACGTTGTGGATTTCCGATGACACCTCTGCAGACGCCTATCCCTTTGAGGGGGATTGATGCTACTCCTTTGGCTAAAAATAAACCCCAGTTTTGGACCCAGGTGGTAATGCGGGTCGCCCCAGACCATCAAGAAAATTGCAGATTTTTGGTGTTGCATAATCTGCATGATACTATTGTTCTGGGGTTTCCCTGGTTACAGATTCATAATCCAGTTTTGGATTGGAAATCTGTGTCTGTGGTGAGTTGGGGTTGTCGGTATGCCTTTAGTGAGGCTCCAGTGTTTTCCACCTCTCCTCAGTCGCATGATGTTCCTGATTATTTGGCGGACTTTTATGATGTATTTAGTGAGAATGAGTCTGCGTCTCTGCCTCCTCATAGGAGTTATGACTGTGCAATTGAACTGAGCCCGGGGTGTAAATTTCCCAAGGGTCGGCTCTTCATTTTATCTGTACCCGAGCACGAGGCTATGCGATCCTATATTAAGGAGGCGTTGGAGAAGGGTCATATTAGACCATCCTCGTCACCCTTAGGTGCCGTTTTTTTTTTTGTAGCCAAAAAGGATGGATCATTAAGACCTTGTATTGATTATCGTGCCCTCAACAAAATTACTGTTAAATATCAGTATCCGTTACCCCTGATTTCTGATCTATTCTCCAGAGTTAAAGGTGCTTGCTGGTTTACCAAGCTTGACCTCAGGGGGGCGTATAATCTTATTCGCATTAAGCATGGGGATGAATGGAAGACGGCGTTTAATACTCCGGAGGGACATTTTGAGTACCTGGTGATGCCTTTTGGGCTCACTAATGCCCCTTCTGTCTTCCAGTGCTTCATGAACGATATTTTCCGAGATTTTGTCGATAAATTTTTGATTATCTATCTGGATGATATTTTGATCTTCTCCAAGGATTGGGATTCTCATGTGGAACATATTTGGACTGTGTTCCGGATCTTGAGGGAGAATTCCCTGTATGTCAAAGGATCTAAATGCCTTTTTGGAGTACAGAGGATTTCTTTTTTGGGATTTATTTTGTCCCCGTCAACTATTGAAATGGACCCGGCCAAGGTACAGGCCATTCACGATTGGGTTCAGCCCACTTCTTTGAAGGCCCTCCAGAAGTTTTTGGGTTTTGCTAATTTTTATCGGAAATTTATAGCAAAATTTTCTAGTATTGCCAAGCCATTGACTGATTTGACTAAGAAGGGTGCTGATGTGTTAAATTGGTTTCCGGAGGCTGTTTCTTCCTTTCAGGAGCTGAAGCGAAGATTCACCTCCGCCTCGGTTTTGCGGCAACCTGATGTCTCACTTCCATTCCAGGTAGAGGTGGATGCTTCTGAGATTGGTGCAGGAGCTGTTTTGTCCCAAAAGGATCCTGTAACATCTAAAATGAATCCCTGTGCTTTCTTTTCCCGAAAGTTATCTCCATCTGAACGTAACTATGATGTGGGGAATAGGGAACTGTTGGCCATGAAATGGGCATTTGAGGAGTGGAGACATTGGTTGGAGGGAGCTAAGCATCAAGTCGTGGTCCTCACTGACCACAAGAATTTGATTTACCTAGAGTCGGCTAAGCGCTTGAACCCTAGACAGGCTAGGTGGGCCTTGTTTTTTACACGTTTTGATTTTGTGGTTTCTTTTCTTCCTGGAACAAAGAATGTCAAGGCAGACGCCCTCTCTAGGAGCTTCTTTGCTGATTCTCCTGTGGTGACCAAGCCTGCTACCATCTTAGGCGAAGGGGTAGTTCTTTCTGCCATTTCGCCCGATTTGAGACGTGCTCTGGAAGAGTTCCAGGAGGACAAACCTGAGCGTTGTCCCAGTGGAAAGTTGTATGTTCCTGACCAGTGGAAGAAGAGAGTGATGTCTGAAGTTCATTGCTCTGCTTTGGCTGGTCATCCAGGTATTTTTGGTACTAGAGATCTGGTGAGTCGTTTTTTTTGGTGGCCCTCCTTGTCTCGTGATGTCAGGAATTTTGTGCAGTCCTGTGGGACGTGCTCCCGGTCTAAATCGTGTTCTCGCTCTAGTGGGTTGTTGATGCCTTTGCCTGTCCCCAAGAGGCCATGGACCCATATTTCAATGGATTTCATCTCTGATATGGCTGTCTCTCAGAGGATGACTGTTATTTGGGTGATTTGTGATAGGTTCTCTAAGATGGTTCATCTTGTACCACTCCCTAAGTTGCCGTCTTCCTCTGAGTTGGTGCCCCTGTTTTTACAACAGGTGGTTCGTTTGCACGGGATTCCTGAGAACATTGTATCTGACAGAGGAGTCCAGTTTGTGTCTAGATTTTGGAGAACTTTCTGTTCCGGGCTGGGAATTCAGTTGTCCTTCTCCTCTGCTTTTCACCCTCAGACCAATGGGCAGACAGAGAGAACAAACCAGACCTTGGAGTCATATTTGAGATGTTTTATTTCTGCTGATCAGGATGATTGGGTTTCATTTTTGCCCTTGGCCGAATTTGCTTTAAATAATAGAGCTAGTTCTGCCACTTTGATGTCACCTTTTTTTTGTAACTTTGGGTTTCATCCTCGTTTTTCTTCAGGGCAGGTGGAGCCCTCTGCCTGCCCAGGTGTTGACACTGTGGTGGAGAGAATGCACCAGATCTGGGACCAAGTGGTGGATAAGTTATCTCTCTCCCAGGAAAAGGCCCAGCGGTTTTCCAACCGACATAGGACCATTGGTCCCCAGTTTAAGGTTGGTGATATGGTGTGGTTATCATCAAAAAATATTGCTATGAAGGTGGCTTCTCCTAAGTTTAAGCCTAGATTTATTGGACCTTACAAGATTGTGGAGATTATTAATCCGGTCTCTTTTCGTTTGGCTCTTCCTGTCACATTTAAAATCCATAATGTGTTCCATAAATCTTTGTTGAAGAGGTTTGTTGAACCTGTTGTTCCGGGGGTGGCACCTCCAGACCCTGTATTGGTTGAAGGTAACATGGAATATGAGGTAGAGAAAGTACTGGATTCCCGTCTGGCTAGACGGAGACTCCAGTATTTGGTTAAGTGGAAGTTTATGGTCAGGAGGATAATTACTGGGTCTCTGCCTCTGATATTCATGCCAAAAGATTGGTGCGTGCCTTTCATCGGGCGCACCCTGATCGCCCTGGTGGCGTAGTTGAGGGTTCGGTGACCCCTCCTCAAGGGGGAGGTACTGTTGTGAGTTCATTTTCCCCTTCATTACTGAGGCCCGAGGAACTCCCTCTTCTGGTGAAGAAAGGTAGTGAGCCTGATTATCAAACACCTGAGGCTGATGATGATGACTGGCTGAGTGGAGTTACTGACTGGATATAAGGCTGCCGACGCCCTTCTGCCCTGCGGGTGATTTCTCTGTGGGATCCTTGGAGACCAGTCTGAATTCCTGCTCCTCTAAAGCTAAGTTTGCTGCTCGGCCTTTTGCTTTGGTGCTTTGACTTTGTTTTGCTTTGTTTTTCTGGATTTCTGCCATTCCCTGCTGGGGTGTGCTGAATTCATTTAGCTCTGTCTTCTGAAAATACCTGAGTGCTGATTTAGTTTTTGAAGCCTAGCTGCTTCAGGGCCTTTTTCATATCAGCTTGTTGGCTTATGTCTTTGATAGGGTTTTGGCAGATTGCAGACAGCAGCCTTCCTGTCCTTTCCTATCTAGGTAGTTTTGGGCCCCGTCTTTGCTCAGTCTATCTTTCTGTCTGTGTTAGTATTTTCATCTTGCTTCACCGTCATTATATGTTGGGGGCTGCCTATTGCTTTGGGGTCTGCTCTGGGGCAGTTTAGATTTCCCCTTTCTTTCTTTAGGCCTATGTAATTCTCCAGCTGTGATCGAGGGGTCTAGGGCATCGTAGGAACCCCCCACGGCTACTGCTAGTTGTGTTGATAGGTTCAGGGGTCTGCAATCTGATAGTTGCCAACTTCTCTGGTTTTCTGGACTTAGCTTGTATTTCTGCTTTTGCCTCCTACGGTGACTCATTCATAACAGCATACCTTATGGACCCCAAAATTGCCAGGAGCATTCAAGGTGTTAAGAACAGAGACTGAAGCTAAACCGCTGCATGCAGATGCTGGCTGTATTGTACACCTAGTACCTGCCTGATATGGTGCCGTCTCAGCTCCAGGGCTACACTCCATGTACCCGTACCCATACGTTAGTAAGGCTAGTTTCACACTAGCGTTTATTTCCTGCAGCGCACGGCGCCGCTAAGCCCCGCCCCCTCCCGGCTCCCTGCCCGCCCCATCCGGTCATCGGCGCCTACTAGCGCACATGGACGCTTGCGATCTGCGCACCCTATCTTTAGCATAGGGTGCGCAGATCGTGCACTGGCCGTGCGCTAGTAGGATTTTAGAGTGCGCTGTGCACTTTTGAAGGTGCGCCGTGCACGCCAAAATACAACATGCTGCGTTCGGCGCACCTTCAAAAGTGCGCAGCGCATGCTAAAATCCTACTAGCGCATGGCCAGCGCACGATCTGCGCACCCTATGCTAAAGATAGGGTGCGCAGATCGCAAGCGTCCATGTGCGCTAGTAGGCGCCGATGACCGGATGGGGCGGGCAGGGAGCCGGGAGGGGGCGGGGCTTAGCGGCGCCGTGCGCTGCAGGAAATAAACGCTGGTGTGAAACTAGCCTAAGGGATTTAGGCGCAGTGCCTTCTTCTGAATATCATGTATCCATATATTGGCTATGCTCTAGAGCTAATTTTTACTCTTAAATACAATTATTTTATTTCATAATTCTAGAATTATTGTTCACAAGACCATACAGGTAGAAATGGAGCATTTTAGCTATGCAACTATTTTATTACTGCTGCACCACATCTAAAGATAAAGCATCTTTGCATATATAAAATATTTTACCATTTTGAGTATTCAGCTCCTAATTAAACCAATGTAGTTTTAGTATACAGCTGCATGCTTGCCTTGGGGGGGGGGGTGCGGTGTTAATAGTTACAGCAGCTTGCTTATTTAGTAGCTCCTCTCTTGACTTTATGACTTTTTTTTTTGTTATTTTCTTGCATTAAGCTCTTCCTGTAATCTTCCATCACACCCAGAACAATTACGCCTCATTTGCATATTGAATAAAACATTGTTTTTTTTCAGTAATGGAGCAGCAGATTTTTTTAAGAAGCACTCTTAAGAATTGTATTCCCCACAAACACTCCCAATAAATATTTTATTCTTTATACTTGTCCAAATATGTATGTAATAAAAAAAAAATCAAAAACAGTGTTTTCTAAGTACCTTATGTTAACTATTTAATGCCCTTTACTCAAATATATATGTAATGTAGCACAAGTACAACAAAATACTTACTGATTTCCATCTTCCAGCTCTGCTCTGGTCCTTTGACTCATATAGTCCTCAATTCCAACTCACCGGATCATACAGGCGTTTATGTGTGAACCAAAGTTGCTTCTACAATGTAAGTCTATGGAGCCATGCTATGAGGCTCGATAGACTTACATTGTAAAAGTGAATTCCGATTCAAACGCAAATCTTTTCTGTGACCTGGTGAGTTGGAACTGAAGTCATGTGAGTCAGAACAGGACTGGAAACCGGGAAGATGGAACTCGGTCTCGCACGGACTGATTCTCTTTAAAGAGTAACAAAATGTTTTGGACAAAATGTTGTATTTTTGTGTCTTTTTAATTGTCTGCAGATCGGTGGGGTCCAGGTATTGAGATGCCCTACTGATTGCTCAAAGGTCCCAGAAGAACTTCCCAGCTGAGGAGAGCTCCTGTCTATGTGCACACACAGAGCGGAGTATGACTTCGGTAAAAGTCTATGCTTCTCAGGGATCTCTGGAGCAATCTGTGGGGGTCTCAGGCCCTGACTTTCCCCACTTATTTGCAGACCACTAAAGGGTCACAAAAATAAAACATGTCCCTAACATTTAGTTAGTGTGCTTTCACACTGCGCTTTTTCTCATGTTCAGTGGTCCCGTCAGGGCTTATGTCCAAACCCCTACGCAAAACGGGATGTGATGACAAAGCTATTAACTATAATGGTCAATGTGTGCTCTGTTGGGCATCATTTTCAGGCATATACTGGAGGCCTACTACGTCTAAGTTTCCATCTCCAGTAAACGTATACGCCAGAAAATGATGCTCGGCAGGGAACACGTTGACTCTGTCAGCACCAGTATAGTCAAAGACTCCGTCAGCGTATATGCTCAAATCCCATTTTGCGGGGGGTGGGGGGGTTCGGATATAAGTGCAACAGGACCACTGAGGACGGAGAAGAACACAGTGCGAAAGGGCCCTTACTCTTTAAGGGGCAGAAAGACTATGTACATTAACAAAACCTATTAGTATCTTGTTCTTAGGAACTGTGCACTTTCCACTCACATGATGTCACTTTCAGTCAAGTTCTATCAATATTTAAACAAGTTCTTTTTTTTTTTAGTTTGTTTTCTACAGTTTCTGAAGGCTTCTGGTGAAAACAAACAAACCTTTATAACTTAGAGTGGGATGAATGAGATCCAGATGGTATTACAAAATCACATCCCTGTAAACTTGTGACTACACATCACAGGTCATTAGAGCACAAAGTATTCTCTCCTGTGCTGTTGATACAAAGACAACGGAATGTGGAGAAGATACAATATTTTTTTTTCTGAGATGGATGAAGGAGGTTTGGCTGACAGTATTTGAAGCGCACAGTGGACCAGTGGGCTACACTTGAATAGGTCACTGGCTTGGGTACCCTGTGGTTGACATTTTTTGGGGACTCTGAAAAATTATTTAGCAATTCTCCAACAGTAGTAGAGGTATAGTACTATACAATCCACACTATAGCTTCTACACAAAAAGTACAGAAAAAGTTGTTTTATGTCAGTCAGTAAGTAATGTAAAGTCCCCCTTTTAGTGTCATCATACACATACCAGTATTGTCTGAAAACTGTGCAAAAACTTAAGCAATTTGCAATAAAACCCAAAGAGCATCTGCAGCAGTTGCAGTGTGTATTATATTGGTTGCAACTCTTACAGAACCTTACAATACATTCATGAACCACATCTGAGAGCAGCATAATGTATGGAAAGAGATCCTGATTCCAGTGATGTTTCATTTAGTTTAGAGGGTGCAACAGGTGTGATCGAATCAGCGTTTTTAGATATAAAGCTCAGAAAGCTAACCCCATCTACACCAGGCTCCCTGTATACATTGTATATTGATAGTAAGCTGCTAATCAATGCTGGCTACGTGGTTGGACCAGGAGGCACTATGCAGCTAGTGTGGCAGTGATAATCTACTAATGAAACACTCATTGTATTGAAACAACAGCACACAGCCTAATAAGTGACACATCCCTGAAATCAGTGTCTCAGCCCCTACTTCATGCTGCTCTCAGATTGCATAGCAAAAACTCACTGACAAGTTACCTTTTACTATTACAGACCTTCTTTTTGAAATTGAAGAAAATGTTATCAGGTCAATCAGGATATACACTCTACAATATAAATACAGTATAAAATATAAAAAGTGGAATGTGATGTGTAATTTTTGCTTTCTTTTTTGTTAACATTCCTATCTATATCATGACTGATGACAAAGTCAACGAGATCTAATCATTAGCTGAACAGTAAAGTTTGGGGTCCGTGCACAGACCCTGAACACTGACTTCTCCCAAAACAAAGCTTGTTGAAACCAGATATAGCACTGCAACCAGATGTGGCAGAGATGAGGCATGTCGCGGGACATCAACATTATGGATTATCGGCTGACAGATGAGGATTACTTTGATTTTTTATTTTTATGTTAATAAATGGGGATAAAAGGGGATTTGTCGGGGTGTGTTTTGCTTAGTTAAAGGACTTTCCTCTGTGAGTCTCTTTATTACTTTTCACTATGGGGTTAGTAATAAATAAATTATAGAAAAAACAATGTAGGGTCACTCCGTTTTTGATAACCAGCCAAGCTAAAGCAGACAGTTGGCTGATATTAATAGTCTGGTAAAGGGCTATGGATATTGGCCCCCTTCCAGACTAATAAATCAGCCTTCTAGCTGCCCCATAAATGCCGCATCCATTAAATATGTAATTTCTGGATCTTTGCCTGGCTCTTCCCATGCATGGAGGACCCCTCACCATTTTTTTCTATTATTTATTTATTAGGTAAATACATATACAGTAAGCTACACATGCACTTCACTAATTATCTCACTGGCACATTTCTCACTATGCACAGGCACCGGTTGGTAAATAGTCTCATTAGGGTATGTCTGCTTTCGCTCCTATCAGCAACACCAAGTGTATGCTGATGAGAATAGTAGACAGCCGACACCTGACCAGCGGTATCCTTTTCACTGCCGGTCACAGCTGCTGGCTCACATGCTGTCATTTGTGTGACAGCGTGGGAACCGCAGTGCTGTGACCAGTGCTAACATCAGTAAGGTTACCGCTGATCAGGGCCGATGTTTCCAGCGTTGTCACGCAGATGACAGAGTGGGAACCGTTGTTTATTTGGGCCTCTCATTCATTTGTATGGGGTCCGTGTTTAAGTTCGAATTCGGGTACCGTTCTGGTACCCGGGCAGAACTTTTTTTTTATAAAGTCCACCTGTCCACCCATCCCTATTAATCATTGAAATATAGCTATTTAATTTCTATTTCAAAATAAGTGAAGTGTAAAATAATTTTGGGAGTTTTCGGTGATACATTTGCCAACATCTAGTTGTAATAAAACCTCAAAATTATTTTTCAGTTATTCCCTTAATATTTCATGTCTCCATTGAATCAGAATTTTAAACTGAATGTATGGTAAAATGACTTAAACAAGTTAAATTGCTTAATTGTTTTTACACCAAAACATTTTTTATAAAAAATAATGTTTTGTTTGTTAGTTAGTTACGTTGCATAAAAAAGCTTTAAAAAAGAACTTTTCACATTGGCTACTAGAGCAGTAAAAAATTACAGATACTGTATGTCTTGCATTCTTTCTTCTAGAGTTTAATTAACTAGTAGCATCAAAACTGGTTGTGGGAATTTAACCTAATAAATCTATTTTTGCTGCGCAAATAACAGTGTCTTACAGTTCTCCACTAAAGTGGATGGGTTTTATAGAAATCTCATGCCCACTGTGCTTTTTTATGCAGTATAACCTGACCAGTGGTGCCTGTTTCAAATCCACAACATGTTGTCATTCTCTCTTGCAAATATGCTGACTTTTACTTTGGGGAAAAAAGTAATCAGTCAGCCACCAATTGTGCAAGTTCTCCCACTTAAAAAGATGAGAGAGGCCTGTAATTGACATCATAGGTAGACCACAACTATGAGAGTCAATATGAAACAAATCCAGAAAATCGCCTTGTCTGATTTGGCAATATTTATTTTTCAAATTATGGTGGAAAATAAGTATTTGGTCACCTAAAAACATGCAAGATTTCTGTAACTTCTTCTTTAAGAGGCTCCTGTTGTGAGTTCATTTTCCCCTTCACCATTGAGGTCTGATGAACTCCCTCTTCTGGTGAAGGAAGGTAGTGAGGCTGATTACCAAGCATCTGGGCAGGATGATGATGACTGGGTGACGGGAATCGCTGACTGGATATAAGGCAGCCGACGCCCTTCTGCCTTGCTGGTGATCTCTCTGAGGGATTCTAGGAGACCAGTCTGATTCCTGCTCCTCAAAAGATAAGTTTTCTGCTCTGCCTTTTGCATTTGTGTTTTGGTTTTGTTTTTCCTTGTTTTTCTGGATTTCTGCCATTCCCTGCTGGGGTGTGCTGAATTCCTTTTTGCTCTGTCTTCAGAAGATACCTGAGTGCTGATATAGTCTTTTTGAAGCCTAGCGTCTTCAGGGCTTTTTTCCCTATCAGCTGTTGGCTCTTGTTTTGATAGGGTTTTGGCGGATTACAGACAGCAGCTTTTCTATCCTGTCCTATGTAGTTAGCTTGGGCCCCATCTTTTGCTCAGCCTATCTTTCTATCTGTGTGAGTGTTTTTTCATCTTGCTTCACCGTCATTATATGTTGGGGGCTGCCTATTGCTTTGGGGTCTGCTCTGGGGCAGTTTAGATTTCCCTTTCTGTCTTTAGGCCTATGTAGTTCTCCGGCTGTGATCGAGGGGTCTAGGGCACCGTAGGAACCCCCCACGGCTACTGCTAGTTGTTGTTGATAGGTTCACTTCTCTGGTTTTCTGGACTTAGCTAGTATTTCTGTTTTTGCCTCCTACGGTGACTCATTCATAACAGGCTCCTCTGTCCTCCACTCATTACCTGTAGTAATGGCATCTTTTTGAACTTGTTATCAGTATAAAAGACACCTGTCCACAACCTCAAACAGTCACACTCCAAACTCCACTATGGTGAAGACCAAAGAGCTGTCAAAGGACACAAGAAACAAAATTGTAGCCCTGCACCAGTCTGGGAAGACTGAATCTGCAATAGGCAAGCAGCTTGGTGTGATGAAATCAACTGTGGGTTCAATAATAAGAAAATGGAAGACATACACGACCACTGATAATCTCCCTCGATCTGGGGCTCCAAGCAAGATCTCACCCTGTGGGGTCATAATGATCACAAGAACAGTGATCAAAAATCCCAGAACCACACGGGGACCTAGTGAATGATCTGCATAGAGCTGGGACCACCGTAAGAAAAGCTACCATCAGTAACACACTACGCTGCCAGGGACTCAAATCCTGCAATGCCAGACGTGTCCCCCTGCTTAAGCCAGTACATCAACAAAAGTTAATCCCTTGTAGGAGATGCAAAACATAAGCAAGAAGTATGTCTAACTACTCCAATCAAACAATGATTTCCTAGAAGTATACATAAATCAAATTATAGCATCTAGATCAAATTCAATAATGCTGTTCTACACAAACAAAGAGAACATATAAAAAGAGCCAGTACATGTTCGGGCCTGTCTGAAGTTTCAATTATCCAGAAGAGTATTGGGAGAAAGTCATATGGTCTGATGAAACCAAATTAGAAGTGTTTGGTAGAAACAAAACTCGTTGTGTTTGGAGGAGAAAGAATGCTGTGTTGCATCCAAAGACCACCATACCTACTGTGAAGCATGGGGGTGGCAAAATCATGCTTTGAAGCTGTTTCTCTGCAAAGAGACCAGGACAACTGATCCGTGTACATGACAGAATGAATGTGGCCATGTATCGTGAGATTTTGAGTGTAAACCTTTCTTCCATCAGCAAGGGCATTGAAGATGAAACGTGGATGGGTCTTTCAGCATGATAATGATGCCAAGCACACCGCCAGGGCAACGTAGGAGAGGCTTCGTAAGATGCATATGGAGGTCCTGGAGTGGCCTAGCCAGTCTCCAGATCTCAACCCCATAGAAAACCTTTGGAGGGAGTTGAAAGTGTGTTTTGCCCAGTGACAGGCCCAAAACATCACTGCTCTAGACGAGATCTACATGGAGGAATGGGCCACCATACCACCAACAGTGTATGCCAACCTTGTGAAGACCAAATACTTATTTTCTACCATAATTTGCAAAATAAATCTTGCCGAATCAGACAAGGTGATTTTCCGGATTTGGCTTCTCATTTTGACTCTCATAGTTGTGGTCTACCTATGATGTCAATTACAGGCCTCTCTCATCTTTTTAAGTGGGAGAACTTGCACAATTGGTGGCTGACTAAATACTTTTTTTCTCCACTGTTTGTGCGAATGTTCCCCATAGAATTGCATTAGATGTGGAAAATCCTCGGGTAAAAATATATGTAGTCTGCACATGTTGTAGATTTGAAACAAATACCACATGTCAGTTTACAAAGTATATGAAAAAAAGTACAGTGGGAGTGAGAGTTTCTATAAATCCCATCCACTATGCTGGAACTGTAAGATGGCAGATTTTTGAAGCAGGGAAAATTTGCAGCATCAAAAAACTCCTGGGCACACAGCGTAAAGAAATATTTCAGGTACTTTTCTTTGCGTACTTACCATCAGTATAGTCATTGTTTAATTATATCCCACTTTTGCTACACTTATACCTTTTTCTCTCCTTCAATATAGGAAATTGAGTCATATGATGTCAAGTAAGAATAACATTTCAATTCATGAGCTAAAATCTACCCACCAAAGTCACCATCTATCAAAACCCTCTTGACAGTCGTCAGATGCCTATCCTCACTATATTGCTCCACCTTCCCTGCCTTTCTGTACAGTCTCCCATGCAGCTAAAGATGTAACTGATGACTTATGGAGCCGTCTAAACAAATCCCTGTTCTTGCTGCTTATAGTAACCAATCACAGTGCAGCTTTCATTTTGTATTCTTCTCATGAAAAACAAAAGCTGCTCTCTGATTGGCCAATATCAGCAGTATTCTTTACTATTCTAACATAGCCTACACTGCACTATACTGTATAAATACATTAAAATAGCTGGAGTGCATCTTTAAAAGGAATCTGTCACCAGGGTTTGCTATCTCATCTCATAGCAGCATAATATAGGAAAAGAGGCCCTGATTCCAACAATGTATCACTGAGTTTACTGGGTGCAGAAGTTGTGACACAATCAGAATTTTTAGACATAACAAGTAGCTTAGCTCAGAAAGCTAACCAACAGCTTGTTGTGTACATTGTCTATTGACAGTGAGCTGCTTATCTGAGGAAGGGTGTGGTGGGATGACCTACAGGAGCTGCAGTCCAGGCAGTGATAATCTCCCGGTGATAAAACAGTCATTGTATGAAAGCAACAGCACACAGCCTAATAAGTGAGACCCTGATATCTGTGTCCCAGCCCTTACATGAGGCTGTCCTCTGATTAAATAGCAAAAACCTTCTGATAGATTCCGTTTAAGTACAAAATTCACTATATTGTTAATTAAGCGATGAAAACTCTGAGATTCAATGCAGATGAGTACAATCTCTTCTAACAACCAAAACTAAAAATATCAGGTACAATGTAATCAGTATGGTTTCCATCAATCAGGCCTTCTCTGGTGAAATGCACAAACCAGCAGGGAACTTTGATGCCATTCTTGGGGTCTTTTCGGTAGTCTTTTTGTACACCCCTAAAAGTAAAACACATTAATAATAAATCAGTATACATAATAATGTCAGCAATAATGGTGAAGAAAATATATGTAAAATAGAGATATACTGTTTATTTATAGTTAAACAGAAACTTTCATTTCAATAAACTTAGACTATTCTCGTGCAAAATTACAAAGTGCTTTATTTACCCAAGATTACGATTGCATTCCAAAACAAATCACTACAATGTGCCAGCCATCAAAGTTTTTTCTTTACTTCTACCTATATCGTTTTGTCTTCCTCATCCTTATAGCAGCAGAGTTAGGGCCCCATCACACATAGTGACTCACCAGCGATCCCGACAACGATATGAACTTGTCAGGATCGCTGGTGAGTCGCTACATGATCGCTGGTGAGCTGCCAAACAGACAGCTTCACCAGCAATCAGCACCAGCGACGAAGAGCGCTCGGGTCGCTGTGTACCTTAGATACCAGCGGGCTGCTGCAGGGAGCTCGTATTCAAGGTAAACAGCGGGTTTCTAAGCTCCCTGCACCAGCGCGCTGGTATAAAAGGCACACTGCGGGTTTCTAAGTGCCGCGCTGCACTAAGAAACCACTGTTTACCTTGGATACGAGCTGGGAGCTCGCTGATCGTTGCTCTCCCGCCTGCCACAAGCAGCGATGCGTGCTGGCCAGCAGGAGACCAACGATCAAAAAAAAGTCCAGGGCTTTTGAGCACGATCAGTGATACCCGGCAGGGGGGCGGTCGCTGATAGTTGTCACACACAGCGATCTCCATTTCCATAAATGAAAAGTTTCCCCATACAGGATCCCATCAGGCATGTGTCAGTGCATCTAGATTGCTCTCATTGGGAAAAACAAGATAATCTTGTGGTTATGATGAATTTTAATGGGTAACAAAAATAAAATAAATGATGTTAAAAAGCAATCTTTCGAGATTCTTAGGCCTCTTCCCTCAGGCATAGTTTTTCTGGACTATTTGCAGTGCACCACATTACATCACACTACCAGGAAGCAGAGGTTAATTACCTGCACCCTGGCGTCATGAACGCTCACTTTTTTTGTCACTGCCATAGCGAAGTGGCAACGCCCATCACATATGAAAGATACCTATTTCAATGCCATCTGCTGCAGCGTTATGCAGAAATTTGGGTTTTAATAATATGCAAATTAGGTGTGCAAATGCACTAGTGCATGTATCAGTGCACTTCTAGCATGTGGCACCTCTTAGCCTTTATTGATCTGGTGCTGCCCTCCACTTCTTGACTGACTGCAGAGACAGAAGAAGATGGCAACAGCAGTGCACTTGCAGACCTAATATCACTATCAATACATGCTGAATTTAGGTGATATGGACGACGCTGGAATAGGTATCTTTCATAATGCTTTTCATTGCCCCGTCCAACACCACCACCATTGCTTGCGCACAGGTAGTGTTCATTTTAAGACCATGAACTGAAGAGACTTCATTGTTGAGAATCTCAAGTTCAGTCAGAGATTTACCAGCAGATCTGGATCAACTGATTGCCTACTTTGGTTGTATTTAACTGTAAATATTCCTTACCTTGTCCCATTCAGCAACTTGTCCTTCACCTTCATTGTTGCATCTGGTTACTCTGGATTATTAGCTTCATGAATGTTGTCAATTTCATAATTGATTCCATGAAAAAATTGTCCTTAAAAAGTCAAGACATTGAAAGTTGGTTTACTGAATACAAAAATGTGCAAACATGTTTATGGCTGGGTAAGTGCAGACACTTTGGATAGGTGAGCACGATCCTGTCCTTGTTTAGCCCCGGTATTGAACATTTGTTCAAGTTATCAAATCCTTTAATCAATCAAATTTTTGGCGAAAATGCTAAATTGCAACATCAGAGTGATTTCAAAGCATCATGAAAATAAAAAAGGTTAGATGATCAATGAAAGTCATTTAATTGGACAAAAGAAAAGCTTACCATAAATAAAATATCAATGTTAGTTCTCGTCAGGTATGTGTGAGCCCAGTATTTGTACAGAATGCCCGGGCGGACATTATTTGTGCGAGATCACATGACTGACCCTATGTTTAGTTCTCATGTAGTTAGTTAACTTAGCAGCAATATATAGGTCTAATCCAAAGCATATATCATTCTATTGTGTGGACACAATGGTCTAATACATTGGTATAAGTGCATCCAGACGGTCATATAAATCCATCTGAGATCAGAACGCAGTGCACGGACTGGCTTTTCCACCCCATGCATGACAGCTGAATATGTGGCTATGCCGCTGTCATGCTCAAGTCAGGAACCCGCTGGTCAGTTCAAATATTACGATCCAAATAAAGAAAAACAGGCAGGTGGTTTCTAACTACCTGCCTGTTTTAACTCATCGCCAGCTCAGTGTGGTCACTGACAGCTCCTACCGGTGATTCAGCTGCCCAACGTCAAGAGAGGAGATCTTCTGTACTGCCCTATCAATCGGTGTCACTGCCAGTGTCATGCTGATTAACTGCAGGGAGCTGACTGTCAATCAGCATGACATCAGCAGAAGAGATGGGCGGACACTGGGATGTTAGAGTCCGGCGGGTTACAAGAAGTTTTGGTTTGGGTACCAGAACAGTACCTGGATCTGAACCTGAACTCGGACTCCATTCACTTGAATGGGAGACCCGAACATCCAGTGTTTGCTACGCTGTCATGTGCATGACAGCGCAGCAAACTCCGCTTCTGATCCACAGTGAAATCCTCTTCGCTGGTTAGAGAGATGGTTCCCACGCTGTCAAAAGACAGTGTGAGTGCTCAGCTGTGATCAGAGGTATAAAGTTTATCTCCGGTCACTGGTCTCAGTGGATGGGACTACAGCTCCCATCATCCGACACCTGCTGCTGCTTATAACAGCGAAAGCAGGAGCGGAGCTTGGGTGTATTTATTAGCCGACACCTAATGAGAGTTTTTCTCACGGTGCTAGCGGGGATCTCACTGAGGTCACCGTAGTTCAGCCCAGCTGAGAACTCATCCTCAGTGACCGGAGGTAACCTCGATGAAGTCAACGCTGGTCACTGAGGTTGCGCTTGCAGCAGTTCAGTAACCAGTGGTTCTTAACTGTTTATCCCCAGACATGGATTATGGCATGGGACACAACAACGGAGAGTTGAGGCATATTGTTGTTTTTTTATTTTTGTTTTATTATAGGAGAATAAGGGCTTTGGTGGAATAAGGGGTTATACTCACCTAATTGTGCTTGTTATTTTTAAATAAAAAAGTAAAAGTGTGTTTTGCTTTATTTCTAATAAAGGACTTTATTCTGGCTGTGTCTTTATTTACCATATAACTATAGGATTAGTAATGGATAGGTGTCTCATAGACGCCTCTCCATTACTAAGCCGTGGGCTTGATGTCACCTGACAATAAAAATGTGACATCAACATCACAAATATTAACCCAAATTGTGACCGCTACAGGGCAAGTGGGAAGAGCCGGGCGAAGCTCCAGAATTGGCACATCTAATAGATGCGCCTTTTCTGGAAGGTTGCGGGCTATTATTTTTAGGCTGGGGGGAAAATACTAGCCCCCAGCTGTCTGCTTTAGCAAGGCTGGTTGTCAAAAATGGGAGGACCCCAAGCAATTTAAATTATTTATTCAAATAATTAAAAAACAGCGTGGGGATCCCTCTAATCTTGGTAATCAACTTTTCTGAAGCTGATAGCTGAGGGTTGTAGCCCCCAGCTTGCGTTTTGCCTGGCTGGTTATCAAAAATACAGGGGAACCCAAGCCGTTTTATTTTTTAAATTTATTTAAAGTGCATGAGTCGGCTAATGCTTACTCCCATCAGCCGCTCCTGCTATTGCTGTTATTCGCGGTAGCAGGTGTCGGATGATGGAAGCAGTAGTCCCATCCGCTGACGATCAGAAGAGGTGTTTTCTGCGCTGTCATGCACATGAAAACGTGACAAACACTCGATGTTCGGGCAGCCGAACCCGGACAGTAATACGGACTTCCTGGTGAAGTTTGTGTTTGGTGTCCGTGCCTGAACAGTAGGTGTTCGGTACAGATGCTGAACTTTACTGTTTTGGTTCGCCCATCTCTAATCAGCAATAACACCTCATCAACAGAGCAGAGAAGAAGAGGAGCCGTTGTTCAGTCGATGTGACATCAGCGTATGTTGCAGAATCACTGTCAGGAGTGACTGCTCTGTGCCAGCAGAGATCTGGGCAAAACAGGCAGGTGAGTAGGCATTTGGCAATGATTTTTACAGTTCATATCTGACATGTAAAAATAACCCAAGGTAATAGGATTTTCAATTGCCCAGAAATCTTTAGCTGCAAAAGGATTAAACAATGACATGTTGAGTGAAAGCCGGATACATATTTGCCTTGTTCAAATGACGCAACACGCTAATAAACTCTGAGAGTCACAGTATATACTGTATAATATAGGAACAAAGTTTACCTAGCAGTCCATGGACTCCTTCAGAAAATGTATGATCATCCAATGTGTAAAAACCTACGAAATCCCTGTGTAGAGGATGACCTTTCTACACTTTATGCAGAATAATGATAAATGTCGCTCCTTCTCTGAATGAAAAGGTCACATTACTTCTTTTGTTGACTTCCAGATTAAACCTGGAAGAGAATAAATGCAGAAATATTTATTCAGATTCTTTACTATAGATAACCGATTCACACAAAAAGGTAAATAGGTACAAGTAAATCATAAATGCTACAAGAAAAAAGTACCATTATTATTTATGAAATGTGTTTAAAACATATATTCCATAATATAAAAACACACAAACACACATATATATATATATATATACTGTATGTGTATATATATATATATATATATTTATATATATTTACATATATATATACTGTATGTGTATATATATATATATATATATATATATATATTTACAGTTTATCTATCGTCTATCCCCTGAAAATATATCAAACACAAGAGCGGTCATATGTGGTAATATAAGAAATGGGATCATGTAATCAATAAATAATTCATAAACCGACATAAGAGCATAATAATAGTGAACATACCGTAATCAAAGCATATCTATATATATAATCGTCTTATCATGTCTGTCTGTCTGTCTGTAACCGAAATCCCGCCGCACTGACTGCACAGCTGTTTGTAACGGTAAGCTGCGACTGCCGCTGATTGGTCGAGGCCTGGCGCGACCAATCAGCGGCAGGCGCAATCGGGTGCAGCGCTCAATCGGGCACAGCGCATCTGTAAAAAATAGAATTAAAATTAAAAAGGTTATACTCACCTTCTGACGGCGTCCGATCTCCACTCCACGCGCCCGGCCTCGCGGTCCCAATTATGCCTTGCGCCTTAGACTGGAGATGACGTCACTCTTGTGAGAGCGAGATGTCATCAGTGGTGTTTCGCACAATGCATTACTGGGACCGCGAGGCCGGGCGCGTGGAGTGGAGATCGCGGGCCGTCGGAAGGTGAGCATATAACTATTTTTTATTTTAACAGAGGATAGGGGGGTGAGGGTGACCATGCATACCAGGATAGGGGGGTGAGGTTGACCATGCATACCATGAAAGGGGGGTGATGGGACCATGCATACCAGTAAAGGGGGGGACCATGAATACCAGCAAAGGAGGGGAGGGGGACCATGCATACCAGCAAAGGGGGGGAGGGGGACCATGCATACCAGGAAAGGGGGGTGAGGGTGACCATGCATACCAGGAAAGGGGGGTGAGGGTGACCATGCATACCAGCAAAGGGGGTGAGGGGACCATGCATACCAGTAAAGGGGGATGAGGGGACCATGCATACCAGCAAAGGAGGGGGGAGGGGGACCATGCATACCAGCAAAGGGGGAGGGGACCATGCATACCAGCAAAAGGGGGTGAGGGTGACCATGCATACCAGGATAGGGGGGTGAGGTTGACCATGCATTCCAGGATAGGAGGGTGAGTGTGATCATGCATACCAGCAAAGGGGGGTGAGGGTGACCATGCATACCAGGATAGGGGGGTGAGGTTGACCATGCATTCCAGGATAGGAGGGTGAGTGTGGTCATGCATACCAGCAAAGGGGGGTGAGGGGACCATGCATACCAGCAAAGAGGGGTGACCATGCATACCAGGATAGGGGGGTGAGGTTGACCATGCATACCAGGATAGGGGTTGAGGTTGACCATGCATACCGCATACCAGGAAAGGGGGGTGAGGGTGACCATGCATACCAGGATAGGGGGTGAGGGTGACCATGCATACCAGCAAAGGGGGGTGAGGAGACCATGCATACCAGCAAAGAGGGGGGACCATGCATACCAGTAAAGGGGGTTAGGGGACCATGCATACCAGGATAGGGGGGGAGGTTGACCATGCATACCAGGATAGGGGGGTGAGGTTGACCATGCATACCAGGATAGTAGGGTGAGGGTGACCCTGCATACCAGGATAGGAGGGTGAGGGTGACCATGCATACCAGGATAGGGGGGTGAGGGTGACCATGCATACCAAGATAGGGGGGTGAGGTTGACTATGCATACCAGGAAAGGGGGGTGAGGGTGACCATGCATACCAGAATAGGGGTGAGGTTGACCATGCATACCAGGAAAGGGGGGTGAGGGTGACCATGCATACCAGGATGGGGGGTGAGGGTGACCATGCATACCAGGAAAGGGGGGTGAGGTTGACCATGCATACCAGGAAAGGGGGGTGAGGTTGACCATGCACCCCAGGAAAGGGGGGTGAGGGTGACCATGCATACCAGAATAGGGGGTGAGGTTGACCATGCATACCAGGAAAGGGGGGTGAGAGTGATCATGCATACCAGGATAGGGAGGTGAGGGTGACCATGCATACCAGGATTGGAGGGTGAGGGGACCATGCATACCAGGATTTGGGGGTGAGGGGACCATGCATACCAGCAAAGGGGGGTGAGGAGACCATGCATACCAGCAAAGAGGGGGGACCATGCATACCAGTAAAGGGGGTTAGGGGACCATGCATACCAGGATAGGGGGGTGAGGTTGACCATGCATACCAGGATAGGGGGGTGAGGTTGACCATGCATACCAGGATAGGAGGGTGAGGGTGACCCTGCATACCAGGATAGGAGGGTGAGGGTGACCATGCATACCAGGACAGGGGGGTGAGGGTGACCATGCATACCAAGATAGGGGGGTGAGGTTGACCATGCATACCAGGAAAGGGGGGTGAGGGTGACCATGCATACCAGAATAGGGGGTGAGGTTGACCATGCATACCAGGAAACGGGGGTGAGGGTGACCATGCATACCAGGATGGGGGGTGAGGGTGACCATGCATACCAGGAAAGGGGGGTGAGGTTGACCATGCACCCCAGGAAAGGGGGGTGAGGGTGACCATGCATACCAGAATAGGGGGTGAGGTTGACCATGCATACCAGGAAAGGGGGGTGAGAGTGACCATGCATACCAGGATAGGGAGGTGAGGGTGACCATGCATACCAGGATTGGAGGGTGAGGGGACCATGCATACCAGGATTGGGGGGTGAGGGGACCATGCATACCAGGATTGGGGGGTGAGGGGACCATGCATATCAGGATTGGGGGGTGAGGGGACCATGCTTACCAGGATTGGGGGGTGAGGGGACCATGCATATCAGGATTGGGGGGTGAGGGGACCATGCATTCCAGGATTGGAGGGTGAGGGGACCATGCTTACCAGGATTGGGGGGTGAGGGGACCATGCATATCAGGATTGGGGGGTGAGGGGACCATGCATATCAGGATTGGGGCATGAGGGGACTATGCATACCAGTAAAGGGGGTTTCGGGGACCATGCATGCCAGGAAAGGGTGTGAGGGGGATCATGCATACCAGGAAAGGGGGGTGAGGGGACCATGCTTACCAGGAAAGAGGGGTGAGAGGACCATGCATTCCTGGTTTGGAGGGTGAGGGGACTATGGTTACCAGGATTTGGGGGGTGAGGGGTACCATGCATATCATGATTGAGGGGTGAGGGGACCATGCATATCAGGATTGGGGCGTGAGGGGACCATGCATACCAGGATAGGGGGAGGGGTACCATGCACATCAGAATTGGGGGGTGAGAGGACCATGTATATCAGGATTGGGGGGTGCATTATTGCATTATTATTAAAACTTCATAAATAAACTAGATGTGTATTTTCTGAAGGAAGTACAGATAGTGGTTTGAAATGGTGCCTGGGCTGCCCCTTTAAGAAAGACTTGGCTGCTGCCCCTGCAAGACTTTCAACTCAGGATCCATTTTAAATGTGGGTGCCTCTCAGGGGCCACTTTGGCCTCAGGGTCTGATTTGGTGTGTGGGGCACCTCAGGATCCGATTCGGTGGCCTGGGCTCCTCAGGATTTGAATTAGTGGCTGGGATTCCTCAGGGTCCGATTTTGTGGCTGGGGCCCCTTAGGGTCCGATTTTGTGGATGGGCCGCTCAGGGTCCAATTTTTTGGCCGGGGCCCTTCAGGTTCCGATTTTGTGGCCGGGGCCCCTCAGGGTCCGATTTTGTGGGTGGGGCCCCTCAGGGTCCGATTTTGTGGCCGGGGCCCCTCAGGGTCCGATTTTGTGGTTGGGGCCCCTCAGGGTCTGATTTTGTGGCCGGGGGTCTACTCAGGGTCCAATTTTGTGGGTGGGGCCCCTTAGGGTCCGATTTTGTGGATGGGCCGCTCAGGGTCCGATTTTGTGGCCGGGGCCCTTCAGGTTCTGATTTTGTGGCCGGGGCCCCTCAGGGTCCGATTTTGTGGGTGGGGCCCCTCAGGGTCCGATTTTGTGGCCGGGGCCCCTCAGGGTCCGATTTTGTGGTTGGGGCCCCTCAGGGTCTGATTTTGTGGCCGGGTCTACTCAGGGTCCGATTTTGTGGGTGGGGCCCCTTAGGGTCTGATTTTGTGGGTGGAGCCCCCTGGGTCCATTTTGGTGGGCGGGGCCACTCTGGGTCCAATTTGGTGGGCAGGGCCCCTCAGGGTATGATTTGGTGTGCGGGGCCCCTCGGGGTCTGATTTGGTGGGCGGGGCCCCTCGGGGTCTGATTTGGTGGGCGGGGCTCCTCAGAGTCCGATTTGGTGGGCGTGGCCTCTCTCGGTCCGATTTAGTGGGTAGTGCCCCTCAGGGTCCGATTTGGTGGGCGGGGCCCCTCAGGGTCCGATTTTGTGGCCGGGGCCCCTTAGGGTCCGATTTTGTGGCTGGGGCCCCTTAGGGTCCGATTTTGTGGATGGGCCGCTCAGGGTCCGATTTTGTGGCCGGGGCCCTTCAGGTTCCGATTTTGTGGCCGGGGCCCCTCAGGGTCCGATTTTGTGGGTGGGGCCCCTCAGGGTCCGATTTTGTGGCCGGGGCCCCTCAGGGTCCGATTTTGTGGTTGGGGCCCCTCAGGGTCTGATTTTGTGGCCGGGTCTACTCAGGGTCCGATTTTGTGGCTGGGGCCCCTTAGGGTCCGATTTTATGGATGGGCCGCTCAGGGTCCGATTTTGTGGCCGGGGCCCTTCAGGTTCCGATTTTGTGGCCGGGGCCCCTCAGGGTCCGATTTTGTGGGTGGGGCCCCTCAGGGTCCAATTTTGTGGCCGGGGCCCCTCAGGGTCCGATTTTGTGGTTGGGGCCCCTCAGGGTCTGATTTTGTGGCCGGGTCTACTCAGGGTCCGATTTTGTGGGTGGGGCCCCTTAGGGTCTGATTTTGTGGGTGGAGCCCCCTGGGTCCATTTTGGTGGGCGGGGCCACTCTGGGTCTGATTTGGTGGGCGGGGCCCCTCAGAGTCCGATTTGGTGGGCGTGGCCTCTCTCGGTCCGATTTAGTGGGTAGTGCCCCTCAGGGTCCGATTTGGTGGGCGGGGCCCCTCAGGGTCCGATTTGGTGGCCGGGGCCCCTCAGGGTCCGATTTTGTGGCTGGGATCCCTCAGGGTCCGATTTTGTGGCCGGGACCCCTCAGGGTCCGATTTTGTGGCCGGGGCCCCTCAGGGTCCGATTTTGTGGCCGGGGCCCCTCAGGGTCCGATTTTGTGGCCGGGGCCCCTCAGGGTCCGATTTTGTGGCCGGAGCCCCTCAGGGCCCGATTTTGTGGCTGGGGCCCCTTAGGGTCCGATTTTGTGGATGGGCCGCTCAGGGTCCGATTTTGTGGCCGGGGCCCTTCAGGATCCGATTTTGTGGGCGGGGCCCCTCAGGGTCCGATTTTGTGGGTGGGGCCCCTCAGGGTCCGATTTTGTGGCCGGGGCCCCTCAGGGTCCGATTTTGTGGTTGGGGCCCCTCAGGGTCTGATTTTGTGGCCGGGGGTCTACTCAGGGTCCGATTTTGTGGGTGGGGCCCCTTAGGGTCCGATTTTGTGGATGGGCCGCTCAGGGTCCGATTTTGTGGCCGGGGCCCTTCAGGTTCCGATTTTGTGGCCGGGGCCCCTCAGGGTCCGATTTTGTGGGTGGGGCACCTCAGGGTCCGATTTTGTGGCCGGGGCCCCTCAGGGTCCGATTTTGTGGTTGGGGCCCCTCAGGGTCTGATTTTGTGGCCGGGTCTACTCAGGGTCCGATTTTGTGGGTGGGGCCCCTTAGGGTCTGATTTTGTGGGTGGAGCCCCCTGGGTCCATTTTGGTGGGCGGGGCCACTCTGGGTCTGATTTGGTGGGCGGGGCCCCTCAGGGTCTGATTAGGTGGGCGGGGCCCCTCGGGGTCTGATTTGGTGGGCGGGGCCCCTCGGGGTCTGATTTGGTGGGCGGGGCTCCTCAGAGTCCGATTTGGTGGGCGTGGCCTCTCTCGGTCCGATTTAGTGGGTAGTGCCCCTCAGGGTCCGATTTGGTGGGCGGGGCCCCTCAGGGTCCGATTTGGTGGCCGGGGCCCCTCAGGGTCCGATTTTGTGGCTGGGATCCCTCAGGGTCCGATTTTGTGGCCGGGACCCCTCAGGGTCCGATTTTGTGGCCGGGGCCCCTCAGGGTCCGATTTTGTGGCCGGGGCCCCTCAGGGTCCGATTTTGTGGCCGGGGACCCTCAGGGTCCGATTTTGTGGCCGGGGCCCCTCAGGGTCCGATTTTGTGGCTGGGGCCCCTCAGAGTCCGATTTGGTTTGCGGGGCCCCTCAGGGTCCAATTTTGTGGGTGGGGCCCCTCAAGGTTCGATTTTGTGGCCGGGGTCTCTCAGGGTCCGATTTTGTGGCCGGGGCCCCTCAGGGTCCGATTTTGGGGTTGGGGCCCCTCAGGGTCCGATTTTGTGGTTGGGGGCGCTCAGGGTCCGATTTTGTGGGTGGAGCCCCTCAGGGTCCGATTTTGTGGCTGGGGCCCCTCAGGGTCCGATTTTGTGGCTGGGGCCCCTCAGGGTCCGATTTTGTTGGTTGGGCCCCTCAGGATCTGATTTTGAGGGTGGGGTCCCTCAGGGTCCGATTTTGTGGCCGGGGCCCCTCAGGGTCCGATTTTGTGGTTGGGGCCCCTCAGGGTCTGATTTTGTGGCCGGGTCTACTCAGGGTCCGATTTTGAGGGCGGGGCCCCTCAGGGTCCGATTTGGTGGGCGGGGCCCCCAGGGTCCAATTTTGTGGGTGGGGCCACTCTGGGTTCGATTTTGTGGCCGGGGTCTCTCAGGGTCCGATTTTGTGGTTGGGGCCCCTCAGGGTCCGATTTTGTGGTTGGGGCCCCTCAGGGTCCGATTTTGTGGTTGGGGCCCCTCAGGGTTCAATTTTGTAGGTGGGGTCCCTCAGGGTCCGATTTTGTGGCCGGGGCCCCTCAGGGTCCGATTTTGCGGCCGGGGCCGGTCAGGGTCTGATTTTGTGGCCGGGGCCACTCTGGGTCCGATTTGGTGGGCGGGGCCACTCTGGGTCCGATTTGGATGCCAGGGTTGCTCAGCCTCCTTTTTGTAGGCCAGGGTCTATCAGCCTCCGATTTGGAGCCTTGGGTCACTCAGCTTTCGATTTGGCGCGCCGGCCCTTTAAGACTCATTTTGGTGCGCCAGCTCTTTAAGAATCACTTTGGCGCGTCGGCCCTTTAAGAGCCAGGGTGGCTCACTGGGCTTCTAAATCCACTTTGGCGCACACATTCTCTCTCAGGGGCATGTGTCATATGATGAAGCTAGATTTGCATTTGTGCTGTGGGTTTTGCTTTAAGAGCTGATATTATGTGGCAGAAGCTCTGTCTTGGAGAGGTCATGTGACGTTCGTAGGCGTTGGCATAGTAACTGAGTCTGCCTGCGCATATCAATGAGCTCAACTGCCATTTCAATCGCCTCAGGGCACGTTTTAAGCTTCCCATTGAAAAGCATTGGAGACAGTGCATTCCAATGACGGGAAAAAAAATTTTCAAACGCAAATTGCGCAAAAACTACAAATCCGATCGACACGAAAAATACTTAGCACATCTCTCATGGACGCTGGCTTCGAAACGACACCTCAACGGAGTCTGTGCGTGTAGCGGTTCGGGCTGTATTAATTGCGGAAATCAACTTAATAATAATAATAATAATAAGAAGAAGAAGAACTAGATGTGTATTTCCTGAAGGAAGTACAGATAGTGGTTTGAAATGGTGCCCGGGCTGCCCCTTTAAGAGAGACTTGCCTGCTGCCCCTGCAAGACTTTCAACTCAGGATCCGTTTTAACTGTGGGTGCCTCTCAGGGGCCACTTTGGCCTCAGGGTCCGATTTTGTGGGTGGGACCCCTCAGGGCCCGATTTTGTCGGTGGAGCCCCTCTGGGTCCGATTTTGTGGCCGGGGCACCTCAGGGTCCGATTTTGTGGGTGGGGCCCCTTAGGGACCGATTTGGTGGACGGGGCCACTCAGGGTCCGATTTGGTGGGCGGGGCCACTCAGGGTCCAATTTGGTGGGCGGGGCCACTCAGGGTCCGATTTGGTGGGCGGGGCCCCTCAGAGTTCAATTTGGTCAGCAGGGCCCCTCAGGGTCCGATTTTGTGGATGGGGCCTTTCAGAATCCGATTTAGTGGGCGGGGCCCCTCAGGGTCTGAATTGGTGGGCGGGGCCCCCTCAGGGTCTGATTTGGTGGGCGGGGCTCCTCAGGGTTCGATTTGATGGGCGGGGCCCCTCAGGGTTCGATTTCATGGGCGGGGCCCCTCAGGGTCAGATTTGGTGGGCGGGGCCCCTCAGGGTCCGATTTGGTGGGCGGGGCCACTCTGGGTCTGATTTGGTGGGCGGGGCCACTCTGGGTCCGATTTGGTGGGCGGGGCCCTTCAGGGTCCAATTTGGTGGGCGGGGACACTGAGTGATTTTGTGGGTTGGCCCCCTCAGGGTCCGACTTTGTGGCCGGGGCCCCTCAGGGTCTGATTTTGTGGCCGGTGCCTCTCAGGGTCCGATTTTGTGGTTGGGGCCCCTCAGGGTCCGATTTTGTGTCCGGAGCCTCTCAGGGTCCGATTTTGTGTTTGGGGCCCCTCAGGATCTGATTTTGTGGCCAGGGCCCCTCAGGGTCCGATTTTGTGGCCGGGGCCCCTCAGGGTCCAATTTTGTGGGTGGGGCCCCTCAGGGTCCAATTTTGTGGGTGGGGCCCCTCAGGGTCCAATTTTGTGGGTGGGGCCCCTCAGGGTCCAATTTTGTGGGTGGGGCCCCTCAGGGTCCAATTTTGTGGGTGGGGCCCATCAGGGTCCGATTTTGTGGTTGGGGCCCCTCAGGGTTCAATTTTGTGGTTGGGGCCCCTCAGGGTCCAATTTTGTGGGTGGGGCCCCTCAGGGTCCAATTTTGTGGGTGGGGCCCCTCAGGGTCCAATTTTGTGGTTGGGGCCCCTCAGGGTTCAATTTTGTGGTTGGGGCCCCTCAGGATCCAATTTTGTGACCGGGGCCCTCAGGGTCTGATTTTGTGGGTGGGGCCCCTCAGGGTCCGATATTGTGGTTGGGGCCCCTCAGGATCCGATTTTGTGGGTGGGGCCCCTCAGGATCCGATTTTGTGGTTGGGGCCCCTCAGGGTTCAATTTTGTAGGCGGGGCCCCTCAGGGTCCGATTTTGTGGCCGGGGCCCCTCAGGGTCCGATTTTGTGGCCGGGGCCCCTCAGGGTCCGATTTTGTGGTTGGGGCCCCTCAGGGTCCGATTTTGTGGGTGGGGCCCCTCAGGGTCCGATTTTGTGAGTGGGGCCCCTCAGGGTCCGATGTTGTGGCCAGGTCCCCTCAGGGTCTGATTTTGTGGCCGAATCCCCTCAGGGTCCGATTTTTTGGGTGGGGCCCCTCAGGGTCCGATTTTGTGGCCGGGGCCCCTCAGGGTCCGATTTTGTGGGTGGGGCCCCTTAGGGTCCGATTTTGTGGGTGGGGCCCCTCAGGGTCCAATTTGGTGGGTGGGGCCACTCTGGGTCTGATTTGGTGGGCGGGGCCACTCTGGGTCCAATGTGGATGCCAGGGTGGCTCAGCCTCTTTTTTGTAGGCCGGGTCTATCAGCCTCCGATTTGGAGCCTTGGGTCACTCAGCTTTCGATTTGGCACGCCGGCCCTTTAAGACTCATTTTGGTGCGCCAGCTCTTTAAGAATCACTTTGGCGCGTTGGCCCTTTAAGAGCCAGGGTGGCTCAATGGGCTTCTAAATCCACTTTGGCGCACATTCTCTCTCAGGGGCATACATCATGTGATGAAGCTAGATTTGCATTTGTGCTGTGGGTTTTGCTTTAAGAGCTGATATTATGTGGCAGAAGCTCTGTCTTGGAGAGGTCATGTGACGTTCGTAGGCGTTGGCATAGTAACTGGGTCTGCCTGCGCATATCAATGAGCTTAACTGCCATTTCAATCACCTCAGGGCATGTTTTGTCTATAGCAAAATTTCCCCATTCAAATGCATTGAGACAGTGCATTCCAATGACGGGAAAAAAAATTTTCAAACGCAAATTGCGCAAAAACTACAAATCCAATCGACACGAAAAATACTTAGCACACCTCTCATGGACGCTGGCTTCGAAACGACACCTCAACGGAGTCTGTGCGTGTAGCGGTTCGGGCCGCATTAATTGCGGAAATCAACTGGAAAATAAGAAGAAGAATAAGATAGCAGCGTTCGGATTACAATATAGTGGTTTTTCAAACCACTATAACTAGATGTGTATTTCCTGAAGGAAGTACAGATAGTGGTTTGAAATGGTGCCCGGCCTGCCCCTTTAAGAGAGACTTGCCTGCTGCCCCTGCAAGACTTTCAACTCAGGATCCGTTTTAACTGTGGGTGCCTCTCAGGGGCCACTTTGGCCTCAGGGTCCGATTTTGTGGGTGGGACCCCTCAGGGCCCGATTTTGTGGGTGGGGCCCCTCTGGGTCTGATTTTGTGGCCGGGGCACCTCAGGGTCCGATTTTGTGGGTGGGGCCACTCAGGGTCCGATTTGGTGGGCAGGGCCACTCAGGGTCCAATTTGGTGGGCGGGTCCACTCAGGGTCCGATTTGGTGAGTGGGGCCCCTCAGAGTTCAATTTGGTCAGCGGGGCCCCTCAGGGTCCGATTTTGTGGTTGGGGCCTTTCAGAATCCGATTTAGTGGGCCGGGCCCCTCAGGGTCCGAATTGGTGGGCGGGGCCCCTCAGGGTCTGATTTGGTGGGCGGGCCCCCTCAGGGTCCGATTTGGTGGGCAGGGCCCCTCAGGGTCCGATTTGGTGGGCGGGGCCCCTCAGGGTCCAATTTGGTGGGCGGGGCCACTCTGGGTCTGATTTGGTGGGCGGGGCCACTCTGGGTCTGATTTGGTGGGCGGGGCACTTCAAGGTCCAATTTGGTGGGCGGGGACACTGAGTGATTTTGTGGGTTGGGCCCCTCAGGGTCCGATTTTGTGACCGGGGCCCCTCAGGGTCCGATTTTGTGGCCGGTGCCTCTCAGGGTCCGATTTTGTGGTTGGGGCCCCTCAGGGTCCGATTTTGTGTCCGGAGCCTCTCAGGGTCCGATTTTGTGGTTGGGGCCCCTCAGGATCTGATTTTGTGGCCGGGGCCCCTCAGGGTCCGATTTTGTGGCCGGGGCCCCTCAGGGTCCAATTTTGTGGGTGGGGACCCTCAGGGTCCAGTTTTTTGGCCGGGGCCCCTCAGGGTCCAATTTTGTGGGTGGGGCCCCTCAGGGTCCAATTTTGTGGGTGGGGCCCCTCAGGGTCCAATTTTGTGGTTGGGGCCCCTCAGGGTTCAATTTTGTGGTTGGGGCCCCTCAGGATCCAATTTTGTGACCGGGGCCCTCAGGGTCTGATTTTGTGGGTGGGGCCCCTCAGGGTCTGATATTGTGGTTGGGGCCCCTCAGGATCCGATTTTGTGGGTGGGGCCCCTCAGGATCCGATTTTGTGGTTGGGGCCCCTCAGGGTTCAATTTTGTAGGCGGGGCCCCTCAGGCTCCGATTTTGTGGCCGGGGCCCCTCAGGGTCCGATTTTGTGGCCGGGGCCCCTCAGGGTCCGATTTTGTGGCCGGGGCCCCTCAGGGTCCGATTTTGTGGTTGGAGCCCCTCAGGGTCCGATTTTGTGGGTGGGGCCCCTCAGGGTCCGATTTTGTGAGTGGGGCCCCTCAGGGTCCGATGTTGTGGCCGGGTCCCCTCAGGGTCTGATGTTGTGGCCGGATCCCCTCAGGGTCCGATTTTGTGGGTGGGGCCCCTCAGGGTCCGATTTTGTGGCCGGGGCCCCTCAGGGTCCGATTTTGTGGGTGGGGCCCCTTAGGGTCCGATTTTGTGGGTGGGGCCCCTCAGGGTCCAATTTGGTGGGTGGGGCCACTCTGGGTCTGATTTGGTGGGCGGGGCCACTCTGGGTCCAATTTGGATGCCAGGGTGGCTCAGTCTCCTTTTTGTAGGCCGGGTCTATCAGCCTCCGATTTGGAGCCTTGGGTCACTCAGCTTTCGATTTGGCACGCCGGCCCTTTAAGACTCATTTTGGTGCGCCAGCTCTTTAAGAATCACTTTGGCGCGTCGGCCCTTTAAGAGCCAGGGTGGCTCAATGGGCTTCTAAATCCACTTTGGCGCACATTCTCTCTCAGGGGCATACGTCATGTGATGAAGCTAGATTTGCATTTGTGCTGTGGGTTTTGCTTTAAGAGCTGATATTATGTGGCAGAAGCTCTGTCTTGGAGAGGTCATGTGACGTTCGTAGGCGTTGGCATAGTAACTGAGTCTGCCTGCGCATATCAATGAGCTTAACTGCCATTTCAATCGCCTCAGGGCATGTTTTGTCTATAGCAAAATTTCCCCATTCAAATGCATTGAGACAGTGCATTCCAATGACGGGAAAAAAAATTTTCAAACGCAAATTGCGCAAAAACTACAAATCCGATCGACACGAAAAATACTTAGCACACCTCTCATGGACGCTGGCTTCGAAACGACACCTCAACGGAGTCTGTGCGTGTAGCGGTTCGGGCCGCATTAATTGCAGAAATCAACTGGAAAAGAAGAAGAAGAAGAACTAGATGTGTATTTCCTGAAGGAAGTACAGATAGTGGTTTGAAATGGTGCCCGGGCTGCCCCTTTAAGAGAGACTTGCTTGCTGCCTCTGCAAGACTTTCAACTCAGGATCCGTTTTAACTGTGAGTGCCTCTCAGGGGCCACTTTGGCCTCAGGGTCTGATTTGGTGGGTGGGGCGCCTCAGGATCTGATTCCTTGCCCTGGGCTACTCAGGGCTTGAATTGTTGGTGGGGATCCCTCAGGCTCCTATTTTGTGGGTGTGGCCCCTCAGGGTCCGATTTTGTGGGTGGGGCCCCTCAGGGTCCGATTTTGTGGGTGGGGCCCCTCAGGGTCTGATTTTGTGGCCGGATACCCTCAGGGTCCGATTTTGTGGGTGGGGATTTGGAGGCCGGGGTGGCTCAGCCTCCGGTTTGGAGGCCGGGGTGGCTCAGCCTCCGGTTTGGAGGCCGGGGTCGATCAGCCTCCGGTTTGGAGGCCGGGGTCGATCAGCCTCCGGTTTGGAGGCCGGGGTCGATCAGCCTCCGATTTGGAGGCCGGGGTGGCTCAGCTTTCGATTTGGCGTGTCGGCCCTTTAAGACTCAGGGTCTGATTTTGTGGCTGGATCCCCTCAGGGTCCGATTTGGTGGGTGGGGCCCCTCAGGGTCCGATTTGGTGGGTGGGGCCCCTCAGGGTCCGATTTGGTGGGCGGGATCTATCAGAGTCCGATTTGGTGGGCGGGGCCCCTCAGGGTCCAATTTGGTTGGCGGGGACCCTCGGGGTCCGATTTGGTGGGCGGGGCCCCTCAGAGTTCAATTTGGTCAGCAGGGACCCTCAGGGTCCGATTTTGTGGCCGGGGCCAGTCAGGGTCCGATTTTGTGGCCGGGGCCCGTCAGGGTCCGATTTTGTGGCCGGGGCCCGTCAGGGTCCGATTTTGTGGTTGGGGCCCCTCAGGGTTCGATTTTGTGGGTAGGGCCCCTCAGGGTCCGATTTTGTGGGTAGGGCCCCTCAGGGTCCGATGTTGTGGCCGGATCCCTTCAGGGTCCGATTTTGTGGGTGGGGCCCCTCAGGGTCCAATTTTGTGGCCGGGGCCCCTCAGGGTCCAATTTTGTGGGTGGGGCCCCTTAGGGTCCGATTTTGTGGGTGGGGCCCCTCAGGGTACAATTAGGTGGGCGGGGCCACTCTGGGTCTGATTTGGTGGGCGGGGCCACTCTGGGTCCGATATTTGGTGGGCGGGGCCACTCTGGGTCCGATTTGGTGGGCGGGGCCCCTCAGGGTCCAATTTGGTTGGCGGGGACCCTCGGGGTCCGATATGGTGGGCGGGATCCCTCGGGGTCCGATTTGGTGGGCAGGGCCACTCTAGGTCTGATTTGGTGGGCGGGGCCACTCTAGGTCTGATTTGGTGGGCGGGGCCACTCTGGGTCCCATTAGGTGGGCGGGGCCCCTCAGGGTCCCATTTGGTGGGCGGGGCCCCTCAGGGTCCCATTTGGTGGGCGGGGCCCCTCAGGGTCCCATTAGTTGGGCGGGGCCCCTCAGGGTCCCATTTGGTGGGCGGGGCCCCTCAGGGTCCCATTTGGTGGGCGGGGCCCCTCAGGGTCCCATTTGGTGGGCGGGGCCACTTTGGGTCCGATTTGGTGGACGGGGCCATTCAGGGTCCAATTTGGTGGGCGGGGACACTGAGTCTGATTTTATGGGTTGGGCCCCTCAGGGTCCGACTTTGTGGCCGGGGCCCCTCAGGGTCTGATTTTGTGGCTGGGGCCCCTCAGGGTCCGATTTTGTGGGTGGGGCCCCTCAGGGTCTGATTTTGTGGCTGGGGCCCCTTAGGGTCCGATTTTGTGGTTGGGGCCTTTCAGAATTCGATTTGGTGGGCGGGGCCCCTCAGGGTCCCATTAGGTGGGCGGGGCCCCTCAGGGTCCCATTAGTTGGGCGGGGCCCCTCAGGGTCCCATTTGGTGGGCGGGGCCCCTCAGGGTCCCATTTGGTGGGCGGGGCCCCTCAGGGTCCCATTTGGTGGGCGGGGCCACTTTGGGTCCGATTTGGTGGACGGGGCCATTCAGGGTCCAATTTGGTGGGCGGGGACACTGAGTCTGATTTTATGGGTTGGGCCCCTCAGGGTCTGACTTTGTGGCCGGGGCCCCTCAGGGTCTGATTTTGTGGCTGGGGCCCCTCAGGGTCCGATTTTGTGGGTGGGGCCCCTCAGGGTCTGATTTTGTGGCTGGGGCCCCTCAGGGTCTGATTTTGTGGCTGGGGCCCCTCAGGTTCCGATTTTGTGACTGGGGCCCCTCAGGGTCCGATTTTGTGACTGGGGCCCCTCATGGTCCGATTTTGTGGCTGGGGCCCCTCAGGGTCTGGATTTGTGGGTGGGGCCCATTAGGGTCCGATTTTGTGGGTGGGGCCCCTCAGGGTCCGATTTTGTGGCTGGGGCCCCTCATGGTCTGATTTTGTGGCTGTGGCCCCTCAGGGTCTGATTTTGAGGGTGGGGCCCCTCAGGGTCTAATTTGGTGGGCGGGGCCCCTCAGGGTCCGATTTTGAGGGTGGGGCCCCTCAGGGTCCGATTTTGTGGCTGGGGCCCCTCAGGGTCTGATTTTGTGGGTGGGGCCCATCAGGGTCCGATTCTGTGGGTGGGGCCCCTCAGGGTCCGATTTTGTGACCGGGGACCCTCAGGGTCTGATTTTGTGGGTGGGGACCCTCAGGGTCCGATTTTGTGGCTGGGGCCCCTCATGGTCTGATTTTGTGGCTGTGGCCCCTCAGGGTCTGATTTTGTGGCTGGGGTCCCTCAGGGTCTGATTTTGTGGATGGGGCCCCTCAGGGTCCGATTTTGTGGCCGTGGCCCCTTACGGTCTGATTTTGTGACTGAGGTCCCTCTGGGTTCGATTTTGTGGCTGGGGCCCCTCATGGTCTGATTTTGTGGCTGTGGCCCCTCAGGGTCTGATTTTGAGGGTGGGGCCCCTCAGGGTCTAATTTGGTGGGCGGGGCCCCTCAGGGTCCGATTTTGTGGGTGGGGCCCCTCAGGGTCCGATTTTGTGGCTGGGGCCCCTCAGGGTCTGATTTTGTGGCTGGGGTCCCTCAGGGTCTGATTTTGTGGTTGGGGCCCCTCAGGGTCCGATTTTGTGGCCGGGGTCTCTCAGGGTCCGATTTTGTGGCTGGGGCCCCTCAGGGTCTGGATTTGTGGGTGGGGCCCATTAGGGTCCGATCTTGTGGGTGGGGCCCCTCAGGGTCCGATTTTGTGGCTGGGGCCCCTCATGGTCTGATTTTGTGGCTGTGGCCCCTCAGGGTCTGATTTTGAGGGTGGGGTCCCTCAGGGTCTGATTTTGTGACCGGGGACCCTCAGGGTCTGATTTTGTGGGTGGGGCCCCTCATGGTCTGATTTTGTGGCTGTGGCCCCTCAGGGTCTGATTCTGTGGCTGGGGTCCCTCAGGGTCCGATTTTGTGGCCGTGGCCCCTTAGGGTCTGATTTTGTGACTGAGGTCCCTCTGGGTTCGATTTTGTGGCTGGGGCCCCTCAGGGTCTGATTTTGAGGGTGGGGCCCCTCAGGGTCTAATTTGGTGGGCAGGGCCCCTCAGGGTCCGATTTTGTGGGTGGGACCCCTCAGGGTCCAATTTTGTGGCTGGGGCCCCTCAGGGTCCGATTTGGTGGGCGGAGCACCTCAGGGTCTGATTTGGTGGGTGGGGCCCCTCAGGGTCCGATTTGGAGGCCGGGGTGGCTCAGCCTCCGATTTGGAGCCTGGGGTCACTCAGCTTTCGATTTAGCACGCTGGCCCTTTAAGACTTATTTCGGTACGCCGGCCCCTTAAGAATCACTTTGGCGCGTCAGCCCTTTAAGAGCCAGTTTGGCGCACTGGGCTTCTAAATCCACTTTGGCGCACATTCTCAGGGGCATGCATCATGTGATGAAGCCAGATTTGCATTTGTGCTGTGGGTTTCGCTTTAAGTGCAGAAATTATCTGCCAGAAACTGTGTACTGGAAAGGTCATGTGACGTTCGTAGGCGTTGGCATAGTAACTGGGTGTGCTTACGCATATCAATGAGCATAACTGCCATTTCAATCGCCTCAGGGCATGTTTTGTCTGTGGCAACATTTCCCCATTGAATTGCATTGAGGAAAATGTTTTTTCAAACGCAAATTGCGCAAAAACTACAAATCCGATCGACACGAAAATTACTTAGCACACCTCTCATGGACGCTGGCTTCGAAACGACACCTCAACGGAGTCTGTGCGTGTAGCGATTTGGACCGCATTAATTGCGGAAATCAACTGAATAATAAGAATAAGTTAGCAGCGTACGGATTACAACATTAATACTAGATGTGTATTTCCTGAAGGAAGTACAGATAGTGGTTTGAAATGGTGCCCGGGCTGCCTCTTTAAGAGAGACTTGCCTGCTGCCCCTGCAAGACTTTCAACTCAGGATACGATTTAACTGTGGGTGCCTCTCAGGGGCCACTTTGGCCTCATGGTCTGATTTTGTGGGTGGGGCCCCTCAGGGCCTGATTTTGTGGGTGGGGCCCCTCAGGGTCCGATTTTTTTGGGTGGGGCCTCTCAGGGTCCGATTTTGTGGCCGGGGCCACTCAGGGTCCGATTTGGTGGCCGGGGCCCCTCAGGGTCCGATTTTGTGTCAGGGGCCCCTCAGGGTCCGATTTTGTGGTTGGGTCCGATTTTGTGGTTGGGGCCCCTCAGGGTCCGATTTTGTGGCCGCGGCCCCTCAGGGTCTGATTTTGTGGCCGCGGCCCCTCAGGGTCCGATTTTGTGGCAGGGGCCCCTCTGGGTCCGATTTTGTGGGTGGGGCCCCTCTGGGTCCAATTTGGTGGGCGGGACCACTCTGGGTCCAATTTGGTGGGCGGGGCCTCTCAGGGTCCGATTTTGTGGTTGGGTCCCCTCAGGGTCCGATTTTGTGGTTGGGGCCCCTCAGGGTCCGATTTTGTGGCCGGGGCCTATCAGGGTCCAATTTTGTGACTGGGGCCCATCAGGGTCCGATTTTGTGGCCGCGGCCCCTCAGGGTCTGATTTTGTGGCAGGGGCCCCTCTGGGTCCAATTTGGTGGGCGGGACCACTCTGGGTCCGATTTGGTGGGCGGGGCCTCTCAGGGTCCGATTTGGTGGGCGGGGACCCACAGGGTCCGATTTGGTGGGCGGGGCCACTCTGGGTAAGATTTGGAGGCTGGGGTCGCTCAGCCTCCAATTTGGAGGCCGGGGTCGTTGAGCTTCCGATTTGGAGGCCGAGGTCAAAAAGCCTCTGATTTGGAGGCCGGGGTCGATGAGACTCCGATTTGGAGGCCGGGGTGGCTCAGCCTCCGATTTGGAGGCCGGGGTGGCTCAGCCTCCGATTTGGAGGCCGGGGTGGCTCAGCCTCCGATTTGGAGGCCGGGGTGGCTCAGCCTCCGATTTGGAGGCCGGGGTGGCTCAGCCTCCGATTTGGAGGCCGGGGTGGCTCAGCCTCCTATTTGGAGACAGGGGTGGCTCAGCCTCCGATTTGGAGGCCGGGGTCGATCAGCCTCCGATTTGGAGGCCGGGGTGGCTCAGCCTCCTATTTGGAGGCCGGGGTGGCTCAGCCTCCTATTTGGAGGCCGGGGTGACTCAGCCTCCTATTTGGAGGCCGGGGTGGATCAGCCTCCTATTTGGAGGCCGGGGTGGCTCAGCCTCCGATTTGAAGGCCTGGGTCGATCAGCCTCCGATTTGGAGGCCGGGGTGGATCAGCCTCCGATTTGGAGGCCGGGGTGGATCAGCCTCCGATTTGGAGGCCGGGGTGGCTCAGCCTCCGATTTGGAGGCCGGGGTCGATCAGCCTCCGATTTTTAGGCCGGGGTGGATCAGCCTCCGATTTGGAGGCCGGGGTGGATCAGCCTCCGATTTGGAGGCCGGGGTGGCTCAGCCTCCGATTTGGAGGCCGGGGTGGATCAGCCTCCGATTTGGAGGCCGGGTGGATCAGCCTCCGATTTGGAGGCCGGGGTGGCTCAGCCTCCGATTTGGAGGCCGGGGTCGATCAGCCTCCGATTTGGAGGCCGGGGTGGCTCAGCCTCCTATTTGGAGGCTGGGGTGGCTCAGCCTCTGATTTGGAGGCCTGGGTCGATCAGCCTCCGATTTGGAGGCCGGGGTGGCTCATTGTCCGATTTGGAGGCCGGGGTGGCTCAGCCTCCGATTTGGAGGCCGGGGTGGCTCAGTCTCCGATTTGGTGTGTCGGCCCTTTAAGACTCATTTGGGTGCGCTGGCCCTTTAACAATCACTTTGGCGCGTTGGCCCTTTAAGAGCTAGTTTGGCTGACTGGGCTTCTTTTAAATCCACTTTGGCGCACACATTCTCTCTCAGGGGCATGTGTCATGTGATGAAGCTAGATTTGCATTTGTGCTGTGGGTTTCGCTTTAAGAGCTGATATTATGTGGCAGAGGCTCTGTGCTGGGGTTCAAGTGAAGTTCGTAGGCGTTGGCATAGTAACTGGGTCTGCCTGCGCATATCAATGAGCTCAACTGTCATTTCAATCGCCTCAGGGCACGTTTTGCCATTTCCTATTGAAAAGCATTGGAGACAGTGCATTCCAATGACGGGAAAAAAAATTTTCAAACGCAAATTGCGCAAAAACTACAAATCCGATCGACACGAAAAATACTTAGCACACCTCTCATGGACGCTGGCTTCGAAACGACACCTCAACGGAGTCTGTGCGTGTAGCGGTTCGGGCCGCATTAATTGCGGAAATCAACTTAATAATAATAATAAGAAGAATAAGTTAGCAGCGTTCGGATTACAATATAGTGGTTTTTTCAAACCACTATAACTAGATGTGTATTTCCTGAAGGAAGTACAGATAGTGGTTTGAAATGGTGCCCGGGCTGCCCCTTTAAGAGAGACTTGCCTGCTGCCCCTGCAAGACTTTGAAGTCAGGATCTGTTTTAACTGTGGGTGCCTCTAAGGGGCCACTTTTGGCCTCAGGGTCTGATTTGGTAGGTGGGGCCCCTCAGGATCCGATTCAGTGGCCTGGGCTCCTCAGGGCTTGAATTGGTGGCCGGGATCCCTCAGGGTCCGATTTTGAGGCCGGGGCCCCTCAGGGTCTGATTTTGTTGGCGGGGTCACTCAGGGTCCAATTTGGTGGGTGGGCCCCTCTGGGTCTGGTTTGGTGGACGGGGCCCCTCAGGGTTCGATTTTGTGAACGGGCCCCCTCAGGGTCTGATTTGGAGAGCTGGGCCCCTCAGGGTCCGATTTGGTGGGCGGGGACCCTCAGGGTCCGATTTGGTGAGTGGAGCCCCTCAGGGTCCGATTTGGTGGGTGGGGGCCCTAAGGGTCCGATTTGGTGGGCGGGGCCCATTAGGGTCCGATTTGGTGAGCGGGGCCCCTCAGGGTCCGATTTGGTGGGCGGGCCACTCAGGGTCCGATTTGGTGAGCGGGGCACCTCAGAGTTCCATTTGGTGAGCGGGGCCCCTCAGGGTCCGATTTGGTGAGCGGGGACCCTCAGGGTCCAATTTGGTGGGCGTGGCCCCTCAGGGTCCGATTTAGTGAGCGGGGCCCCTCAGGGTCTGATTTGGTGGGTGGGGCCCTTCAGGGTCCAATTTGGTGGGTGGGGCCCCTTAGGGTTCGATTTTGTGAACGGGCCCCCTCAGGGTCCGATTTGGAGAGCTGTGCCCATCAGGGTCCGATTTGGTGGGCGGGGACCCTCAGGATCCGATTTGGTGAGTGGGGCCCCTCAGGGTCCGATTTGGTGGGTGGGGCCCCTCAGGGTCCGATTTGTGGGGCGAGTCCCCTAAGGGTCCGATTTGGTGGGCGGGGCCACTCAGGGTCCGATTTGGTGAGCGGGGCACCTCAGGGTCCGATTTGGAAGGCGGGGCCACTCAGAATCCGATTTGGTGGGCGGGGCCCCTCAGGGTCCGATTTGGTGAGCGGGGCCCCTCAGGGTCCGATTTGGTCAGCGTGGCCCCTCAGGGTCCGATTTGGTGGGCGGGGCCCATCAGGGTCTGATTTTGTGTCTGGGGCCCCTCAGGGTCCGATTTTGTGGCTGGGGCCTTTCAGAATCCGATTTGGTGGGCGGGGCCTCTCAGGGTTCAATTTGGTGAGCAGGGCCCCTCAGGGTCTGATTTGGTGAGCGGGGCCCCTCAGAGTTCAATTTGGTGAGCAGGGCCCCTTAGGGTCTGATTTGGTGAGCGGGGCCCCTCAGAGTTCAATTTGGTGAGCAGGGCCCCTCAGGGTCTGATTTGGTGAGTGGGGCCACTCAGGGTCCGATTTGGTGAGCGGGGCACCTCAGAGTTCCTTTTGGTGAGCGGGGCCCCTCAGGGTCCGATTTGGTGAGCGGGGACCCTCAGGGTCCGATTTGTAGGCCAGGGTCGATCAGCCTCCGATTTGTAGGCCAGGGTCGATCAGCCTCCGATTTGTAGGCCAGGGTCAATCAGCGACAGATTTGGTGCGCCGGCCCTTTAAGACTCATTTTGGTGCGCCGATCCTTTAAGAATCACTTAGGCGCGTCGGCATTTTAAGAGCCAGTTTGGCGCACTGGGCTTCTAAATCCATTTTGGCGCATATTCTCTCTCAGGGTCATGCGTCATGTGATGAAGCTAGATTTGCATTTGTGCTCTGGGTTTCGCTTTAAGAGCTAATATTATCTGCCAGAAACTCTGTCCTGGAGGGGTCATGAAAAGTTCGTAGGCGTTGGCATAGTAACTGGGTGTGCTGGGTGTGCCTGGATGTGCCTGCGCATATCAGTTGCCTCACGACTGCCCCATGCTTTACCTATGGCAAAATTTTCCAATCGAAATGCATTGAGACAGTGCATTCCAATGACAGGAAAATGTTTTTTTAAACGCAAATTGCGCAAAAACTATAAATCTGATCGACATGAAAAATACTTAGCACACCTCTCGTGAACGCTGGCTTCGAAATGACACCTCAACGGAGTCTGTGCGTGTAGCGTTTCGGGCCGCATTAATTGCGGAAATCAACTGAATAGTAATAATAATACTAGATGTGTATTTCCTGAAGGAAGTACAGATAGTGGTTTGAAATGGTGCCCGGGCTGCCCCTTTAAGATAGATTTGCCTGCTGCCCCTGCAAGACTTTCAACTCAGGATCCGTTTTAACTGTGGGTGCCTCTCAGGGGCCACTTTGGCCAGTGGGGCCTCTCAGGGTCTGATTTGGTGGGTGGGGCACCTCAGGATCCGATTTGGTGGGCGGGGCCACACTGGGTCTGATTTGGTGGGCGAGGCCACTCTGGGTCTAATTTGGTGGACGTGGCCACTCTGGGTCCAATTTGGTGGGCAGGGCACCTCAGGGTCCGATTTGGTGGGCGGAGCACCTCAGGGTCTGATTTGGTGGGTGGGGCCCCTCAGGGTCCGATTTGGAGGCCGGGGTGGCTCAGCCTCTGATTTGGAGCCTGGGGTCACTCAGCTTTCGATTTAGCACGCTGGCCCTTTAAGACTTATTTCGGTACGCCGGCCCCTTAAGAATCACTTTGGCGCATCAGCCCTTTAAGAGCCAGTTTGGCGCACTGGGCTTCTAAATCCACTTTGGCGCACATTCTCAGGGGCATGCATCATGTGATGAAGCTAGATTTGCATTTGTGCTGTGGGTTTCGCTTTAAGTGCAGAAATTATCTGCCAGAAACTGTGTCCTGGAAAGGTCATGTGACGTTCGTAGGCGTTGGCATAGTAACTGGGTGTGCTTGCGCATATCAATGAGCATAACTGCCATTTCAATCGCCTCAGGGCATGTTTTGTCTGTGGCAACATTTCCCCATTGAATTGCATTGAGGAAAATGTTTTTTCAAACGCAAATTGCGCAAAAACTACAAATCCGATCGACATGAAAATTACTTAGCACACCTCTCATGGACGCTGGCTTCAAAACGACACCTCAACGGAGTCTGTGCGTGTAGCGATTTGGACCGCATTAATTGCGGAAATCAACTGAATAATAAGAATAAGTTAGCAGCGTTCGGATTACAACATTAATACTAGATGTGTATTTCCTGAAGGAAGTACAGATAGTGGTTTGAAATGGTGCCCGGTCTGCCCCTTTAAGAGAGACTTGCCTGCTGCCCCTGCAAGACTTTCAACTCAGGATCCGTTTTAAATGTGGGTGCCTCTCAGGGGCCACTTTGGCCTCAGGGTCTGATTTGGTGGGTGGGGCCCCTCAGGATCCGATTCGGTGGCCTGGGCTCCTCAGGATTTGAATTAGTTGCCGGGATTCCTCAGGGTCCAATTTTGTGGGTGTGGCCCCTCAGGGTCGGATTTTGTGGGTGTTTGCCCCTCAGGGTCCGATTTTGTGGATGGGTCCCCTCAGGGTCCGATTTTATGGGTGGGGACCCTCAGGGTCTGATTTTGTGGGTGGGGCCCCTCATGGTCTGATTTTGTGGGTGGGGCCCCTCAGGGTATGATTTTGTGTCCGGGGCCCCTCAGGGTCCGATTTTATGGCCGGGGCCCCTCAGGGTCTGATTTTATGGCCGGGGCCCCTCAGGGTCTGATTTTGCGGGTGGGGCCTCTCAGGGTCCGATTTTGTGGGTGGGGCCCCTCAGGGTCTGATTTTGTGGCTGGGGCCCCTCAGGGTCCGATTTTGTTGATTGGGCCCCTCAGGGTCCGATTTTGAGGGTGGGGCCCCTCAGGGCTTGAATTGTTGGCCGGGATCTCTCAGGCTCCTATTTTGTGGGTGTGGCCTCTCTGGGTCTGATTTGGTGGGTGGGGCCACTCTGGGTAAGATTTGGAGGCTGGGGTCGTTTAGCTTCCGATTTGGAGGCTGAGGTCAAAGAGCCTCCGATTTGGAGGCCGGGGTCGATGAGCTTCCGATTTGGAGGCCGGGGTCGATGAGCCTCCGATTTGGAGGCCGGGGTCGATGAGCCTCCGATTTGGAGGCCGGGGTGGCTCAGCCTCCGATTTGGAGGCCGGGGTGGCTCAGCCTCCTATTTGGAGGCCAGGGTGGCTCAGCCTCCTATTTGGAGGCCGGGGTGGCTCAGCCTCCGATTTGGAGGCCGGGGTGGCTCAGCCTCCGATTTGGAGGCCGGGGTGGCTCAGCCTCCTATTTGGAGGCCGGGGTGGCTCAGCCTCTGATTTGGAGGCCTGGGTCGATCAGCCTCCGATTTGGAGGCCGGGGTGGATCAGCCTCCGATTTGGAGGCCGGGTGGATCAGCCTCCGATTTGGAGGCCGGGGTGGATCAGCCTCCGATTTGGAGGCCGGGGTGGATCAGCCTCCGATTTGGAGGCCGAGGTGGATCAGCCTCCGATTTGGAGGCCGGGGTGGATCAGCCTCCGATTTGGAGGCCGGGGTGGATCAGCCTCCGATTTGGAGGCCGGGGTCGATCAGCCTCCGATTTGGAGGCCGGGGTCGATCAGCCTCCGATTTGGAGGCCGGGGTCGATCAGCCTCCGATTTGGAGGCCGGGGTCGATCAGCCTCTGATTTGGAGGCCGGGGTGGATCAGCCTCCGATTTGGAGGCCGGGTGGATCAGCCTCCGATTTGGAGGCCGGGGTGGATCAGCCTCTGATATGGAGGCCGGGGTGGCTCAGCGTCCGATTTGGAGGCCGGGGTGGCTCAGACTCCGACTTGGAGGCCGGGGTGGCTCAGCATCCGATTTGGAGGCCGGGGTGGCTCAGACTCCGACTTGGAGGCCGGGGTGGCTCAGCCTCCGATTTGGAGGCCGGGGTGGCTCAGCCTCCGATTTGGAGGCCGGGGTGGCTCAGTCTCCGATTTGGTGTGTCGGCCCTTTAAGAATCATTTGGGTGCGCTGGCCCTTTAACAATCACTTTGGCGCGTTGGCCCTTTAAGAGCTAGTTTGGCTGACTGGGCTTCTTTTAAATCCACTTTGGCGCACACATTCTCTCTCAGGGGCATGTGTCATGTGATGAAGCTAGATTTGCATTTGTGCTGTGGGTTTCGCTTTAAGAGCTGATATTATGTGGCAGAGGCTCTGTGCTGGGGTTCAAGTGAAGTTCGTAGGCGTTGGCATAGTAACTGGGTGTGCCTGTGCATATCAATGAGCTCAACTGTCATTTCAATCGCCTCAGGGCACGTTTTGCCATTTCCTATTGAAAAGCATTGGAGACAGTGCATTCCAATGACGGGAAAAAAAATTTTCAAACGCAAATTGCGCAAAAACTACAAATCCGATCGACACGAAAAATACTTAGCACACCTCTCATGGACGCTGGCTTCGAAACGACACCTCAACGGAGTCTGTGCGTGTAGCGGTTCGGGCCGCATTAATTGCGGAAATCAACTTAATAATAAGAAGAAGAAGAAGAAGAAGTTAGCAGCGTTCGGATTACAATATAGTGGTTTTTTCAAACCACTATAACTAGATGTGTATTTCCTGAAGGAAGTACAGATAGTGGTTTGAAATGCTGCCCGGGCTGCCCCTTTAAGAGAGACTTGCCTGTTGCCCCTGCAATACTTTCAAGTCAGGATCTGTTTTACTGTGGGTGCCTCTCAGGGGCCACTTTAGCTTCAGGGTCTGATTTGGTGGGTGGGGCCCCACAGGATCCGATACGGTGGCCTGGGCTCCTCAGGGCTCGAATTGGTGACCGGGATCCCTAAGGGTCCGATTTTGTGGGTGTGGCCCCTCAGTGTCTGATTTAGTGGGCGGGGCCCCTCTGGATCCAATTTGGTGGGAGGGGCCCCTCAGGGTCCGATTTGGTGGGTGGGGCCACTCTGGGTCTGATTTGTTGGGCGGGGCCGCTTTGAGTCCGATTTTGTGGACGGAGCCCCTCAGGGTCCGATTTGGTGGGCGGGGCCAGAGAGAGAGAGAAAGAACAGAGACAGAAGGATTCTATAAAGATACTATAGCACCCCAGCTCCCATTGTAGTGCCCACCTGAGCCTCCCGATGCAGTACATATCATGATCCGCTCACATGGCCGACATCCCCGATTCCAAGGCGATCCTGCTATCCGCGCTGTTGGAGGAGGACATTGTGACGGAATCATGGAGGCACTTCAGGGAATGCTTCAGATCCATCACCATCTCCTACTAAAATTACCTAATTTCTGGTCAGCTTCCAGCACGTCACTTCCGGCAGAACATTACGTGCAAGTTTTAAATTGCTCTTTGGGCCTCCGCTGTGTACTCCTGTGTCCCGCAGGGAAAGTATGCTCCCGGCTGGGGGAGTCTCTCTTTCAAAATTGGGACTGTCTCGCTGGATCCGAGACGGTTGGGACTCGGGAGGTATAAATGCTCCCCACCATACACCTCGTACACACACAGCTCCGTTCGTACACCTTGTACACACGCGGCTTCACTCCGTACACCCCCGACTCTGCTCCGCTCCATAAACACACACCTCTGCTCCATAAACACACGGCTCCGCTCTGTACACCTCGTACACACACGGCTCTGCTCCGTACACCTTGTAAACCCCTCCAGACCCCACCCAAGAACACACACGGCTCTGCTACATCCACCTTGTAAAACCCCTCCTGACCCCACACAAGTACACACATGGCTCTGCTACATCCACCTTGTTAAACCCCTCCTGACCCCACACAAGTACACACACAGCTCTGCTACATCCACCTTGTTAAACCCCTCCTGACCCCACACAAGTACACACACGGCTCTACTACATCCACCTTGTAAAACACCTCCTGACCCACACAAGTACACACACGGCACTGCTACATCCACCTTGTAAAACCCCTCCTGACCCACACAAGTACACACACGGCTCTGCTTCATCCACCTTGTAAACCCCTCCTGACCCCACACAAGTACACACACGGCTCTGCTACATCCACCTTCTAAACCCCTCCTGACCCCACACAAGTACACACACGGCTCTGCTACATCCACCTTGTAAACCCCTCCTGACCCCACACAAGTACACACACGGCTCTGCTACATCCACCTTGTAAAACACCTCCCTGACCCCACACAAGCACACACGTGGCTCTGCTACATCCACCTTGTAAACCCCTCCTAACCCCACACAAAGTACACACACGGCTCTGCTACATCCACCTTGTTAAACCCCTCCCTGACCCCACTGTCCAACACATAAACGTTACCTCATCCATCCAGACTAGCACCATAATGACAAGCGACCAGCACAGCAGAGTCCTGCAGCCACCCTGATCATGTGACCCCTGACTCCTCCCCTCCTGTGACCTCATCACAGGTCCTGTGCCGGCACCGCACACAAGATTACAGCCGAAAGAAGCGATGATCATTGCTGGCCCTAAGGCTGTGTGCACACGATGCAGATTTGCAGCAGATGCACAGCGGATTTTACCACACAGAAACGTTGCATATCCGCATTGTGATGTACAGTAGCCTTAAAATCAATGAAAAAAAAACCACTGTGCAGACGCTGCAGATTTTTCCGCGCAGTTTTCCTGTGGTACAAAATCCGCATGTTACTTCTTTTGTGCGGTTTTCCATCTCCCCTGTCTCCAAATACACAGGGGGAAAACCGCACAAAAACTGCAGGAAAAATGGAAGAAATCTGCAGGGCTAAAAAGTCATCTGCACTCAGCCTAAGGGGCTGCGTCACTGCGTGGGTACCTCGCGGAGGGCGCAGGATGGGGTCAGTACATGGGGGGCATGGCGGCTGGCGGGTATCCCAGACAGCGTGAGTGGGCCCTCCCATCTCGCCAGGGCCCCGGCAATTGCCCGGGTGCGCTGGGTGCTGACGCCGGCCCTGGCCTACGCATATCAATGAGCATAACTGCCACCTCACGACTGCCCCATGTTTTCCCTATGGCAACATTTTCCCGTTAAAATGCATTGAGACAATGTATTCCAATGACACGAAAATGTTTTTTCAAACGCAAATTGCACAAAAACTACAAATCCGATCGACACGAAAAATACTTAGCACACCTCTCGTGGACGCTGGCTTCAATCGACACCTCAACAGAGTTTGTGCGTGTAGCGGTTCGGGCTGCATTAATTGCGGAAATCAACTGAATAATAAGAATAAGTTAGCAGCGTTCGGATTACAACATTAATACTAGATGTGTATTTCCTGAAGGAAGTACAGATAGTGGTTTGAAATGGTGCCCGGGCTGCCCCTTTAAGAGAGACTTGCCTGCTGCCCCTGCAAGACTTTCAACTCAGGATACGATTTAACTGTGGGTGCCTCTCAGGGGCCACTTTGGCCTCATGGTCTGATTTTGTGGGTGGGGCCCCTCAGGGCCTGATTTTGTGGGTGGGGCCCCTCAGGGTCCGATTTTTTTGGGGGGGCCTCTCAGGGTCCGATTTTGTGGCCGGGGCCACTCAGGGTCCGATTTGGTGGCCGGGGCCCCTCAGGGTCTGATTTGGTGGGTGGGGCCCCTCAAGGTCCGATTTTGTGGCTGGGGCCCCTCAGGGTCCGATTTTGTGGCCGGGGCCAATCAGGATCCGATTTTTGTGGCCGGAACCCCTCAGGGTCCAATTTTGCAGGTGGGGCCCCTCAGGGTCCGATTTTGTGGCCGGGGCCCGTCAGGGTCCGATTTTGTGGGTGGGACCTCTCAGGGTCTGATTTGGTGGGCGGGGCCCCTCAGGGTCCAATTTGGTGGGCAGGTCCCCTCAGGGTCCGATTTTGTGGGTTGGGCCCCTCAGGGTCCGATTTTGTGGCCGAGGCCCCTCAGGGTCCGATTTTGTGTCAGGGGCCCCTCAGGGTCCGATTTTGTGGTTGGGTCCCCTCAGGGTCCGATTTTGTGGTTGGGGCCCCTCAGGGTCCGATTTTGTGGCCGCGGCCCCTCAGGGTCTGATTTTGTGGCCGTGGCCCCTCAGGGTCCGATTTTGTGGCAGGGGCCCCTCTGGGTCCGATTTTGTGGGTGGGGCCCCTCTGGGTCCAATTTGGTGGGCGGGACCACTCTGGGTCCAATTTGGTGGGCGGGGCCTCTCAGGGTCCGATTTTGCGGTTGGGTCCCCTCAGGGTCCGATTTTGTGGTTGGGGCCCCTCAGGGTCCGATTTTGTGGCCGGGGCCTATCAGGGTCCAATTTTGTGACTGGGGACCATCAGGGTCCGATTTTGTGACCGCGGCCCCTCAGGGTCTGATATTGTGGCAGGGGCCCCTCTGGGTCTGATTTTGTGGGCGGAGCCCCTCTGGGTCCAATTTGGTGGGCGGGACCACTCTGGGTCCAATTTGGTGGGCGGGACCACTCTGGGTCCGATTTGGTGGGCGGGGCCTCTCAGGGTCCGATTTGGTGGGCGGGGCCCCACAGGGTCTGATTTGGTGGGCGGGGCCACTCTGGGTAAGATTTGGAGGCTGGGGTCGCTCAGCCTCCAATTTGGAGGCCGGGGTCGTTGAGCTTCCGATTTGGAGGCCGAGGTCAAAAAGCCTCTGATTTGGAGGCCGGGGTCGATGAGACTCCGATTTGGAGGCCGGGGTGGCTCAGCCTCCGATTTGGAGGCCGGGGTGGCTCAGCCTCCGATTTGGAGGCCGGGGTGGCTCAGCCTCCGATTTGGAAGCCGGGGTGGATCAGCCTCCAATTTGGAGGCCGGGGTGGATCAGCCTCCGATTTGGAGGCCGGGGTGGCTCAGCCTCCGATTTGGAGGACGGGGTCGATCAGCCTCCGATTTGGAGGCCGGGGTGGCTCAGCCTCCGATTTGGAGACCGGGGTGGCTCAGCCTCCGATTTCGAGGCCGGGGTGGCTCAGCCTCCGATTTGGAGGCCGGGGTCGATCAGCCTCCGATTTGGAGGCCGGGGTCGATCAGCCTCCTATTTGGAGGCCGGGGTGGCTCAGCCTCCTATTTGGAGGCCGGGGTGGCTCAGCCTCCTATTTGGAGGCCGGGGTGGCTCAGCCTCCTATTTGAAGGCCTGGGTCGATCAGCCTCCGATTTGGAGGCCGGGGTGGATCAGCTTCCGATTTGGAGGCCGGGGTGGATCAGCCTCCGATTTGGAGGCCGGGGTGGATCAGGCTCCGATTTGGAGGCCGGGGTGGATCAGGCTCCGATTTGGAGGCCGGGGTGGATCAGGCTCCGATTTGGAGGCCGGGGTGGCTCAGCCTCCGATTTGGAGGCCGGGGTCGATCAGCCTCCGATTTGGAGGCCGGGGTCGATCAGCCTCCGATTTGGAGGCCGGGGTGGCTCAGCCTCCTATTTGGAGGCTGGGGTGGCTCAGCCTCTGATTTGGAGGCCTGGGTCGATCAGCCTCCGATTTGGAGGCCGGGGTGGATCAGGCTCCGATTTGGAGGCCGGGGTGGATCAGGCTCCGATTTGGAGGCCGGGGTGGATCAGCCTCCCATTTGGAGGCCGGGGTGGCTCATTGTCCGATTTGGAGGCCGGGGTGGCTCAGTCTCCGATTTGGTGTGTCGGCCCTTTAAGAATCATTTGGGTGCGCTGGCCCTTTAACAATCACTTTGGAGCGTTGGCCCTTTAAGAGCTAGTTTGGCTGACTGGGCTTCTTTTAAATCCACTTTGGCGCACACATTCTCTCTCAGGGGCATGTGTCATGTGATGAAGCTAGATTTGCATTTGTGCTGTGGGTTTCGCTTTAAGAGCTGATATTATGTGGCAGAGGCTCTGTGCTGGGGTTCAAGTGAAGTTCGTAGGCGTTGGCATAGTAACTGGGTCTGCCTGCGCATATCAATGAGCTCAACTGTCATTTCAATCGCCTCAGGGCACGTTTTGCCATTTCCTATTGAAAAGCATTGGAGACAGTGCATTCCAATGACGGGAAAAAAAATTTTCAAACGCAAATTGCGCAAAAACTACAAATCCGATCGACACGAAAAATACTTAGCACACCTCTCATGGACGCTGGCTTCGAAACGACACCTCAACGGAGTCTGTGCGTGTAGCGGTTCGGGCCGCATTAATTGCGGAAATCAACTTAATAATAATAATAATAAGAAGAAGAATAAGTTAGCAGCGTTCGGATTACAATATAGTGGTTTTTTCAAACCACTATAACTAGATGTGTATTTCCTGAAGTAAGTACAGATAGTGGTTTGAAATGGTGCCCGGGCTGCCTCTTTAAGAGAGACTTGCCTGCTGCCCCTGCAAGACTTTCAACTCAGGATACGATTTAACTGTGGGTGCCTCTCAGGGGCCACTTTGGCCTCATGGTCTGATTTTGTGGGTGGGGCCCCTCAGGGCCTGATTTTGTGGGTGGGGCCCCTCAGGGTCCGATTTTTTTGGGTGGGGCCTCTCAGGGTCCGATTTTGTGGCCGGGGCCACTCAGGGTCCGATTTGGTGACCGGGGCCCCTCAGGGTCCGATTTGGTGGCCGGGGCCCCTCAGGGTCCGATTTGGTGGGTGGGGCCCCTCAAGGTCCGATTTTGTGGCTGGGGCCCCTCAGGGTCCGATTTTGTGGCAGGGGCCAATCAGGATCCGATTTTTGTGGCCGGAACCCCTCAGGGTCCAATTTTGCAGGTGGGGCCCCTCAGGGTCCGATTTTGTGGCCGGGGCCCGTCAGGGTCCGATTTTGTGGCCGGGGCCCGTCAGGGTCCGATTTGGTGGGCGGGGCCCCTCAGGGTCCAATTTGGTGGGCAGGTCCCCTCAGGGTCCGATTTTGTGGGTTGGGCCCCTCAGGGTCCGATTTTGTGGCCGGGGCCCCTCAGGGTCCGATTTTGTGTCAGGGGCCCCTCAGGGTCCGATTTTGTGGTTGGGTCCCCTCAGGGTCCGATTTTGTGGTTGGGGCCCCCTCACGGTCCGATTTTGTGGCCGCGGCCCCTCAGGGTCTGATTTTGTGGCCGCGGCCCCTCAGGGTCCGATTTTGTGGCAGGGGCCCCTCTGGGTCCGATTTTGTGGGTGGGGCCCCTCTGGGTCCAATTTGGTGGGCGGGACCACTCTGGGTCCAATTTGGTGGGCGGGGCCTCTCAGGGTCCGATTTTGTGGTTGGGTCCCCTCAGGGTCCGATTTTGTGGTTGGGGCCCCTCAGGGTCCGATTTTGTGGCCGGGGCCTATCAGGGTCCAATTTTGTGACTGGGGCCCATCAGGGTCCGATTTTGTGGCCGCGGCCCCTCAGGGTCTGATTTTGTGGCAGGGGCCCCTCTGGGTCCGATTTTGTGAGTGGGGCCCCTCTGGGTCCAATTTGGTGGGCGGGACCACTCTGGGTCCAATTTGGTGGGCGGGGCCTCTCAGGGTCCGATTTTGTGGTTGGGTCCCCTCAGGGTCCGATTTTGTGGCCGGGGCCTATCAGGGTCCAATTTTGTGACTGGGGCCCATCAGGGTCCGATTTTGTGGCCGCGGCCCCTCAGGGTCTGATTTTGTGGCAGGGGCCCCTCTGGGTCTGATTTTGTGGGCGGAGCCCCTCTGGGTCTGATTTTGTGGGCGGGACCACTCTGGGTCCAATTTGGTGGGCGGGACCACTCTGGGTCCGATTTGGTGGGCGGGGCCCCTCAGGGTCCGATTTTGTGTCAGGGGCCCCTCAGGGTCCGATTTTGTGGTTGGGTCCCCTCAGGGTCCGATTTTGTGGTTGGGGCCCCCTCACGGTCCGATTTTGTGGCCGCGGCCCCTCAGGGTCTGATTTTGTGGCCGCGGCCCCTCAGGGTCCGATTTTGTGGCAGGGGCCCCTCTGGGTCCGATTTTGTGGGTGGGGCCCCTCTGGGTCCAATTTGGTGGGCGGGACCACTCTGGGTCCAATTTGGTGGGCGGGGCCTCTCAGGGTCCGATTTTGTGGTTGGGTCCCCTCAGGGTCCGATTTTGTGGTTGGGGCCCCTCAGGGTCCGATTTTGTGGCCGGGGCCTATCAGGGTCCAATTTTGTGACTGGGGCCCATCAGGGTCCGATTTTGTGGCCGCGGCCCCTCAGGGTCTGATTTTGTGGCAGGGGCCCCTCTGGGTCCGATTTTGTGGGTGGGGCCCCTCTGGGTCCAATTTGGTGGGCGGGACCACTCTGGGTCCAATTTGGTGGGCGGGGCCTCTCAGGGTCCGATTTTGTGGTTGGGTCCCCTCAGGGTCCGATTTTGTGGCCGGGGCCTATCAGGGTCCAATTTTGTGACTGGGGCCCATCAGGGTCCGATTTTGTGGCCGCGGCCCCTCAGGGTCTGATTTTGTGGCAGGGGCCCCTCTGGGTCTGATTTTGTGGGCGGAGCCCCTCTGGGTCTGATTTTGTGGGCGGGACCACTCTGGGTCCAATTTGGTGGGCGGGACCACTCTGGGTCCGATTTGGTGGGCGGGGCCTCTCAGGGTCCGATTTGGTGGGCGGGGCCCCACAGGGTCCGATTTGGTGGGCGGGGCCACTCTGGGTAAGATTTGGAGGCTGGGGTCGCTCAGCCTCCAATTTGGAGGCCGGGTTCGTTGAGCTTCCGATTTGGAGGACGAGGTCAAAAAGCCTCTGATTTGGAGGCCGGGGTCGATGAGACTCCGATTTGGAGGCCGGGGTGGCTCAGCCTCCGATTTGGAGGCCGGGGTGGCTCAGCCTCCGATTTGGAGTCCGGGGTGGCTCAGCCTCCGATTTGGAGGCCGGGGTGGCTCAGCCTCCGATTTGGAGGCCAGGGTGGATCAGCCTCCGATTTGGAGGCCGGGGTGGCTCAGCCTCCGATTTGGAGGCCGGGGTCGATCAGCCTCCGATTTGGAGGCCGGGGTGGCTCAGCCTCTGATTTGGAGGCCTGGGTCGATCAGCCTCCGATTTGGAGGCCGGGGTGGATCAGGCTCCGATTTGGAGGCCGTGGTGGATCAGGCTCCAATTTGGAGGCCGGGGTGGATCAGCCTCCCATTTGGAGGCCGGGGTGGCTCATTGTCCGATTTGGAGGCCGGGGTGGCTCAGCCTCCGATTTGGAGGCCGGGGTGGCTCAGCCTCCGATTTGGAGGCCGGGGTGGCTCAGCCTCCGATTTGGTGTGTCGACCCTTTAAGACTCATTTGGGTGCGCTGGCCCTTTAACAATCACTTTGGCGCGTTGGCCCTTTAAGAGCTAGTTTGGCTGACTGGGCTTCTTTTAAATCCACTTTGGCGCACACATTCTCTCTCAGGGGCATGTGTCATGTGATGAAGCTAGATTTGCATTTGTGCTGTGGGTTTCGCTTTAAGAGCTGATATTATGTGGCAGAGGCTCAGTGCTGGGGTTCAAGTGAAGTTCGTAGGCGTTGGCATAGTAACTGGGTGTGCCTGCGCATATCAATGAGCTCAACTGTCATTTCAATCGCCTCAGGGCACGTTTTGCCATTTCCTATTGAAAAGCATTGGAGACAGTGCATTCCAATGACGGGAAAAAAAATTTTCAAACGCAAATTGCGCAAAAACTACAAATCCGATCGACACGAAAAATACTTAGCACACCTCTCGTGGACGCTGGCTTTGAAACGACACCTCAACGGAGTCTGTGCGTGTAGCGGTTCGGGCCGCATTAATTGCGGAAATCAACTTAATAATAAGAAGAAGAATAAGAATAAGTTAGCAGCGTTCGGATTACAATATAGTGGTTTTTTCAAACCACTATAATAAGTTAGCAGCGTTCGGATTACAATATAGTGGTTTTTTCAAACCACTATAACTACATACATATTTTAGAATACCCGATGCGTTAGAATTGGGCCACCATCTAGTATATATATATATTTTTTTTTTTTTTCCAATGAAGTGCATATGCATAAGTATATTTCTAAACATGATTACAGTATATATGAAATGAAACATGATCAGTGATGTAATAAATAAATTACCCCAACCTACCCTAAAAATCCCTGTGCCCTGACGGGTGTTTCGCGCACTACTTTCTCAGGGGGTCAAGATTATGTGCGCTGATTTCAAGTCGTCCTACTCTATTTATATTATATTTCCGAGGGTTATCTAATATGTGAAAAACATTTCTAATTTTTTTATACATAAAATAGTTCATTCTTGTTTTGACTTGCACTGGCAAAAAGGATGCAATAAGTCATCCCAAGACACCTCAAATATAAGGTCGCACACATTCTGAGCAGGCTGAACATTCCCTGGGGTAGTTTCCTTCTCAGTTTATAATCATAAAGTATAGTACAGTATTACAAGTTTCATACCCGTCCTTGTTTATAGAGCTTGTTTTCTGCTGTGTGAACTTTTTCTTTTGGTTTCCGACAGTGACTTTCTCAGGGGTCACCTAAATTCTTATGTGCATTTCTCTATTCACAATCCCAATTCTTCCAAAATAACTTTCAATTGTTGCAAACTTTGTGTTTGTTTTCTTGTTTCCAATAAGTTCAATTGACTGCAATACCTAAAGAAAACAATGACCAGCATCAGGATCATTCTGAACTAATTATACAAGTGGTGTTAATTACATGTTAGCAAACTGCCTAGTACAATGGTAGCTGACCGGCCACAACATACGGAACCCTGATATGACTCCTGACTGCATCTGAGCGGCCCATATTGCATACAATGTCTTGTGTTCTATGTCAGAAGTAGAGAGAAGATTGCATATTCATGGTCACTGTCATACACAATCTGAGAGATCCAGACGTTGGGTCCTGGATTGGTCCTTGGGTCACCATCAGGGCAATACAACCAGTACTACTCTAATGGATCATGGTCTTCTTTCTAAAACATACAGGGCGGCCATCATTTTTCTGCAGAACATTGCATTTAAACCCCTTTAAAGATAAATCTATTAGTAGGATCAACTCTCATAAGCCGTCTACGTGGGGATGCAGGTCAAAGAAAGCTGAAGAAAATGATTCCTTGATGTCTGTGATCCGATGTCTTACTTCATATATACTGGGCTGCTTTCTGCAGTTTATATATAATCATTGTTTTATTAGCAGGAGACCATTACTCGAGGACTATTTGTCATGTTGCTAGGTAGTTCTATCACATCCTTTCCATTGATTGACAGCTTAATGCCTATGCACAGTGAACACAGAAAGCTGCAAATCAGTTGTGGGTGCGGGGTTATACAGAGCTCAGCATTCAGAGAACAGGTAGATCTGCAGCAGAGAAAACAGTTTTTAATCAAAGCTGCAGTACCAGGTAAAGTAAGTGATACATCACTGGAATCAAGGTCTCTAACCCTTCATGATGCTGCTCTCAGATTACATAGAAAAAAACCTGGTGACCGATTCCCTTTAAATATGCAAATAACCTCTTCAAAGAGGAAGAGGGCTGGATTGCCACATCTAATAAGTGGCATTAGAACACCAGTCCTCTTCTTCTCTGAAGAGGCTATTTGCATATTTAAATTGCTATAGGAGCATTGCGTGGCCTAGAAGTCTCCTTACACTGACTCGACGCACTTGAGGTTAAACTTTACCCCTTAGACCTCTCGTGCTATGTAGTAGTGTTCCTGCAGCATAGAAGGAGGGAAGTTTATATGTAGATGGGATTTTGGAAACCTCCTCCACATGTATTGAATGACGTTCAGGTTTTCAGAGTGGGGAAAAGTTGGAAAAAAGGGAAAGTATCTTCTAAACTGCATGAAGTTTTATCTTAACCGAAAAGTATTATTCCATTCTGCTGTTCTGTAATGTGACCCACATCGCTCTCATCACATGAAAATGTAGTAAATGCTAAAAGTGTAAAGCGGAAAGCTCCACGACTAGAGTTGAGCGATACCGTCCGATACTTCAAAGTATCGGATCGGAATGGATCGGCCGATCTTAAAAAAAAGTATCGGTATCGCCGATTCCGATACCGGAAGTCCCATTCAAGTCTATGGGACTTCCGGTATCGGAATAAGAAAAATCCTGTTTTTCCCTTGTACAGCCTCTCTGGGGTCGGTACGGGCCTTTCGGGGGGCTGTGCCGGCCTGCCAGGGGGTCTGTGCAGGCTCCGGTGGTCTGTGCCGGCCTGCCGGGGGGCTGTGCAGGCTCCGGTGGTCAGTGCCGGCCTGCCGGGGGGCTGTGCCGGCCTGCCGGGGGGCTGTGCCGGCCTGCCGGGGGGCTGTGCAGGCTCCGGGGGGCTGTGCCGGCCTGCCGGGGGGCTTTGCAGGCTCCGGGGGGCTGTGCCGGCCTGCCGGGGGGCTGTGCAGGCTTCGGGGGTCTGTGCAGGCATCGTCCGATGGGACTACAAGTCCCATCGGGCGATGCCTGCTACCATGACAGTGATTGACACATTAGCCAATGATGGGACAGTAGTAGTCCCATCATCCGGCTAATGTGTTGAATGTAAAAAAAAAAAAAAAAAATTACATGCTACATACATGCTACATACATACTACATACTACATACATGCTACATTCATACTACATACTACATACATGCTACATTCATACTACATATATACTACATGCAACATACATACTACATATATACTACATGCATGCAACATACATACTACATGCTACATATATACTACATGCAACATACATACTACATATATACTACATACATACTGCATGCTACATATATACTACATGCATGCAACATGCATACTACATATATACTACATGCAACATACATACTACATACATACTGCATGCTACATATATACTACATGCATGCAACATGCATACTACATATATACTACATGCAACATGCATACTACATATATACTACATGCAACATACATACTACATATATACTACATGCAACATACATACTACATATATACTACATGCATGCAACATGCATACTACATATATACTACATGCAACATGCATACTACATATATACTACATGCAACATACATACTACATATATACTACATGCAACATACATACTACATATATACTACATGCATGCAACATGCATACTACATATATACTACATGCTACATACATACATATATACTACATACATACTGCATGCTACATACATACTACATACATACTACATGCATGCTACATACATACTACATGCTACATACATACCACATACATACTACATACATACTACATGCTACATACATACTACATATATACTACATGCATGCTACATACATACTACATGCTACATACATACCACATACATACTACATACATACTACATGCTACATACATACTACATATATACTACATGCATGCTACATACATACTGCATGCTACATGCATGCTACATACATACTACATACATACTACATGCTACATACATACCACATATATACTACATACATACATACTACATACAATACATTCATACAATACATACATAGACATACAGTACATATAACATAGAGTAACATACTTACCAATACTTGTCACATTGTTCCCCGAAGCCATTGTCTTTTACGGAATAAATATTAACATAACAAACCACAAAAATACTCACCCACGATCCGAAGCAGTCCACGAGTGTGTCCCACGACGATCTTGGGTAGAGAACTGCAGCATGAGCTGTTGCTGCCGTTCTCTACGGGCTGCAGGAATCCAATGACGGAAGGTAGGTATCCTTCCGCACTGTATTCCTCCGCCACTTAAAAAAAAAAAAATTCCCTAGTCTCACTTTATGCCATTGCTGCGTGGGAATTTCCCACACAGCAATGGCATAAAGTGAGACTAGGGACTTTTTTTTTTTTTTTAAGTGGCAGAGGAATACAGTGCGGAAGGATACCTACCTTCCGTCATTGGATTCCTGCAGCCCGTAGAGAACGGCAGCAACAGCTGATGCTGCAGTTCTCTACCCAAGATCGTCGTGGGACACACTCGTGGACTGCTTCGGATCGTGGGTGAGTATTTTTGTGGTTTGTTATGTTAATATTTATTCCGTAAAAGACAATGGCTTCGGGGAACAATGTGACAAGTATTGGTAAGTATGTTACTCTGTTATATGTACTGTATGTCTATGTATGTATTGTATGAATGTATTGTATGTAGTATGTATGTAGTATATATGTGGTATGTATGTAGCATGTAGTATGTATGTAGTATGTATGTAGCATGCATGTAGCATGCAGTATGTATGTAGCATGCATGTAGTATATATGTAGTATGTATGTAGCATGTATGTAGTATGTATGTGGTACGTATGTAACATGTAGTATGTATGTAGCATGCATGTAGTATATATGTAGTATGTATGTAGCATGTAGTATGTATGTAGCATGCATGTAGTATATATGTAGTATGTATGTAGCATGTAGTATGTATGTAGTATGTATGTGGTATGTATGTAGCATGTAGTATGTATGTAGCATGCATGTAGTATGTATGTAGTATGTATGTGGTATGTATGTAGCATGTAGTATGTATGTAGCATGCATGTAGTATGTATGTAGTATATATGTAGTATGTATGTAGCATGTAGTATGTATGTAGCATGCATGTAGTATATATGTAGTATGTATGTATGTAGTATGTATGTAGTATATATGTAGCATGTAGTATGTATGTAGCATGCATGTAGTATATGTATGTGGTATGTATGTGGTATGTATGTAGTATGTATGTAGTATGTATGTGGTATGTATGTAGTATGTATGTAGCATGTAGTATGTATGTAGCATGCATGTAGTATTTTTTTTTTTTTTAACATTTAACACATTAGCCGGATGATGGGACTACTACTGTCCCATCATTGGCTAATGTGTCAATCACTGTCATGATAGCAGGCATCGCCAGATGGGACTTGTAGTCCCATCGGACGATGCTTGCACAGACCCCCGGACATCAGCACAGCCCCCCGGCAGGCCGGTACAGACCCCCACAGGGTGCACAGACCACCGGCAGGCCGGCACAGCCCCCCGGCAGGCCGGTACAGACCCCCACAGGGTGCACAGACCACCGGCAGGCCGGCACAGCCCCACGGCAGGCCGGTACAGACCCCGGGCAGTCCACACAGCCCCCCGGCAGGCCGGCACAGCCCCCCGGCAGGCCGGCAGAGACCCCCGGAAGGCCCGAAATGACGGCGCATCATGATGCGCGCACACCGCGCATCATGATGACGTCAGGCTGTCAATCAACTGAACTTCCGATTCCGATGCCGACTTCCGATATTGAAAAAATATCAGAAGTCGGTATCGGAATTCCGATACAGCAAGTATCGGCCGATACCCGATACTTGCGGTATCGGAATGCTCAACACTATCCACGACATACCTGGCTGTCTATCCTCGATAAGATTCAGGGTCACACCCGGCTTCTCCTGAATATTGAAGCACAGGGCGTCACTCTTCTCAGGGACATTTATCACAAAATGAGGGTCAGAATCCACTGTAAATAGAGAGAAGACATTAATATCCAGTATTTACTGTAGAAAGCAAAAAACAGAGCAGCACAAAAAGAGAGAGTCCGGGTGCAGGCGCTCCCAAAGGCATAAACCAAACCTTTTCAATGCAAGAATCCAAAAAACAGGAACAGCACAAAGTTTTTTCTGAGTGAAATAAGAGCTGTTTATTTAACCCATAAGTGCGACATTTAGGTTCATATGGCGAACCTTTTCCAAGCAGTGAGCATATAACAAATGCCAAACACTTATAGGATTTACAAAATTGTAATTATTAACAAAATTATGGTGAAATAGATCAAAACGCAATGTTATTTGCTATCTATCTATCTATCTATCTATACTCCCTGACAGAAGTTATGTCGCTTGTCCATGTTATGGAAATAAAAGCTTATAACCTGATGTTAAATTCATCCATTGGTTGTATAAATTATTCTTTTGAAAGCTGAAACCTTCCGAAATGTGGTTTAGGTTAAGAAAATAAATTGCCATCAATGCAGAAATATTGATCATTTAATGGACACAGAATGGTCAGATTTTGGCAAGACAAAAGTTTTGTCGGCCACAGAAAGTAATGTGATATTCAAACAAATAATTAGCTTAAAATACAAATATATGTTGCATCACATTGGTGAATGAAGTTGTGGTGCTACTAGAGTCATATTTAATATTTTGGAAAAAGAATGTAAGGGCGCACTGCAAATACTCAATGAAATAATTAATGTCGGGGGTGCAAATGATCACATGAAGAGTTAATGCAACAAAAAAGGAAAAAGACCACATAAAAATGCACACAACCGATATATATAATAATAACAACAGGAAAAGCTTTATTGACAACAATATAAATTTAAAAACATGTAAAAACAAAAAGGGAATACAATCCCCCTGTTAGTCCTGATCAATACAATAATGAATTGAGTCTCATGCATATATCATCAGCATAAATAAAGGAACAAAAAAAAGAAAAACATCCACAATAAGGTGTATCCATATGATAGATGTAAATATATAATTACAGCAAAGAGCACCTAATGGCGCACAATCCTAATCAAATCGCCCTAATGCTGGAGACTCACACAATAAAATAGCCTTCACGTGGAAAAATGCCATGGATCACATGTCAATCACAGCTGAAGTGCCACATAGTCTAATAGAATATATAACATCCACAATACTTGAGATGAAGGTCCAGAAAAAATATATGTAGACCAGCGCACAGCATGTGCACAAAATGGTTCAATCCCATAAAGATGAATAAATAACCGCACTGAATGCTGAGCTGCGCACATAAAACCACTTAAATGAGTGGTAATAAAATATCAAACATGCAGATATTATTCAAGAAGCCATGATAATACCAAATGAAAACCACACTAATGTGGATCTGCATGAAAGACGCCACAGAAATAAGTGGCAATAAGATATCAGGCAAAAAACGCTGTTGAAAAACAGCCAAGTATGCCCAGTGAATGGCAGCCCTCTCACGGTTAGAAGCAACAGCTCACATGTGGAACAGGTATAATGAAATGCATGAAAGGTCCATACCAAGGCAACAGTACAGACAGGACGGCAGAAGGGAGGAGACCCAACGCGTGTCGCCGTATCAAGACGGCTTCATCAGGGGAAGTATGCATGACATTGCTGCTAAAGCCTTTAAATACCTGTATATGAAGCGCTCAGTCTAGCCACCTGTGAAAGAACATGTCAGACCCAAACCAGAAATAACGAGGAAAGCTGAAAACCTGGCAGACGTCTCTGCTCAAGGTGTCAGCTGCACGCGCGCTGTGATTACAGCGTGGTGCAGATGACATGAAATGAAGCATAAAGTGCGCATGCGCGGCTCCCGGGAGTCTCAATAGCAGACAGACAGGGAAAAAAAAGGTTGTATATCGCACTATGTGAATGACCAGTCAGGTAATGAAAATACACCTAACACAAGAATTAAACAGCCGTGATATGGCACAGATAATTCATGGCCAAACGTTGAACAAGGACTATAAATGCTAAATATAAAGGTTTTATTTAGCATCAGATAGATCAATATAAATGGTACTTGCATAAATCCTCAATAAGATTTACATATGGGAAGCAACAGCAACCAGATAGAGATGGTACACATTAAAGGATAAGGATATAATAAAGAGAAAATATTCTTAGTTCATAATGTAAGAACAATAGGAATGATGCATAAAATGAACCATTCTCCAGAAGGAAGAGATTGTACATGATCATTCATGAACTAAGAAAGGATTACAGGGGAGGCTGCAGCACACTGAATACCTCAATCTAGTAGCCAAGAGAAGCGGACAAGGAAGAAGGATGTGTATCGCACAATGTGAATGACCAGTAAGGTTATGGAAAAAGGCGGGGGAGGGGCACAGAGTAAAAGTAATAAGGTGACACCTTTGGGTATTAATGAAGATCTTCTCTTTACAGGCTTTCTTGGATGACTCCTTGTCTTCTTCCAATATCCCCTTGGACATCTCCATTGATGGATTCCTTGGTTTCTTCTTCCCTCAATGAATTGCCCCACCTACATGCAATTTGATCAAGCTATGGACTACATGGATAAAGTCTCGATATCTTCTTATTGGACTTTTAAAATGTATTGATAATTGCTAAAGTTTTCCTTATTGTATCTATGGATTTTGACTAGCTTTTCAGCTTGTTTTGCATTAATTTTTTACATGTTCACATCATATTCCCTTTGTGTGGCGTTTCTGGTTGTGATTTACAATTCCATCCTAGGTGTTCTGCAAGTGTTGCATGTGTTTAATATACCACATTTAACACTTTCATGTGTTTTTTTCACATTGAGTGTTTTATCTGCACGCATGCATCACATTGGATTCACATGGTTATAGTAGCCTAGCGTCTTTTGGGTCCGGGGTGTGGTTGTCAGTTAGGTATGTTTGCCATTTGGGAGTGGGCTGTCAGTGGTGCGGGCTGTTTCAGGAGAGCAGTGTGGCGCAGTCTCCCTGGTAATCCCCTCTTTGGTTATTGATTGACCATGCACCTCATTTTGGAGATTGATCCACTCTAGGGACTATTGTTCTTACATTATGAACAGAGGATATTATTTTTCTAGCACCATCTTATCCTTTAATATCCTTTAATGTGTATTATCCATATCTGGTTACTGTGGCTCTTCATGTATAAACCTTATTGAGGACCCTGTCTGTCTGCTATTGAGACTCCCGGGAGCCGCGCATGCGCACTTTATGCTTCATTTCATGTCATCTGCACCGCGCTGTAATCACAGCGCGCGTGCAGCTGACACCTTGAGCAGAGACGTCTGCCAGGTTTTCAGCTTTCCTCGTTATTTCTGGTTTGGGTCTGACATGTTACTTCACAGGTGGCTAGACTGAGCTCTTCATATGACTCAATTCATTATTGTATTGATCAGGACTAACAGGGGGATTGTATTCCCTTTTTGTTTTACATGTTTTTAAATTTATATTGTTGTCAATAAAGCTTTTCCTGTTATTATATATATCGGTGGTGTGCATTTTTATGTGGTCTTCTTTCCTTTTTTGTTATATTTAATATTTTGTGTGACTTCCATGAGCTTGAAGGACTGCATCCATGTGGTTCAACAATGATTTCTACAATTTATTAATGAAGTCATCAGGAATAGGAAAGAATGCAGTCTTATATTCTTCCCAGAGTTCATCTAGATTATTTGGTTTTGCCTTCCAAGCTTCGTCTTTCATCCTACCCCAAACATGCTCAATGATGTCCATGTCTGGTGACTGGGCTGGCCAGTCCATGAGCACCTTGATCTTTTTTGCCTGGAGGAACGTTGTTGTAGAGATGGATGTATGAGATGGAGCACCATCCTGCTGCACAATTTGACCCTTTTATGACTTGGAATATAAGAGGTAGCTAATACTTCTTGATATTATAGGTTATTGATATTGCCTTCCACCTTGCAAATGTTTCGCACACCCCCATACTGAATGTAACCCCAGACCATGATCTTTCCACCACCCAATTTAACTGTTTTCTGGGTGTATTTTGGATCCATACGGGCTCCAGTAGGTCTCCTGCAGTATTTGTGGCGGCTGTGGTGTAATTCTACTGAAGATTCATCAGAGAAATCCATCTTCTGCCACTTTTCCAGCGTCCATCTGTTTAGCAGGCTGTGGAACTTTGCAAATGCCCCACGGTTTTTTATTTGCCTTTTGTTTAGTGCTGGCTTCTGGGCACTGATTCGACCATGGAGGCCATTTCGAGACAGAATCCTACAAACTGTTCTAGTTGACACAGGGGCTTGAGGTCACCAGGCCTGTTGGAGCTCTGCTGCAGTGGAAGAGGGGCTTGCTTTGGATTTTCTAACCAACAAACCTCCTGTGCAGTTGTCTTGCGGGGTCTGCCGGACCTGGGCTTGTCAAACACATCTCCAGTCTCTTCTAATCTTTTTTTAATTCTTTGTACTTGACGCTGAGACACATTAAAGGTGCCAGCCACCTCTGCAGTGGATCTGGTCTTCAGCCTCTTGATAATCCAGGCTTTGGTCGCAGGGTGGATTTTTGGCATGTTGTTAGAGCTCAAGTTGCAGCTCAAGTGAAGGTCTGGGGTGCTGGGTTTCTTCTTATACACACCCACTAATTAACCGATCATTTACTGTCACAGGTGAGGATGTAAACTAGGATTGGCTGCATTATATGACCAGGTTACAAAACTTTTGTCTTGCCAAAATCTGACCATTCTGTGTCCATTATATGATCAATATTTCTGCATTGATGGCAATTTATTTTCTTAACCTAAACCACATTTCGGAGGGTTTCAGCTTTCAAAAGAATAATTTATATAACCAATGGATGAATTTAACATCAGGTTATAAGCTTTTATTTACATAACATGGATAAGCGACATAACTTCTGTCAGGGAGTGTATCATCTACTTTAAAATACTTTATTGTCAGCACAATTATTTTCCTGCGCTGTTACCGACTTTTTCCAATTTTAAGAAAAATGCTCGAGTTACCGATAACGAATCCAAATCTACCATATTCGTGCCAAATTTATGTTTGGCGATTGTTTTCCAAACATATTCGCTCATCTCTAATGTGGATATTGTGTCAATGAGATGCGATTTTAATCTATATTGCACTTTTATATACAGTAGTGCTTTATAATTGAGGAGATAAAAAGTAAGTGAAATGACGAGCCATAGAAAGAAATTACCAAACAATGAGACAAAAGAACGTGGTACATCCAGTAGGTGCATGGTTCAGTTCTTAGCGACCAAAGGAGCATCCATTTGTGGAGACAAGAGGATTATATATAACACTAAATTCACTTATCACAAGCTATTGAGCCAATATGGATATAAACTGTGCAATAATATAACAACGGCAGCCACTTCAGGGAAGGTTGGACTGGAGATATTTGTAATAAGGTCAGGCTTGTGTAAGGTCCATAGATAATAGGGAGATGACATCAGTGACCTAGTGTGGGTTGCTAGCGCATGGGGCTAGGCAAGTATTCTGCACCCCTAACCTGTCTCGTATCCCTTCCACGAATCCAATGCTTGAAACCCTTAGTCCCTATGAACATGGGTTGTATTTAAAGAAAATATTGATTTATTAAAGTAAGGCCATGTTCACATTTCTGTATATTCCATTTGCCTGTCACATTTAGAGAAACAAAATTCAAGTCTACATTTTCATCACTTGTGCAGAGGCCCCATTGATTATGCTCTACATATTTTCAAAACTTGTCAAGTTCAGTGATGAGATGAGCCATTTCTTAATAATTTTGACATCCTGAATGAAAATCTGACTATGAACATTTTTAGTTGGCTTTTTTTCTGTATCAAAGAGTCTTCCCTTTACTGCTACATATCATTAATGCAGAAAAGTTTAATTACTTTGAAACATTATTATTTTTGCAAATATAAAGATTGTTATGCCACTTTTGTGTTATTTATTCTGAGGAAACTCAGCAACAATTCAAATGACTAAAACCTGTCTAAACCCTGCTGCGAATTCTAAACAGTTACAGAAAATTTGGTCCTCACTTAGTGACAATTTTTTGCTTGTCTCTTGTACTCCTGCAGCAGATCATCTCTTACAATCGTCCAACAGTAATCTTCAAGCATTGATGGATTTCATTTTCCTTGACATCTTTTCTCCATAGCCGCGATATCTTGGTGAAATCTGTTACTGTGCTCATCGCTCACTGCTTGGTGGAAAAATGTCTAGATGCTAAAGTAAGACAATAATCTTGAAGGACAAGTTACAGCCAAGATCCTTATGTGTTTTCTACTAATTTTTCACAGTTATCTGCTCTTGTATTTCCCCAAAAATTAGTTACCACTAATGCGAATGCTACCCATGCAGTCTTTCCTACAATGAATGGAGAAACTCTTCAGCTTGAAGAAGCTTATGAATCTGAGCTCCAATAAAGACTCCCTCCTTTATCGTTGCTTCATTCAACCTTGGAAATTTATCAGTGAGACACTTGAATGCTTTTGCATTTTTATCCATTGCCTTTACAAAGTTCTTCATTAAACCCAACTTGATGTGCAACAGTGGTAACAAAATCTCATGTGGGTCAAATGCAGGACATTTCTACTCCCTGGCTAAAGTGAATGTCAGAGAGGTCAGTCTCTTTCAATGTAGTGATATTCGGTTGTACGACTATCCCACTCACACAGAAAGCAGCAGTGCTTTGTGTATCCGCCCTGGAAACCAAGTAAGAGGGCAATCAGCTTTATGTCATCACAGAGGAGCCACAAATGCTGGTCATAGCTCAGGCACCTCATCAGCTGTTTCATGGTGTCATAGGTTTATTTCATATGGACTGCACAACTAACTGGAATTGGACCTAGTGCATTGCCATTATACTGTGAAGTCCATGTCTTCTTGCATGAAACTGATTTCCTAATGGGGGACGCCAAGCAGAAATAGCAATTGGTAGTGTGATCGGTTGGCTCTCTCCAGATCATTAGAACTGCAAAAGGCATAGATTGCCTCTTCCCATACACATCTATTGCAGCATATATGTGTGGAGCCCAACACTTGTCTAAATCTATTCTGCTTCCATATCATGGCAGTCAAGTTTCGTCTTTGTGACACAAAAGTGATTTCTCCGCAATATGCTAAGAAACTGAGCTAAGAAATCCTAAAACTGTATACCTTACACAGAGAGCATTTATAAAAGTAGGTGATGGAACTGTGATTAGGATTATGTCATCAGGGCTGAGTTGGCGTTTTTTGATAGGTCACCCTAAGATGATAGAATATTGAATGCACAATAGACTAAGTAGATGATGTGATAGACGAGTTACTAACAATGCAATAATGATGATGAACAAACAAAAACACAATTTTTCAATAAGCCTGCATGAAAGATGTCATAAGTAATTACAATCTCCTCTGGATCATGAAAATTAGAGTCAATCAGTACATTTAAGCATCATATTCATTATCAGCAGTACGAAATTAGTTAGGTTCACCTATTGTTGTCTCTGAACCAATTTGGCTGTAGAACAGTGTACTATTATTGGTATTACATGATGGCCTTGATGTTTTTTCTTTTAGTTCTTTTATTGACGTAAAGGAAAGGAAATGCCAACCTCTGCCGGGCCATTGGGAGGGCTGGTGCCAGACCGGGACTGAGCAACAACCAAGGGATCAGTATTTAATTATCAAACAGCTACTAAACAGCTTTTGTTTTGCCTTTTAGACAAGCTACACTAGTACTCAAAGGAATACTATCAGTTTAAACCAGAGGCGTAGCTAGGGGTTTGATTCATGGTGGGAGAAACTTCGGAGGTTGCCCCTAACCAGGAAACCCTGATTACAACCATGGTGGCGTACACTAAAAGTGGATGTAGGAGAACCTCAGTAGATGACCCTACTACTAAAAAAAAAGACTCTGTACAAAGACCAACACAGATAATACCGCCATATGATGACTACAATGAGCGTGTGGGAAGAAGGGCCCCTGCCGAGTGTCCGGGCCGGAACCAAGGGGACCGTCACCTAGGTTCCGGGGGAAACTGTTCCCGGGGGACAGAGTTCAGGGACAGACCGTTGAGATGGACAGATGGGCTGGAGGAGGAGCCAATATAAAAGGCGCAGGGAACGCTGGTCACCATGAGTTAGAAGACTGGGACAGAAGCAGCAGGAGACCGTGGGAGCGACAGATAACCAGAGCGACTTATCAGAGCCAGCAGACGTTCCTCGAAGACATCAGAGGGACGGCGCCCAGACGACCATCCGAGAGCCGCTGCCCCGCTTCTGCCTGCTGCCACTGCTGCCTCACCTCAGCTCGCGGCCGCTGCCGCCTCGCCTATGCCAGTGGCTGCGGCCTGCCTGCGGTCGCTCACGGCCACTGCCACCTCGCCTCTGCCCGCGGCTGCGGTCCGCCTGCGGTCGCTCGTGGCCGTTGCCGCCTCGCTCCGGCCCGCGGCCTGTCCCCTGCCCTGCTCTTACCCGTGGCCGCGGCAAGTCCGGTGCCGCCGCCGGCCACCACTGTCCCACTCCGGTTCGCGGCAAGGGCGGGGCCGTTTCTCGCCGTGGATTCCCTGTCGCAGCAGGTAGCTGCGCATGTGGCCTGCCCCTCGCCACCCCACATCGCTGCCGCCTACCCCAGTCCGGGGACTGTGGCCCATCCGCCCAAGGACTCCTCCGGGGCCTGTGGTGCTCCAGTGTCATCGGAGCGCCGGAGCGCTCGAAGACTTCATCAACGCTTCAGCAACTGGGCCGAGCGACTGCTACGCTGAAAGACCACCATCCCGAACGGTGAGGGACATCTGGACGGCTAAGTTGACTATATAATTAAGGACCAGTAGTCGGCCATACCGCGGCCCTATAGTGACCGGCTCTTGCCGGACGTAGTCGTGTTCTACCCCGTTTGTGTTTGCTTGTATAGAGCCCCTGCGAGGGCAATTCTTGTTACCTCTTTGGTTGGTTACCTCTAGGCCTATAAACGTTAATGCTAAAAGCACTAAACCGTCTTGCGCCTCGTCACTGCTTCCTGCGTACCTGCGAGTACCACAAGGGAAATAAGTATTTGATCCCTTACTGATTTTGTAAGTTTGCCCACTCACAAAGACATGAACAGTTTATAATTTTAAGGGTAAGTTAATTTTAGCATTGAGAGATAGTATATCAAAAATAAAATCCAGAAAATCACATTGCATAAATTATATAAATTTATTTGCAATTTGCAGTGAGAAATAAGTATTTGATCCCTCTGGTAAACAAGACAATACTTGGTCGCAAAACCCTAGTTGGCAAGCACAGCAGTCAGACGTTTTTTGTAGTTGATGATGAGGTTTGCACACATCAGGAGGAATTTTGGTCCACTCCTCTTTGCAGATCGTCTCTAAATCATTAAGATTTTGAGGCTGTCACTTGACAACTCAGAGCTTCATCTCCCTCAATAAGTTTTCTATGGGATTAAGGTCTTGAGACTGGCTAGGCCACTCCATGACCTTAATGTGATTCTTTTTGAGCCACTCCTTTGTTGCCTTGGCTGTATGTTTTGGGTCATTGTCTTTCTGGAAGACCCACGACCCATGTTTAATGTCCTGGCAGAGGGAAGGAGGTTGTCACTCAGGATTTTACGGTACATGGCTCCATCCATTCTCCCATTGATGCAGTGAAGTAGTCCTTTGCCCTTAGCAGAGAAACACCCCCAAAACATAATGTTCCCACCTCCATGCTTGACAGTGTGTTCTTTGGGTCATAGGCAGCATTTCTCTTCCTCCAAACACCGCGAGTTGAGTTAATGCCAAAGACCTCATTTTTTGTCTCGTCTGACCACTGCACCTTCTCCCTGTCACTCATAGAAGCATCCAGGTGTTCGTTGGCAAACTTCAGACAGGCCTGCACATGTGCCTTTTTGAGCAGGGGGACATTGCCCTCACTGCAGGATTTGAAATCTTTATGGCGTAATGTGTTACCAATGGTTTTCTTGGTGACTGTGGCCCCAGCTGCCTTGAGATCAATAACAAGTTCCCCTCCGTGTAGTTTTAGGCTGATCTCTCACCTTCCTTATGATTAAGGATACCCTACAAGGTGAGATTTTGTATGGTACTCTAAATCTATGTTGATTGACGGTTACTTTGTATTTCTTTCCATTTTCTTGTGTCCTGCTCAATCAGTGTCTTACTTATGGTTTTTTAGCCCATTCCAGCTTTTTGCAGGCCTATGATCTTGTCCCTGACATCCTTATAAAGCTCTTTGGTATTGCCCATGTTGTAGAGGTTAAAGTCTGACTGATTGAGTCTGTGGACAGGAGTCTTTTATAAAGGTGACTATGTAAGACAGCTGTCTTTAATGCAAGTGACGATGTTGATTTGGAGCGTCTAACAGGTCTGTAATAGCCAGAACTCTTAATGGTTGGTAGGAATTAAATACTTATTTCTCACTGCAAAATGCAAATAAATTTATGTAATTTATACAATGTGATTTTCTGGATTTTATTTTTGATATTCTGTCTCTCAGTGTTAAAATTAACAATACAATTAAAAATACAGACTGTTCATGTCTTTGTCAGTGAGCAAACTTACAAAATCAGCAAGGGATCAAATACTTATTTCCCCCACTGTATATAGTGGTAGATACCAGTACCAGTCCTGCAGAACATATAAGGGATTACAGTACGGTTATGGATGCTGAGTTACAGCTGACGTTCTTTCTGCTGGAGTCATTTACTTTTCCCGTCTTTTTCATCGGGCCCAGACAGACATGACAACTGCTCCAGCCAGGACTCGGCTGCAGAGATTACAACAAAAATACATATGATTTCTCACATTTCAGGCATCATCCACATCTAACCATGACTTGCACAAACTCCTTATCCTGCTGATAACCCAATGCTGAGCCACTGCTGCCGTATGTGTCCCTATTTCTGCACCTGATTGGTACTGTGTATCCTCTAATATTCCTCCTACTGGAGCCCTATCATTGCACTCAAAGTATGATGTCAAAAAAAGTGTCCCACCGGCACTGTAAGATACCACCATAGTGAATTCCTCCACAGTACCGTCCACATGCACAGTATGATGACCCTACTGTACCCCTACTGTACCCCACCCCACAATTCACCCAGAAAAGTATGATGTCCCCTACATCGTATGATCACCTAACTGTGACCATCACACAATGATCCATGCAGTATAATGCATCACTTTGTCCTCTTCATAACTGAATGCACCACATGCTCCCTAGAGTATAATGCACCCCATAGTCCTCTGTATAGTATAATGCACCCCATACTTCATACAGCATAATGCATTCCATAGTCCTCTGTATAGTATAATGCACCCCATACTTCATACAGCATAAAGCATTCCATAGTCCTCTGTATAGTATAATGGACCCCGTACTCCATACAGCATAATGCATTCCATAGTCCAATAAACAAAGCACAGAATGAAAAATGTGCAAAAATACCTTGCAGTATGACATATAATAGTAGTCAGCAAGTGCTGATAAAAAGATGACAACAAATACAGGGTATTTAGTCGATACGTTTTTTTGCAAAAAAATGTATGCTAAGTTGCTCCACCGCGTCAAGGTAACCCTATTGAAGCAGTCCCTATCTATTTAAAACCTGAACATGTGAACAGTGTCTAAATGAGCAGGATTAAGACAGGCATACTATTATATGTATTGCTGCAAGGTATTTTTGCACATTTTTCATTCTGTGCTTTGTTTGTGTTTCAATCAGTGGATGGTGTGAACATTGTCCTACAGACTTGTTCACATTTGTGCATTTCACATGTGTTTTTTAATCCAGCTTTTTTATTCCATAGTCCTATGTATAGTATAATGCTCCCCATACTCTATACAGTATCATGCACCCCAAAGTCTTCTATATATGCATCCCATAGTCCATACAGCATAATGCACCCCATAGTCCATACAACATAATGCAATACATGGTCCATACATCATAATGCACCCCATAGTTTATACAGCATAATGCACCCATAGTCATCTGTATAGTATGATGCCCCATAGTCCTCTGTATAATATAATGCACCCCATAGTCATAGAATCATAGAATTGTAGAGTTGGAAGGGACCTCCTGGGCCATCTGGTCCAACCCCCTGCTCAAAGCAGGATTCGCTAAATCATCCCAGACAGATGTTTGTCCTGCCTCTGTTTGAAGACTTCCATTGAAGAAGAGCTCACCACTTCTCGTGGCAGCCTGTTCTACTCATTGATCACTCTAACTGTCCTCTGTATATTATAATGCACCCCATAGACCACAAAATATAATGCTTCCCATAGTCTATACAACATAATGCACCCAATAATCCATATAGTATAATGTACCCCATTGTCCTCATAGTATAGAGGACCCCATAGTCATCCATACAGTATAATGCACCCCATAATCCATACAGCATAAAGCACCAGATGGTCCATAAAGCAGGATGCACCCAATAATCCATGCAGTATAATGCAGCCTGTTGTCTTTTCTATAGTATAATTCACCACAGTCATCCACACAATATAATGCACCCCACAGTCCATACTGTATAATGCACTCCTACAGTTCTAAAAGCAATGTGACAATTCCTTTTTTGCTTTTACAATTTCTCCTTGCTTGGAATTTTTTAATGTTTTCTCGTACACTATGTGGTGAAATGAATGGTGTCATTCAAAAGTACAACTCCTCCCCCCAATAAAGAAGCCCTCATATAGCTATGTGGACAGAAAAATAAAAAAAAGTTGAGTTTTGGAAAAATGGAGGAAGAAACAAAGATGCAAAAATGAAAATTGACCTTGTCATTAAAGAGGTGAAATAATGACTTTACAGGGAGCAAGAAAGCAGATGACAATTACTCTCTTCCATTGGACCATCTAGTGAACATGTTACACATCACACTTCTCTCATCACATGACTTTAGTATCATCATTATTACATGGGGTTTTCACTGCTGCCATTTCCCAAACATCAGTTAATAAATGGAATAACATGACATCTTCCCCAAATAACACTCATTGGAATAAAGAGGGAAACTACAAAGCTAGAGATAAAAGTCATACACTGCATCTCCTTATAACATTACTAGAATGCGCTGTCCCTTTAAATTTAGCGCCGCATGGATCATGTGTCTCAACCATCAACCAATCACATCGCAGGATTTGAATTCAAAGAAAGAAAAAAAACGTCAGTTGGTGCCAGTCTGCGATTGCTCTATTAGAGAAGAGACTGGCTCCTTATTGATTCCTAGAAGCGACACTTTGCATTGATACCCGGATCGTTACCTGCTGATTGGGAGAGACAGCCGCCACCGGCCGCTCTACAGAGGTGAGAATCATTGTGTGAGGAGTAAACTGCCGACTTATCTCATCCCGGATACTGACAGTTGGGATCTATACTGGAAGCAACACATAGAAAAAAGGAAATGATTTCACCATAAAGACCCAAATATAGATAACGGGGTGATAACGGATAAATGGGATAAAATATGGGGATTCTGAGTAAATATTTACAATGTGGATAATGATGTGTAAAGATTAATCTGAAAAATACGGGGCCACATATTTCTCCTAGAAATTCCCAGATCCAATATTTAGAAGTGCATGGCCATTATTAGCCTGTATATAATAGTTATATAATACATATAGTGGAGATATGGAGAATATGTTACTGGCTCATCAGTTACTATACAGGGAGGTAGCGGATATATGCAGAGGTTTATATGGCGGGTCACAGTGCAGTCAGTATAGTGTAGATATGTGTAATCTTCTCTTACCATAGGGCATAAAATCAATCAGGTTAGACACAGATGACCGATTATATATATCTATATTTTTTAAAGCACCACTCCAGCGGTTCTCTTTCTCTTTAGTGCCCGCAGGAGTGGTGCCTTATATGTGATTCTCCTGGCCCCTGCCTCGTCCTCATCTGTCACTACTTTAATCCTTTTCCAGTGTTGATCCTATCAGTCTCTTGATGAAAAGTGACCTACCATCAGCGCCAGTGTTTCATGGAGCGGCGCAGAGGTCACTTTTCAATACATCTGCATGAGAGCCTAGTTCTGGCGCTCATAGACTTGCACTGAGATCTTGTGACGAAACTTCTCACTTGCAGCCAGTCAGAAGTTACGGGCACAAGATGGCGCCACAGAAGCAGAGCACCGTCGGTATAAGAACGTGGTTAGGCGGCTTACATTTAAAGCGCCACTCCAGCTGTACAAACAAAACACTGGAATGGCGCTTTAAGTAGAAAATAGGGTTTGCTTTGTTTACTAGCTACAGCGCCACTTCTGTCAGTGGGTCATGTTGGGTATTACAACTAAATACCAATCAAATCAAAAAGCTGCAATACTGCAACACATGTAATGGAGGCCGTGGTAGTTATGTTTTTGGTTACACATTAGGTTGATAGCATTACTCTACTCAGGGCCGGTTTTAGACAAAGTGGGGCCCTAGGCAAAAGTTTAAAGTGGGGCCCCAAATGTTAACATTGTAAAATCACACACTTAGGTTACATTACATGAGCAGTATGCGGATACAGGTGGCAGAGGGACCTGTGCTGGCACTGTGGCCCCCATATTCAGGGGCCTTATATCAGCCAATGGGTCTGCCACTATTAGCATTATACAGGAGCGTTGCTATGGTCAGAAAAGATTGGGGGGCCCAAGCCCCAAGACAAAGAGTTGTAACCCAACCCCCTCTTAATTTTTTTTTTAACACTGCAGATAGCACAGCAGGGCTCCCAACTGTCCTGGATCCAGCGGGACAGTCCCGATTTTGACATTTCCACCCGCTATCCCAGCCGGGATTGTAGTTTTCCCGCACTGCGAATCAGCCACCACGCCCACATGTCATTTCAGAAAGGAGTGTGTACCGATCGCCATACAATTCCCTCAGCACAGCACACTGCAGAACAGAAGCCCTCCCCGGCTCATGTGACTAGTCACATGACTGTGACCTCATCCTATGTAACACCACAGATAGCACAGTGATAACTCTTTGAGAACAGATAATGTAGTACATGTCACCTGCAGTCCTATGTAACACCACAGATAGTCTTACTCTGAAACGCTATGGCTATGTTCACAAGCATTTTTTCAGTAGCCAAAACCTGTTCTGTTGAGTTGCTTGTTTTCTTTATACTTTTTTCAGCTTTTTTTAAAGTGAGGATGTTTGCTTTGTCTGCAGTATGTGTAAGGCCACGTTCACACGTTGAGTATTCGGTCAGTATTTCACATCAGTATGTACAAGTCAAAACCAGGAGGGTGATAAATCCAGAAGTGGTGCTGCGTTTCTACTATACTTTTCCTCTCATTGTTCCACTGCTGTTTCTGCATTACAAATACTGATGTGAAATACTGACCAAATACTAAACATGTAAACGAGACTTAATAGTTTAATTCACCAAAACCACTTAAAAAATTGCAGCGAAAAATGTCGTTCAATATCTGCATTTTTCTTTCTTATATTCTTTCATTGCTTTCTACGGGTGAAAACACACTGAAAGAAGTGACACGTTGCAGATATAAAAAGCGCTACAGTTCTGAAATTCAGTCAGAAAAAAAAACAAGCGCATGCAGGAGATTTCAGAAATCTCATATGTTTTGCTGGCACTTTAAAAAGCCGCTCTTGGCCATGTTCATAGGCAGAATTTCTGAAGCTTTTTCTTCTGCAAATAAGAAGTTTACAGCATTTTACAGCACAAGCAAAGACTGAGATTTTCAGGATTCTCCTGAACACCCTTTTATTTTCTCCTGACTGAATTTCACAACTGCAGCGTTTTTTAAATTTGCAGCGTGTCACTTCTTTCAGCAATTTTTTTCACCCGTAGAAAGCAATGAAAAAGTTTTAGAAAAGCTGCAAATGTCGCAACGTTGTTTTTCCGCTGTGTTTTTGGTGAATAAAACTAACTTTATTAAACATGTACTGTAGACAAAATGCATATTGTAAAAAAAACAGCAAAAGCTCTAATGGTATGTGTCCACAATCAGTAAACTCTGGATGCTGCGTACATCCGCAGCATTCAGCCCGCAGCGGCCAGATGTTACAGCATAGTGGATGGGATTTCTAGAAATTCCATGTCCTCTGTGCGTGCACATACGCCCGCACCTCACCCGCAGAGACTGACATGCAGCACGACTCTCCAGACTGCAGCATGTCAATTTATCTTCCATAGATGCGATTCTCTGCAAGAGAAATGTCACCCTTACAATGCATAGGATGCGGTGATTCCGCACGGTTCAATGAACACATGCGGAATCACCTGCGTTCAAAAGATGGCAGCACTTTAGACGAAGCACATGTCCGCTGTTTCCAAACTGCTGCCATTTCCGGATCATCTGCACATACCCTAAAAAATGGGCATTTTGAAAGCAGTGTTTTTACTGCCAAGAGAGCAGGCTTTGGCTGCAAAAAAACAAAAACGCTGATTCCTATGCACACCTGTACTATATATATATGTATGGTTTACCCTTATTATTTCACATGGGAATTCATTTATTTCTATATCATAAATCCCCTGATTCAGCAGACAATATCCCTGTCTTGTGTCATCCAGACAGTAGTGACAGGACTGGAGGTCGCCCTGATGCTGATCTCTGCTGTATGTGGCTGTGATACTGATCCTACAGCCCGGGCCGCCATCAGGGCATTACAGCCATTACTAGTGTATGGGGCCCCATGAATTGGGGGGGCCCGGCTGCCCGAGCACGCTGGCAGCCCGGGCCGTGCGCTCGGGCCCCCCCGATGATTTGTTCAGGCAGCAGCAGGCGCTTTAAGCTACGGCCTGCCCCAGTGCATTATGGGTCCCATCCGGCCAGCCTCCCGTGACGTCACACGTTGCTCTGCAGCTCTGCTCCACTTCCTCATTCGGAGCAGAGCGTGCAGCGTGTGCGGTGTCAGTGTGTGTGCACGTGGGTGGCTGGAAGCGGTGGACGGGCGGCAGACACCAGGAGAGAAGAGGCGGCGGCGTGCGCAGCGGACCAGACGTGGAGGCAGCAGGTGAGTGAGCAGGTGAGTAGTTTCAGGGCAAGGGGGGCCCAGCCAGCCACACTGCACCAGTCCCACCACAGCCACAGGGCCCCAGGGCAGGCAGGGGCCAGGGGGGGCCCTGTGCAGCCAGCCGCACGGCAGCAGTTCCACTACAGCCACAGGGCCCCAGGGCAGGCAGGGGCCAGGGGGGGGCCCTGTGCAGCCAGCCGCATGGCAGCAGTTCCACCACAGCCACAGGGCCCCAGGGCAGGCAGGGGCCAGGGGGGGGGCCCTGTGCAGCCAGCCGCACGGCAGCAGTTCCACCACAGCCACAGGGCCCCAGGGCAGGCAGGGGCCAGGGGGGGCCCTGTGCAGCCAGCCGCACGGCAGCAGTTCCACCACAGCCACAGGGCCCCAGGGCAAGCAGGGGCCAGGGGGGGGCCTTGTGCAGCCAGCCGCATGGCAGCAGTCCCACCACAGCCACAGGGTCCCATAACAGGCGGGTCAGGGGGGGCCCTGCGCAGCCAGCCACATGGCAGCAGTCCCACCACAGCCACAGGGCCCCAGGGCAAGCAGGGGCCAGGGGGGGCTCCGTGCAGCCAGCCGCACGGCAGCAGTCCCACCACAGCCACAGGGCCCCAGGGCAGGCAGGGGCCAGGGGGGGCCCGTTGCAGCCAGCCGCATGGCAGCAGTCCCACCACAGCCACAGGGCCCCAGGGCAGGCAGGGGCCAGGGGGGGCCCTGTGCAGCCAGCCGCACTGCAGCAATCCCACCACAGCTACAGGGCCCCAGGGCAGGCAGGGGCCAGCAGGGCCCTGCGCAGCCAGCTTCATGGCAGCAGTCCCACCACAGCCACCAGGAGAGAAGAGGCGGCGGCGTGCGCAGCGGACCAGACGTGGAGGCAGCAGGCAAGTGAGCAGGTGAGTAGTTTCAGGGCAAGGGGGGCCCAGCCAGCCACAATGCAGCAGTCCCACCACAGCCACAGGTCCCCAGAACAGGCAGGGGCCAGGGGGGGCCCTGTGCAGCCAGCCGCACTGCAGCAATCCCATCACAGCCACAGGGCCCCAGGGCAGGCAGGGGCCAGGGGGGCCCTGCACAGCCAACCGCACGGCAGGAGTCCCACCACAGCCACAGGGCCCCAGGGCAGGCACGGGGCAGAATGTGAGACATGGGGGCAGAATGAGACACGGGGGGCTGGGAGCAGAATGTGAGACATGAGGGCAGAATGTAAGACATGGGGGCAGAATGAGACCCCGGGGGAAGAATGTGAGACATGGGGGCAGAATGTGAGACATGGGGGCAGAATGTGAGACATGGGGGCAGAATGTGAGACATGGGGGCAGAATGTGAGACACAGGGGGCCGGGGGCAGAATGGACATGAGGGCTGAATGTGACAGTGAGACACAGGAGGGGCAGAATGGATACGGGGGTAGAATATGAGACACGGGGGGGAAGAATGTGACAGTGAGACACAGGAGGGGCAGAATGGATACGGGGCAGAATGTGAGACACGGGGCCAGAATGTGACAGTGAGACACAGAAGGGAGCAGAACGGATATGGGGGTAGAATATGAGACACGGGGGGGAAGAATGTGACAGTGAGACACAGGAGGGGCAGAATGGATACGGGGACAGAATGTGAGACACATGAGGGGGCAGGATGGGAGACACATGGGGCAGGATGGATACGATGTAGACAGATGGGGCAGGATCAGGAGATCATATGGGGCAGAAAGGATACTCATGAGGGCAAGATGAGAGAAAATATGGCTGGAGTCAGGAATGAGACAGGATGGGGGATATTGGAGGCTAGGATGGGGCATATTATTACCATATGGGCTAATTAAGGGATATTATTACTGCGGTGATGTATTTATTTTATTTTTTTGAGGATACTGTTTTAAATGGGGGGGGGTCCTGTTACTGTGCAGAGCGACACTGTCACCTTTTTTTCTTCATCTGGTGTAGAGTAGAAGTTGGGAAAAAAATTAAGTAATGTGTTCTGCAAGTGGAGCTCTAGATAACTGTGTTATTTCCTGCAGAGACAAGCCCTGGCTGGAAGACATGATGGCGTTCTGTGCTGAATGAAAGATGAAAAGCGAAGATAAAGGACTTCACCTAGACACGACACTGGTGAGTCAGTTTGTTGCCTGTACACTGACACTATATACAGAGTGCCTTTGTACAATGTCACCAGTGATCACTGTATAACCTGTGCACTGACACTGTACACTATATATAGAGTTCCTGTGTACAATGTCACCAGTGATCACTGTATTACCTGTACACTGACACTATATACAGAGTTCCTGTGTATAATGTCACCAGTGATCACTGTATTGTCTGTACACTGACACTATATACAGCGCTCCTGTGTATAATGTCACCGGTGATCCCTGTATTACCTGTACACTGGCACTATATACAGAGCTCCTGTGTATAATGTCACCGGTAATCACTGTATTACCTGTACACAGACACTGCATACTAAGTTACAGATCTCCTGTGTATAATGACACTTATGGTGATAATATTATGTTTTTTTTATTAATGATCAGTATTGTTGTATTCTGTCACTGTGGTGATAATATGTGGTCTGGGCATGATGCAGTGGTATTTGTCCTTTGTATGTGCTATTATTCTGTCACTGGTGGTAATTTGTGGCCTGGTCATGGTGTAGCTGTATTTGTTCTTGTATGTGTTATTATTGGTCACCATGTGTTGGTAATATGGTGTCTGGACATGGTGCGGTGGTATTTGTCCCTTTTTGACGTGATATTATTGGTCATTTTAAAAATTGAAAAATAAAATATATACCTAAATTGTATTGGATATTTTAACAAATGTTTAATAGGATAGAGTAGAGTAGGGCCTGGCCAAAAGAGTCTACCTTGTCGTGGTGGCAGATTTAAAAAATCTTTTGGCCAAAACAAGAGCTGCTGGCTATGTGTGTGATCTGGAGATGGGACCTGTTAATACAGTATGTGATTGGTGAGAAGTGGAGTTTTTCCAAGAGAGAGCCGTGGGACTGTGGACCGTTCTGGGGTGGAGCCTGGGCGGAGTCTCAAGGGGGCCCCGAATATTTTGCCAGTATGGGGCCCCGAAATTCCTAGTGGCAGCCCTGCCTACAGCAATCAGCACAGAGCTCCGGACCACAGTGAGTAAATCACTGCACTCAGACCTGTTATTGCTGCTGTTACTAGGTTCTGAGGCTTCACTTAGGCATATCCATTCTCAGAACAGTGCTAGGAGCAGCCATGATCAGGACTCAGGAGGAGACATACAGTGTCACTGTGCTGTAATCGGCCCCTCCCCCTCACTCTCAACTTTTAACCTGACTGCAGGGAGAAAGAGACAGGGGGGCTCAAGGGGCTTTGCGAGAGACACTCCAAGACTTCAGAGCAATGCACAGCATTATTCACTGCTGTACACCCTCTAGGCACTTCTTAAATGGACTGCAGATGCAGGGGGCCCCCTTTGTAGGTGGGGGCCCCAGGCATCTGCCTAGTCTGCCTGGTCCAAACGCCGGCCCTGACTCTACTAGAGATCCTATAGAAAGCGCCATCCTCTGCATACTCAGGTTTTCCTTTTTCTGTATGGTAGTTTCCAGGAAGAAGAGTAAAAATGGCCATGAGGAAGCGGAAGAGAGAACTGATCGCCCAGAATGAAGAGGAGTGGTAAGTAGATGAGGTTCCATCACTGCGGTCATCACAATCCATACACTTACACCGGAAAGTCCATAGTGACCATTACACACCACCACTACACATATTTATCCCATGTACAGCTCCAAACTAATGTCAGATCCCCATGAGGAGAACACCCATCAGGATGTGACTTATGTGTAGCCACAGTACGGCCATGAGCGTGAGGCCTAATACTATAATATCTACCTCTTCTATTACAGCTCACGGTCTGCCGCCCAGGAAGAGGCCAAGAGGAGGAAGACAGAAGATGACATCCCCCAGCCGGAAGAGCGGGCAGCTTTCACCGCACTCCTTGGTAAGACTCATTGCACCTTCCAAGGTTTCCAGACCCAAAGTGTTAGATTAATATAAAATACATGTCATATAATCTATTTTATGTGTATTATGGTGGAGAAACATGTAGGGAAGTGTTCTCCCTCCTCCTCTTATAGTCACACCTAGTATGATACAGCAGACACTATGTGGTGAGCAGTGTCGGGGCTTTGGTGTCTCCTCAATACTGATGGCATGTCTTTAGGACAATTCTTCAGTATCTGATCAGTGGGTGTCGGGCGCCAAATCTCCCCCAATCTGACACTGATGAGCGATCCTGAGGATAATCCATCATTGATGAGGAGCCCTACAACCCCATTAATTTAGAATTAATAGCATTAAAAAGGATTTCATTGCAAAGTTCATAGTGAAATAATTCTATTTTCCTCATTTTTGTAGAAGAAGAACACATCATATGTTTTCTAGCCAGGGACAGCTGTCTAAAGATTTCGGACAAGGTATTATTGTAGTGAAGGATAAGAAATCCTCCAGATCTGAGAAGATCCATCATAGGGAAATAAAGGGCTTATTCTTATGTAATAGTGGCCAGATATGACCAAACCTAGGAATCTACTGACAGATATGTGCTGTGTTATATATCCCTCTAAAGGTACTGTCACACTTAGCGATGTACCAGCGATCCCGACCAGCGATATGACGCGGTCAGGATCGCTGGTACATCGCTAAGTGGTGGCTAGTGAGCTGCCACACAGGCAGATCTCACCAGCGACATCGCAGGGGACGGGGGTCGCTACTTACCTGTCACACTAGGCGATCCTGCGTCCTCCCGCCCGGCTCCACGCTCGTCTCTCCACAGGAAGAGCCGCAGGAAGCTGACGACGAGAAACAGTCCTGGATGTTCTCGCGCGATCAGCGATAACCAGCGGGGGAGCGGGTCGTAGGTAAGTATCAGACACCGCGATGTCGCTAGCAATATCGCTATAACGTCACAAGTTATAGAGATATTGCTAGCGATATCGCTTAGTGTGACAGTACCTTAACTCGGCTTCTCCTCCCTCCAGTATCTCCTCGCCATGGTCGTCGCTTACTTCAGGAGAGCAGGACTGCCATCTTCAGAATATGGAACCTTCTTCTTTCCAGCTCTGTGAGTCTCTTTTATTATTACACATTCACGTCTATAAATAACATTGTTTATTTTATTGTAAAACCAAAATCTCTTTTCGGCCACTCGGCTAAATACATGATAATGGCATTTGTTGTTGTTGTCTGTATTTTCTTCTGAAGTGGATTGTAATTTATTTGGTTTCATTTCTCTTCCCTCCAAGGTTTTTAGCCAACCAGTTTGAGCAAGAAGAGGTGCGATATCGACAGAAGATCTACCGCTGGGCTCTTGGACGGAAGTGGAGGATGAAGAAGGACCGACTGCTACAATGCCGCAATGTTCTGCTCACCAGGATGGGATTCCGGGCTTGGGTGGATCGGGACACATGTGATCTGGTGAGTAATAGAAACAATAATAATATAAAGCTGATCTGTAAATAGAGATCACAATATAAACAGTATGCTTAAGTAAATCCCTTAGACCTGATGAGGCACTTGTACTTACTCTGTAAAGCCACGTCAAAATGGTCATATAATCCTGATATTAGGCAGAGCATTTTATAACTGCAGCCATAGCTGGACTCATGACATGCTTGTTTTAATGTCAAGCAAGAAAACTTTAATAAGTGATTATAAAGTCATTCTGCCATGGATTTTCAGTCATCACACCAGTATCATCAGGTCTAAAATATATGCAAATTGGATTATGATTAATGGTGACATATACCCTTTACACTCTGATTATAATCACTTATTTTATTCTAGATCATGGCAGAAGACCCTGACCACTGGGCATGGAAGAGAGAGAGGAATATCCACTGATGCCTGGAAACAGAGCTGCAGGACCTACAAGGAGAAGAACATGGCTGGAAGAGGAACATGGCTGACGGTCCTAGAAGAACAGCTAGAAGACGTGACGGATGAAGAACTGGAGAAAGTAGAGAAGTATGCTGGTATGGTGTACAGGGGATATACACTAGATTCCTTGATAGGGCGTTGATCCAGGGAGCTAGTCTGATTGCCGTATGTGGAGTCAGGAAGGAATTTTTTTCCCCGATGTGGCGCTGTTTGCCACATGGGTTTTTTTTTGCCTTCCTCTGGATCAACATGTTAGGCTATAGGTTGTACTAGATGGACTTAAAGTCTCCCTTCAACCTCAAATACTATAAATATAACATGTTAAATATATCATATATTAATATATATATATTAAATATATAATATAAAAAATAATAATAATATAATAAATATATAATATAAATATAATAGATTAATATATAGAATATAATAAATATATAATAAATAATAATATAATTTAATATAATAAATAATAAAATATAATATATAATATAATATAATAAATAAAAATATAATTTAATATAATATATTATAATAAATATATAATATAAATATAATATGTTAAATATATAATAGATTAATATATATAATAAATAATAATATAATTTAATAAATATATAATATAAATATAATATGTTAAATATATAATAGATTAATATATAATATAATTTTATATAATAAATATATAATATAAATATAATATATTAAATATATAATAAATTAATATATATTACATATATATAATAAATATATAATATATAAATATAATAAATATATAATAAAGCATATAATAAACTTCCCACTATTTAAACTTTCCATGATGTGTCTGAGTCTTTATTTTATACTTTTATGTGTGGACAGGACCGCCATCAGAGCATTACTGCCCTCACTGTTGTGAGGGACCCAGTGAGCAGAAGCACAAGAGAGAGGGCCCAGACTCAGTCTGAGTCCTCCCTCTTGTGCTTTTGTTCACTGGTCTCCAGGGTATAATAAATGAAACTGAAGAAAAAATTGAATGCTGACTTCATAAATATAAACAAATATATGTTTTTTATTTAATCAAAATCAGTAATAAAGAAAATATATACAGGCTGTACATCAAGAAAGAAAAAACAAGTGTCACCTGGGGAGCACTCACAGTACTTGGGCTCTCATAGAACAGAGGAACAATTGAAAGTATATAAAGGATATTATAAATCCAGCAGATAAACATACATCACCTCAAAAGACAGGAAAATAATCACAGCAGACAAAAAGTTATCAGTATGAGTCAAGTACATCCATAGCTTCTCTATATATACTTATCCTAAGAGAGGTAATGTGTAATGGTGGCTCATATGGATATATCTAAAGTGCACGTCCGGGGAAATCCCCCGATGGCGTCACAGACAGGTGCGTTGTCAAGTTGGATTCCAGGAAGGACGGACCAGCGTTCAGGTCACAGAGTGCACTCTCAACCGGCGGCCATGTTTAAGGAGTCCCATGGAGTCTACCATTATTAGTGAGGTAAAATAAATCACCATATTAGATAATGAAAACAGATATTACAAGTGCCAGTGTAAAATCATACCCACTAGTCACATTAATTAAAGTGTGTCACACAATGGGTAATATTAGGTATAATAAAGTGCACATGTCCTTAATATACTCAAATAGAGAAAACAACATTATTGTATTGGAATCCACTAATATACCATAGCATTATAAAGTGTAGCATGTAAAAAAATATATAATTAAGGTGCACATGTGCAAAAATGTAAATAGCTATATATACAAGAGTACATGAACAACACTATTATTACTGTGTCAACCAATAATATGGCGTTCTAGATGAATGTTCATAAGTGTTCATCCTGACACCAGAGGGGTCCTCATATGATGGTCACACAAGAATCCCATATCACACATACATTTCATGAATAGCCATAAGGAAAAGATAAATCTTCAATAATGTATCAGCTACAGACAAAAAACACACAATTAAAATAAAAGCGCAGAGATATCAGGAACCTTGAATATTCCCTATACAATGGACATTGTTGATGGATTATTCAAAGAAATGGGAGAAAGCTTCATTTTTCAGTTAAGCCTTTGGGGGGCCATGGATTCCAAATGACTGATCTATTGGCATTCTAATTGTGCCAATATCTGTTTTAAATCACAACCCCTAATTCCCCCATTAACACAATCAAATCCCCCTTATCTTTAGACTTTTCGTATCACATCCATAAAAAACCTTAAAATGTCAAGATAACGACCCATCAGAGGACATAAATTCTGTACTCCTGATGATATTTTCACAGGCCCGACAGTCCCCACAGGGGTAACAGCCCGTCTTGGTTTACTTTCAGAAGAGGTGAAGGGATTGGACACCTTGGCAGTATAGTGGCTCCTCAGTAACATGTCCTTCAGACTCCTACCCCTCCTGGCCGTTATAAGGGGATTTTTTGGTAATTGTGCTGCCAGAATTGGGTCTGTTTTTAGTACAGGCCAATTCTTGTGGAGAATGTTTTTCATCTCTTTCCACTCCGGGGTGGGCCTGTGGGGAGGTCTTCATGTGGTGCTCTTCTTAGCTTTTCATACCGATGGCTTCTGTCAGGTCACTGATCCCTCAGCGATCTGCCCCCTATTTTACACACTGACTATATGTTTTGCAAAAAAAAATTAACATTCAGCAGGCAGGCGCCGGCGGTTTGCTAGAGAAAAAAAAATTGTCTCCACCAAGATTGGTGATCCAATAGATGCTACTGCGCAGGCGCGGCCGGTGCCAATTTGAGAGAGAATTTTACTTTCATCTGAATAAATTTATATCAGCAAATAAATGAATTAAATGCATATTAAAGATGTGATCTTGCTGCATATGATGATCTGGAGAATAGAAGCAATCTTGTGATCATGGGTTTACCAGAATCTATTACCCGTAGCCAGCTTACAAGTATATGCACACTAGACCTACCAAACGCTCTGGGCCTTAATACACCATTGAAGGTGAAATGCGCTCACAGAGTCGGCCCACCACCACCACCTCCACAAGAATCCCCTGCTTATAAGCCCGGGCCTGGTACTGCGAAATACCTGAGCCAGACAAAGTGGACATCTTACAACGGTACAGAAAATCCTCTCCACCCCTGGTGCTCGATGGACGTAGAGCGTTAATTTTCAGTGACTACTCGGTGGAAGTAACAAAGAAAGACGCGTCTTTAGTGGAATATGCACTGAGCTAGTATAGAAGAGAACCCGCTTCTCATTACAATTACCGGCAAATCTTTAAGTGTTTTTACCTGGAGGAAGAACACAAACATTTTCAGCAGCAGAACAAGCATCAGACTTTCTTAAAGACAGAGAAGATCTTCTCAAGGAAAACAGCAGAAAAAAGAATCACCAACAAAACGTCTGAGTATTGTCAGGACTTATTCTGATTATCCCCTTTTGAATGATTAAGACTCTTTCTCAAAGAGATAAAAATCTTACACTATGCAAAAGACTGAGAAATCTTATATCGCTATGAGAAGAGAAATTTTGGGTGTTGATATATAATTTACACTTAAGGTGACTTATTTGGGTAATCAGACTTGTACACTCAGCAAACAAATTCTCTCGGGCAGCTTCTCCCCCATACCCCTTCAAAATTATAGTTTTACAAAATAAGAATTTTACATATACACATGAATATTGTCAGGAACACCGCACTGAACTTGCTCACTGAGCCAGTGCGCGTGTCCTGAGTAAAGCGAACTGTGCTCAAACATACCTGTGGAGCGGGCAGCAGCCAAGTAGATGCGTACTTCAGAACAGCAGGACCTGAAGCACGTGACTACTAGGGGCGTGGCCTAAGCTCCAGAGAGCTAGGAGCTGCAAGATAACTCCTAGCAGGGTAACTGCGAGACAAAGTTACCAAGGGGCATAGACAGGGAGGATAGTCAGGACGTAGCCAATGAGTCATACACAGAGATAGCTGCAAGGTACAAGAGGGGCGAGCAAAGAGTAGTCAGATCTCAGGCAATGAGTCATACAGAGAGGGTAGCGCAGTACAGAAGCAAAAGGCAAACTCACAACGGGGAACAGAACCGGATCAGAACCATATAAACAAGCTATAACAACGAACACGCACACAGAGGCCACCACACTCGGCCAAAGGCAAAAGTATAACTGGCAGGGATTGGAGCTTCCCAGGGGTTTAAGAAGCTCTCCCAGAACCAAAGAGAGGCCACAATCATTAACCCCAGGTGTGCAGGTCAAAACCTGCACTGAGCTCCAGACATTAACCCCTGACGTGCAGCTCCAAAACCTGCACTGGGATCATGACAAATATAGATTGAATATTGGTAAAAAATAATCAGGTACACAATATCCCTCACAAAAATAAAACTAAAATAAATATACAGTATATATGGACGAGTGTTTTTACTTTACGAGGGCTCTAGCTACCTTGCAGTTTCAAATAAGGCTATAGGTTTAAAGATTGTCCAGTAGTGGAAACAACCCCTTTTTAAGGAAATCTGTTGCCAGGTTTTTTCTACCCCATCTGAAAGCAGCATAATGCAGGGGCAGAGACCCTTATTCCAGCAATATGCCACTCACTGGATTTCTTGCTGTTATTTTGATAAAATCACTGTCTCATCTGATGGAGCTCTAACAGTTATCTCAATGCTGAGCTCTGATTGACAGACGTCTGTGTACACTGCACTTTGGTTGAAATCTGAAAATCAATATGCTCGGGTGCTCATTGCTTGATTCGAGCAAATTGGAATACTCGGGTACTCGGACAGAACAACGAGCCCAATGTAAGTCTCTGGGAGACCCGAGCATTTTTATCGCAATCCCCCCTTGGGTCCTTTTAAGGTCTAAAAACGTCAGAAAATGATGGAAACACTGCTCAAATGACACAGGGACATCATGGGGATCGCTCCTGGAAGCATTCCTGATACCTAGTTCACAGCTTTAAACAATGTTGTCAGAGTTTCATGCCATTTTTCCCGGTGCACCAAAAAACATACCTGTCAGGAACACCGCACTGTACTTGCTCACTGAGCCAGTGCACGTGTCCTGAGTGTCAGGATCCTGTCAGCGCCGGCGTGTAACCTCCGCTGAGCAGGGACTCACCCGCACTGTAGGGGTACCGGGGTCAGGTACAGCCAGAAAGTACCGATGCACAGGACCTGTGGATGCTGAAGTTTAGCAAGCAGACACGGGACCAACGGTCATGTGACTGCAAGGGGGCGGGGCTTAGCGTCCTGCTTAGTGAGATGGAAAGACACTATACAGAATTACTCAGAGTCAGGCAAATCGGGGTTCACACACAGAGATAGCCGTAACGTACCAAGGATGAGACAGAGCGGATAGTCAGGGCCAAGCAGCAGTCAAAACCAAACAGACATAGAAGGAACCAAGCAGAATCCAAAGCAATATCCAGAGAACAGACTGAGTCATACACAGATTATCAAGCAACCAGAACACAGCACTAACACTCTCAGGGGTCACCACACTATGCCAAGGGCAAGAGTATAACTGACAGGGATGGGAGCGTCTTGAAGCTATAAGAAGCCTCTCCCAAAACCAGGGAGAGGCCACAATCATAGCCCCAGGTGTGCAGGTATAAACTACTGACAACATAGCTTCGAATTTCCAAGCACTAAATTTTGCATTTATTTTCTGAAAATGAGAAATGCTCAAAATAACAAAAAAATGCAGTGCTTGAAGACCTCAAATAATGCTAAGAAAACAAGTTCATTTAGAAACAACTGTTTAACCCCTTAACGACCGCCGATACGCCTTTTAACGGCGGTAATTAAGGGTACTTAAACCACAGCGCCGTTAATTCACGGCGCTGTGATTTAAGTGAATAGCGCCCCCCAGTGTCGGATTTTCTCCGGGGTCTCGGCTGCCAGGGGTAGCCGAGACCCCAGAGAACATGAATCGGTCGGTTTTTACCGACCCCCGCTTTTGCGATCGCCGTTATTAACCCTATAACGGCGACCGCAAAAAAAAAAAAAGCCGCGATTTTACATTTAATTTCTCTTTCCTCTGATGTGATCGCACATCAGAGGATAGAGAAATAGGGTCCCCGATCCCCCCGGTCCCCTCCCGGTACCTCTCCCTTGTCCTCCGTCCCCTCCCGGTGGTCCCGCGCCCGCCGGCGTCATCCGATGGGCGCCGCCATCTTGAAAATGGCGGGCACATGCGCAGTGCGCCCGCCGGGAATCTGCTGGCTCCGGCTGGCAGATTCCATTCATTATTTTGATCACTATGATAAACGATCATAGTGATCAAAATAATAAAAATAGTACATAACCCCCCCGTTTATCACCCCCTTATATAGGCACACATAATGAAATAAAAAAAATATTTTTTTTTTCAGTTTTCCATAAGGGTTAGGGTTAGGCTAGGGTTAGGGTTAGGCTAGGGTTAGGGCTAGACTAGGGTTAGGGCTAGGGTTAGGGTTGGGCTAGGGTTAAGGGTTAGGGTTGGGCTAGGGTTAAGGGTTAGGGTTGGGCTAGGGTTAAGGGTTAGGGTTGGGCTAGGGTTAGGGCTAGGGTTGGGCTAGGGTTGGGCTAGGGTTAGGGTTAGGGCGAACTAGGATTAGGGTTAGAATTAGGATTAGGGATTAGGGTTAGGGGTGTGTTGGCGTTAGGGTTGGAGCAAGAATTGAGGGGTTTCCACTATTTACCAACTTTGGGGGTCTAAAAATTGGGGTCTAAAAAATCACTTTTGTGGAAATAAAAAAGACTTTTTATTTTCACGGCTCTGCGTTTATAAACTTCTGTGATGCGCTTGGGGGTTCAAAGTGCTCACCACACATCTAGATAAGTTCCTTAGGGGGTCTAATTTCCAAAATGGGGTCACTTGTGGGGGGTTTCCACTGTTTAGGCCCATCAGGGGCTCTGCAAACGCAACATGATGCCCGCAGACCATTCCATCAAAGTCTGCATTCCAAAATGGCACTCCTTCCCTTCCGAGCTCTCCCATGCGCCCAAACAGTGGTTCCCCCCCAAATATGGGGTATCAGTGTACTCAGGACAAACCGCATAATAACTGTGGGTGTATGATTTCTCCTGTTACCCTTGTAAAAATAAAAATTTGGGCGCGAAAAGATCATTTTTGTGGAAAAAAAATGGATTTCTTATTTTCACGGCTCTACGTTATAAACTTCTGTGAAGCACTTGAAGGTTCAAAGTGCTCACCACACATCTAGATAAGTTCCTTCATGGGTCTAGTTTCCAAAATGGAGTCACTTGTTGGGGGTTTCCACTGTTTAGGCCCATCAGGGGCTCTGCAAACGCAACATGATGCCCGCAGACCATTCCATCAAAGTCTGCATTCCAAAATGGCACTCCTTCCCTTCCAAGCTCTCCCATGCACCCAAACAGTGGTTCCTCCCCACATATGGGGTATCAGCGTACTCAGGACAAATCGCATAATAACTGTGGGGGTATGATTTCTCCTGTTACCCTTGTAAAAATAAAAATTTGGGGGCGAAAAGATCATTTTTGTGGAAAAAAAAATGGATTTCTTATTTTCACGGCTCTACGTTATAAACTTCTGTGAAGCACTTGAAGGTTCAAAGTGCTCACCACACATCTAGATAAGTTCCTTAATGGGTCTAGTTTCCAAAATGGGGTCACTTGTTGGAGTTTTCCACTGTTTAGGCACATTAAGGGCTCTCCGAACGCAACATGGCATCCGATCTTAATTCCAGCCAATTCTGCGTTGAAAAAGTCAAACGGTGCTCCATCCCTTGCGAGCTCTGCCGTGTGCTGAAAAAGGGGTTTACCCCCACATATGGGGTATCGGCGTATTCAGGAGAAATTGTACAAAAAATTTTGTGGTTGATTTTCTCTTTTAACACTTGTGAAAATAAAAAAAATTGGTTCTGAAGTAATTTTTTTCCAAAAAAAAGTTAAATGTTAATTTTTTCCATCCACATTGCTTTCATTCCTGTGAAGCACTTAAAGGGTTAATAAACTTCTTGAATGTGGTTTTGAGCACCTTGAGGGGTCTAGTTTTTAGAATGGTGCCACTTTTGGGTATTTTCTGTCATGTACACCCCTCAAAATGACTTTAAATATGATGTGGTCCCTAAAAAAATGGCTTTGTAAATTTTGTTGTAAAAATGAGAAATCGCTGGTCAACTTTTAACCCTTATAACTTCCTAACAAAAAAAAATTTTGCTTCCAAAATTGTGCTGATGTAAAGTAGACATGTGGGAAATGTTATTTATTAAGAAATTTATGTGACACATCTCTCTGATTTAAGGGCATAAAAATTTAAAGTTTTAAAATCGCAAAATTTTAAAATTTTTTGCCATATTTCTGTTTTTTTCATAAATAAACACAAGACTTATCGAAGAAATTTTGCCACTAACATGAAGTACAATATGTCACGAAAAAACAATCTCAGAATCAGCAGGATCCATTAAAGCGTTCCAGAGTTATAACCTCATAAAGGGACAGTGGTCAGAATTGTAAAAATTGGCCTGGTCATTAAGCTGCAAACTGGCTCTGTCGCTAAGGGGTTAAACTCAGGAAGAGTTCAGAAATCAATATTTTGTGGAATAACCATGATTTTTAATCACAGCTTTCATGTGTCTGGGCTGCTTTCCTCCAGTCTTTCACGCTGCTTTTGGGTGACCTTATGCCACTCCTGGTACAAAAATTTAAGCAGTTCTTTGTTTGATGGCTTGTGACTATCCATCTTCCTCGTGATTACATTCCAGAGGTTTTCAATGGGGTTCAGGTCTGGAGACTGGGCTGGCCATGACAGGGATTTGATGTGGTGGTCCTTCATCCACACAGATTGACCTTGCTGTGTGGCATGGCGCATTGTCCTGCTGGAAAAAAACAGTCCTCAGAGTCGGAAAACATTGCCTGAGCAGAAGGAATCAACTGTGTTTCCAGGATAACCTTGTATGCGGCCTGATTAATCCGTCCTTCACAAAGAAAAACCTGCCCAATTCCAGCCTTGCTGAAGCATCCCCAGATCATCACTGATCCTCCACCAAATTTCACAGTGGGTGCAAGACACTGTGGCTTGTACGCCTCTCCAGGTCTCCATCTAAACCATTACACGACCAGGTGTTGGGCAAAGCTGAAAATTAGACTCATCAGAGAAGATTACCTTAGTCCAGTCCTCTATGGTCCAATCCTTGTCACGGGGCATTTGCGGGGAAACAGGAGATGTGGAACCAGGGCCCCTGCCTGAACTGCCCCTCAGGCTAAAGGGGGTGCCCTGACTCTCCTTAACTTGGGGGTACACTTGATGGTAGGGAGGCCCAAGTCCCCGACCTGTCCCTATCTCCTGTTTAGCCCTGAGCTAAACACCCAACCCCCTCCCCAGGAAGTGAGACAGGGAAGTGAACGGCACCAATAACACGAAAGGAAATATAAAACAGACACGGCGGGGTTAAAGCAACTAAAAACCAAAGCTTAGCTTTATCTGCTGCCAATGCTCTCACCATCAGAGTAAGGCACCCGATCAGCATCCAGCAGCATCACCACTGCTCCAGATAAGCTGAACCCCCTCTGCACCAGGCAGGTCCCAGTCTTCACCAAGGTTGGTTAGCAAATGACCAGTATTACCAACAGTGAATTGCAGCACCAGGTGGCCTTATAAAGGGAAGTGGGAGTAGTCACCACCTGCTGACTAACTAAACATGTAGTAACACCAGCGGCCACCGGGGTGGGGAGAACCCAGCAGCCGACCGACTAAAGTTGTAGTAACACCAGCTATCACTGGAGGGAAAAACTAATATTAACTCCCGATGGCCTGAAAGGAAAAACGTTTATATCAGAGCATCCGGACTCTGACACAGATGACTGACTCCTCTGACGCCTCCTCCTAAGAGGTCTCCGACACCCAGGGTTAGCATGTGGTGAGGGTAGAGACTTGCCCCTACTCCCTGGCAGCACCTCTGCTGCCCCCACTGGAGAAGAAGGGGACGGTTGTAGAAAGAAGGCAGAGACAGTAGCCCCCAGGCAGCAGCCCTCACACGACTGATCCCAGCTGACTACTTCCCTAGACCGCCAATCTATGATTGGGTTGTGTTTTTCCAACCAAGGGAGGCCTAAAATGATGGATGATGGAATTCACCCCCAAGACGTAGCATGACAGGGACTCTACATGATATGTCCCTATACGCAAATGTATTTTTTCCACGACTTGGGTCAACCTCCCCTGGCTCAGTGGGACAGAGTCAATGGCCTGGACGCTAAGGGGTTTGGCCAGCGTCCTACACCTCAGGCCATGGGTCTGGACAAAGTGAGCATCCAGCAGATTGACTCCCGCTCCACTGTCCACAAACACCGGTATGCCCTCAGGCACCCTGCCAACCACCACTTCTGCTGACAAAGTACACAGAGTGGGCAAAATGGAGGAAATATACACTCCCTGGTCGCCTCCCTCCACACGACCAGGGGGACGCGGCTTCTTAGGTGGTACCAAAGTTTGGTGCCAGCTGAGCAGACCCTGATAAAATGACCAGTCTGCCCACAGCTAAAACATGCCCCCAAACCATGACAAACCGCAGGCAGCACCATTGGGGAACAAACTCCTCCCACCTGCCTGGGCTTGTCCGACTGCACCATTGAGTCCTCCTCCCTAGCAAGGACTACAGAGGGCAAATTCGCCAAAGTCGCAAAAAACTCGTCCACCGACCGTAGAGATGATGAATCGGCCGGCAGGGAGAAGGCTCAGGATAGGGGAACAACTTTAAGGAGAGATATGATGAATCCCACCCGCTGTTCCTCACTCCCTAATGAACGAGGGCGGAGCCTGAAGTGTAGCTTGCAGGCCTCCTGAAAAAAGCAAAAAATTATCTCTCCCAACAGAAAACCTGTCTGGGAGAGATAACTTGGGTTCTGGTTGAGCCTGAACCTGAGCTGAGGCCCCGAACCCCACGAACTGCTGCAGCTGCTGCTCCACCACACCGTGCAGCACCCCACGCTCCTCAGTGAGGGTCTGCAGCAACTGGAGATAGGTCTGATATAGAGCCATGGCTCACCAGAAAAAAAAATGGGTGCTGGTAATAATGTCATGGGGCAGTTGCGGGGAAACAGGATACGTGGAACCAGGGCCTCTGAACTGCACCTCAGGCTAAAGGGGTGCCCTGGCTCTCCTTAACTTGGGGGTACACTTGATGGTAGGGAGGCCCAAGTCCCCAACCTGTCCCTATCTCCTGTTTAGCCCTGAGCTAAACACCCAACCCCCTCCCCAGGAGGTGAGACAGGGAATAAATCCCTCTGCTAGTAAAGCCAGAATTGCGCTCTTCTTTTCCTCACTCAAGACTTGTCTTTTCAACTCCTTTGGCATGATTAAAAGTTATTTTTTCATTACTATTAATTTTGGGATATTACTAGCACTTGTTTTGCCATCCAGCTTGTCCTATTGCAAAAGGATTGTGTTCACCGCAGCAGGGTTTTTATACTTTCCTTTGTTAAATAAGATTTGGTTCAGGTGATCACCTAATCAGAAGCACATTGAGTAGAATGAGGTGTAGTCTGGTTGGAATTCAAGTGACACAGGAATGGAATGGCTGTGAGACATGTAGAGAAGCTGATTTTTATAAAACTGTGCAGTTGTCTCTTAATTTTTGCCACAGCTGTGTGTGTATGTGTGTGTATATATGTATATATATATATATATACACATATACACACACACACACACACACACTGCCGTTCAAAAGTTTAGGGTCACTTATAAATTCCCTTATTTTGAAAGAAAAGCTGTTTTTGCCAATGAAGCTAACATTAAATGATACAGAAATACACTCTACACATTGTTAATGTGGTAAATGACTATTCTAGCTGCAAACATCTGGTTTGTAATGCAATGTCTTCATAGGTGTATAGAGGCCCATTTCCAACAACCATCACTCCAGTGTTCTTATGGTACTTTGTGTTTGCTGTGTAAGAAGGCTAATGGATGGTTAGAATACTTGCACAAGGATATGTTAGCACAGCTGAAAACAGTTTGGCTGATTAGAGAAGCTATAAACCTGACCTTCTTTTGAGCTAGTTGAGAATCTGGAGCATTACATTTGTTGGTTCCATTAAACTATCAAAATGGCCAGAAAAAAAGAACTTTCATGTGAAACTCGACAGTCTATTCTTGTTCTTAGAAATGAAGGCTATTCCATGCGGGAAATTGCCAAGAAACTGAAGATTTCCTACAACGGTGTGTATTACTCCCTTCAGAGGAGAGCACAAACACGCTCTATCCAGAGTAGAAAGAGAAGTGGGAGGCCGCGCTGCACAACTGAGCAACAAAATAAGCACATTAGAGTCTGTAGTTTGAGAAATCGACATCTCACAGGTCCTCAACAGGCAGCTTCATTAAATAGTACACACAACGCCAGTGTCAACGTCTACAGTGAAGAGGCGACTCCGGGATGCTGGCCTTCAGGGCAGAGTGGCAAAGAAAAAGCCATATCTGAGACTGGCAAATAAAAGGGAAAGATTAATATGGGCAAAAGAACACAGACATTGGCGAGAGGAAGATTGCAAAAAGTGTTATGGACAGACGAATCCAAGTTTGAGGTGTTTGGATCACACAGAAGAACATTTGTGAGACGCAGTACAACTGAAAAGATGATGGAAGAGTGCCCATCTGTCAAGCATGGTGGAGGTAATGTGATGGTCTGGGGTTGCTTTGCTGCTGGTAAAGTAGGAGATTTGTACAAGGTAAAAGGGATTTTGAATACGGAAGGTTATCACTCCATGTTAGGCTGGCGGAACGCACCAAGTAATATAGATGTTAATGAGGTGCGTTCGCAGCCTGGGGTTCACCGTGCAATGATGGAAACTGCTGCTAGACAATGGCGGATAGTAGCACGCTCGGTTTACCTCACCCGGAGTGTGCGATGCGAACCCTGTTACTTCACAAGGTCGCGCTAATATAATGTGAGCGCAAGCGATGTGGTCACAGAACTCTGCCCAGAGTCATGGAGTCAGAGTCCTTCTAGAACCACTTGGCTCATCGCCGCTGCAGCGACGCTATAGTGACGCTAGGAAAGTGCTGTGCCCTGTTAGCTGTCACAGAGTGCAGCGGATAGACTCGTACCGCCCAGAGGCATGGGAGATATGGCGGCACTATGACGCTAACCTCTGTGCTAGACTGGAGCACTGTGGCACATGCTTTGCCACCATGAGGCGCTGTCTCAGGCTGAACTAACCCTAACACATACGTATCAAAGGAAGGGGTTAATGAGTCAGTCACCAGTTACATGCATCCATCATCACTCACACTAGTCTCAACAAAAGTCTATCTTAGCACATGGCCGAGTGGCCATGCGAACCTTTTATAGCAGTGTCCTTCCGGGACCTTCCTGATGGTCCAATCTGAGCTGGAGAAGGACCTGAGCATGTGACCTCCGATCTCCAATGAGAGATCGTCCCACGGGCATGCTCAGTGGACTGACAGGAGGACTTGGTCCCTGGAGTAGATCGCTGCTGACCAGCATGCGCTGCTATAGCTGGGCCAGAGGTGGCAGCAGCAACCAAACCTACAATGCTGGTGTGAGCAGAGCGCTGGGATCGACGAGTCTGCAGAGCAAGCTCCACTGTGGTCGGAGAGGAATGGGAGACAGCCGAAGGCAAAGCTCGGGATTCCTGCTGTGCAGCGACAGGAACCCAACATCTAACACTCCATTTTGCAACGCCATGCTGTAACAACCCTGCTGGCATCACTGCATGGCCTCCCATCCCCCGCACACCAGCTTACTTTCTGCTTCAAGTCATGCTGTGAATTCTGTCTGTTGCCAGCCCTGTACCTCTGCTCTCCATGTTTCCTGACTGTGTGTATAGGGGGGCGGCGCCTGAACTCTCTGGTTCTTATGCAGTCAGGGTGCACCTGTGTAATATGTCCCTTACCAATCACCTAGAGCCCTTGACTATTTAGTTTCGCCACACCCACTGACCTTTGCCTGTGCAATGTCTAAACTCAGTTAGCTCCTTGCTGCTGAGCCAACCAGGCCCTGTCCTCTGTCTTGCCTTCTCTGAAGGCTCTTACTGCGTATTCCTGTGTCTTGGTACCTTGCCTAGCATTTCTCTGTCCGCCTGCCAGGAGGCAGAATATCCTGGCCCTTGAGTCTTGTTCCCAGTGCCTTGTCTGTTCTCTGTCCGCCTGCCAGGAGGCAAAATATCCTGGTCCTTGTGTCTTTGTCCCTGTCTCTGTCTGAACTCAGTCTTACCTCTGTCTGTCAGTCTCCTTGTCTGTGGTTCCTTCTCTGCCGTGTCTTTCCTTGTGTCCTCCCTATCTGTGCGTCGGCTCCCTAGCCGCTCTGTCTGCACGGCTCCCTAGCCGCTCTGTCTGCACGGCTCCCTAGCCGCTCTGGCTGCACGGCTCCCTAGCCGCTCTGGCTGCAAGGCTCCCTAGCCGCTCTGGCTGCACGGCTTCCTAGCCGCTCTGCCTGCACGGCTCCCTAGCCGCTCTGCCTGCACGGCTCCCTAGCCGCTCTGCCTGCACGGCTCCCTAGCCGCTCTGCCTGCACGGCTCTCTAGCCGCTCTGCCTGCACGGCTCTCTAGCCGCTCTGCCTGCACGGCTCTCTAGCCGCTCTGCCTGCACGGCTCTCTAGCCGCTCTGCCTGCTCGGCTCCCTAGGAGCTCAGCTTACTCCGCACTCCTGCGGCTCTGCCTACTCCGCACTCCTGCGGCTCCGCCTACCTGCACCTCCTGTGTGAACAGGTCCAAACCTCAGATCCCTGAGGAAGGTGCCAGGAAGGGCGCCGAAACGCGTAGGAAGGAATAAAGCAGTACTTTGTTACTACATCTTGCATCCCAGGTGATTTTGTGGATTCAGCAGCGCGGACTGTGGCACATCTTGCTTCCCATATTCTCTGGCAGTTTTTCCACTTTGGAGTGGTCGGTGGAGGTCCTGCAGCAGCTGATACTGTGTTATGTCTTCAAGCCAGTTGTGGGTCACACAACCGGAATAGGTGAGTGGAACTGCATTACACCACTCACATCGTAGTGTCACTAGTGATAGGGCACTATTGCACCTCTTGTTCCCCCACCCTTTTTGTATTGATACCTCTATTATGAAGGCACGTTCAGGGTTAGGATGCACCAGAATAGGTGCCGTGGTGAATTTCTGTTTCAGGCGGGAAAATGCTTCTTGAGCCTGGGGGGTCCAGGTAAAAGCAGAGTTCTTGCGGGTAAGCCGTGTGATGGGAGACACTACCTCAGAAAAGTTCCTGATAAAACGCCTATAAAAATTAGCAAACCCTATAAAGCGCTGGACCTCCTTTACATTCTTGGGGACCGGCCAGTCCTTAATGGCTTGGATCTTACTCTCATCCATACTAATTCCTCGTGACGTCATTACATACCCCAGAAATTGGATCTTCGTCCGATGGAATTCGCACTTTTCTAGTTTGATATACAGATGGTTTTGTCGAAGGCGTTCTAAGACCATCTTCACATGTCTGTGATGTTCCTCTGTGGAGTTAGAAAAAATCAAGATATCATCCAAATAAATTACAATGAATGTATCCAGGAGATCTCTAAAAATGTCATTCACCAAATGTTGGAAAGTTGCTGGGGCATTACATAAACCGAATGGCATTACCAGGTATTCAAAGTGTCCGTAGCGTGACCTGAAAGCAGTCTTCCATTCATCCCCAGGTCTAATGCGGACCAAGTTATAGGCCCCACGGAGATCCAACTTAGTAAAGAGCTTTGCATGCCGTACTCTCTCCAATAATTCCGGAATCAAAGGTAGTGGGTAACGGTTTCTGATCGTGATCTTATTGAGCTCCCGATAATCTATGCAGGGCCTAAGAGATCCGTCTTTCTTCTTCACAAAGAAGATTGGTGCACCAGCGGGAGATGAAGAATGGCGTATGAAGCCCTTGGCTAGCTGTTCATCTATATAGTCCTTTAGCGCCTTTAGCTCTGGCCCTGCCAAAGGGTAAATCTTGCCAAACGGTATCCCTGCACCAGGTAATAGGTCTATTGGACAGTCATATGGACGGTGAGGGGGTAGTAGGTCTGCGTTCTTTTTGTTGCACACATCAGCATACTCACGGTATATTGCTGGTAGCTCTGAGACTGATGGTGGTCCCTTAGGGATGGAGCAGACTGAAGCTTCTGGACTTATCTGTGTCTTCGGAAAGTGCAGTTCTTTAGTCTCCCAATTAATCGTAGGATTCTGAGCCTGCAGCCAAGGCAGTCCTAGAATAATAGGGAAATGAGGAGAAGAGATGAGCATAAAGGACAGACTCTCTTGATGGTCATTACCCATGAGGACCTTCAGGGGTTCCGTCTCCTGGTCCACTGGTCCCGAGTTTAACAGTGAGCCATCCACGGTCTCCATCTGTACAGGAGTAGCCTTCTTTACTGAATGTACGTTATGTCTCTGGGCAAAGGAGATGTCCATAAAATTGCCGCTTGCCCCTGAATCAATCGTAGCGGAGGTAGATACCCAAACGGAGTGAACCCTGAGTTTGAGGGGAATGAAGCAATGAGAATTGTTGTTCTTGCAGCTCAGCTGGGAAACCGCTGAGAGGACCGGAAAAACTGCTGCAGTAACACCTGCATCGGGCTCAGAGATAACGGAGTTCAAGTCCGAGTAATCAATGTCGGTATCTTCTACTCCCTCTGGGGTCTGTAGTGCGGACCTGACAGAACCCCTCTCACAGCACTCGCAGTGTATGATGGCTGCAGTTGTCTTACGAGAACGACTGGGGCAGTTGATGATGAAATGTCCTGACTTACCGCAATAGAAACACAGATTTTCCTTTAGTCGTTGCTCCTTACGTGCATCACTGACCCGTCTCTGTAAAGAGTCCACCTGCATAGGCTCGGGTTTTGGTTCTCGTATAATCCTGCTCAAGGACTCCTTGGCTGGAGAGGGAGAGAATAAATGATTAGAGTGCCTTAGCTCCGACCACCTCTCCTGTCTGCGTTCAGTAAGCCGAGCATCGATCCGAATACAGTAGTTGATAAAATCTCCTAATGCTGTAGGTGGGTCGACACGAGCAAGTTCGTCCTTAATTACAGAGGATAATCCTCTCCGAAAAACCGATCTTTTAGCGGAGCTATCCCAAGTGGTGTCGAGGGCCCATCTCCGGAAATCCAGAGCATATTCTGCTACTGAGCGCTTACCTTGGCTTAAAGTCAACATAGCTGATTCCGCTGTAGCACCGCGGTTCGGATCATCGAATGCCTTCCCCATAGCTGAAATGAAAGCATCAAGGTTATTTAGACAGTCGTCGTCAGTCTCAATTAGAGGGTTTGCCCATGCGAGAGCTTTGTTGGAGAGTAGCATAATTATTGTTAATACTTTAGATCGCTCAGTAAGGAACTGAGGCGCATGAGCCGCAAAGAACAGTTTGCATTGATTAATGAATCCTCTGAATCTTTCCCGTTCACCGCCAAAGCGGAATGGTGGTAGCTTGGGGATTCCCATTGCCGGGGTGGAAGTTTGGGTTTGGACTTGTCGCTCCAGAACCTCAATCCGGGTTCGTAAGTCCTGAGTGGTTTGTCCGAACACCTGTAGATTATGATCACTCCGATCCCGCAGACTTGCAAAGCTGTCCTTTACTGCCTGTAGATCGGCAAGGATTGAATTGGTTACTTCGCACAGATGTTTAACAGAGTCCTCCATATTCCCCGAAGATGTATGGCAGAGAGGCTGGAAAGAAAGAAAAGGAGCACAATAGTGTTTACCTGTGGTAACACTCCTGACTTAAAAGAAGGGAATGTGCTCACCTGGAAAGGTTGTGAGAAGCCACAACCACTATCACATATATCGATATCTTGGATCCACAGCCTGCAGCGGCTCCCCAACAGTAAAGATCCAAAAAAAATAAAAATAAAATAAAATAAAATAAAAAATAAAAAAAAATCTCTATACAGGTTGCAGCGGTGTCTCAGACCCAGCAGACTCTATCATGGCTCCTGAATCTGTCATATGGTATACAGTCTATCTAGAGTCTAACGCATGGGTATAATAAGACACATGAGACATAAGCTTCTTAAGCATTTCTTGTATTACTCCATACAAGTAGTGCAGTAGCAGGATAGTTGCAGAGTTAGGCAAACAACCAACGATATTCAGAGTCTATTACTTTCCTGTCAGAAGTAGCTGGCAAGCAGAAGGGTTCTGTGTCCACAAATGGTTCCAAGCAGAGGAGATCCAGGCTTCACAGACCAAGTCACAAACTGGGAATAGAGCTGATTCAGGAGCACAGGTGAATCAGCTGGAGCTGATTAAAAGGACAATTGGCAGGAAACAGGGCAGGGACATCATAGCTGAGTACTCCATGTTATTTGAGGGCAAAGTCACTGCACATGCCAGGAAACAAGATGGCCAACGACAAGCTGAGGACTCCATATTGGTTGAGGGCAAAAGTCAATGCACAGTCCAGGAAACAAGATGGCCGACACACTAAAAGCGAAGATAACGGATCTAGCATAAAAGTCCGAAAACATTACAGTCTGTTGCCAGCCCTGTACCTCTGCTCTCCATGTTTCCTGACTGTGTGTATAGGGGGCGGCGCCTGAACTCTCTGGTTCTTATGCAGTCAGGGTGCACCTGTGTAATATGTCCCTTACCAATCACCTAGAGCCCTTGACTATTTACTTTCGCCACACCCACTGACCTTTGCCTGTACAATGTCTAAACTCAGTTAGCTCCTTGCTGCTGAGCCAGCCAGGCCCTGTCCTCTGTCTTGCCTTCTCTGAAGGCTCTTACTGCGTATTCCTGTGTCTTGGTACCTTGCCTAGCATTTCTCTGTCCGCCTGCCAGGAGGCAGAATATCCTGGCCCTTGAGTCTTGTTCCCAGTGCCTTGTCTGTTCTCTGTCCGCCTGCCAGGAGGCAGAATATCCTGGTCCTTGTGTCTTTGTCCCTGTGTCTCTGTCTGAACTCAGTCTTACCTCTGTCTGTCAGTCTCCTTGTCTGTGGTTCCTTCTCTGCCGTGTCTTTCCTTGTGTCCTCCCTATCTGTGCGTCGGCTCCCTAGCCGCTCTGCCTGCACGGCTCCCTAGCTGCTCTGCCTGCACGGCTCCCTAGCCGCTCTGCCTGCACGGCTCCCTAGCTGCTCTGCCTGCACGGCTCCCTAGCCGCTCTGCCTGCACGGCTCCCTAGCCGCTCTGCCTGTACGGCTCCCTAGCTGCTCTGCCTGCACAGCTCTCTAGCCGCTCTGCCTGCACGGCTCTCTAGCCGCTCTGCCTGCACGGCTCTCTAGCCGCTCTGCCTGCACAGCTCTCTAGCCGCTCTGCCTGTTCTCTCATATGCCACTCCTGCTAGCCCTGTGTCTCAAGCCGTCACCTACCTGCTCTGTGTCTCCAAGCCGTGCCCGCTTGCCCAGTGTCTGTAAGCTGTGCCCGCTTGCCCAGTGTCTCCAAGCCGTGCCCGCTTGCCCAGTGTCTCCAAGCCGTGCCCTCTTGCCCAGTGTCTCCAGCCGTGCCCGCTTGCCCAGTGTCTCCAAGCCGTGCCTGCCTGCCAGTGTACCAAGCCGTGCCTGCTTGCCCAGTGTCTCAGCCTGCCTGTTAGTCACACCTGTCCAAGTGACTTGTCCCTGAGTGGGATCAGCAGCCACAGCCAGACACCACCCTGGAGTGGCACCCGACAGCTACCTGCCGCACAAGCCTGACCTCACCATCAGAGGCTCCAGTGAAGACCGAGGTAGCTGTCGTAGTCACGCCCCTTCCAGGGTAGTCTGGTTTGTGGCTCAGTGGGGCCACAAACCCCCCGGATCACGCCAGTCAGCCAAGGCGTGAGCGTGACAGTTTGCACAGGCTATGGTCCCCACTGAGTCCCATGTCCTTTCGCCCTCGTAGGAAGATTAACTTTTTTGCCAGTATGGGCAACCAAATAAATTTACCCGGTCTGAAGCCCAATCCTTCACTGCTCCACCCACCAATGTGGTCTCCAATAGACTGTTTGCTCAACTAGAGGCTGGCATACCTAAAGTTGAACCTCCCTCGGACCCGCCAAGATATGATGGGGACCCCAAGCAGTGTCGTGCCTTTATGGAGCAGTGCCTACGCTATTTTCAATGGCATGCTCCCTACTTCGCCAGCGATCGGGTAAAGGTAGGATTACTAATGTCCTACCTAACAGGAGATGCGTTGCAGTGGCTTAACCCCCTTTGGGAAGCAGGGGATCCCATCACCTCGAGCTTACCGGCCTTCCTGGTGGCCTTCTGCAAAGCCTTTGACAAGCCCAGTACAGTGTCTCCTAAAGAGTCTTCACCTCCAAGCTTCCAGGAACGGATCGGACGAAAGAAACCTGTGGCCATTTCATCTTCTCCGTCTGTGACCATCCATGACCCATCTGTTCCTCAGCCTGCCAAAGCAGCCCCCCATGCAAGATCCAAGAGGTCTAAAAAGAAGAAGCGGGCAAAGTTGCATCTGGTCTCTGTCCTGTGAAGCCAATGACTGCTTCTCTGCCTTCAGGGAACTTTGGTGTGTATAAACCGCCAGCCATACGGAGTCAGTGTGTGGTCTCTGTCGTACAGCTCCCGAAGCCTGCGTGGGCGTTGTCTCGTGGTGGCCGAGCCCTACTTGAGAACAGTCTAGTCCTGAAAGGACAACTACAGCTCCAAGTCGGAGCTTGGTATACAAAGAAGTTTGTCTTCCATTGGCTGTCTGGTATGCCCATGGGTCATTCTGAACCAGAGATCCTGGTGCCCATTTATGTTTGGAGACCCAGCAAGGTACCGCGCCTGAGACAACCAAGTGACAAGAGGTTTCTGGTTCCCTTGCGTCAGATTCAGTCAGCTAAGTCGTCGTCTTTATCCAGTCTGCTGGTCGTCGAGTCTAGGGGTGATGACGCCTCCGAAGAGGGTGAAGCGGAGGTCTCCTCGTCACACATCTCCAGCAATGATGCCAGTGATTTGCTCCCTAGAGCATCCCTGCCTCCTGATTGTCTTCCCCAGGATAAAGGGCTGAAGATGGATCCTGAGTGGATGCCCTCGGCTCCTCTATGGCCAGTGGGTGAAGGTCCCAAGATGGAGCATTACTCATCCTGTAACCTGAAAAAGGGGGCCCAGTTTTTTCTGAGTAACAGGTTGAAATGGCTCCCTGTATGTATGCCTCCAGCTTCCATATGGCAGGTGGATGCAGAGGTGGGAACTGTGGCTTATGTATCTCCGTTGTTTACTCACCTGGAGGAGATCTAATTTTCTTTGGATAATGGGCTAAAAAGGGACTCTGTGCAGGTGTCTTCAGTTTTTAGCTGGCCGGCTGATGTAGGAGCGATGTCGAAAGCTGCCAGGGCCCCGCTTTTTGCCAATCTGGAGGAAGAAGTCTTTGTACCCTCTGTGTTGGAAGATGACTCCATCAGGCACCAAGAAGCTTGGCACTCTGGGATTCCTGATGGCACACATATTCCACCCTACCTGAAGGATGTCGTATCAACCTGGACTGTGTGTGGTCCCGTACTCCTTCTTCTGGTCATTCTGGCAGGCTTGAGGAAGAGGGGCCATAAAGGGGGGGTACTGTAACAACCCTGCTGGCATCACTGCATGGCCTCCAATCCCCCACACACCAACTTACTTTCTGCTTCAAGCCATGCTGTGAATTCTGTCTGTTGCCAGCCCTGTACCTCTGCTCTCCATGTTTCCTGACTGTGTGTATAGGGGGTGGCGCCTGAACTCTCTGGTTCTTATGCAGTCAGGGTGCACCTGTGTAATATGTCCCTTACCAATCACCTAGAGCCCTTGACTATTTAGTTTTGACACACCCACTGACCTTTGCCTGTACAATGTCTAAACTCAGTTAGCTCCTTGCTGCTGAGCCAGCCAGGCCCTGTCCTCTGTCTTGCCTTCTCTGAAGGCTCTTACTGCGTATTCCTGTGTCTTGGTACCTTGCCTAGCATTTCTCTGTCCGCCTGCCAGGAGGCAGAATATCCTGGTCCTTGTGTCTTTGTCCCTGTGTCTCTGTCTGAACTCAGTCTTACCTCTGTCTGTCAGTCTCCTTGTCTGTGGTTCCTTCTCTGCCGTGTCTTTCCTTGTGTCCTCCCTATCTGTGCGTCGGCTCCCTAGCCGCTCTGCCTGCACGGCTCCCTAGCCGCTCTGCCTGCACGGCTCCCTAGCCGCTCTGCCTGCATGGCTCCCTAGCCGCTCTGCCTGCACGGCTCCCTAGCCGCTCTGCCTGCATAGCTCCCTAGCCGCTCTGCCTGCACGGCTCCATAGCCGCTCTGCCTGCACGGCTCTTTAGCCGCTCTGCCTGCACGGCTCCCTTGGAGCCCAGCTTACTCCGCACTCCTGCGGCTCCGCCTACCTGCACCTCCTGTGTGAACAGGTCCAAACCTGTTCCCTCATATTCCACTCCTTCCTGCCTATATCCATACCTGCACCTCCTGTGTGAACAGGTCTAAACCTGTTCTCTCATATGCCACTCCTGCTAGTCCTGTGTGTCAAGCCGTCACCTACCTGCTCTGTGTCTCCAAGCTGTGCCCGCTTGCCCAGTGTCTCCAAGCTGTGCCCGCTTGCCCAGTGTCTCCAATCTGTGCCCGCTTGCCCAGTGTCTCCAAGCAGTGCCCGCTTGCCCAGTGTCTCCAAGCCGTGCCTGCTTGCCCAGTGTCTCCAAGCCGTGCCCGCTTGCCCAGTGTCTCCAAGCCGTGCCCGCTTGCCCAGTGTCTCCAAGCCGTGTCTCCAAGCTGTGTCTCCAAGCCGTGCCCGCTTGCCCAGTGTCTCCAAGCTGTGCCCGCTTGCCCAGTGTCTCCAAGCAGTGCCCGCTTGCCCAGTGTCTCCAAGCCGTGCCCGCTTGCCCAGTGTCTCCAAGCCGTGCCCGCTTGCCCAGTGTCTCCAAGCCGTGCCTGCCTGCCAGTGTACCAAGCCGTGCCTGCTTGCCCAGTGTCTCAGCCTGCCTGTTAGTCACACCTGGCCAAGTGACTTGTCCCCGAGTGGGATCAGCAGCCACAGCCAGACACCACCCTGGAGTGGCACCCGACAGCTACCTGCCGCACAAGCCTGACCTCACCATCAGAGGCTCCAGTGAAGACCGAGGTAGCTGTCGTAGTCACGCCCCTTCCAGGGTAGTCTGGTTTGTGGCACAGTGGGGCCACAAACTCCCCGGCTCACGCCAGTCAGCCAAGGCATGAGTGTGACACATGCCATACCCTGCGGACAGCGCTTGATTGGAGCCAATTTCATCCTACAACAGGACAATGACCCAAAGCACACCTCCAAATTATGCATGAACTACTTAGGGAAACAGCAGGCAGCTGGTATTCTATCTGTAATGGAGTGGCCAGTGCAGTCACCAGATCTCAACCTCACTGAGCTGTTGTGGGAGCAGCTTGACCGTATAGTACGCAAAAAGTGCACATCAAGCCAAACCAACCTGTGGGAGGGGCTTCTGGAAGCATGGGGTGAATTTCTCCAGATTACCTCAGTAAATTAAAGGGAATCTGTCACCTATTTTTTTTCCCTATGAGATGCGGCCACCGCCGTCAGGGGCTTATCTACAGCATTCTGTAATGTTCTAGATAAGCCCCCGATGTAACCTGAAAGAAAAACGAGTTATATTCTACTCACCGGGGGCGGTCCGGTGCGGCCAGGTCCGATGGGTGACGCGGTCCGGCTCTGGTGCCTCCCATCTTCTAGTGATGACGTCCTCATCCTTGCTTCTGTCGCGGCTCCTGTTGAGGGCAGATGAAAACATAGCTGGGATTCAGGATCAATGAAAACAGCATGGTTAAACAACGAAATACTCTCCATAAACCATGGTGTTGTGAGATCATTTTCCCTTTCACCATTGAGGTCTGATGAACTCCCTCTTCTGGTGAAGGAAGGTAGTGGGGCTGATTACCAAGCACCTGGGCAGGATGATGATGACTGGGTGACGGGATTTGCTGACTGGATATAAGGCAGCCGACGCCCTTCTGCCTTGCTGGTGATCTCTCTGAGGGATTCTAGGAGACCAGTCTGATTCCTGCTCCTCAAAAGCTAAGTTTTCTGCTCTTCTTTTTGCATTTGTGTTTTGGTTTTGTTTTGCCTTGTTTTTCTGGATTTCTGCCATTCCCTGCTGGGGGGAGCTGAATTCCTTTTTGCTCTGTCTTCAGAAAATACCTGAGTACTGATATAGTCTTTTTGAAGCCTAGCGTCTTCAGGGCTTTTTTCCCTATCAGCCTGTTGGCTCTTGTTTTGATAGTGTTTTGGCGGATTGCAGACAGCAGCTTTTCTATCAGCGTACTCAGGACAAATTGCACAATAACTTTTAGGGTCCTGTTACCCTTGGGAAAATAAAAATTGGGGGTGAAAAGATCATTTTTGTGGAAAAAATATGATTTTTTAAATGTACCACTGTACGTTATAAACTTCTGTGAAGCCCTTGTGGGTTCAAAGTTCTCACCACATATCTAGATAAGTTCCTTTGGGGGTCTAGTTTCCAAAATGGGGTCACTTGTGGGGGGGTTTCCACTGTTTAGGTACATCAGGGGCTCTCCAAACGTGACATGGCGTCCGATCTGAATTCCAGCCAATTTTGCATTGAAAATGTCAAACGGCGCTCCTTCCCTTCTGAGCTCTGCCATGCGCCGAAACAGTGGTTCCCCCCCACATATCAGGTATCAGTGTACTCAGGACAAATTGCCCAATAACTTTTACCATCCAATTTCTCCTGTTAGGCTGGTTTCACATTTGCGTTTTTTAGCGCTGGAAAAAAACGCTAACCTGCGCATGCGTTTTTTCCCCTATCTTTAACATGGGTGCGCATACTTGCGCGCTTGTAAGCGCATGTATGCGATTTTCATGCGCTGCGTTTTTTTGGGGTGTGCGATTGGATTTTCCAGACGCATCATGTTGCATTTTTTGGCCCTGCAAAAAAGCGCATGCGCACATATGCGCACGTTTTGCGCTAAAAAGGGCCATTATAGCCTATGGATGCGCATATGTGCGCACTGGCATGCTCATGTAAGCGTTTTTTTGCATATGCGTTTTTTTTTTTTAACCATGGAATTTAGGGGTTTGAGTTAGAGTTAGGGTTAGTTAAGGGGGTTTAGGGTTAGGGTTAGGGTCAGGGTCAGGGTTAGGGTTGGGTTTTGGGTCAGGGTTAGGGTTTAGTATGGTTTGGTTAAGGGTTAGGGTCAGGGTTAGGGTCAGGATTAGGGTTAAGTATGGTTTTGTTAAGGGTTAGGGTCAGGGTTAGGGTTAGGGTTAGGGTTAGGGTCAGGGTTAGGGTTAGGGTTAGGGTCAGGGTTAGGGTCAGGGTTAGGGTTAAGTATGGTTTTGTTAAGGATTAGGGTCAGGGTTAGGGTCAGGATTAGGGTTAAGTATGGTTTTGTTAAGGGTTAGGGTCAGGGTTAGGGTTAGGGTTAGGGTTAGGGTCAGGGTTAGGGTTAGGGTTAGGGTTAGGGTTAGGGTTAGGGTTAGGGTCAGGGTTAGGGTCAGGGTTAGGGTTAGGGTCAGGGTTAGGGTAAGGGTTAGGGTCAGGATTAGGGTTAAGTATGGTTTTGTTAAGGGTTAGGGTCAGGGTTAGGGTTAGGGTTAGGGTTAGGGTCAGGGTTAGGGTTAGGGTTAGGGTCAGGGTTAGGGTCAGGGTTAGGGTTAAGTATGGTTTTGTTAAGGATTAGGGTCAGGGTTAGGGTCAGGATTAGGGTTAAGTATGGTTTTGTTAAGGGTTAGGGTCAGGGTTAGGGTTAGGGTTAGGGTTAGGGTCAGGGTTAGGGTCAGGGTTAGGGTTAGGGTTAGGGTCAGGGTTAGGGTCAGGGTTAGGGTTAGGGTCAGGGTTAGGGTTAGGGTTAGGGTTAGTTAGGGTTTAGGGTTTGGGTTAGGGTTAAGTATGATTTGGTTAAGGGTTAGGGTCAGGGTTAGGGTTAGGGTTAGGGTCAGGGTTAGGGTTAGGGTTAGGGTCAGGGTTAGGGTTAGTAAAGTCATGGTTTGGGTAGTGTGAGGGGCCACCTAAAAATGTTGGAAAAAAACGCAAACGCGGTAAAAACGCGCTAAAAACGCATACAAACGCATAAAAACGCTGCGTTTTTTTCATGCATGCTCATAAAAATGCTTGAAAAAAACGCAGCAGTTGTATGCTTATGTATGCGTTTTTTCAATGCGTTTTTTTGCGGGAAAAACGCGCTGCAAAAAAAAGCAAGTGTGAAACTAGCCTTACCCTTGGTAAAATAAAAAAAATTGAACCTGAAGTATTTTTTTTGTGAAAAAAAGTTAGATGTTCATTTTTTTTAAATATTCAAAAAATTCCTGTGACGCACTTAAAGAGTTAATAAACTTCTTGAATGTGGTTTTGAGCACCTTAAGGGGTGCAGTTTTTAGAATGGTGTCACTTTTGGGTATTTTCTATCATATAGACCCCTCAAAGTGGCTTCAAATGTGATGTGGTCCGTAAAAATAAAATCGTGTTGCAAAAATGAGAAATGACTGGTCAATTTTTTTTTTTTATCATAAAGGTTTTTATTGAGTTTTCAGAAAAAATACAAACTTCTCATACAAAAACATCAAGAACAGGAGCAATGAGTAGCAAGAGGTGGAATAACCTCGAGCCATTATTAGAATATCAATCTGGGACATTAAATACCCCTTCCAACAACAACTTGAACATAGAAGCGGGGAGAGGGGGGAGGGGGAAGGGGAAGCAGCTCTACATGCATGGCATTCTTAGGCACAATCAATTTATTTATGGTGTAGGTGTCTGTGTCTGGGGGAGGGCCGTTGCATAAAGGGAAGTGGCCCACGGATGCCATTGTTTAAGTCTCACCGTTCTCTTCTCTAGATTGGGGGTCAAGTTGGTTTCGTATAGCCAGTGTAGGTTGGTCCTCTCAATTAGTTCTGTTTTTGTAGGGGGGCTCACCGACCTCCACTTGTATGCCACACAGTACCTGCCGGCTATGAGAATGTGAGAAATGATATTTTTTAAAAGATCCGGGATCCCATCTAGGCCAATGTGTAGCACCGCTAAGGTTGGGTTTGGGGAAAGACGGAGACTAGTAACCTCATGGATTAGATTGAACACCTCCTGCCAGAAGTTAGATAACTTAGGGCAAAACCACCACATATGACACAAGGTGCCCCTGTGGTTGCATCCCCTCCAGCACAAAGGTGACATATGTGGGGAAAAAGAAGCCAGTTTAGTAGGGGAGTTGTACCACCAAGATGAACCTTTTTTAATTGCTCTATGTGATTGAGACATGAAGAGAATTTGTGGATCCATTTTGAGGCCGCGAACCATTCTTGCGACGGAAGCTGAGAAGCTAGATCTTTTTCCCATTTGAGCATATACGGCAATTGTTTGTCCGGTTCCGGGGAGTTTAGCAGGTTATGGATGTATGAAAGGCCTTTGATTTTGCTATTTTGAAAGAATTTTTTAATTGCAGCGTGGTCGGCTGTTGTGGGAACCGGTAGGTGAGGAGCGGACTGAAGGAAGTGACGTATTTGAAAAAACTGGAATAAACTGTGTCGGGGGAGGTTAAATATAACACACATTTCTGAGTACGGGAGTAGGACGCCTTCTCTATAGAGATCTGCTAGGGTAATTGGACCTCCACGTGTCCAGGCGGCAAGATTCAAATTCGGAATGAAGGCTTCCAGCGATCTAAGGGGAAGGCTGGGACCTAGAGCCTGTGACACTGGCTTGCTCCATAAGGACCAAGCTTTCTTTAGAGCTGCTGTGGTGGGTAGAAGATCGCCGGGGGGCGAAGGGGTTAGGGGCAGGGAGTCTATGAATTGTTTAGGGGAGTGGGCCTGTGCCCAGGTGTACTCAATCTGTAACCATCTCAAGTCTGAATCATTCTTCCACCAATCTCGAGCCGGTTCCAGGATAGCAGCTCTGTGATATGTTAGAATATTAGGAATACCCATTCCTCCACCACTGAACGGGGCATGCATACATCTCAGGGCTATTCTAGGTTTTTTCCCAGCCCATATAAATTTACTCATTAGCGAATGAATTTTGGTGAGATACCGTTGCGGAATTGTTAGGGGCAGGCACCGAAGTAAGTAGATAATTTTTGGGAGACAGATCATTTTAAAAGTCTGCATTCTCGCCACCCAAGAGAGCGGGAGAAGAGAAAGGCGAGTAAGTTCTTTATCCAATGAGGTGTGCAGGGTCAGCAGATTTTTCCGGATCACGGAGTGTAGCGGGGCCAGTATAATACCCAGGTAGGGGATTCCCTCGTCTTCCCATTTGAAAGGGTAAAGATGAGAAAGAGTGGCTCTGGTAGAGGCTGGCAAGAAGAGCGGAAAAATTAAGGACTTGGTAATATTAAGCTTGTAATACGAGACTTGAGCGAAGGAGGACAGGATCTCCATTACGTGTTGTAGGGACACCTCTACATTAGTGCAAGATAAAATCACGTCATCTGCATATAGACTGACCACATGATTTATACTCCCCACTCGAATCCCCGAGATCCGAGGGCATTCACGGATAGTCTGCGCCAGAGGCTCTATAGCAAGGGCATAGATGATAGGGGAGAGCGGACACCCCTGGCGTGTCCCATTGGTTAATTCAAAACTCCGAGATATAAATCCGGATGCCAGAACTTTGGCGTTAGGGTTAGAGTACAGCGCCATTATGGCATTAAGTATGGGGCCTTTGAAACCAAACTTGGCCAGAACAGATTTCAGATATCCCCAGTGCACCCTGTCGAACGCCTTCTCTGCGTCCAGGGACAGGAATACACTGGGGATTTTCCTCCCCTCAGCCACCGCAATCAGATCCAGCATACGTCTCGTCCCATCCTTCGCCTGCCTCCCCGCCACAAACCCCACTTGATCCGGGGAAATCAGTGATGGAAGAACTTTATGTATTCTAGCTGAGATTATTTTGGCGTACAATTTTAAGTCGCAGTTTAGGAGGGATATTGGCCTGAAGTTTACCGGTGAAATAGGGGGTTTTCCTGGTTTGGCAGGGTAGTTATAATGGCCTCTAGATTATTTGGTGAAATATCTGCTGTGGCTCGCCAAGAGGAGAAAAGTCTCAGGAGGAAAGGAGACAGGGTTTCAGTGAATTGCCTATAATAGGAGTTAGTGAGGCCGTCTGGGCCTGGAGCTGAATTTCTTTTGGCTGTGGTCACCGCCTGGCGAACCTCTTCCAGAGAAAAAGGGGAATTTAGTTGCTCCAGCTGTACTGCAGATAACCGAGGAAGATTAATATTGTTTAAGAAGGAATTAATTGCCGTTTGGGTAGGCTTTGGGGCAGTGGGGTCATTTTTAAGGTTGTAGAGACTGGTAAAAGTCAGCGAATGCGTTGGCTATTTCCGTTGGGTTGCGTATTGTGGCATTAGAACCCGTCACGAGGTATTCAATTTTATTTTGCATTTCTCGTTTTTTAACCCTCCTGGCTAGTAAGGCACCCGCCCTGTCACCCATCACATAGTACCGCTGTTTGAGGGATCTTAAGTTTTTCTCATAGTCTGCCATCAACACCTGGCGGAGCTGTGTTCTTAGTTTCCTGAGTTCGTCAGATGTCGACAAGTTTGGGGCAGATTTATTGTGGGCTTCCAAAAGTACTATGTGGGACAGTAGAGCTTTGTAAGTTGCCTGACGCCTCCTTTTCTCCCTAGTGGCAATTTTGATGAATGACCCCCTAATATAGGCCTTGTGTGCAGACCAAAGCGTTTCCTCTGTCACCTCCTTGTTATCATTAAAGTTAAAAAACTCTGCGAGGTCGGCCTGCAACTCCTCAGAGATTTGTCTACAGGCTAGGAGGGAGTCATTCATGCGCCACCGGGTAAAAACAGGCGCGCAGTTTTGCTCCTGAACTGTCAGGTATATGGGGGCGTGGTCCGACCAAGCTAAAAGTCCAATTTTTGAATCTGAGCAATCCATAATAAGTGAGCTATCAACCAGAAAGTAGTCCAATCTGCTGTAAGAGGTGAACCGAGGCGAGTGTGTAGTCCCTCTCATTTGCATGTTGGTATCTCCATATATCATGGAGATGCCTTTCTGAAATTATTGTGCTCATCTCCTTCCTCTTTACAGCAGTATTGGAGCAATCCAGAGTGCTGGACATTACCATGTTAAAATCCCCGCAGATTATTTGCTTACCCTCTTTAACGGATGAAAGCTTGGAAAGAAACCTCCGCAAAAAGCTGATCTGACCAGAGTTGGGGGCGTAAACGGTTGCAATAGTATACTTAGATCCATTTATGGAGCAATTAATAATGGCGTATCTACCGTCAGGGTCTAAATGTTGTGAATGTAGTGTGAACGCAACAGTATTTTTTACACAAATGAATACTCCAGCCTTTTTTTTTTTTCCACAAGCCAGCAGTATGAAAGGAAATTTAGCATTATTTAACCTGTGCGAGTCCCCTTGGAGGAGATGAGACTCCTGACCACATATTACATCACATTTGGATTTAACCACTTCCCGCCAAAACATGGATCTCTTGGCTGGCGAGTTCAGACCCCTAACATTTATAGACATACAGTTCAGTACCATTGTACATGAAAAAAAAGTCTCTTGCCTAGAGCTGCAGGGGGAAAAGGAAGGTTAGGCAGGAAAGAGATAACACTAACAATATTGACATCACTAACATTACTGATGTAGGGAGCATCAGTCCACAAAGAAAAAAGCCCAAAAAAGGGGCCTGCGGTATGGTGGAAATTTACCGCCATGGGGGTTCAGGGTCCTGGTTGAACAGAACCAGCGGACCTTAAAAGTAGCAACTAAGTCTCAGCCGCGACTCAAACATATCACATAACTCACACGACGGACCAATCTTCATTCACTTTATCCTGTTGGGATGATCCTGTAGCTCTTGGAGATCTGGCCGGGAGATTTGCCAAGTTCCATGAGGATAGGAGCTTTGCCAACTGCTGTGGGGAATGGCAGGCGTGGGTATTTCCTGCTCGGAAAAGCAGGATCTTTACAGGGAAACCCCATCTATAGGATATAGCTTCATCCCTGAGAACTTTGGTATAAGGAGCAAATTCCCTCCTTTTTGCCAGGGTTTCTGCAGACAGATCTGGAAAAATGGACAGGTGCCGGAATTGCACAGACAGAGGGGGTCTCTTTCTCAGGGCTTGCAGCAGGGCTTCTTTGGTCTTGTAAAAGTGCAGGCGAGCTAAAGTGTCCCGAGGGACATCAGCACTGAGGGATTTAGGCTTAGGGACTCTGTGTATTCTGTCCACCAGGAAATCAGTTGCAGTCAGGTCTGGGAGCAGCTCCTGCAGCAAGGAGCCCAGAAAACTCTGCAGCCCCTTGTCTGGTATGGCCTCTGGAATTCCTCTGATTCTTATATTATTTCGGCGGGACCTGTCCTCTAAATCCAAGACCTTGGTATGGAGCTTTTGCACTTGTTCCTCCAGTGCTGCATTGGCATCAATGAGGCTATTGTGTGACTTTGTCAGCTCCCCCATTTTAGATTCAATATGTGCTGTACGGCTGCCTATGGCAGTGATATCTCCCCTCAGCTCAGCCACCATATCTTTCCAATCCTGCTGCAGTGATGAGCGGAGGGCACTGAGCAGTTTCTGCATTGTACCTTTGGTAAGCGGTATATCTGCAGCGTCTGTGTCCAAGTCTGGGCCTGCTGTGGATCCCCTCCTGGATGAGCGTGAGGAAGCTGTGGAGGAGGATGCTGCCGCCATTTTCCCTCGCCCCGTGCTGGAGAAGAAGTCTGTAACTTTTGCCGGGGACGGCTTCTTCTGGGATTTTCCCCTTGGCATGCTACGATCCTGGATACCTCCGCAGCACTCCCCCCCCGTGTGCAGAGAGATTGGTGCCGCCGGCGAGCCGCAATGAGCCGATTAGGAGTCGAAGTGGCTGGAGCTCAGCAGCTAAGTGACCGGTGCCATTAGCAAGCAGGCCACGCCCCCCCAACTGGTCAATTTTTAACCCTTATAACCTCCTAACAAAAAAAAATTTTGGTTCCAAAATTGTGCTGATGTAAAGTAAACATGTGGGAAATGTTACTTATCAAGTTTTTTGTGTGCCGTATCTCTGTGATTTAAGGGCATAGAAATTCAAAGTTGGAAAATTGCGAAATTTTCAACATTTTTGCCAAATTTCTGTTTTTTTCACAAATAAACGCAAGTTATTTGAATGAAATTTTACCACTATCATGAAGTACAATATGTCACGAGAAAACATTGTCAGAATCACCGGGATCCATGGAAGCGTTTCAGAGTTATTACCTCATAAAGGGACAGTGGTCAGAATTGTAAAAAATGGCCCGGTCATTAATTTGCAAACCACCCTTGAGGCTTAAGGGGTTAAAGGTAGAATCATAGCTGATGAAAGATCAAGCAAAGCTGAAAGGAATACATGGAAGACCTGTGCTTAAAAGATATCAAGGATCACTTTTATGATATTTGGTACAAAGAAGAATTTTCACCAATGGAAGGCAACATCAGATTCCAAAGGAAGCTTACAAAAATCTCAATAGTATTGCAAAGGAAATAAGTAAAGAATAACTGTCATTCCAATTCTGCTTTTAGAAATCAATATATAACATGAAAATAAAAAATAAAACTTATTTATATATTATCAGAAAAATCTGCTTCTTTCTGTTCCTGAACTGATCACTCATTCTCTAAATTCTTAATTCTTGGGTAAAGTCTGTCTTCAATGAGTACAAGTTTACCCATAACTGAGATGAAAGTTGATGCTCACATGGTTCTATGGAAAACTATAACTGTTAATTCAGGAGAACATGTGGCAGAATATCTGTTTCTGCTCCTAGCTGCTCCCTTTCCCCTATCCATAGAATTTTTATAAGCACCAACTGTCACCTCCCAGCTCAAGAATCAGAAAATTTGTATTGACTGAATACAGATTTTACCCATGAATTGAGAGTGAAAGAAGGATCTAATGGGCGAAATAATAAATTTTACATGTATATGAGAGAAAATGTCTTATTTAACCCCTCTTCAGATAAATATATATTATAAAGTTTGTTAGTTTCATGTGTACTATTGATTTTTTAAATACAAATCAAAATGATGGTTACTCTTTAGCCTCTTCACGACCTTTAACCCACCCATACATCAAAGAAAGGGAGGGGTTCCTGATCTTTGACGTATGGGTATTGTGATGCAGCGGTGGCACACTATGCAGTATTATGGATGAAGACAGGGCTGCGGGCACCTGTACTGCATAGCTCCCAACCGTCTCGGATTCGGCGTGACAGTCCCGTTTTTGCCCCGCCCACCCGCTGTCCCACCCAGGACTCTATTTTTCCCACACTGCAGGGAGATAAGCCACCCCCCCATGCACCCCATACATGCCCGCCCAGAAACCCACTGCAGCCCTACAGTCTGCAATGACGTTGCTAGGCTGTTCTATTCTGTGCATACATGACCTGTGATGAGGTCTGAGGAGGGGAGGAGTCAGGGGTCACATGATCAGAAGCCTCGGTGTATGCAGGACTCAGCTGTGCTGGTCGTCATGGTGCTGGATGAGGGAAGTTTATGTGTGGGGTCAGGAGGGGTTTACAGGGTGTACGGAGCAGAGCTGCGCGATAACAATGTGTACGGAGCAGAGTCGAGTGTGTACGAGGTGTACGGAGCGGAGCCGCTTGTGTACGAGGTATACGGAGCTGAGCCATGTGTGTACGGGGTGTATGGAGTGGAGCTGTGTGTGTATGAGGTGTGCGGAACGGAGCCCTGTGTGTACAAAGTGTACGGAGCTGAGCCGTGTGTTTACGGAGCTGAGCAGAGCCGTGTGTGTACGGGGTGGACGAAGTGGAGTAGTGTGTGTACGGAGTGGAACTGCGTGTGTATGGAGCAGAGCCGCGTGTGTACGAGGTGTACAGAGCGGAACCGCGTGTGTACGAGGTGTATGGAGCAAAGCCACATGTGTACAAGGTTTACGGGGTGGAGCCTTGTGTGTATAAGGTGTACACAGCGTGGCCGCATGTGTACGAGGTTTACGGAGTGGAGCCATGTGTGTGCGGAGTGTAAGGTTCTCAGTCTCTTTGGACATGTTTTTGAAACCTAGGTTTTTCCATCGGCCATTTTGCTTTCTGTCCTGCTGCAGCTGTCTTGCCCTCAGTTAGTATGAAGTTTCCAGCTTTTATGTTCCCGCCCTGATTCTCTCCCTCTTGCCTTTTAAGCAGCCTCAGCTGATCAATCTGTGCTTCAGAATCAAGTCTGCTGTTAGCCTGTGACCTGGCTCCTGGAAGCCTTGGACTTGGTACTCCAGCCACCTCCTGCTGATGAACTTGGGAACACTTGTGGACACTGGAAACTTGCTGCCTGCTAAATCCACAGTTACAAGGGAAGTAACATAGAGAGACCCTGAACCTGTTGTGGAACTTCTGCTGTGCTAAAAGTTTACTCTGGCCTGCTGTGTCTCCTGCCTTGTATCTGCAAATTATGTGAACCCTTTTGATTACTTGTATGAAGTAATACAAATCCTTCCTAATCGCACCTTTCTCCTGTGTTTTCCTCGCACCCAAGCACAAGACGCTATATGAACTGTACGCTATGCATCACACGGAGCCGTGTGTGTACAAGGCATACAAAGCGGAACCATGTGTGTATGAGGTGTTGTGAGTTCATTTTTCCATTCACCGTTGAGGTCTGATGAACTCCCTCCTCTGGTGAAGGAAGGTAGTGAGGCTGATTACCAAACACCTGGGCAGCTAGATGATGACTGGGTGGCTGGAATTGAGGACTGGATATAAGGCAGCCGACGCCCTTCTGCCTTGCTGGTGACCCTGCTGGATTCTTGGAGACCAGTCTGATTCCTGCATCTCAAAGCTAAGTTTTTCTGCTCTGCTTTGTACACTTCAGTTTTGTTTTTGTTTTGCCTTGTTTTTTGGGAGTTCTGCCATCCCCGGCCGGGGGTGAGCTGAATTCCATTTTTGTCTCTGATCTGTTGATCTTTTTCTCTGTCTTCAGAATATACCTGAGTGCTGATATAGTCTTTTGAAGCCTAGCGACTTCAGTGCCTGTTTTTCCTGTCAGTCGGTTGGCACATTTTGGATAGGGTTTTTGCGGATGGCAGACAGCGGCTTTCCTATCCTGTCCTATTTAGTTAGCTTGGGCCCCATCATTTGCTCAACCTATCTTTCTATCTGTGTTAGTGTTCTCATCTTGCTTCACCGTCATTATATGTTGGGGGCTGCCTATTGCTTTGGGGTCTGCTCTGGGGCAGTTTAGTTTTTCCCCTTTCTGTCTTTAGGCTATGTAGTTCTCCGGCTGTGATCAAGGGGTCTAGGGCACCGTAGGAACCCCCCACAGCTACTGCTAGTTGTTGTGGATAGGTTCATGGGTCTGCAATCCAATAGCTGCCAACCTCTCTGGTTTTTCTGGACTTAGCTGGTATTTTGTTTTTTCCTCCTTCGGTGACTCATCATAACAATGAGGTGTGCGGAGCCATACTTGTACAAGGTGTATCGTGGGGAGCATTCATACCTCCCAACAGTCCCGGATCCAGCAGGACAGTTCCGGTTTTGAGTCTGCCCCACTGCCCCAACCGGGAGGTTACTTTTCCCGCGGACACAGGGAGTACACGGCGGAGCCCTGAGGAGCACTTTAAAATTCGCACATGATGTTCCACTGGAAGTGACGTGCTGGAAGCTGACCAGTAATGAGCTAATTTCGGGAGGAGATTATGGTGGAACCATGGAGGCACTTCAGGGAATGCTTCAGATCCATCACCGTGTCTCCTTCGACAGCGCGGACAGCGTGATCGCCTTGGACTCTGGGATGTTGGCCATGTGAGCGGATCATGATATGTCCTGCATCAGGAGGCTCAGATGGGCACTACAATGGGAGCTGCGCTGCTATAGTATCTTTATAGAATCTTTATATCTTTCTCTCTCTGTTTCTTTCTCTCTCTACTTTCTTTCCCCTCTTCCTTTCTCTCTCTGTTCTTTCTTTCTTTCTCTCTGTTCTTACTTTTTTTCTCTGTTCTCTTTCTTCCCCTCTTTCCTTCTCGCTCTCTGTTCTTTCTTTCCCCTCTTTCTTTCTCTCTCTAATCTTTCTTTCTCTCTGCTCTTCCTTTCTTTCTCTCTGTTCTTTCTTTCTCTGTTCTCTTTCTTTCATCTCTTTCTTTCTCTCTGTTCTTTCTTTCCCATCTTTCTTTCTCTCTATCTCTGTGTTCTTTCTTTGCCCTCATTCTTTCTCTCTCTTTTCTTTCTTTCCCCTCTTTCTCTCTCTAATCTTTCATTCTTTCTCTCTGTTTCTTTCTTTCCCTTCTCTTTCTTTCTTTCTCTCTGTTCTTTCCCCTTTCTTTCTCTGTTCTTCCTTTCTTTCTCTCTGTTCTTTCTCTCTCTGTTCTCTTTCTTTCTCTGTTCTTTCTTTCTCTCTCTGTTCTCTTTCTTTCCCCTCTTTCTTTCTCTCTCTGTTCTTTGTTTCTCTTTCTTTCTCTCTCTGTTCTTTTTCTGTCCCCTTGCTTTCTTTCTCTGTTCTTTCTTTCCCCTTTCTTTCTCTTTCTTTCCCTCTTTGTTATTTCTTTCTCTGTTTTCTCTCTCTCTGTTCTTTCTTTCCCCTCCTTCTTTCCTTCTCTGTTCTTTCTTTCTGTTTTCTTTTTTCTCTCTGTTCTTTCTTTTCCTTAGCACCAGTCAATGTGCCAACAGTACCAGCCACTGTGCCCATAATGCCAGCCACTGTGCTCACAATGCCAGACACTGTGCCCCCAGTACCAATCAGTGTGATCAGCAGTGCTAAATGGGTGCGGTTGGGTGTGAACATGGGTGGGACTAGTTGTGAAAGGGGAGTGGCTGGGGCATGGCCTATAATTTGTCCCTCTCTCCATTCTTCAAAAGTTGGGAGGTATGGTACTGCGCTGGGTCCGGAAATGTCAAGGCTGCGTCCCAGGTTGTCCAGGGGAAAAATAGGGGACCAGACAGACCTTGTGACCCGGAAGCATGGGGCACGGCAAAGAGAAAAGCATGCAAAACGACACAGCATTACACAGTCCACTATATCCTCCAGATCATAGACGTGAACCATATCCTCCAGTTTACAGTCATTAAACACACCAGTCCTCCTCTGACCGGTTATCATGGGTGACTGCACCGCTGTGTACATTGTGGGTGCCAGGCTTTTTAGCTGCCTTGGCTGTTTGGCTCCACTGGCCTGTGTTCCCTCACACAGGTGGAGTGCTGCAGAGCCTTCTGCTCTGTACACTTGCGAACACCAGATTGACACTGATTCTGAATCTGACACACCCAAACCCTATACTGCAGGATTTTTAACTACCAACCTGTTGCCTTCAGCCACATGGAAAACCTGGGCCGAGAATGAAACGAACTGCACCACTTCCATCTGTAGTCGGTTTCAATACACAAAAGCCTAGAGCAGGTTTTCCCTAAATCTGCCTTGGACAGATAGAATGTCCAAGACCTATATTCAATTTAGTCTGCATTGCAACTAGAGCTACGCCTGTGACTGCAATACACTCTCATGGCCTCTATACACTTCCGTGCCCATCCTGGGGGAACACACAGCGCCCCGTACATGTGACAGTATGTCATGTCTACTTACATTATAGCTGAGACACAGCTTTCACAACCAGGAGCGGTGCCAACACCACCCCCTGCTGTTTAGTCTTCTAAATGCCACAATCGTTATTAATTGCAACATTTAGGCTATGTACCCACATTGCAGAAATGCTGCGGAATTGTCCGCATTTCCTCAACTCCCCGCTGCGGGTAAAATGCATACGGAATTCGCATGCATTTTCCAGCAAAACAGAAGCGTTTTGCAAGCGTTTTTAGCTTGCAGAATGCTAGCGCTTTTCCAAGCGATTTGAAGCTTCACTTGGAAAAGTGACTGACAGGTTGGTCACACTTGTCAAGCATAATGCATGACAAGTGTGACCAACTTTTTACTATTGATGCTGCCTATGCAGCAAATATAGTAAAAGATAGAATGTTAAAGATGATTAAAAAAATAAAAAATATGGTGATCCCGGTCCTCAACGGCGCTGCCGGCAAGTTCCGTTCCCAGGCGTGCTTTGCGAGAATGACCTTTGTGACATCGCATGACCGCTACGTCATTAGAGGTCATTCTCGCAAAGCACGCCTGGGAACGGAACTTGCCGTCAGCGCCGCTGAGGACTCTGGGGGCCGACAGAGGATAAGTATATCCCTATTTTTTATTTTAATTCTATTTTTTACAGGAATATGGTACCCAGGGCATGTAGGAGAATCTCCTCTCCTCCAGACCCTGGGTACTATCCGCACATGAAGCGCTCACTTTACGCATGGTGGGCATAGCCATATGCGTAAAGTGAGCATTTCAATGCAATCCTATGGCGGCGGAATCGCTGCGATTCCGCAAAATTAATGGACATGCTGCGGATTTTTCCGCTGTGCGATTCCGCAGCGGAAAAATCCACAGCATTGGCAAAGCAACTGCGGAATCCCATAGGATTGCATGGATTGCGTTTTGTTAGCGTTTTTTTAAGCGCAAAATGGGCACACAGCCTTAGAAGGCTGGAAGAGGGCTCCCTCTTCCTTATGATCAGCAATCTGTGACATTATCGCAAAGGCCGCCCCATCATCATGATGACAACATGAGTCGTCATGGTGACCCCCTGGTCACCCAAGCTATGGACAGCTTGTTAGACCATGCTCATAGCATGTTTTAATTGGGTTCGGTCAGTGTAATACTGACAGGTATAAAGCTCTGCAATGCATTATACCACCATTATATTACTACTGGGCACCTCACTTGCCTAGAATCCAAGCCTGGACCTCCAAGCCTGCCTATACAAAATGGATGGAAATTGAAAAACTGTGGCTTGCTCCTGCTCATCCTAACTCCCTGATTTGGAATAACTCCTACAACCCATCAGAGTGTGACCTCCTTGGCTCTATGCCCCTAACTAGAAGTATTTGGAAAACTTGTTCCAAAAAATTTAAACTTTTCGTGAACAAACTCTCCTCTTAACTCATTTTTGTACCACCCAGGCTTCCCTGATAGTTTGACCCACCCAATGAAGGGAGTGTGGTCTCACACGAATCTGTTCAACTTTACTAATATTATAGATCATAGAACAAGAACCATACTCCCATACCTAGAACTAAAATCCAATCTATCCATACCAGGTCTCTCGCTATTTCAGTATATTCAAGTTAGAAACTTCGCCTTAACTACTTTCCAGGGTCTGCAGCTCTCCCTCTCAACCGCTTTTGAAAGATAATGCAGAAACGGTACATCAACGAAGGGATTAATTTCCGCAATTTATAACATCATTCAAAAGCCTGATGCAGATTCCCTGATGAAACATCCCTACATGCTTAGATGGGAGAGATATTTGGGAAAAAGCCTTGACTGATGTAGATTGGGGACTTGTCTGGTCGAGAGCAGCTATATTGTCATCTTGTGTCATATATAAAGAAAACCAGTACAAGATCCTTCATTTCTGGTATTACACACCTGAATTCTCACATAGGCTGGACCCATCTACAGTATCTCTGCCCTCTGCTGGAGGTGCAACCTTTTGGGATGATTGATCTTTCACATATTCTAGGATTGCTCACTGATTTGCCCATATTGGAAGCAGGTGCAGGGATTGATAAGATAGGTTTTGGATTTGACGTTGCCTCTGGACCCCCAGCTTTTTCTCCTTAACATTTTCCCACCTTCCCTAACAAAAAAAACTACTAGGCTCCTCTTACACATCTTGACGGCTGCCAGATGTTTGGTGGTGTCCCATGGGAAGCAATCTTCTCCCCCATCTACACTTGACTTATATGCCAGAATTAAAGATGTTAGAAATTTTGAATACCACGCAGACTGCATAACGGCACGATTTATAGATTTGATTCTATCTGGTTTCCTTGGGACTCTTTTTGGTCCTCAATAAATACAGGAACCTGAATCTCTAGACCTATATAACAACTCCCGGTGTCCCCTTTCTGATTTTCAGATACCCCCCACCCTTGTTAATGTCCTGTCTTGTGTCTGTTTGGTTGGTCCTCCACTTTTGAGTATACCGATTCATGTATACAATAGTTGAACATTCTGCTGGTATATTATTCGTTATAATGCCACCTAATATAATGTCGGAAACATCCTGCTAGCTCATTGATTTGACAATTTATTGTTTGACACTGTTTTTCTATAAGAGAATGTCAATATTCATGTTATATGTATATCACTTTGGAAATGTTTATTTTCAATAAAAATTGACAATTTAAAAAAAATGCTTACTGTACCTCTAAATGAATTCCTCAAGAAGTTTAGTTTCCAAAATGGGGTCACTTGTGCGGAATTCTGCTGTTTTGGCATGTCAGGGACTCGTTAAATGTGACATGGCATCCTCAGTGTATTACAGCCAAAATGGAGCTCCAGAATTGAGTTGTTAGCGCTCTTTCTCTCCTGAGCCATACCATGTGCCCAAACTGTAGTTTTCCATCACATATTGAGTATCGGTGTACTTAGTAGAAATTGCTCAACAAATTGTATTGTCCATTTTTTCCTTTTACAGTTGTGAAAATGACAAATTTATGGCAAAAGCTACATTTTTATAGGAAAAATGTTTTTTCTTTTTTCATTTTTGCAGCTCAACATTATAAAATTCTGTGAAGCACCTGTGGGTTCCAGATGCTCACTACACCTATAGATAAGTTCCTTGAGGGGTGTAATTTCCATAATGGGTCACTTGTTTAGGTTTTCCACTGTTTAGGCACATCAGGGACTCTGCAAATGCCACATGGCATCCACTATCTATTCTAGCTAATTTAAAAACACGGGAAGGGCAGTCTACAATGAAGGAAACCACCTATGCCAAAACATGGTATCCATCCACAGACAGCTGTTTCTGGGTATTGCCCCTCATCAGTGTAGAGTAGGAAACTGGCCAGTAGGAGCAATGTCTAGTAGAAGACTGTGAAAAATGAGGATGAATGAACTCTTGGAGATCAACATCCAACACTGCGGAGACACCATCACATGTTTCTCAACGCATTGATTCTAGAGCATGCCCCCATCACTGATGAGGGACAATACCCCGAAACAGCTGTCTGTGGATGGATACCATGTTTTATTCGGACTCCCATGACAGCACCACGAGAGAGGGGATCCGCCCTTCAGGAACAGGAAACCTACAGATACAAAAGGGCGGCACCTCTCCCACGCATCAGTTGGTTTCCTGTTCCTGAGGGGACGGGATCCTACAGATGAAATTCCGGATGCCCAGGCCGGCCGGCCGGTGCAGGTAGCGGGGGGATCTCCTACCTCGGCCGGTGCGGAGCTCCTAGAAGACGCCACGGTGGTCCTGGATGGGCGCACGGCGGTGGCGTGGATGGCAGGGAGCAGCGCCCGGAGGATGGCTGTCTCCAGTGAAGAGACCAGCGCCGCCAGTGAATATGCCCTCCGTGTCCCCCGGTTAGCGGCGCGGTCCCAGGGTCGGTGGGCGGCGTGGCTGCATGGTGCCAGGCGGGGAGCACTGTGTAAGGAGTGCCCGGGCGTCCCGTGTCACTTCCGGTCACGTGCAGGGGTCGCGGTGACGTCGGGGGCGGAACTAGGCAGCGCTTCCGGGTCGCGGCGCTACTGCGCAGGCGCGGAGGCCCAAGATGGCGGCGCCCATCAGGAAGGGCGCCGGTACGCGCTGGACCACCGACCGGTGGCTGGGCAAGCTGGGAGGGGGCCCAATTAAGAGGGGGGCCGCTGGTAGCTGCCTATCCGGAGGAGGAGGGGTATATAAGCAGGCCCCTACATGGGTTCCGTGCTTTGGCCACATTACGCACACAGTAATGGAGAGCAATCAGGAGAAGCAGCAGCAACGGCGGCAGCAGCGACAATCATCATTGCCGCCCCTTGAGGAACTTTGGCAGGTCAAACAGAAGAAAAAGGAGTCCCGTGACAGTAAGGAGCGTGCTGGACGAAGTGACCAACACAGTCATAAAAGCTCCTCTAGACAGACAGGAGCAGCGACTGAGAAAAACCCCCCTCATTCTCCGGTACTTAATTGCGGCACTGGTAAGTGATCTTCGTGAATGTTCACTCAGTGACGGGGCCTCCTTCTGTGTTTTATTCTAGGGAAAGAAAGCTACGAGTAAAAACAAACACAGGGAATGCGCACTCTGTGCATGCCCATTACCAGACTCATGCCCCAAAAGGTTGTGTCCCCCCTGTATCCAGCAGACAGTGGCGGAGGAGTCGCCTGCGGTAGCTGCGACTTTAAGGGACATAGTCAGGGCAGAGATGAAGGAAACCCTGAAATCCATGTCCCAACCAGAAAGTCTAAGGGGTGGGGACCCTGTGGAGTCTGACTCTTCGGCAGAATGGAGGAGAAGCAAGGGCTTCCATGTTTCATCTCCCTCGTCCTCCTCAGAAGAGGAGGACTCAGGTCGGTTTTGCCTGCCGCTTGACCGAGTAGACAAGCTAGTAAAAGCAGTCAGAGGGACAATGGAAGTGGAGGAGCCTAAGCCCCAGTTATCCATGCAGGATGTCATGTTCGGGGGACTGGAGCAGAGGAAGCGAAGAGTCTTCCCATTGAATGAAAAAATTCAGGATCTGATCCGCAGAGAGTGGAAAAAAACAGATAAAAGAGGGTCGCTACCACCAGCCCTCAAGCGTAGATATCCCTTTGACGATCCGACAGTGAATACTTGGGACAAGGCCCCCAAACTAGATGCAGCCATTGCGAAGGCATCAAAAAGGTCCTCACTACCCTTTGAAGACATGGGGTCCCTTAAAGATCCTCTAGACAGGAAGGCAGATACCTTCCTTAAAAATACCTGGGAGATGGCAGCTGGTTCCTTAAGACCAGCAGTAGCGTCAACATGCACGGCCAGGTCCATGATGGTCTGGTTGGACCAGTTTGAGATGCAGTTAAAACAGGGAACGTCTAGACAGACAATTCTTGGGGCCCTACCAATAATCTAGGAGGGCGCAGCCTTCCTGCCGGATGCCTCGGCTGATGCAGTAAGAATGGCCGCCAGGGCAGCAGGACTCTCTAATGCGGCTCGTAGAGCCCTGTGGCTAAAGTGCTGGCCGGGAGATATTCAATCCAGGGCGAAACTCTGTACTATCCCGTGTGAGGGGGAATATTTGTTTGGTGCAGTCCTGGACGAACTGCTTGAGAAGGCCGGGGATGATAAGAAAAAATTCCCAAATCTTTGGTCTGCGTCCTACCGACGTCCATTTAATAGAAGGAGATTCGGTCAGGGGAGAAGGCGCAATCCTTCACCTAATAGAGACCGTCCCAGATGTGAGGATAGAAGAAGAAGAAGTACGGGCTTCATGTTCAGGCACTCGTCGAGAGAACGAAAGAGACAGAATCAATGACTAGCAATTCCCGTGGGGGGTAGACTGTCATCCTTCCTCACAGCATGGTTACAGATCACTATAGTGACTGGGTGCGCAATGTAATATCCATCGGGCTTAGGTTGGAGTTCACTCAGGTCCCATGAGATACCTTTAAACCAACTCCCTTAAGAGCTTCACCCCTCGAACGGGCTGCTTTAGAAGCAGAGGTCTTGCGCCTGTGTCAGAAAAACGTCCTTATAGAGGTTCCGGAATCTGAGAGAGGTAGAGGGTTCTACTCTCCCTTATTCCTAATCCAAAAACCGGATAAAACATTTAGAACGATTATTAATTTACGTTTCCTTAATGAGTTTTTGGTTAATCGCACCTTTAAGATGGAATCCATCAATTCAACAATAAAAATGCTGTTTGAAGGGTGTTTTATGGCAGTCGTGGACTTGAAAGACGCATACTATCATGTACCTATCCACGCAGATTTCCAGCAGTTCCTGAGAGTGGCGGTTTCAATAGACGGTATAGTCCGTCATTATCAGTATAGAGCCCTTCCCTTTGGTCTCTCAGCAGCGCCCCGGGTATGTACAAAAATAGTGGCCGAAGTTATGGCTCATTTACGGGAAGTTGACATCTTAATTGTCCCATACTTAGATGATTTTTTGATTGTGGGAAATTCGGTGGGCCTTTATCTATCCCAGATAGAGAGAGCTAAGTCCAGATTAGAGAACCTCGGCTGGATAATAAATTGCGAGAAATCCCGTTTTCAGCCCTTAAGGGTCTGATTAAATTCAGAAACTCAGCAGTGTCTGTTACCATTAGATAAATTACAACAGATACAGCAGCAGGTTCTTCGGGCAATTGATAATCCCTCCATGACCTTCAGGCAGGCCATGTCTCTGTTAGGCTCTCTAACCTCATGTATCCCAGCAGTCAAGTGGGCACAATTCCACACTAGGGCCCTTCAGAAAGACGTCCTGGTTAATAGCAGGGCCTTAGAAGGCTCCTTACAGGGTCAAGTATTGCTAAGCCCCTCGTCTCTTACATCTCTTAGGTGGTGGCTCGATGATGGAAGCTTAGCCTCGGGGGTGCCCTGGGTGACGCAGATAACCCGCATTATAACCACAGATGCTAGTCCTTTTGGTTGGGGGGCCCATATGGGGGACATAGTGGTACAGGGACATTGGGACTCCGATGCTGAGACCTCATCTAACCAGAGGGAGCTATTGGCGATTGAGTTGGCAGTCAAAAGACTCATTATGTACCTACAGGGCCATTATGTGAGGATACTCTCGGACAACCAGGTAGCAGCAGTAGCCTATGTCAACCACCAAGGTGGAACTCGCTCTGATGCGGATAACGGAACGTCTCCTTCAGATAGCCGAGAAAAATTTTTGATCTTTAACTGCGCTCCACATCAGGGGAAAAGACAACGTGAAGGCAGACTTTCTAAGCCGCAGGGCCCTAAAGCAAGGAGAATGGGCTTTTAACATGGATATTTACCACCAGATTGTCCGCAAATGGGGTCAGCCGGAGGTAGACCTCTTTGCCACCAGAGAAAACAGGAAAGAAAAATTGTTCTGCTCTCTGAATCCCAGGGAAAATCCACTGGCAGTGGATTCCCTCCTGATAAGATGGGACTTCTCTCTAGCATATGCCTTTCCGCCATTAAATCTCCTACCTCTGGTAGTAAGGAAGATCCGGGAAGATTGGGCAAGGGTCATATTAATTGCCCCCCTTTGGCCCAGGAGGACCTGGTTCGCATGGTTGAGGACCATGTCTGTATGCGATCCCTGGGTACTGCCGAACCTTCCGGATCTCCTCTACCAGGGGCCAGTCAGCCACCCACAGGTAGTGGGACTCCATTTGACGGCGTGGTGTTTGAGAGGACACTATTAAACGATAGAGGGTTCTCCAAAAATGTAATTGATACCCTCCTAAAAACCAGAAAACAAACTACCACAAACATCTATGCTAGAACCTGGAGGTGATTCCTGTCCACCTTTCAGTTTGATGTCAGGGACGGAATTCCCACGAAACAAATTTTGGAATTTCTCCAGAGGGGTCTCGAATTAGGTCTCTCCACAAGTACATTAAAAGTACAGGTTTCAGCCTTAGGGGCCCTGTTTGCATGTGATATTGCCAATAACTATTGGGTAGCGAGGTTCATCAAAGCAGCGGCTAGATCGAGACCCATACACAAAGACAGATGTGTACCTTGGGACTTAAATTTAGTCCTTACGGCCATGACAGAAAGACCATTTGAACCTCTGGATTCGGCCTCATTAAAGATTATATCTCTTAAGGCAGCTTTTCTGGTGGCGATAACATCCGCACGTAGAGTAAGCGACATACAGGCACTTACCAGATTGCCCCCTTACACAGAGTTCTTACAGGATAGAGTAATCCTAAGGCCGGACCCGGCATACCTTCCCAAAGTAGCATCACACTTTCACAGGACACAAGAGATAGTTCTGCCTTCTTTCCTCCCTAATCCGACCAATCCTAAGGAACAAAAACTTCAGGCATTAGATGTTAGGAGATGCTTACTTAAATATTTATCAGCCACGGATCCTTGGAAAAAGGAGAATGCATTATTCCCATCCTTCCAAGGTCCCAGGAAAGGTTGTAGAGTATCAAAACGCACGTTAGCAAGGAGGATTAGGGAGGCTATCTCTCTTGCCTACACAGCAGGTGGCGGTCCGGCTCCACAGAATTTGAAGGCGCATTCCACTCGTGCCATGGCATCATCTTGGGCAGAGAGATCGGGAGTGTCAATTGACCAGATATGTAAGGCGGCCACCTGGTCATCTCCTTCCACCTTTTTTAACCACTATCGGTTAGACATGGGTGCCTCCTCAGATCTCACCTTTGGACTAAGGGTGCTGCAGGCTGTAGTCCCTCCCTAAATTAGTTTTACATCTCTGTAATTCTCTCGTGGTGCTGTCATGGGAGTCCGAATAAAGTATTAAGTTACGTACTGGTAACGGTATTTTTCGGAAGCCCATGACAGCACCCTTAGTTCCCTCCCTTGTTCACATATAGGGGTACACTCCTTTAGAAGATTGTTCACAAAATTACCTTATGTGGGAGATAGTGTAAAAAAAAAAAATGTTTTAGTAAATAGGATAGATAGGTTGTATATATTATATGCTGTGTACTAACCATGGTAGCCTCTCAGGCTCTGTAATCCAACTGATGCGTGGGAGAGGTGCCGCCCTTTTGTATCTGTAGGTTTCCTGTTCCTGAAGGGCGGATCCCCTCTCTCGTGGGCTGTCATGGGCTTCCGAAAAATATTGTTACCGGTACGTAACTTAATACTTTTGCATAGGTGGTTTCCTTCATTGGAGACTGCCCTTCCTGTGGTTGTTCCTTCTCAGGGAAAGACCTGGCTTGTCATTGCTTGCGCTGAGAAACATGTGATGGTGTGAAATGGTGTGAAACATGTGAGGGCAGCACGGTGGCTCAGTGGTTAGCGCTGCAGCCTTGCAGCGCTGGAGTCCTGGGTTCGAGTCCCACCAAGGACAACATCTGCAAGGAGTTTGTATGTTCTCCCCGTGTTTGCGTGGGTTTCCTCCGGGCACTCTGGTTTCCTCCCAAACTCCAAAAAACATACTGATAGGGAATTTAGATTGTGAGCCCCATCAGGGACAGTGATGAAAATATGTGCAAACTGTAAAGCGCTGCGGAATATGTTAGCGCTATATAAAAATAAAGTATTATTATGGTGTCTCCGTGGCTTGTATTTTGCATGTTTTTACATATTTCCCATAAGGGATGGGGCATTGCTCTAGAATCACTGCGTTGAGAAACATGTGATGGTGTCTCCGCAGTGTTGGATGTTGATCTCCATGAGTTCATTCATCCTCATTTTTCACAGTCTTCTACTAGACATTGCTCCTACTGGCCAGTTTCCTACTACACACTGATGAGGGGCAATACCCCGAAACAGCTGTCTGTGGATGGATACCAAGTTTTGGCATAGGTGGTTTCCTTCATTGGAGACTGCCCTTCCCGTGGTTGTTCCTTCCCGGGGAAAGACCTGGCTAGTCATTGCTTGCGTTGAGAAACATGTGATGGTGTCTCCGCGGCTTGTGTTTTGCATGTTTTTGCATATTTCCCATAAGGGATGAGGGCATTGCTCTAGAATCACTGCTTCGAGAAACATGTGATGGTGTCTCCACAGTGTTGGATGTTGATCTCCATGAGTTCATTCATCCTCATTTTTCACCTATCAGCAACCGGCCCCCCTGCCGGGTATCACTGATCGTTGTGGAAAAGGGGGACATTTTTTTGCTCGTTGGTCTCCCGCTGGCCAGCACGCATCGCTGCGTGTGGCAGGCAGACCAGCGAGCTGGAGTTTGTAACCAAGGTAAGCAGCGGGTTTCTAAGCGCCGCACGCCACTTAGAAACCCGCTGTTTACCTTGGTTACCAGCTGCCTGCACCAGCGCGCTGGTATCTAAGCTACACAGCGACGCGAGCGCTCGTCGTTGCTGGTGCTGATCACTGATGAAGCTGCCTGTTTGGCAGCTCACCAGCGATCATGTAGCGACACACCAGCGATCCTGACAAGTTGATATCGTTGTCGGGATCGCTGGTGAGTCGCTATGTGTGACGGGACCCTTAGGAATGGGCATCAATATCAGATTGTTGGGGGAGTTACACCTGGCACCCTGCCGATCAGCTGGTATCGGTATCAGTAGCTGGATGTGATGAGTTGTAAAGGGAAGAGCACCACTCCGTCAGCTGTATGGTGTCCATAGCGGGGCACCGCACACCCACCCCTATTTATTCGACTAGGCCAATATACGGTACAGTTGGTGGAGCTGTGCTGTGCAGCTCCGCAACTGATCACATCGCTAACAGCTGTTCGGCTGAGGTGACGGGTGTCACACCCCCACCAATCTGATATTGATGACCTGTCCTAAGGATAGGCAATCACTCTAAAAGTAGTGAACAACCCCTCTAAGAAGAAAGAGGTGACATGGAGCAGTCATTGGCTTCTCTCTCTCTTGCAGTTCAGCCATTACACCACTTTTCCGCTTTCTTTGTGGTAACTTCGATTTTTCGAGTCTCCAGTAGGAATAATGATCACAAGTTGAATGTAGATGAATTCTATGAATATACAAATACCTCTAGATCTGTGTATTCCAGGTCCTGTGATCCTGCGCTTCTACTGTCTCTACGTTCTCTTGCTGGCTGTCAATGGCGTAACCGAGTGTTTTACCTTTGCTTCCATGAGTAAAGAGGAGGTAGACAGGTGAGTGTCCGTAGATGTCTGTACACAGTGCACGGTTATTGTAAGGGTATGTGATCACAACTTGTATGATCTGCTGCATATTACTGTGGCAGCACGGTGAGACTTTACACAATCACATGCACACACTATGGAGAGAATATGTGATGTTAATTGACCAACGCTGCCAATTTAACTATTGCCATGCAAAGCGCCAATTGTGGTGAAATCTGAAAAATTTCTGCATCAAGATCTAATTTTTGCAGTGGATTTCCATTGAGGAAACTACACAGTGGACGTGTCCTATTCGCACATAGCCTAATGCCAGATTCTGGCCGACTGGTCTAGGAAATCACACTAATAATTAGAAATGGTACATGCGAAGGGGCTTGATCGCAATCAACATTCCAGCTCATCGCAATCAACATTCCAGCTCTTCCCAATGGTGTTGGTTGGGGTTGAGGTCATGTTCTTCCACACCAAGGTCACCCAACCGTGTCTTTATGGACCTTGCTTTATGCACTGGTAAAATTCATTGGGCACAGAAGAGGGCCTTCCCCAGACTGTTCCCACAACGTCGAAAGATACAGGTGCCCTAAATGTCTTATGTGACGACTCCTGGAGTGGACCCTCTGGGTCGTGGCACCAACCCTACCAGGGCGAGCTGACCTAGTGAGGACCACCCCCTACGCAGGGAGTGTGAGAGGCAATCCCAAGGGGGTAAGGTACCACGACTGCTGGCACCAGGTGGCCGGCTCACAGGAGACACGAGTGAGTGTGTCTGCAGGAACGTGCAAAGCGTGGACACAGGGATATGCAGGGTACAGGGCAAGTGTACGGAGGCACAGAGAGTATTGGAGAACATAAGACGTATACACGGGAGTGCGCTAGATACAGGATACTGCAAAGCGGGTACACGAGAGCATGGCGTGCACCGACTAGCACGCCCGGGTGCGAACAAAGCAGGATTCGTGCAAAGGAGCACGTCAGAGTACAGAGTCAGGCAGCAGATGTGCTAGGAGGCGCAACAGAGTACAGGAACAGAGTACAGGATCAGAGCCTGTGCCAGGAGGCACAACTGAGCACAAGGCAGTGGACAGGATCAGAGTGTGTGCCAGGAGGCACAACTGAGCACAAGGCAGAGGACCCGAATACAGTGCACAGCCAGGCAAGGACAAGGCAGACCAAGCCAGGAAGCACAACAATAATCAGGCACCTCCCATAGGAAGAGGTAGCCTGATATAGCATATGATCACTAGGACTTCCGGGTCAAGTCCTCCAATACCATAGAGAGGACAGGCCCAGAGACAGAGCTGAGGAGAGTTCCCGTGCACACAAAGAACATGGCGCAAACATAAGTACGAGATTTGCGCATGCACACCCGACGGGACTCCCGGAGCGGCCGCGGCTCCGGAAGAGGTGACGTCGGAACCGAGGTCCCGCCCCCAGGTGAGAGCGGCGTGACAGTACCCCCCTTTATGCCCCCTCTTTCTACAGCTGGAGAGGAACTTAGACAAAATCTGGGGTGCGTGGATATTCTCCCTGGGTTCCCATGACCTTTCCTCAGGGCCAAAACCCTTCCAATCAATTAAGAACAGAGTTTTCCCTCTTACCTTCTTCATGGACAAAATGTCATTCTCCTCAAACTCATCCTCCATGCCAACAGGCTGGGGAGTATGGCCTGGAGAAGGATGAAACCGGTACCACAGGTTTTAGGAGTGACACATAAAAGGAATTGGGACTATGGAGTGAAGGGGGTAACTTCAGTTTGTATGCAACATCATTAATACTCCTGCGGACCTCAAAAGGACCAATGTAATGGGAACCGAGTTTGTAAGATGGTACCTTAAGGCGGATGTATCTGGAGGAAACCACACCTTGTCACCAGGGAGATATGGAGGTACGTCCAGGCGCCTCTTGTCAGCGTGTAGTTTCATTCTGTCTCATGCTTTCTCGAGAGCGGTTTTGGTTTCCTGCCATACCCTGGAGAACTCCACGGACAGAGAGTCGACAGCAGGTACCCTCGAGACAGGAAGTACTGGTAGAGGCACACAGGAATGCTCTCCAAAGATGATGAAAAAAGGAGACTTGGTGGACGATTCACTGGAGTGGTTATTATAGGCGAACTCAGCCCAAGGAAGTAGACTGACCCAGTCATTCTGATGAGCATTTGAAAAGAGCCGGAGATAGGATGTAAGGATTTGGTTGGTACGTTCCACCTGCCCATTGGTTTGGGGATGATAGGCGGAAGAGCAGTCCAATGACACTTTCATGAGTCCGCATAGAGCTTTCCAGAACCGGGAGGTGAATTGGACCCCTCTGTCCGACACGATGTGCAGAGGGAAGCCGTGAAATCTGAAGATGTGGGAAATGAAGATCTTCGCCAAATCAGAAGCAGATGGTAGAACGGGAAGAGGAATGAAGTGGGCCATCTTCGAGAATCTGTCTACAACCACTAGGACCACAATACAACCGGAAGAACGAGGCAGATCAGTAATGAAATCCATGGCTATGTGCTGCCATGGAGCTGACAGTACGGGAAGCGGGAGCTGAAGACCGGAGGGTGGTTGTCTGGGTATCTTGTTCTGGGTGCAGAAAGGGCAAGATGCCACAAAGTCTTTAACGTCCTGGGAAAGGAAAGGCCACCAATAGTAGCGAGAGATTAGGGAAAAGTCTTTTTGACACCAACGTGGCCAGCAATCTTGGACGAATGTCCCCAGTTTAACATTTGTTTTCGGTTGTTCTCAGCCACAAAGGTTCTTCCCGGAGGTAATGTGGTTAACTTGATAGAAGCCACGGTAATTACCTTGGGCGGGTCAATGATGTGAGAAGGCTCCTTTTCTGTAACAGATGACAGGAAAGACATTGATAACGCATCCACTCTTAATGTTTTTGTCGCTGGGCCGAAAATGTAGTTCAAAGTCAAAGCGGGCGAAGAACAAGGACCACTTGGCTTGCTGAGGGTTGAGCCTCTGTGTGGACTGGATGTACGCCAGGTTCTTATGGTCCGTGAAGATCCCTTAACGGATGTATGGCACCTTCCAGTAATGGCCAATACTAGCTCTTTGTCGCCAATGGAGTAAAGTAGTTCTGTTCAGTTGAGGAGAATACTTTAGAAAAGAAGCCACAGGTGACTAAGCGTCCAGAAGAAGATTTCTGCAGAAGGACTGCGCCGGCCCCGGTAGAGGATGCGTCCACCTCGAGAGTGAAAGGTTTACTAACCTCAGTACGATAAAGCGCCGGAGCAGAGGCGAAGGCTTGTTTCAAGGACTGGAAGGCATCTTCAGCCTCAGGGGACCAAGCATTTGGGTTAGATCCTTTGCGGATAAGGGATGAGACTGGGTGAACCAACGAGGAGAAATGGGGAACGAACTGTCGGTAGTAGTTCGCAAAACCAAGTAAACGTTGGATTGCCTTCACCCCATGGGCCAATCGAGAACGACGGACACCTTTTCTGGATCCATGCGTAGACCCGAGTCCGAGATAATGTACCCCAAGAATGGCAAGGACGTCTGCTCGAAGGCACATTTCTCGAGCGTAAAGACGGTTTTCCCTCAGGCGCTGGAGGACTTGACGCACGTTCTTTCTGTGGGCAGAGAGATCTGGAGAAAAAACGAGGATGTCATCCAAATAGACTACCACGCAGGAGTACAGCATATCCCAGAAGATGTCATTCATGAACTCCTGGAACACAGCTGGGGCGTTGCAGAGGCCAAAGGGCATGACCAAGTACTCGTAGTGACCATCTTGGGTGTTAAAGGCAGTTTTCCACTCGTCACCGGAACGAATGCGGATCAACTTGTAGGCCCCACGAAGATCCAGTTTGGTGAAAATTCGAGCTCCTCAAAGCCAGTCAAAGAGCTCCGGGATCAAAGGCAATGGTACTTGTTCTTGACCGTGATATCGTTCAGCCCTCGATAGTCTATGCATGGACGGAGGGAGCCGTCCTTCTTTTTGACAAAGAAAAATCCTGCTCCTGCGGGTGAGGAGGACGTACGGATAAAACCTCTAGCAAGGTTCTCCTGGATATACTCAGACATGGCTTGGGTTTCAGCAGGAGATGGTGGATATATTCTAACCCTGGGTGGAGTAAAGCCAGGAACGAGGTCAATCGGACAGTCATATGGCCGATGGAGAGGCAGAGTCTCGGCCTCCTTATTATCGAAGCCATCTGTAAAGGACCAGTAAGCCGACGGCAGACCTGTAGGTGCCAAGGACGGACAGGCAGGTTTCATCGGATGGACGGGCAACAGGCACTTCTCCTGACATAACGGTCCCCAGCGGAGTATATCGCCCGACCGCCAGTCCAGGATTGGCTCATGAGTCAGTAGCCAAGGGAGACCTAGAAGAAGCGGTGGAGACATAGTAGACAAGATGTGGAAGGAGATCTTCTCTCGGTGCAGAGCTCCGATCTGCAGCTTGATCTCTTCGGTGGCCTGGGTAACAATCTACTGCAAGGGTGTACCGTTCACCGAAACTATCGACCGAGGAGTCTCCAAGGATCTGACAGGAATCCAGTATTTTTCTCCTTCTTTTCCGCGGGCGCAGAGCAAACAATTATGCAAAGCCTTTCGAATGCGACCGAGTTCAGTGTTCCAAGTCCCCGGGAATGGGCCCTATCACTGTCGCAGTCTATGGCATCGCTTACAAAGGTGATCGAGTCCCTTCGCGCCCCAGATAGGGCCAGGGGGTAGCGGCTCGCCTGTCTTGGAGGGGTCCTCCACCTTACAAGAGCCTCCGGCCTGCAGGGGCCGCTCTCACTCCAGGCAGACGCGGGGGAAACGAACCCACACGGCGTCTCCCGGCCCATCTGGTGCCTCGGCATCCGTGAGTTCTGCGTCTCGCTCTCCTTCACCAGTAGTTGAGAGTGGGCAAAGCTCAGATTATGACTCGGTTGAACCCCTGGACCTAGATACCCCGGGGTCTCGAGAAACGGTGGACAGCCATATCGAAGCTGTCAATCAGACGCTGGGGATTGAGGATGATTCCACCCTGGCTTCAGGCTGTAAGGTGTCTTTTAAGTGGGCTAAGCGGCCGCATAGAGTATTTTGCACTCACCCAGAGTTCGAGGACATAGTGCAACGAAACACGCAACGGCCAGACAGACGTTTTTCGGGCCAGAAGGCACTCGAGGTGAGGTATCCGTTTGCCTCAGATCTCTGTAAGAAATGGACAGAATGCCCAACGGTGGATCCGCCCGTGTCACGCTTGGCCACTAAGACCCTGTTGTCTGTACCTAGTGGTTCTTCTATTAAGGATCCCACGGATCGTCTCAGAGAGCTTGGCCTGCTCAGTGTTTGATGCATCAGGATCAGCACTCTCTCCCTTGCTTGCGGCAACATGGGTAGCCAAGGCCTTGATTTCTTGGTCAGAATCATTGAACAGAGCCTTGCAGGATAGGGGCCTACCTGCGGAGGTATCAGAGATCGCAAGTCAGATCGCTATGGCCGGGGACTACTTAATCAATGCTTCTTTGCATGTGGCCAATTGCCCGGCGCGTGCAGCCGCAAACGCAATTTCTATTAGAAGAGCGCTATGGTTAAGGACATGGCGGGCTGTTATGATGAGTCACCGAAGAAGGAAAAAACAAAATACCAGCTAAGTCCAGAAAAACCAGAGAGGTTGGCAGCTATCGGATTGCAGACCCCTGAACCTATCCACAACAACTAGCAGTAGCCGTGGGGGGTTCCTACGGTGCCCTAGACCCCTCGAACACAGCCGGAGAACTATATAGCCTAAAGACAGAAAGGGGAAAAGCAGGAAAACTAACTGCCCCAGAGCAGACCCCAAAGCAATAGGCAGCCCCCAACATACAATGACGGTGAAGCAAGATGAAAACACTAACACAGATAGATAGGTTGAGCAAATGATGGGGCCCAAGCTAACTAACAGTCATCATCTAGCTGCCCAGGTGTTTGGTAATCAGTCTCACTACCTTCCTTCACTAGAGGAGGGAGTTCATCAGACCTCAATGGTGAAGGGAAAAATGAACTCACAACAGTACCTCCCCCTTGAGGAGGGGTCACCGAACCCTCATCCATGCCACCAGGGCGATCCGGGTGAGCCCGATGAAAGGCACGCACCAATCTTTCGGCATGAATATCAGAGGCAGACACCCAGGAATTATCCTCCTGACCATAACCCTTCCACTTAACCAAATACTGGAGTCTCCGTCTAGCCAGACGGGAATCCAGTATCTTCTCTACCTCATATTCCATGTTACCTTCAACCAATATAGGGTCAGGAGGTGCCACCACAGGAACTACTGGTTCAACAAACCTCTTCAACAAGGACTTATGAAACACATTATGAATTTTAAATGTGACAGGAAGAGCCAACCGAAAAGAGACCAGATTAATAATCTCCAAAATCTTGTAAGGTCCAATAAATCTAGGCTTAAACTTAGGAGAAGCCACCTTCATAGCGATATTTTTTGATGACAACCAAACCATATCACCCACCTTAAACTGGGGACCAACGGTCCTACGCCGGTTGGAAAACCGCTGGGCCTTTTCCTGGGAGAGAGACAACATATCCACTACTTGGTCCCAGATCTGGTGCATTCTCTCCACCACAGTGTCAACATCTGGGCAGGCAGAAGGCTCCACCTGCCCTGAAGAAAATCGAGGGTGAAAACCAAAGTTACAGAAAAAAGGTGACATCAAAGTGGCAGAACTAGCTCTATTATTTAAAGCAAATTCGGCCAAGGGCAAAAATGAAACCCAATCATCCTGATCGGCAGAAATAAAACATCTCAAATACGACTCCAAAGTCTGGTTTGTTCTCTCCGTCTGCCCATTGGTCTGAGGGTGAAACGCAGAGGAGAAGGACAACTGAATTCCCAGCTTGGAACAGAAAGTCCTCCAAAATCTAGACACAAACTGAACTCCTCTGTCAGATACAATGTTCTCAGGAATCCCATGCAAGCGAACTACCTGTTGCAAAAACAAGGGCACCAACTCAGAGGAAGATGGCAACTTAGGGAGTGGTACAAGATGGACCATCTTAGAGAATCTATCACAAATCACCCAAATAACAGTCATTCTCTGAGAGACAGGCATATCAGAGATAAAATCCATTGAAATATGTGTCCATGGCCTCCTGGGCACCGGCAAAGGCATCAACAAGCCACTAGAGCGAGAACAAGGTTTAGACCGGGAGCAAGTCCCACAGGACTGCACAAAATTCCTGACATCACGAGACAAGGCGGGCCACCAAAAAGATCGACTCACCAGATCTCTAGTACCAAAAATACCTGGATGACCAGCCAATGCAGAGCAATGAACTTCAGACATCACTCTCTTCCTCCACTGGTCAGGAACATACAATTTTCCACTGGGACAACGCTCAGGTTTGTCCTCCAGAAACTCTTCCAGAGCACGTCTCAAATCGGGCGAGATGGCAGAAAGAACTGCCCCCTCGCCTAAGATGCTAGCAGGCATAGTCACAACAGGAGAATCAGCAAGGAAACTCCTAGAGAGGGCGTCTGCCTTGACATTCTTAGTACCCGGAAGAAAAGAGACCACAAAATCAAAACGTGTGAAAAACAAGGCCCACCTAGCCTGTCTAGGATTCAAGCGCTTGGCCGACTCCAGGTAAATCAAATTCTTGTGGTCAGTAAGGACCACGACTTGGTGTTTGGCTCCCTCCAACCAATGTCTCCACTCCTCAAATGCCCATTTCATGGCCAACAGTTCCCGATTCCCCACATCATAGTTACGTTCGGATGGGGAGAACTTTCGGGAAAAGAAAGCACAAGGATTCATTTTAGATGTCACAGGATCTTTTTGGGACAACACCGCTCCTGCACCAATCTCAGAAGCGTCCACCTCCACCTGAAACGGGAGTGAGACATCAGGTTGCCGCAAAACCGGAGCAGAAGTGAATCTTCGCTTAAGCTCCTGAAAGGAAGAAACAGCCTCCGGAGACCAATTCAGCACATCAGCACCCTTCCTAGTCAAATCCGTCAATGGCTTGGCAATACCAGAAAAATTAGCTATAAATTTCCGATAAAAATTAGCAAAACCCAAAAACTTCTGGAGGGCCTTCAAAGAAGTGGGCTGAACCCAATCATAAATGGCCTGTACCTTGGCCGGGTCCATTTCAATAGTTGACGGAGACAAAATAAATCCCAAAAATGAAATCCTCTGTACCCCAAAAAGGCATTTCGATCCCTTGACATACAGGGAATTCTCCCTCAAAATCCGGAACACAGTCCGAACATGTTCCACATGAGAGTCCCAATTCTTGGAGAAGATCAAAATATCATCCAGATACATAATCAAAAATTTATCCACAAAGTCTCGAAATATATCGTTCATGAAGCACTGGAAGACAGAAGGGGCATTAGTGAGCCCAAAAGGCATCACCAGGTACTCAAAATGTCCCTCCGGAGTATTAAACGCCGTCTTCCATTCATCCCAATGCTTAATGCGAATAAGATTAAACGCCCCCCTGAGGTCAAGCTTGGTAAACCAGCAAGCACCTTTAACTCTGGAGAATAGATCAGAAATCAGGGGTAACGGATACTGATATTTAACAGTAATTTTGTTGAGGGCACGATAGTCAATACAAGGCCTTAATGAACCATCCTTTTTAGCCACGAAAAAAAACCCAGCACCTAAGGGTGAAGAGGATGGTCTAATATGACCCTTCTCCAATGCCTCCTTAATATAGGATCGCATAGCCTCGTGCTCAGGTACAGATAAATTGAAAAGCCGACCCTTGGGGAATTTACACCCCAGGTTCAGCTCAATAGCACAGTCATAACTCCTATGAGGAGGCAAAGACGCAGACTCATTCTCACTAAATACATCATAAAAGTCAGCCAAATAGTCAGGAACATCATGTGACTGGGGAGAGGTGGAGAAAACAGGAGCATCACTAAGGGCACACCGACAACCCCAACTCACCACAGACAAAGATTTCCATTCCAGAACTGGATTATGGATTTGCAACCAGGGAAACCCCAGAACAATGGTATCATGCAAATTATGCAACACCAAAAATCTGCAATTTTCTTGATGGTCTGGGGCGACCCGCATTACCACCTGGGTCCAAAACTGAGGATTATTCTTCGCCAAAGGAGTAGCATCAATACCCCTCAAAAGGATAGGCGTCCACAGAGGTGTCATAGGAAATCCACAACGTTTAGCAAAATCCAAGTCCAACAGGTTCAGAGCTGCTCCTGAATCCACAAAAGCCTTGGCGGAAAATGTGGACAGGGAGCAGATCAGAGTAATTGCCAGAAGAAACTTAGGTTGAACACCACCCACAGAAAACGTGTGTGCACGTTTCTCTCGTTTCGGGCAGACAGAAATAATATGCGAGGCATCTCCACAAAAAAAAACACAGCTTATTATGCCTTCTGAACTCCTGACGTTGCGCCCTAGACAAAACTCTATCACATTGCATAGGTTCAGACATTTGTTCAACAGGTGGTAACATCTCTCGTGTAGTTTTGCGTTCACGTAAACGCCGATCCACCTGAATGGCTAATGACATAGAATCGTCAAGAACAGAGGGAACAGGAAATCCCACCATAGTATCTTTTACAGTTTCTGACAAACCCTTCCGAAAGAGGGCTGCCAAGTCACCATCATTCTAGGTAGTAAGGACCGTCCACCTTCGGAATCTTTGACAGTACAACTCTGCCGAATCCCGACCCTGGCTTAATGCCAACAGGGTCTTTTCAGCCTGATCAATAGCATTAGGTTCATCATACAACAACCCCAATCCTTGAAAAAATGCGTTCACATTATTCAGAATAGGATCATCAGGTTTCAAAGAAAACGCCCAATCCTGGGGATCGCCGCGCAGCAAAGAGATGACAATTTTAACCTGCTGCGCGGAGTTCCCCGACGAGTTAGGCTTCAAGGCAAAAAATAATTTACAATTATTCTTGAAATTCAAGAATTTAGACCGATCCCCAGAAATACATCAGGAGTAGGAATCTTTGGTTCAGCAGCATGTGAATGAGCAAGATAGGCGGAAATTCCCCGCACTTCAGCAGCGAGCTGCTCCACACGATCAGACAATTGCTTCATCTCCATTGAGAGAAAAATTCCCCCTACGGCCTCAGAGATATAGAGGAAAAAATATGCACACACAAAAAAAAAAAAATTCTGACACTTTTTTTTTTTTTTTTACAATTCTCTCCTGCTATTGAGTACCCTAGGATCTGCGGTATGGCTGGTGATTCTGTTATGATGAGTCACCGAAGGAGGAAAAAACAAAATACCAGCTAAGTCCAGAAAAACCAGAGAGGTTGGCAGCTATCGGATTGCAGACCCCTGAACCTATCCACAACAACTAGCAGTAGCCGTGGGGGGTTCCTACGGTGCCCTAGACCCCTCGAACACAGCCGGAGAACTATATAGCCTAAAGACAGAAAGGGGAAAAACTAAACTGCCCCAGAGCAGACCCCAAAGCAATAGGCAGCCCCCAACATATAATGACGGTGAAGCAAGATGAAAACACTAACACAGATAGAAAGATAGGTTGAGCAAATGATGGGGCCCAAGCTAACTACATAGGACAGGATAGAAAAGCTGCTGTCTGCCATCCGCAAAAGCCCTATCAAAATGAGCCAACCGACTGATAGGAAAAACAGGCCCTGAAGTCGCTAGGCTTCAAAAGACTATATCAGCACTCAGGTATATTCTGAAGACAGAGCAAAATATCAACAGATCAGAGACAAAAATGAAATTCAGCTCACCCCCGGCCGGGGATGGCAGAACTCCCAAAAAACAAGGCAAAACAAAAACAAAACTGAAGAGTACAAAGCAGAGCAGAAAAACTTAGCTTTGAGATGCAGGAATCAGACTGGTCTCCAAGAATCCAGCAGGAAAATCACCAGCCAGGAAGAAGGGCGTCGGCAGCCTTATATCCAGTCCTCAATTCCAGCCACCCAGTCATCATCTAGCTGCCCAGGTGTTTGGTAATCAGTCTCACTACCTTCCTTCACTAGAGGAGGGAGTTCATCAGACCTCAAAGGTGAAGGGAAAAATGAACTCACAACAGCGGGCCAATTCTACCTCCAAGAAGTCCTTGACTTCCCTGCCTTATCCTGTGCGGCTGCCTATTCGGAGAAAGATTAGACCAGCTCATATACGATGCCACAGGGGGAAAGAGTAGTTTTTCCCTCAACAAAGGGTCAAGCCATTGTTTCGCCAGCAGTTCCAGGCACTGTTTCGGGCCTTTCGCAACCCCGCGTGGACTACAGCGGCCAGCTCCGCCGCTCCAGGTCGCTCCAACCAGGATAGGGAGCGACAGTTCTCAAATAGAGCCAACCCGTTGGGGAGGATGCGTGCTCGCCAGGCCAGATCAAGGGGAACCACGTCCCAAAGATCCTCAGCCAAATGACTCGAAGCATTTTTTAGGCGACATCAGCAAAGTAGGCGGCCGCCTACTCTGGTTTCGCCACGTCTGGGTCACCGTCGCACACGACTCATGGGTGACAGAGCTGGTGTCCTCGGGGTACAAGATAGAGTTTGTCAGGTACCCCCCAAAACGATTCTTTCTTTCCCATCTTCCCAAAGGGGAGACCCGGGCAAGGGCATTGCTAGGAGCCATCGACTCACTCCTGCACAGCGGAGTCATTATCCTCGTGCCTGAGCACGAGAGGGCTCAGGGCTTCTATTCCAACCTATTCGCGGTCCCCAAAAAGGATGGGACCGTCAGGCCTGTTTTGGACCTGAAGCTCCTGAACAAATTCATCAGGATCAGACATTTTCGAACGGAGTCTCTCCGTTCCGTTATATCGGCCATGGGGCAGGGAGAATACTTGGCCTCTATCGACATCCAGGATGCCTACCTGCACATCCCCATTTTTACTCCGCATCAGAGGTTTCTACGCTTCACCATCAATGGCCTACATTTCCAGTTTGCAGCACTGTCCTTCGGGCTAGCCACCGCCCCCAGGGTGTTCACAAAAGTCATGGCAGTCGTCATGGCCATCTTGCACTCTCTGGGCATAGTCGTCTTGCCGTACCTAGACAACCTCTTGGTCAAGGCCCCTTTGTTTCGGGCATGCGAGGAGAGTGTCAGCATCACGCTGGATACCCTTTCCTGCTTAGGGTGGTTAGTCAACATGAAGAAATCATCCCTTGTCCCAGCCCAGAAGATTTATTTTTTAGGGATGATCTTCGACACCTGCCGAGGGTTGGTATTTCTCCCTCGAGACAAAGCCCTAGCGCTCCTGCAGGGAGTCCGGACACTTCTCCAACCAGTCCCTCACACCATTTGTTTCGGGATGAGGATACTAGGAAAAATGGTGGCAGTTATGGAAGTGGTTCCGTTCTCTCAATTTCATCTTCGCCCCCTGCAGAACGCCCTCTTGTCATCTTTGGACAAGAACCCATTCACGCTCGATCATCCGATGCCGGTTATCCTCTCAGGTCAGGCAGTCGCTCGAGTGGTGGACAGCAAGTTCCTCTCTGCTTCAGGGGAAGCCTTTTCCCCCAGACCAGTGGTTAGTAGTCACAACTGATGCAAGCCTCCTCGGCTGCGGAGTGGTTTTTCACCACCACACGACCCAGGGACAATGGTCGCAACAGGAGGCACGCCTCCCGATCAACTTGTTGGAAATACAAGCGGTCTTGCTTGCTCTGCGACAGTTTCAGCACCTTCTAGCAGGCTGCCCCGTCCGGATTCAATTGACAATGCCGCAGCAGTAGCTTACATAAATCATCAAGGGGGCACCCGCAGCAGAGCAACCATGCGCGAGGTAGGGCACGTTCTTCACTGGGCTGAGAGGAACCATTCGGTGATATCAGCGGTCCACATCCCGGGCGTGGAAAACTGGACGGCGGACTTCCTCAGCCGGCAGGGGATTGCGTCCCGGGAATGGTCTCTGCACCCCGAGGTCTTCCAGCAGATTTGCCAATGGTGGGGAACACCGGATGTGGACCTGATGGCCTCCAGGGTGAACACCAAGCTACCCAGGTTTGTCGCTCGGTCCCGGGACCCACAGGCGGTCGCCGTGGATGCGTTGGTTCTGCCATGGAAACAGTTTCGCCTCCCATACTTGTTCCCCCCGCTGCCACTACTTCCGAGGGTCATCAAGAAGATCAAAACAGAAGGGGTTCCAGCAATTCGGCTAGCCCCAGACTGGCCCCTTCAAGCGTGGTACGCAGACCTAGTGCAGCTGCTCGCCGACGTTCCTTAGTGACTCCCAGAGCGCCCAGATCTACTGTCCCAGGGCCTGATCTTCCACCCGAGCTCAGGGGCCCTGTGTTTGACGGCATGGCCGTTGAATATTGGATTCTGACCCAGGCGGGGTTTGAGCGCGAGGTGGTCGCTACCATGGTTAGCGCCCAGAAGCCTACCTCGGCGAGAATTTACAATCACACGTGGAAAGTTTTCTTTGCTTGGTGTCGAGACCGCGGTTATTCTCCACTGAGATTCTGTATTCCCAACATCTTGGCCTTTCTCCAGTCTGGCCTAGACTCAGGGTTGGCCCCGAGCTCCCTTAGAAGACAAATACCGGCTTTATCTGTCCTTTTTCAGCGCAGAATTGCTTCCAATATGCAGGTGAAAACTTTCATCCAGGGAGTCTCCCACTTGAAACTTCCCTATAAGGCGCCCCTGGACGCCTGGGACCTTAACCTGGTCCTAAGTGTTCTGCAGGAAGCTCCATTTGAACCGCTACAAGATGTTTCTTTGTCGTACCTTTCCTGGAAAGTGGTATTCCTTGTAGCCATAACTTCCATCAGGCGAGTCTCGGAGCTGGTGGCCCTGTCCTGCCGAGCACCGTTTCTCACCTTCTACAAGGATAAGGTGGTCCTCAGACCAGCTCCCCCTTTCTGCTGAAGGTCGTTTCCTCATTTCACATTAATGAGGATATTGTCTTGCCTTCATTTTGTCCAGCACCGTTAAACCGCGTGGAAAAGGCTCTTCACACATTGGACCTGGTAAGAGCCCTCAGAAGGTACGTGTCACGGATGGCACCCTTTCGGCAGACAGACACGCTGTTCGTGCTCCCCGAGGGATGCAGGAAGGGACTCGTAGCCTCAATATCGACCATAGTCAGGTGGATCCGTGTGACTATTCAGGAGGCCTACCGCATCAGGGGTGCGCTGATTCCAGCAGGGATCAGAGCACACTCTACTTGGGCAGTGGGCGCCTCTTGGGCGCTTCGGCACCAGGCCTCGACGGAACAGGTTTGCAAGGCAGCAACCTGGTCCAGCCTGCACACGTTTACCAAACACTACAATATCCATACTCAGGCTTCGTCGGATGCGAGCCTGGGTAGAAGGATTCTCCATGCAGCGGTGGCGCACCTTTTAGACACGAGATGCATGTATTTCATGAACTCATTTTCTGCTCCACCAGTTGAGAGTTCCCCTTCCGTTCTCCCTCTGGTGGTGACAGGAGGTAGTGCGGTTGGTTTAAGTGGTAGTGATCTGCCACCTGATGAGGAAGATAACGATTGGATCTCTGGAGTATCAGACAGGATATAAGACAGCCGACGCCCTATCCGGGTGCTGGTGATTCAGTCTGCTTCTCAGGTCCTGGGCTTCAGCTCTCTTCCAGTCTTCTCAAGTTAAGTTTGTTTTTTGCTAATGTTCACACTTGCGCTTGTTGGTCAATTCAGTTTTTTGTGTAATCAGCCTGCCCCTGCTGGGGCTATGCTGAAGTTCCACTCCTATTAATCAGTATTTGCCAATCTGCTTTTTGTCCCTTATTAGATTGGCCTTTTTTTCGCTCTGTCTCAGAATATTTCAGAGTGCTGTTATAGGTTTAGAAGTCTAGTGACTTCAGGGTTAATTTTTCTATCAGAAGTGTTGGACAATATTTTTGTAGGTTTTTTTGGGCAGATTGCAGGCAGTGTCTTTTCTGTCCTTTTTAGTTAGCCAGGCCCCATCGTTTGCTCACCCTATTTTCCTGCCTTTGTTTGTATTTTCATCTTGTTTCACCGTCAATACATGTGGGGGGCTGTCTTTCCTTTGGGGTCTGCTCTGGGGCAGTTAGTTTTCCTCTTTTCCTGCTCTAGGCTTATGTAGTTCTCCGGTTCTGACGAGGCATCTAGGACCAACGTAGGAACGCTCCACGACTGCTGCTAGTTGTGCGGGTAAGATCAGGGATCTGCAATCTGCATAGTTACCAACTTCTCTGGTTTTCTGAGACTTAGCTTGTTGTCTTTTTTCCTCCTAGGTTTCCCATTCATAACACATGTAGCTTGGATCGGTGAGTTAACTTCCCAACCAGGGACTGCTTTAGGACGTCCCACAGTACCTGTGTCCCCCAATGAGGCGAAGGAGAAACATGGATTTTTGTGATAAACTTACCGTAAAATCCTTTTCTCCGAGACGCTCATTGGGGGACACAGCACCCACCCTGATAGCCAGTTGGCTCTTGTTTATTTAGTTAATGTGCATTTTTGTTGATATTAGGGTGGTTCTTTTATAGACATATTGTTATCTGCATTAAGGCTGATATTTGTTGTTCTCCTACTGCTTTTGCACTAAACTGGTTTCCGCCCGCAATCGGGGTTAGGGTGTATACGGCAGAGGAGGAGCTAACCTCTTTTTTTCACATAGTGTCAGCCTACAGGATACGGTGGCATACACCCACAGTACCTGTGTCCCCCAATGAGCGTCTCGGAGAAAAGGATTTTACGGTGAGTTTATCACAAAAATCCATGTTTTAACCTCGTCGAGTGTGATAAAATTCCCAGTCGCACCAGAATCTAGAAAAGCCTCCTCTGAATAACGCTTGGTACCAAGATTCAGTAAAATAGACACGACCAGGGAGGGAGAGGAATCACGTACACCTAGGGAGACCTCTCCTAACAATCCTAGGGGGAGAAGATTCCCGGCTTCTTGGGACAGGAACGAAGGAGATGAGAGGGACTCCCACAGTAAAAGCAGAGATTAAGAGTAAGCCTCTCCTCACGACGCCGTTCGGCCATCTTGCAATGGTCCACCTCCATGGGCTCTGCCACGGAGATCGCAGAAGGCACGGGGCGCGAGTGGAGAAGTCTGCGGGTAGTCGAAGGGAGACGAGGAGGCCTTCTCTCTCTGGCTGATTCATGGGCACGCTCTTGGAACCGCAGATCTATGCGTGTCGTCAGAGAGATCAGATCCTCTAAAGAGGTGGGGGTATCCTGACCTGCCAGTTCATCTTTGATCCGACCGGACAGGCCACGCCAAAAGACCACTACGAGGGCCTCATTGTTCCAACCGAGTTCGGAGGACAAGGTACGAAAACGGATGGCATACTGTCCTACCGATAGGGTACCCTGATGTAGGTTAAAGATGGACTCGGTGGTGGAAGCCAGACGACCCAGCTCGTCAAATACCTTGCAGAAGGTGTCCGAAAACAAAAAAGTGGAAAGCTGAGAGACAAGTGGATCATTACGCTCCCAAAGGGGATTCACCCATGCTAACGCCTCCCCCTCTAAGTGGGAAACCATAAAGGCTATTTTAGCGCGCTCGGTGGGATAGTGCTGCGGCAAAAGCTCAAAATGTAACCAGCATTGGTTCAAAAATCCTCGAAAAAACTTAGGGTCACCACTATATCGGGGTGGCTTGCATAAGCGTGGCAGCGGGTGCGGAGCCAAGGCCTGGGCAGAAACGGACTGTATGGAAAGGAGCCGGTTATCTACCGACGCCATATAGTTGAGGATATGGGCTTGGGTGTCGCGTTGCTGCATGAGTTCTTGCTGGAGGCTGGCCAACTGGGAAGCATTCCCAGGGTCAGAGGACTGTAAGGCAGATAAACAGGACTCCATGGACTTCAGAAAAGACATAATCCTAGTCTGGTTTTCCAGGAGGAACACCAGCTCCTTTTGGACGGGAGCCGCGACTGAGCAACTGAGGACAAGGCAGAGGACAGGATCAGAGCGTGTGCCAGGAGGCACAACTGAGCACAAGGCAGAGTACAGGATCAGAGCATGTGCCAGGAGGCACAATGGAGCACAAGGCAGAGGACCAGAATACGGAGCACAGTCAGGCAAGGACAAGGCAGACCAAGCCAGGAAGCATAACAATAATCAGGCACCTCCCATAGGAAGAGGTAGCGTGATATAGCACATGATCACTAGGACTTCCGGGTCAAGTCCTCCAATACCATAGAGAGGACAGGCCCGGAGACAGAGCTGAGAAGAGCGCAAGTGCGCACAAAGAACATGGTGCAAACAAGAACCTAAGTACGAGAGGTGCGCATGCGCACCTGAAGGGACCCCCGGAGCTGCCACGGCTCCGGAAGAGGTGAGAGTGGCGTGACAGGCGGTCTGACATCTTATATGTTGAAGCATTAAGATTTCCCTTCAATGGAGCTAAGAGGCTGAGGCCGACCCATGATAAATAACCTCTTGTCATTGTCCTCTCCTCCACCAATCTTTACTGCTGGCACAATGCAGGTGGGCAACGTTCCCCTGGCGTTCTCCAAACTCCTACTCATCCGTCCGTCAGATGCCAGCTAGAGAAGCAGATTCATCATTCCACAAGTTCCCACTGCTCCAACGACCACACACACATTACAAGGCTCCATCAGAAGATTCATTGGTGATGCCGCTCTTTGGCCGTGGAAACACTGTATTTGTGCTTGACCTTAGGCAGAGGTTTGCAGCTCTGCAGTTACAGAGTCAGCAAAATGTTGGGAAATGTATGCACTCAATGACCCCGCTCTGTAATTTTATGTGGTCGGCCGTTTCACAGCTGAGTACCTGTGTTCCCAAAGTATTTCCACTTTTCTATAATACCGCTCACAGGTAATTCTGGAGCATTTAGGAGGGAAGAAATGTCACAAACTTGTTGAAATGGTTAGATGTGACTCCACAGAATTCATTTCTATTTCCTGAGAGTCCAGTGGTGGCAGCTTTACACCACTCCATCTGATTCTTGGCATTGTGTTTGGTGATGTAAGGCTGCATAAAGCTCCTGGCAAGGGCGCAGTGTGTGTGCTGATGTCCATACCAATGGAAGTGTTGACTGTGCAGTTATGGAGTCAGCAGAGCGTTGGTGACTTTTCTGCACTCTGTGACTGTGTGACATTACGTGGTCTCCACTTCGTGGCTGAGTTGCTGCGGTTCCTTATACTATTCAATAATATCACTCATGAGGCGGTCATGTAATATTTAGAAGGGGAAAAAAAATTCACGAACGGACTTGTTACACCGGTGGCTCCTATTACAGAACTGCGCTGGTATCAGTGAGCTCTGTGCTATGAACCATTCTGCTACATGTTAGTAAAGACAGGAGGCATGGTGGGGGCCAGAGGTTATACATCTGTAACAATGGGACTGAGTAATACACCCAAATTCAGGAATTAGGGTACGTGTCCCAATACTTTTCTCCATATAGTGTATATCTTGTTCCATATGGCAGCACACACAGTGCCCATAGCTTTGAAGAATTGAGGGCCAAGGACACAAAGTCATGGTTCCTGTATCTGATGACAGAGATCCTGGTGCTGCAAACCTGGTGATTGGCAGATATCACCTCAGGACTATTGTGTGGCATTCCTTCAATTTAATGGGTGCTGGTGCTCCCTCCCCAAAAATGATAAATCCTCTGTACATGATGTGCTGCGTTGTCATATAATATGATAATGAGGGTCCCTGTCCTCTTAATTAAATATATTAAGTAGTTTACAATAAGCCAGAAAGAACACTGAAGATATGATGCCGCCATGATGAATAGGACAAGAAAATTCACTTTCCTAACACAAATATTAATTCTGACAGCAAACTCATCTTTTATAGACAAGTAATAAAACTTCTTTATTTTGCCATATCTTTCCTATATAACAAGTCTGCTAGTCCTGCACTTTATTGTCACACAGAGGAATAGAGATGAGATGCAATGCCAGACGTGTGGACAGACTTGCCGCAGTTCTCAGTGGTGTAACTGGAGTCTGATTGAGCTCTGGCACAAAATTTGAATTTGTGCCCCCACCTGCACGTTGGTTAGATGCATGATCCCTTAGCAGCATTCTAGATCCTGTAAAAGTTGGCCCATTCCCGGTATAATGTCCTCTCTTTTAGCCCCTTCCTGGTATAATGTCCCCCATACTCAGATAATGTCCGCTCTCCTGGCCCCTTCCTGATATAATGTCCTCTCTTCTGGCCCCTTCCTGGTATAATGTCCTCTCTTCTGGCCCCTTCCTGGTATAATGCCACCGGACTACTACCACTAATATCCCACATCATCCCGTCACAGCCACCGGACTACTACCACTAATATCCAACATCATCCCGTCAGAGGCACCAGACTATTACCCCTAATATCCCACATCATCCCGTCAAAGCCACCAGACTACTACCCCTAACATCCCACATCATTCCGTCAGAGCCACTTGACTACCTCCCCTAATATCCCACATCATCCCATCAGCCTGGGGTTAGAACCAAAGCGCTGAGTGGAATGGTCCTAACTTCCATACCGGGGATCCCTTTAAGAGAGGCCTGGCATCAGAAACAGAGCACTGAGTGAATTTGACCTGACTTCCATACCAATGATCCCTTTAATAGAAGCCTGGGGTGAGAATCAGAGCACTGAGGGATTTACCCTAACTTCCATACCGCAGATCCCTTTAAGAGGGGCCTGGGGTCAGTACCAGAGCATTTGAAGGCAATTGCCCTGACTTCCATACCGGGGATCCCTTTAAGAGAGCCCTGGGTCAGAACCACAGAGCTGAGTGGAACGGTCCTAACGTCCATACTGGGGATCCCTTTAAGAGAGGCCTGGGGTCAGAACTATAGCGCTTAGTGGAATTGCCCTAACTTCCATACTAATGATCCCTTTAAGAGACCCTGGGGAAGATGTGCCTATGGGATGGAGGATATGTTATGGGAATATGGGCACGGGAGGGGGTGATTCATTTCTGTCATGTGCCCTCTGCTCCTTTCTGGGGGGCAGACAATGGCTCGGAGCTTATGTTCCCGGGGATGCTAGATTTCTCCCACCCGGTCACTGTCTGCTGAGGTGTTGTGGAGTGGGAAAACTGTTGCTCATAGCAACCAATCACAGATCAGCTTCTTTTAAACAGCTCTGGTGAAATGAAAGATGCTTCGTGATTGGTTTGATACACACATACATTCAGTTTTATATATATATATATATATATATATATATATTCTAAATTCTTTTTTTTTTTTTCTTCTCTAATATCCCAATGTCAGGTTTAACTACATCATGTTGGGTCTCTCGCTAAGTTTCCTTTGCCTTTCCTACTACATGACAACTTGGCTCGGCAGTGTTGGATTCATCTTGGCTAACTGCTTTAATATGGGCTTACGGATCGCTCACAGCCTACATTATATCAGGAGATATTACACCGGCAGCCTCTACCGGCCACTCTCTGGGCTTCTGCCTTCTCCAGCAGTAATTTGTGTGCTTGCAGTAAGCACTGCTATCACCAGATATTGAGAGGTAACCACTAAAGTTTTATTGTTTTAATGATCTGTGATGCAGCGGTCAAAACCTGAACATCTAGATCCCATACATAGTCTGTCTGTTTTATTTTGTTCCTTATTAGCATTCAATTTTAAATTTTTCAATTTTTTTTCAATTTTTATACATTTTATTTGTAATTATTTAATTGATTGTATATTTGTTTAAAAGTTATTTATTTTATTGATTGTTTCTTATTTATTATTTTTATTAGTTTATTGACTTTTTATAAATTGTATTTAGTTTTTTTACTATCAGTTTTCTGCATTTAAGTTTTTTAATTTTTCAAACCGAAGAACATCACAGAGCACAAGGCCTCCGAAATCAAAGCACACTACAGTTATAATAATAATCATCTTTATTTTTATATAGCGCTAACATTCCGTAGCGCTTTACAGCTTGCACACATTATCATCACTGTCCCCGATGGGGCTCAGAATCTAAATTCCCTATTAGTATGTCTTTGGAATGTGGGAGGAAACCGGAGTACCCGGAGGAAAACCATGCAAACACGGGGGAGAAGTTACAAACTCCTTGCAGATGTTGTCCTTGGTGGGATTTGAACCCAGGACTCTAAGCGCTGCAAGGCTGCAGTGCTATCCACTGAGCCACCATGCTGCCCATACAGATAACCCTAAAATATGTTCTTACGACCACGCACACCACTTTCTCAACCTACAAAGTCATATTCGCAACATTAAACCATAACATCCCACCCAGAACCTTATGGTGCCCATGCACATTAGATAAAAGACGTCCGAAAGGGATGATTTCGACCATAATGAACGATTGTCTCCTTCTTTATGAAAGGATCATCGCTTGTTCTGATCGCTGAACATTGAGCTTACGTTATTATCGAAAGCGTAGGTCGGACATGTTGGCCTTTTTTTTTGGGACCATGATGAGTTTTGGCTGGATCATTGTCTGAAAAAAAAAAATCTTGGCCAATGCTGTCTGAGCTGTATTTTGGGCCATCGATGAATGTTCATTCGACCGTCAGTCCGTTTTAATCTAATGTGTATGGGGTCCTATACTCCAACAGAAGAAAAGGAACAACCTGCTTCCCTCCAGTAAAATGATTGCTGCACAGAATCCTCCCTGACCAGGCATCTAGATGAATGCTAATTAGCGATGAGCGAACATTATCAGATAAGATGTTGGATGCTCCGGATCTGGAGCATCTGATGAGTGATGTGCGCCTCCATGTACTATTCCAAAAATCTGACTCCAGTCACGTCCTGGAGCAAGATTTCTGGCATAGGGAACACAACAGTTCGTCATGAATTAGATGTGCTATGGCGTCACACCGTGCCCCCGTTCTGCCCCAGCACTGCGCCAAAAGTCACAAGATTTAGGCACAATTCCGATTTGTGGCAAAATTTTGCAACTTTTCCAAGCTGTTACTATTGTGAAAGCTTTGATGCATCGGCACAATGTGTTTGAAATGCAGACATACATTCTTAGTCGTGTCATCATCTAATGTGTATGGGGGCCATTACTCCAACCTCCACACCCGTCAGCGAGAGGTCATCACTGTGTTACGTTAGTATTATCTGGTTGTTTTATCTATCGGATACATTTTACATTGACTTTATACACAAACATCCGGAATACACCTTGCTACATCTCTGAAAATAATTAGTCGCCTATCGGCCAATACGATACTACGGTATTTATTTTTTTAATATTTTATATATTTGTGTGTACATATATCCATACATATGCAGTATATGTTCCTATATAGGGATAAAGCCACTCATCTGAGGACATCTCAGTAATATTCTGGAGTGTTACAATGGGTGGTCTGTAGGATACAAGCTAATGTACTAGTGGGTTCAGTTTCGGCTGTGGTCAGTGATAGCCCCCCAACCCACGCAAGATAACTGTCCAAACAAAACATACATCTCCATAGGGAGCACAGTTCCCTCTTTGCTTCCCGGACACATTACCCGGGAAAGGAAGGCTGTTTTCTTGTTTTTCAAGTTTTTTTTTTAAACCAGATCTTGAAACACTAAATCTAATCTCCAATCATAGTTGCACTTTGGAAAATTCCCATCATGCTTTTATTTTCCAGAAATAGCGTTACATCTGCGCATGGGCCGTGCCTAGTATTGAATTTTTTTCCTATGGAAGTAGATACACCTGTCCTGCCATACCAGAAAATACCCGTCTCACATTGTCAGGCTTTGCTGAAGTTTTATGTTGCCTCTTGCCTTCCCTTTAATGCATGAAAATTCTTCTGGCAGGCGGCCTTGTGCTGTGACCTGGGCTGGCCGTCTCGCCTGGCTCACATCCTGGTGGGAGCGCTCTGTCTGTCCCTGACTTTGGCTGCTGTAGTCCTGTGTGAAGGAAAACTGACTCACTTTATACGCAGTCGCTTCCTGTCGAAAAAGCCAAAGAAGAAAGAATAATGGAGAAAAGACTGAGATTCCTCCAAGCAATCACTGTACGCGGTGTGACACGGAGACAAAAATATCAAGATGGAGAAATTTATGGCTGTAAAAAAAAGCAAAGACGGAGAAAAGTTTCAAAACATTCAACTGTCAGAATGAACTGACCAACGGGTTCTCAGTTAGCTTGTTATGTCAAGATTCTCCAGCACCAACGGCGGGAAATATGCATACATGTGGTGACATGCTGACCAGACGTGTGCAGCCTGACACGTCTAGTCGGATTGTGGCCGGAAGCATACACTTGGCATACTTGCAGTCACATGACCGCCCAGCATCGGGGAATCCTCACAGTGCACAGTGTGTGTGATATGAGGGCTCGCATGTCTGCAGTTACATAGGCTACAAGTCTGCAGTCACTCTCAGGCCGGACATCCTCTTTATGAATAGAGAAAAAAAATTGTCCCCAATGGTGGACAACCCTTTAATACTGAAAGAATTCACAAATGTTCTTTATCATTTGAAAACTACCTTGCCACCTGTCATTGAAGTCAGACAATTGGGTTCATAGCATCAATGATGTCTGGTAGGGGTGAACACAGACAGAAGAGGGCCCCTGTGCAAGGACAGTATACGGGCCCTTTGCAGTCTAGTAGCTCATCATAATGCACAATTCCCCACCTCCTTTGGAGGTAGTCGTGGCCCTCATAAATCTTGGGCCCCTGTGTGGCTGCACAGGTTGCACTAATGGTATATAATCTTTGTAGGTCATCTCCACATTGCCCAGCATTTGCCCTGTGGCTCAGAATCCGATTGTACTGTGATGTTGGGGTGATGATGCTAGATACCTCTAGAGTAAGGACAGTTTTCTAACATCGCATTATGGACATTTAAAAGGATTATGTGACATAAAAATGTGCCTTTTCCATAGATTAGGGTCTTGGCCACGAGTTGGTTGGTTTTTATACGTGGAAGTTTCTTATTGTATAATATAGAAATTAGGATATTTAACCCCTTCCTGACATCAGACGTACTATCCCGTCCATGGGACCCGGGCCCCTATGCCCATGGACGGGATAGTACGTCTACCGCGATCAGCGGCACCCACGTGGTGAGCGCCGCTAATTGCGGCCGGGTGTCAGCTGATTATCACAGCTGACACTCAGCACTATGTGTCAGGGGCGGTCACGGACTGCCCCCGACACATTAACCCCTTGCACACCGCGATCAAACATGATCGCGGTGTACCGGGGGTTAAAGGGAAGCATCGGCAGGGAGGGGGCTCCCTCCGTGCTTCCCTGAGCCCCCCACGGCAGCACAATGTGCAGCGCTGCTGCGGGGGTCTCGTTCCCTACATGCCCCCGAATCCAAGATGGCGACGGGGGCCTTCGGGGGCCTGTAGGGAACTGACTTCCTCAGTGCCTGCAAAGCGCAGGCATGAGGAAGTCTGCAGAACTGCCTGTGACAGATTGCTGATCTGTCACAGTGATCTGTGATGTGACAGATCAGCGATCTGTCACAGGACAGTGATGTCCCACCTGGGACTATGTAATAAAGTTAAAAAAAAAAAAGTGTTAAAATAATTTAAAAAAAAAATCGCCAAATTAATTAGAAAAAAAAATATTCCCCCAATAAATCCATTTTTTAAAAATAAAAATAAACAATAAAAGTACACATATTAGGTATCGCCGTGTCCGTAACGACCTGCCCTATGAAACTATCCCATTAGTTAACCCCTTTAGTGAACCCCTTAAAAAATAAAAATAAAAAACGAAGCAAAAAATAATGATTTATTATCATACCGCCAAACAAAAAGTGCAATAACGCGCGATCAAAAAGACGCATATAAATAGCCATGGTACCGCTGAAAACGTCATTTTGTCCCGCAAAAAACGAGTTGCAATACAGCATTGTTAGCGAAAAAATAAAAAAGTTATAGCTTGCAGAATAAAGCGATACAAAAATAATTATTTTTTATATAAAAGTTTTCATTGCAAAAAATAAATAAATAGTAAATCAAACCCCCCGTTATCACCCCCTTAGAGAGGGAAAAATAATACAATTAAACGAAAATGTATTTATTTCCATTTTCCCATTAGGGTTAGGGCTAGGGCTAGGGTTAGGGCCAGGGTTAGGGTTAGGGCCAGTGTTAGGGTTAGGGCTAGGGTTAGGGCTGAGATTAGGGTTAGGGTTAGGGGTGTGTTGGCGTTAGGGTTGGAGTTAGAATTGGGGGTTTCCACTGTTTGGGCACATCAGGTGCTCTCCAAATGCAACATGGCGTCTGATCTCAATTCCAGCCAATTTTGAGTTGAAAAAGTCAAATGGTGCTCCTTCCCTTCCAAGCTCTGCCATGCGCCCAAACAGTGTTTTACCCCCACATGTACGGTATCAGCCTACTCAGGCCAAATTGAAAAACAACTTTTGGGGTCCAATTTCTCCTGTTACCGTTAGGAAAATAAAAAATTGGGGGCAAAAATATCATTTTTGTGGAAAAAAATGATTTTTTTTATTTTCACGCCCGGGCATTATAAACTTCTGTGAAGCACTTGGGGGTTCAAAGTGCTCACCACACATCTAGATAAGTTCCGTGGGGGGTCTAGTGCCCAAAATGGGGTCACTTGTGGGGAGTTTCAATAGTTTAGGTACATCAGGGGCTCTCCAAACGCACATGACACCCGCAGACCATTCCATCAAAGTCTGCATTCCAAAACATCACTACTTCCATTCCGAGCCCCGACGTGTGCCCATACAGTAGTTTTCTCCCACAAGTGGGGTGTCAGCGTACTCAGGACAAATTGGCCAACAACTTTTGGGGTTCAATTTCTCCTGTTACCCTTGGGAAAATAAAATAATTGGGGACTAATTGATCATGTTTGTGGAAAAAAATATGATTTTTTTATTTTCATACCCGGGCATTATAAACTTCTGTGAAGCACTTGGGGGTTCAAAGTGCTCACCACACATCTAGATAAGTTCCGTGGGGGGTCTAGTGTCCAAAATGGGGTCACTTGTGGGGAGTTTCAATAGTTTAGGTAGATCAGGGGCTCTCAAAATGCACATGACACCCGCAGACCATTCCATCAAAGTCTGCATTCCAAGCCCCGACGTCTGCCCATACAGTAGTTTTCTCCCACAAATGGGGTGTCAGCATACTCAGGACAAATTGGACAACAACTTTTGGGGTCCAATTTCTCCTGTTACCCTTGGGAAAATAAAAAAAATTGGGGACTAATGGATCATGTTTGTGGAAAAAATACGATTTTTTTATTTTCATGCCCGGGCACTATAAACTTCTGTGAAGCCCTTCGGGGTTCAAAGTGCTAAGCACACATCTAAATAAGTTCCTTAGGGGGTCTAGTTTCCAAAATGGGGTCATTTGTGGGGGGTTTCCACTGTTTAGGTACATTAGGGGCTCTCCAAAGACAACATGACACCCGCAGACCATTCCATTAAAGTCTGCATTCCAAAACGTCACTACTTCCCTTCCGAGCCCCGACATGTGCCCATACAGTAGTTTTCTCCCACATATGGGGTATCAGCGTACTCAGGACAAATTGGACAACAACTTTTTGAGTCCAATTTCTCCTGGTACCCTTGGGAAAATAAAAAAATTGGTGACTAAAAGATCATTTTTGTGGAAAAAATATGATTTTTTAATTGTACGGCTGTATGTTATAAACTTCTATGAAGCCCTTGGGGGTTCAAAGTTCTCACCACACATCTAGATAAGTTCCTTGGGGGGTCTAGTTTCCAAAATGGTGTCATTTGTGGGAGGATTCCACTGTTTTGGTACATCAGAGGCTTTCCAAACGCGACATGTTGTCAGATCTCAATTCCAGCCAAAAAAACGTCAAATGGTGCTGCTTCCCTTCCGAGCTCTGCCATGCACCCAAATAGTGGTTTACCCCCACATGCGGGGTATCAGCGTACTCAGGACAAATTGCACAATAACTTTTAGGGTCCTGTTACCCTTGGGAAAATAAAAATTGGGGGTGAAAAGATCATTTTTGTGGAAAAAATATGATTTTTTAATTGTACCACTGTACGTTATAAACTTCTGTGAAGCCCTTGTGGGTTCCAAGTTCTCACCACACATCTAGATAAGTTCCTTGGGGGGTCTAGTTTCCAAAATGGGGTCACTTGTGGGGGGTTTCCACTGTTTAGGTACATCAGGGGCTCTCCAAACATGACATGGCGTCCGATCTGAATTCCAGCCAATTTTGCATTGAAAAAGTCAAACGGCGCTCCTTCCCTTCTGAGCTCTGCCATGCGCCAAAACAGTGGTTCCCCCCAACATATCAGGTATCAGCGTACTCAGGACAAATTGCACAATAACTTTTGCCATCCAATTTCTCCTGTTACCCTTGGTAAAATAAAAAAAATTGAACCTGAAGTATTTTTTTTGTGAAAAAAAGTTAGATATTCATTTTTTTTTAAATATTCAAAAAATTCCTGTGACGCACCTAAAGGGTTAATTAACTTCTTGAATGTGGTTTTGAGCACCTTAAGGGGTGCAGCTTTTAGAATGGTGTCACTTTTGGGTATTTTCTATCATATAGACCCCTCAAAGTGGCTTCAAATGTGATGTGGTCCGTAAAAATAAAATGGTGTTGCAAAAATGAGAAATCGCTGATCAATTTTTAACCCTTATAACTTCCTAACAAAAAAAAATTTGGTTCCAAAATTGTGCTGATGTAAAGTAAACATGTGGGAAATGTTACTTATCAAGTTTTTTGTGTGCCGTATCTCTGTGATTTAAGGGCATAAAAATTCAAAGTTGGAAAATTGCGAAATTTTCAAAATTTTCACCAAATTTCCATTTTTTTCACAAATAAATGCAAGTTATTTGAATGAAATTTTACCACTATCATGAAGTACAATGTGTCTCGAGAAAACAATGTCAGAATCACCGGGATCCATAGAAGCGTTCCAGAGTTATGACCTCATAAAGGGACAGTGGTCAGAATTGTAAAAATTGGCCCGGTCATGAACGTGCAAACCACCCTTGGGGGTGAAGGGGTTAAAGTCTAAATGATTTTAAAGCCGATGTGTTGCCAGTTTTTACAAAACATGCTGTATGCATTATAAAAAAATATAGTTTATTTCTGGATTTTCCTGCTGTTTTGACAATGATTTTCTTAGTAAGTACACAAGCCTCACCAGGTGTAAGATCTTTATGCAGTTTGTATTGTGAAATCTGGTGATAGATCGGCTTTGAATACTTTATTGTAGGAGCCAGCCTTTAACCTTCATTGTTTCAGCTATGTTTCTTCATAAAATGTAAAGGCTTCTTTATTGGTTTTCCAAATTCCAGAAAAAAAAAGTGCAACATATTCCAAAATTAAAAAGGTGGCAAAAACTATATATAAAAACACAAACACCCAAAATGCGTCAATTTATGACTTTTTATATTCTTTCTCAAAATGCAGATAAGAAAGTGCAAGTGATGGACAAGTATATAAGTAATACATTCTTTTAAATATATATTTTTACATTTTTGTAAAAGTAATTGATTTTCACTCTTATAATGGGCTTTCTTGCAGTCATAATTTAATTTATTTTTATTGATTTTTTTCTATTGGGGTAGCTTGACAACAATTAGTCTATATAGTGAAGCATTTTTTTCAATTTTGCGATTCGTGGATCTTGATTGTTACATTTATTTTACGAAATGTAGAAGTTCTGAATATATAAAATCTTTATATAATAATTTGTGACGGGCAGTTAATAAATTTTATTTTAGGAAACAAAGTTTATTGTATTTACTTTACTTTATTATTACAGATTATAAAGAGTTTTGTGTGAAGTTTTCCTACAAGTCAAAAACTGATACATTATGTTAGATCCAACACTTTCCAAACAGAGTCCTATTGTTTGTACAGTCAAAAACTCGAATACATAACGAACACTAAATCACAGGCAACATGAAGCCACGGATAATAAAACCTCAGACAAAACTCGACCGATTAATCCGTTGGTGGTGTGAGCTCTTTGCGGGGTCTTCTGAGCTCTAGAAGTTCTTGACGTGACTACAGTTTGCCAAATCGTAACGGTGTGCAATACGCACACTGCGATGATTCCCCTTGATTCACAGCTCGAGCGGACTTGTCAGGTGACCACAAGTGTTATGCAATTCACATAGTAGCCGTCTCAACTCTCCTGAGTGGATGAAGAGAAGCAGATGAGTCTTGTCTGCATGTGACTGCAACTATGAAAATTGCATACTGTGAATATATGGGAATCGTGACAGTGTGCATATTGCGCACTGTCAGGATTCGGCAATCTGTAGTCTGTGACAGAAGAAATTTAAGAGCTCAGGAAACCCCTTTACAAACAAGACTTAGTCTTCATTTTCATGTCATTTTGTAATTCTGTATATATTTATGCATCTCCTCCATAATAACACAATATTGCCGAGTAGTGAATTAAGCAATCTGCAATCACATAGTGACAGTGGACATTTGTCTAGAGACCAACAAAACCTGTTAACGTTTATTTTGAAAAACCAGCTCTCTTCAGTGCCAAGTTACAAGAAAAAGTTTTAGAAAAGCTTTTAAAAGCATAATTTGCCAACTTTAAAGCAGACTTGACAGCTGATGCATGCTGCCCAATTGACGGGCACCGGCTGTATGACCTCTGCCAGCTATGTTTGACTGTTCTCTGAAGCTTTGCAGCATTTCAAAACATACTTTAAAAGAAGTAAAAAAAATGGGTCCTCAGCAGCTTCTCCTTCTCCCCACCCATTGCCAGTGACTGACAGGTCTCTCCCTATAAACGCACGCAAGCAGAAACCGGTCACTCCAGGGGAGCGGACAGGAAGATGCTGCTGGGGACCCATCTGTCTGACTAGTCTCCCGGGCAGCTTGGTCTCCAACAGCTTTTACAGTATATTTTTCTCTGAAAATGCCGCAGTGTTCTACAGTCAAATATATCTGGCTAAAATCATCCATCCACTGCCTGATACATGTATCCTTGGATGGAGCACCATGTGTAAGTCATGGACCGGGGTGGGCTCCCCAGAATACAGCGAAGCCGTGGATAAGGCAAGTGGTAAACGCTAAACTTGTCAAATTAACTTTTACTGTTAACACCTTCACGACCTCCTGGTTGGAAATGCTTCCTGACCTTGGACATACTGAGTATGTTCAGGCGATTTTGTGTGCACCAATGCTGTGCGTGCGCGATTGCTGCCAACTGAATAGCTAATATCACAATTGACACCTGGCACACTGCCAGGAGGTGTGCCTGCACCGCTTTCGGCAGTTTTAACCCCCTAAATGCTGATCAATGCTTGAAGAGTCTAGTTTCTATAATGGGGTCACGTGTGGGGGTTTCCACTGTTTAGGCACGTCAGAGGCTCTATAAATGGGACATGACATCTGCTGATACTCCAGGAAATTTTACATTCAAAAAGTCAAATGACTCTCCTTCCCTTCAGAGCCCTGTCGTGCACCCAATCAGTAGTTTTCTCCCACATTTTGGGTATCGGCGTACTTAGGAGAAATTGAACAATAAATTGTATGGTGCAATTTCACCTGTTATTTTTATTAAAATGCAATATTTTTAGCTAAAAACATTTCTGGAGAAAATTTTTATTTTTTTTTATTTTTACTGCTCAATGTTATAAACTTCTGTGAAGCATCTGAGGGTTCAATGTTGCTCACCACACATCTATATCAGATCCCTGAGTGGGCTAGTTTCCAAAATGGTGTCACTTGTGTGGGATTTTCACTGTTTAGGCACATCAGGGGCTCTCCAAATGGAACATGGTGTCCACCAATTGTTCCTGCAAATTTTGCATTCAAAAAGTCAAATGGCGCTCCTTCCCTTCTGAGCTCTGCTGGTTGCCCAAACAGTGATTTTCTCCCTCATATGGGGTATTGGCATGCTCAGGAGAAATTACACAAGTTATTGGTTCCATTTGTTCCTGTTACCCTTGTCAAAGTAAAAAACATTGGATGTGAAGTAAATTTTTTGTGAAGAAAGTGAAATGTTCATTTTTTTTCCATATTCCAATATTTCTTGTGATGCACCTGAAGGGTTAATAAACTTCTTGAATGTGGTTTTAGCACCTTAAGGGGTGCAGTTTTTAGAATGGTGTCACTTAGAAAATACCCAATCATATAGACCCCTGAAAGTGACTTCAAATATGAGGTGGTCCCTAAAAACATGGTTTTGTAAATTTTGTTGTAAAAATGAGAAATCGCTGGTCAACTTTTTTTTTAACCCTTATAACTTCCTAATAAAAAAAAATTTGGTTTCAAAATTGTGCTGCTGTAAAGTAACATTTCCCACATGTTTACTTATTAAGTATTTTGTGTGCCATATCTCTGTGTTAAGGGCATCAAAATTCAAAGTTGGAAATTGTGACATTTTCTACATTTTCTCCAAATTTCCGTTTTTTTCACAAGTAATTGCAACATGTACCAAAAAATTTTTGCCACTATCAAGAAGTACAATATGTCACAAAAAAACATTCTCAGAATCACCGGGATCCGTTGAAGTTATAAGCTCATAAAGTGACAGTGGTCAGAATTATAAAAATTGGCCTGGGAATTAAGCTGCAAACCCCTAAAGGGGTTAAAGCTGAAGCAAACTTGATTTCAATGTGCTCACTCTGTCCTTAACGTTCTATAAATTCCAACTCCCATACCAAGATAATATGGCCATTCTGTGCCACAAACTATGATTTTACCCATACAAAGGCATACAAACATTTCTCAGTTTGATTCTGAAAACTACAGAACTGAAAAATTAAAAACTGATGGCCTGTTCCATGGAATGGTGTATTATCCAGGCATTATCCTCCAAGCACGGCAATCAGGTTCTTAGGAATAACTGGGGAAAAATGTATGTTATATTATTCTTTGATTAAAAAAATCCTGAAATAAACGATTATCTGATTCTTCTAAAACTTCTTGGCCGTTTCATCTTTCCAGACTCGTTAACTGCATTCATTCAAAACATTGATGACGTCATCGTCAGTTGCTTGTAATCTGCATTCTGCGATGCCAGACGATGGAAACTCTCAGTGTGAATCAGATACATGAAAGATGGCAGAGAATCAGGGAGGATAAAGACTTTATGTAAAGGTAGATTCATAGCTGATGATAGATCAAGCAAAGCTGAAAGGAATACATGGAAGACCTGTGCTTAATCCCTTCCTGACATCAGACGTACTATCCCGTCCGTGGGACTCGGGCCCCTATGCCCATGGACGGGATAGTATGTCTCAGCGATCAGCGGCGCCCACGTGGTTAGCGCGGGTGATCGTGGCCGGGTGTCAGCTAATTACCACAGCTGACACCCGACACAATGTGTCAGGGGCGGTCACGGACCGCCCCCGACACATTAACCCCTTGCACACCGCGATCAAACATGATCGCAGTGTACTGGGGGTTAAAGGGAAGCATCGGCAGGGAGGGGGCTCAATCCGTGCTTCCCTGAGCCCCCCATGGCAGCGCAATGTGCAGCGCTGCTGCGGGGGGCTCCTTCCCTGCAGGCCCCCGAATCCAAGATGGCGACGGGGGCCTGCAGGGAGCTGGCTTCCTCAGTGCCTGCAAAGCGCAGGCATGAGGAAGTCTGCAGCAGTGCCTGTGACAGATCGCTGATCTGTCACAATGATCTGTGATGTGACAGATCAGCGATCTGTCACAGGACAGTGATGTCCCACCTGGGACAATGTAATAAAGTTAAAAAAAAAAAAGTGTTAAAATAATTTTAAAAAATCGCCAAATAAATTAGAAAAAAAAAATATATTCTCCCAATAAATCTATTTTTTGGAAATAAAAAAAAAAACAATAAAAGTACACATATTAGGTATCGCCGCGTCCGTAACGACCTGCCCTATAAAACTGTCCCATTAGTTAACCCCTTTAGCGAAGCCCTAAAAAAATAAAAATAAAAAACTAAGCAAAAAGTAATGATTTATTATCATACCGCCAAACAAAAAGTGCAATAACGCGCGATCAAAAAGATGCATATAAATATCCATAGTACCACTGAAAACGTCAGCTTGTCCCGCAAAAAACGAGCTGCCACACAGCGTCATCAGAGAAAAAATAAAAAAGTTATAGCTCGCAGAATAAAGCGATGCAAAAATAATTATTTTTTATATAAAATAGTTTTCATTGCATAAAACCGTCAAAACATAAAAAATACCTAAATGAGGTATCGCTGTAACCGTACTGACCCGAAAAATAAAACCGCTTTATCAATTTTACCGCACGCGGAACGGTGTAAACGCACCCCCCCCAAAAGAAATTCATGAAACGCTGGTTTTTGTTCATTCTGCGTCCCAAAAATCGGAATAAAAAGCGATCAAAAAATGTCACGTGCCCGAAAATGGTACACATAAAAACGTCAACTCGTCCCGCAAAAAATAAGACCTCACATGACTCGGTGGGTCAAAATACGGAAAAATTATAGCTCTCAATATGTGGTGATACAAAAACTATTTTTACAATAAAAAGCGTCTTTTAGCGTGCGACAGCTGCCAAAAATAAAAACCGCCATAAATAGTAAATCAAACCCCCGTTATCACCCCACCTAGTTAGGTAAAAATAATAAAATTAAAAGAAAATGTATTTATTTCCATTTTCCCATTAGGGTTAGGGCCAGGGTTAGGGCTAGGGTTAGGGCTGAGATTAGGGTTAGGGGTGTGTTGGGGTTAGGGTTGGAGTTAGAATTGGGGGTTTCCACTGTTTGGGCACATCAGGTGCTCTCCAAATGCAACATGGCGTCTGATCTCAATTCCAGCCAATTCTGAGATGAAAAAGTCAAATAGTGCTCCTTCCAAGCTCTGCCATGCGCCCAAACAGTGTTTTACCCCCACATGTAGGGTATCAGCCTACTCAGGACAAATTGCAAAACAAATTTTGGGGTCCAATTTCTCCTGTTACCCTTAGGAAAATAAAAAATTGGGGGCAAAAATATCATTTTTGTGGAAAAAAATGATTTTTTTATTTTCACGCCCGGGCGTTATAAACTTATGTGAAGCACTTGGGGGTTCAAAGTGCTCACCACACATCTAGTTAAGTTCCGTGGGGAGGTCTAGTGTCCAAAATGTGGTAACTTGTGGGGAGTTTCAATAATTTAGGTACATCAGGGGCTCTCCAAACGCACATGACACCCGCAGACCATTCCATCAAAGTCTGCATTCCAAAACGTCACTACTTCCCTTCCGAGCCCCGACGTGTGCCCATACAGTAGTTTTCTCCCACATATGGGGTATCAGGGTACTCAGGAAAAATTGGACAACAGGGGTCCAATTTCTCGTGTTACCCTTGGGAAAATAAAAAAATTGGGGACTAATTGATCATGTTTGTGGAAAAAATACGATTTTTTTATTTTCATGCTCGGGCATTATAAACTTCTGTGAAGCCCTTGGGGGTTCAAAGTGCTCACCACACATCTAGATAAGTTCCTTAGGGGGTCTAGTTTCCAAAATGGGGTCATTTGTGGGGGGTTTCCACTGTTTAGGTACATTAGGGGCTCTCCAAAGGCAACATGACACCCGCAGACCATTCCATCAAAGTCTGCATTCCAAAACGTCACTACTTCCCTTCCGAGCCCCGACGTGTGCCCATACAGTAGTTTTCTCCCACATGTGGGGTGTCAGCGTACTCAGGACAAATTGGACAACTTTTGGGGTTCAATTTCTCCTGATACCCTTGGGAAAATAAAAAAATTGGGGACTAATTGATCATGTTTGTGGAAAAAATACGAATTTTTTATTTTCACGCCCGGGCGTTATAAACTTCTGTGAAGCACTGGAGGGGTCAAAGTGCTCACCACACATCTAGATAAGTTCTTTGGAGGGTCTAGTTTCCAAAATGGTGTCATTTGTGGGGGGTTTCCACTGTTTTGGTACATCAGGGGTTTTCCAATTGCGACATGGTGTCCGATCTCAATTCCAGCCAAAAACGTCAAATGGCGCTGCTTCCCTTCCGAGCTCTGCCATGCGCCCAAATAGTGGTTTACCCCCACATGTGGGATATCAGCGTACTCAGGACAAATTGCACTATAACTTTTAGGGTCCTGTTCCCCTTGGGAAAATAAAAATTGGGGGTGAAAAGATCATTTTTGTGGAAAAAATATTTTTTAATTGTACCGCTGTACATTATAAACTTCTGTGAAGCCCTTGTTGGTTCAAAGTTCTCACCACATATCTAGATAAGTTCCTTGGTGGGTCTAGTTTCCAAAATGGGGTCACTTGTGGGGGGTTTCCACTGTTTAGGTACATCAGGGGCTCTCCAAACGTGACATGGCGTCCGATCTGAATTCCAGCCAATTTTGCATTGAAAAAGTCAAACGGCGTTCCTTCCCTTCTGGGCTCTGCCATGCGCCGAAACAGTGGTTCCCCCCCACGTATCAGCGTACTCAGGACAAATTGCACAATAACTTTTGCAGTCCAATTTCTCCTGTTACCCTTGGTAAAATAAAAAAAATTGAACCTGAAGTATTTTTTTTTGTGAAAAAAAGTTAGATGTTCATTTTTTTTTTAAATATTCAAAAAATTCCTGTGACGCACTTAAAGGGTTAATAAACTTCTTGAATGTGGTTTTGAGCACCTTAAGGGGTGCAGTTTTCAGAATGGTGTCACTTTTGGGTATTTTCTATCATATAGACCCCTCAAAGTGGCTTCAAATGTGATGTGGTCCGTAAAAATAAAATCTTGTTGCAAAAATGAGAAATCGCTGGTCAATTTTTAACCCTTATAACTTCCTAACAAAAATAAATTTTGGTACCAAAATTGTGCTGATGTAAAGTAAACATGTGGGAAATGTTACTTATCAAGTTTTTTGTGTGCCGTATCTCTGTGATTTAAGGGCATAGAAATTCAAAGTTTGAAAATTGTAAAATTTTCAAAATTTTCACCAAATTTCCGCTTTTTTCACAAATAAACGCAAGTTATTTGAATTAAATTTTACCACTATCATGAAGTACAATATGTCACGAGAAAACAATGTCAGAATCACCGGGATTCATGGAAGCGTTTCAGAGTTATTACCTCATAACGGGACAGTGGTCAGAATTGTAAAAAATGGCCCGGTCATTAACGTACAAACCACCATTGGGGCTTAAGGGGTTAAAGGTAGAATCATAGCTGATGAAAGATCAAGCAAAGCTGAAAGCAATACATGGAAGACCTGTGCTTAAAAGATATCAAGGATCACTTTTATGATATTTGGTACAAAGAAGAATTTTCGCCGATGGAAGGCAACATCAGATTCCAAAGGAAGCTTACAAAAATCAATAGTATTGCGAAGGAAATAAGTAAAGAATAACTGTCATTCCAATTCTGCTTTTAGAAATCAATATATAACATGAAAATAAAAAATAAAACTTATTTATATATTATCAGAAAAATCTGCTTCTTTCTGTTCCTGAACTGATCACTCATTCTCTAAATTCTTAATTCTTGGGTAAAGTCTGTCTTCATTGAGTACAAGTTTACCCATAACTGAGATGAAAGTTGATGCTCACATGGTTCTATGGAAAACTATAAGGCCGGAGTCACACTGGCGAGGAATACGGGCGCGTGAGCGGCGCAAAAAACACGCATTACACACGGACAAATGATTTTCAATGGGGTCACTCGCACCAGGCGTATTTTTCTCTTCCGTATCCTACGCTCCGTGCCAATCGCAGCATGCTGCGATTGTCAGCGTACTACGCCCGTAGAACGCCAATGCAAGTCAATGGGTGCGCAAAAAATACGGATTACACACGGAACACACGTGTGACCTGCGAGCAATACGCAGATCTTTTGGCTGGTGACAGGAAATGGGCCAATCCATCATCAAGAAGCCTAGACATGCAAATGAGCTCAAAAACCGCTCCAGACATCCAGGAAGTACGCCTCCACGGAGTACAGCAGCAGCATGGCGTCCACATATATTAATGTTGAGATGCTCATTGTGCTGGTGCAGGAGCGTCCCGAAATATGGGACCCACGCAATGCAAATTATGCGAACCGGACAAAAAAGGAGGCGTCATGGAGGCTCATCTGTCGCCAGATGTTCCATGACTTTGGTGACAGACCACGCGATGAGCAGCATAAAATTCGTAAGTGCAACCATAAAAACATCATTAACCTTAGCGCATGCTTAAAAATGATTCTACAATCAGCACCCCCCTTCCTGGGCATGTAATTTTATTAGCCTCATGAGGCCGTTACATTTGGATGTGACACGTGGCTTCACACAGCCATAATTAGGGGTTAGGCCACAAGCTCCTCATCCTCCTAGCCAATAAAATTATTTTCAGTGTAGCTAATGAGACCCTGTGTATCGGCCCAATTACATATGCCACCATGGGTAGAACGCACACCCCAGAAGGCCCCATGCCTAGGCTACTGTTAGAAAATGTGACCTCTCAAATATGTGATTTTGACAATCTTTCCTGTCACATTGCAGTGGAAGATGTGATGAAACGCTGGCGAAGCATCCGGGACCAGTTCCGCCGGGAACGCCAGCAGCAGTCCAGGAGTGGGGATGCTGGGCATGTGAAGAGAAAATATATCTACTATGACCGGCTGAACTTCCTCGCCCCAATTCTGGATCTGAGACCGTAAGTACATAGCTCACACCAAATTACACAAATACTTTACAGGGCAAAAAATATTGATGTATTTTTGCCTCTGTTCTATTTCATAACAGAACTCAATCCAACCTTACGGATCGAGGAACGGCCTCAGAGGCAGAGCCCATTATAGATCCTGTAGGGGATGAGGTGGCTGGCCCATCTTCTCCCCCTACAAGAAGGATGGCTGAAGATGAGGCATCACAAGACCACACAATGGCTGCCCTACACACCACACCACCAGGACGGTCTGCTGCTGCCACCTCACCCATCCTGGAAGAGCCGGGCAACTTGAGCAGCAGCCCAACTGCCCAGATCAGGTCCTCCCCACAGGCTGCTGTAGTATCACGGCGAACAAGAAGAAGGCGCCAGGTCACTCTTCAAGAGAGCAGGACCAATGTGGACACAGGGGTGCTAAATTATTTGTCCAGAGTAACAACAGATGATGGTGAGGAGGCCTATGCACGTAGCCTCACCCTTTATCTCCGTGCCCTTACCCGTGAGGTCAGGCTCCGTATTAGGGGATGTATTCAGATCCTGCTTGATGCAAGCACCCACCCCAATACCCCATATGAGGTTTTTGAATTTCTGGAGAGGTGGCAGCTCTCACCACGAAATTTAATGCGCATGAGACCATCTACACAGATGCTTGCTCAAGCAGGGTCTGAACAGCCCCTAATACATGGGCCAACACCTCAACCCCTTCCTCCCCCTACCCAACCGTCTGTACCGCAGCACCAAATGTCTTCCTCAAGCCAACCCCACCAATATGGCCACTTGTACCCACCCAGTGTTGGAGGCTGGTCCCAACCTGGTTGGGGACGATCTGGCTATCTTGGTGGGTATGAGCCACGGGCCTACCAGAGCCAACAAGAAGCCCCTCACCATAATCAGTACTCTGGCCAGTATCCCCAACAGTCCCAGGAGGCTGGACAATTCCAGCATCATGGCCACCAGTATGGCCCCACACAGGGCGATGTTGGCCACAATGTCCAGCAGCACCCACAGGCTGTTGATCAACGTTCCCCTTCCCCAACATATGAGGATTTATGATTCTGATGGTTGGAGATGTCCAGTCAGATGTACCTGGTGCTCCTAATCTAAATGTAAAAACAGGTGTTCTCCTTCACCAACATTTATAACATAATGTAACATTCACATTTTTAAACAATGTTTTCCAAACATATGAAACAATCCATCATGACAGGCAACGCTACCTCACGCCTTTCAGACAGATAATACAGTACATGTGTGTAGAAAAGAGAATCTTTAAATGCGCTATGCTGTAAACCGAAAGGATGAAAATACACTACTCACTTGCTAACGCCTAGGAAAGGCGTGCTCGCCTTAGTTAAGTAGTCACATTTTTTGTTAGCAATCTCTAGGACAAAATTTCTAGGCGACAAGCATTCAGAATAACCCGCTTTCTCTATGTATTAACAAGTGAGTTTTGTATTTTCATCCTTTCCGGTATAGCATGCTTAAATATTCTCTGTTCTACAGACAGGTAATATCTGTGTGAAAGCTGTGAGGTAGCCTTGCCTGTCATGGTGGAATCTTTCTATGTTTGGCTAACATTATGTGGAAATGTGAGTGTTATCTCGTTGCCTTTATTTTGGTGATGGAGCTCACCTTTTGTTGGCAAATCTAGGTTAATCTAGTGATGCAGCAATGTTTTTTTTGGCCTAATGTTTGTGGCTGTTTTGTTCTGTTATGTTCATATTACAAAAAGTTAAAGAAGGCACAAAGGGTCATTTTGGCCACTGCCAAATTTGTGTTATGGCAAAATTATGTTTGCCTTTAAGCGAAAAAAAAAAAAAAGGCAAAACTAAATATTTGTCTACTCTACTTAACGTCTCTGTGTGATTTTTCACAATCCCTCACAACATACTAACAGACACCAACCAATGCAAAGAAACACTCATAGAATCATAAAGGCTTGAGTAATATACAGTGGGGCAAAAAAGTATTTAGTCAGTCAGCAATAGTGCAAGTTCCACCACTTAAAAAGATGAGAGGCGTCTGTAATTTACATCATAGGTAGACCTCAACTATGGGAGACAAACTGAGAAAAAAAAATCCAGAAAATCACATTGTCTGTTTTTTTTTCATTTTATTTGCATATTATGGTGGAAAATAAATATTTGGTCAGAAACAAAATTTAATCTCAATACTTTGTGATATATCCTTTGTTGGCAATGACAGAGGTCAAACGTTTTCTGTAAGTCATCACAAGGTTGCCACACACTGTTGTTGGTATGTTGGCCCATTCCTCCATGCAGATCTCCTCTAGAGCAGTGATGTTTTTGGCTTTTCGCTTGGCAACACGGACTTTCAACTCCCTCCAAAGGTTTTCTATAGGGTTGAGATCTGGAGACTGGCTAGGCCACTCCAGGACCTTGAAATGCTTCTTACGAAGCCACTCCTTCGTTGCCCTGGTGGTGTGCTTTGGATCATTGTCATGTTGAAAGACCCAGCCACGTTTCATCTTCAATGCCCTTGCTGATGGAAGGAGGTTTGCACTCAAAATCTCACGATACATGGCCCCATTCATTCTTTCATGTACCCGGATCAGTCGTCCTGGCCCCTTTGCAGAGAAACAGCCCCAAAGCATGATGTTTCCACCACCATGCTTTACAGTAGGTATGGTGTTTGATGGATGCAACTCAGTATTCTTTTTCCTCCAAACACGACAAGTTGTGTTTCTACCAAACAGTTCCAGTTTGGTTTCATCAGACCATAGGACATTCTCCCAAAACTCCTCTGGATCATCCAAATGCTCTCTAGCAAACTTCAGACTGGCCCGGACATGTACAGGCTTAAGCAGTGGGACACGTCTGGCACTGCAGGATCTGAGTCCATGGTGGCGTAGTGTGTTACTTATGGTAGGCCTTGTTACATTGGTCCCAGCTCTCTGCAGTTCATTCACTAGGTCCCCCCGCGTGGTTCTGGGATTTTTGCTCACCGTTCTTGTGATCATTCTGACCCCACGGGGTGGGATTTTGCGTGGAGCACCAGATCGAGGGAGATTATCAGTGGTCTTGTATGTCTTCCATTTTCTAATTATTGCTCCCACAGTTGATTTCTTCACTCCAAGCTGGTTGGCTATTGCAGATTCAGTCTTCCCAGCCTGGTGCAGGGCTACAATTTTGTTTCTGGTGTCCTTTGACAGCTCTTTGGTCTTCACCATAGTGGAGTTTGGAGTCAGACTGTTTGAGGGTGTGCACAGGTGTCTTTTTATACTGATAACAAGTTTAAACAGGTGCCATTACTACAGGTAATGAGTGGAGGAAAGAGGAGACTCTTAAAGAAGTAGTTACAGGTCTGTGAGAGCCAGAAATCTTGATTGCTTGTTTCTGACCAAATACTTATTTTCCACCATAATATGCAAATAAAATGAAAAAAAAACAGACAATGTGATTTTCTGGATTTTTTTTTCTCAGTTTGTCTCCCATAGTTGAGGTCTACGTATGATGTAAATTACAGACGCCTCTCATCTTTTTAAGTGGTGGAACTTGCACTATTGCTGACTGACTAAATACTTTTTTGCCCCACTGTATATTTTGACACACTTAAAGCAACAAATTATAACATAGACACAGCATGCTCTTGCCAAGAAGTTGCCCCCTCAGGTGAGATAATGTAATTAGTGAAAATATCACGCACTTTGAGGCCAGAGAGCGGTCTATGTTGAGGGTTGATAGGTGGTCTCACCCTGTGCACATTGTCCGGCCTACGCACAACACCATCAGAGGAGGAGCAATCATGTATCCTGGTGAAGTTATGCAGAACACAGGCTTTCACAACTTCATTCACATTTTGCTCACTCAACTGAATGGCAGACTGGAGTACTCGCCATTTGGCAGAAAGAATCCCAAAGGAACACTCCACCAGTCGCCTAGCACGTGATAGGCGCAAGTTAAAAATTCTGCGCCTGTGGTCAAGGTTGCGCCAGGGATATGGCCTCATGACATTGCGCGATAACTGAAAGGGCTCATCTGCCACAAGGACATAAGGGACTGATTGTTCGGGGGAGCCTTGTAGCTGGCGTGGTGGTGGTAGATCCAACTGGTTGGTGCGTAGCCGCCGAGCCATTATGGAAGTATTGAAGACTTTAGAGTCTCCCGTCCTTCCATAGGCCCCAATGTCAACAATTATAAACTTGTATTGAGGGTCTGCCAGAGCCAACAATACAACAGAAAAGTATTGTTTATAATTGAAGAATTGGGAGCCTGAGTTCGGCGGCTTACGCACCCTGATATGTTTGCCATCCAAGGCCCCAATACAATTTGGAAACTGGCAGTCCTCCTCAAACTCCCTTGATATCCTTAACCAGTCTTCCATCCTGGGCTCGGGCATGACCACTTGATGGAGTCTTGTCTAGATTTGTGCACATGTAGACCTCACTATGCCTGAAATGGTTGATTTTCCTATGAGAAACTCATGGTGGAGGGCGGCATAAGACAGGCCAGTGGACAGGAAGCTGTAGAACGACAGAAATAGTAAAGTTTAGAATGGCTAAAGTAAAAAAAAATCATTTACATGCCGACCAAACTTGTTAGGAAATGATAGAGAAGAACACACACATATTTGGTGGCACAATGAAGTGATATGCTGGACATATTAGATGTAACATTCTGCTGTGTCAGGTGATTCATATTTGGAGTAAGATGATGGCATTCAACTTTGTCCAAGAAGGGCAAAAAACATAATTTAGCACACACATTAGGAATATAGAGAATGTGGTTGTGTAGTACATACCGTATTGTGAGTAGAAGTCGCTCCTCTGCAGATATGGCTTTGCGCATCCTTGTATCCTGAAAGGTTATCCCAGGGCGCACTGTCTCCAAGAGTCGATCAAATGTGGCAATGCTCATGCGACAGTACTGGTAAAATTTTTCCGGATGATCCCGCAGAGAAGAATAGAGGCGGTGAAAATGCCCTCTTGTGAGTCGTTGCCTCAAAAGTGGATGGACCCACATGCATCTCCTCCTCCGCGGATCCACTATCACAGGATATGGTTGCCCAAAGCGCCGTGACAAAAGCCAGGTAGAGAACCTGCTCAGTTGTATTGAATCGCAGACCCTCTGCCATGCTGCACAAAGAACACCAACACACCTCGTGAAAGCAAGGTGACAAATGTACAGAATGTAGGCATCCACCTGTTTCTGAGTGTCTAAATAGGGTGCAGGCTAATGATTTAAATTGTTTGCAGGCCTGAAAACCGTTAAATGTCCATTTTGCAAGGCTGCGAGAAAATCTCGCCATACGGATTGCATACGGATGCCACACGGATTACATACGGATGCACACATGCGCAAAATACGCGACCTCACCTTGCTTACGGATGACTTACGGAGCACTATTTAGTGGTCATTCATCCGTATTACGCAAGTATACTACGGACCGTATTTTGCGCAGGTTAGTGTGACTCCAGCCTTACTGTTAATTCAGGAGAACATGTGGCAGAATATCTGTTTCTGCTCCTAGCTGCTCCCTTTACCCTATCCATAGAATTTTTTTAAGCACCAACTGTCACCTCCCAGCTCAAGAATCAGAAAATTTGTATTGACTGAATACAGATTTTACCCATGAATTGAGAGTGAAAGATGGATCTAATGGGCGAAACAATAAATTTTACATATATATGAGAGAAAATGTCTTATTTAATCCCTCTTCAGATAAATATATATTATAAAGCTTGTTAGTTTCATGTGTACTATTGATTTTTTAAATACAAAACAAAATGATGGTTACTCTTAAGCCCCTTCACGACCTTTGACCCAACCATACATCAAAGAAAGGGAGGGGTTCCTGATCTTTGACGAATGGGTATCGTGATGCAGCCGTGGCACACTATGCAGTATTAAGGATGAAGACAGGGCTGCGGGCACCTGTACTGAATAGCTCCTGTCATGATCCAGTGTTGGATCTGGCGGTATTAAAAGCACAAAGTGAACTTTTTTTACTTTGGTTAAGTTCAAAGGTGTTTTGACTGTCCCCGGTGGTGGTTAGTGGTATTGCACCTTAGGTTAGGTTGCACTTAATTAATGTTCAGGTGTGGGGCTCTATAAATGGGTCTCAGGGTGTTCACTCACTGCTGGTGATATTCCTTGCTTAGTTGTTGGAGAGCCTGGTGGAAGGATGGAGCTGGATAGGAGTCCTGCGCAGTCAGCCAGAGAGAACGAGTGCCAGCTAATGGTGTCTGCAGGAAGGACTGGCATGGCCTGGTGGAGTCGCAGTTTATGGTGTCGGCGGGAAGTGCGGGCATGGCTTAGAGGAGTGGCGACTTGGAAGAGAGTTGCACTCAGCATGTTCGACTTGGTTGCTGAGAACTGGACTCGAGCATGCTTGGATTCTTGGCAGAGGCTGGACTCATCTTGGGACTCTGTGTACTGGACTGCTGCAAGTGGTGATGGACTCTGCTCCCAGGCTGCACGATGGTGACGGATCCAGTTATGGTGATGGATCAGGGTGGAGGAGAAGATGCACACAGGTGGTGGGCTCTGTTGCTAGGAGCGTACGCAACAGAGCAAAGCTAAGTGGTGTTTCCCCTGTATTGTCTCTTTCCTCATGTGTGTTGTTAGTGCAGTGGTGGGATTAGTCTCCGCACCGACCTATTCCCTAGTGAGGGTTTAGGCGCAGGGCGAGCCAGGGTTTTAAGGTTCGCGTGCGGCGACAGGCGCGGAGCCTCTATAGGGAATGTTAGGAGTGCAGGGACACTGGCTCAGGGGAGCTTAGGAGGTCTCCATGTCCCCATTCCCTATCGCAGGGCCCACCATTGTTAAAGTTTCCCAGGTTCCCCCCTTATTATTTAAATTCGCCGTACTGGAGGCGGTGTTTCCAGAAATGTATATGTTAACGTGTAATTCCTAAATTCGCCAGGTGGTGGCGGCGTATCCACCTGCACGTTCTATTATTTAAATTTGCCCCACTGGAGGCGGTGTATCCAGGGTCACGTGTGTTATGGGTTCGCCTTGCGGCATCATCTGCGACCGGACACACGTGACCATGACAGCTCCCAACCGTCTCGGATTCGACGGGACAGTCCCGTTTTTGCCCCGCCCACCCACTGTCCCACCCAGGACTCTATTTTTCCCGCACTGCAGGGAGATAAGCCACACTCCCCCATGCACCCCATACATGCCCGCCCAGAGACCCACCGCAGCCCCTTACAGTCTGCAATGACGTTGCTAGGCTGTTCTATTCTGTGCATACATGACCTGTGATGAGGTCAGAGGAGGGGAGGAGTCAGGGGGTCACATGATTAGAAGCCTCGGTGTATGCAGGACTCAGCTGTGCTGGTCGTCATGGTGCTGGATGAGGGAAGTTTATGTGTGGGGTCAGGATGGGTTCACAGGGTGTACGGAGCAGAGCTGCGCGATAACAATGTGTACGGAGCAGAGCCGAGTGTGTACGAGGTTTACAGAGCGGAGCCGCTTGTGTACGAGGTATACGGAGCTGAGCCGTGTGTGTACGGGGTGTATGGAGTGGAGCTGTGTGTGTTTGAGGTGTATGGAACGGAGCCCTGTGTGTACAAAGTGTACGGAGCTGAGCCGTGTGTTTACGGAGCTGAGCAGAGCCGTGTGTGTACGGGGTGGACGAAGTGGAGTAGTGTGTGTACAGAGTGGAACTGCGTGTGTATGGAGCAGAGCCGCGTGTGTACGAGGTGTACAGAGCGGAACCGCATGTGTACGAGGTGTATGGAGCAAAGCCACATGTGTACAAGGTTTACAGAGTGGAGCCTTGTGTGTACAAGGTGTACAGAGCGTGGCCGTATGTGTACGAGGTTTACGGAGTGGAGCCATGTGTGTGCGCGAGGTGTGTGGAGTGTAAGATTCTCAGTCTCTTTGGACATGTTTTTGAAACTTAGGTTTTTCCATCGGCCATTTTGCTTTCTGTCCTGCTGCAGCTGTCTTGCCCTCAGTTAGTATGAAGTTTCCAGCTTTTATGTTCCCGCCCTGATTCTCTCCCTCTTGCCTTTTAAGCAGCCTCAGCTGATCAATCTGTGCTTCAGAATCAAGTCTGCTGTTAGCCTGTGACCTGGCTCCTGGAAGCCTTGGACTTGGTACTCCAGCCACCTCCTGCTGATGAACTTGGGAACACTTGTGGACACTGGAAACTTGCTGCCTGCTAAATCCACAGTTACAAGGGAAGTAACAGAGAGAGACCCTGAACCTGTTGTGGAACTTCTGCTGTGCTAAAAGTTTCTGGACTGCTGTGTCTCCTGCCTTGTATCTGCAAATTGTGTGAACCCTTTTGATTACGTGTATGAAGTAATACAAGTCCTTCCTAATCGCACCTGTGTCTCCTGTGTTTTCCTCGCACCCAAGCACAAGACGCTATATGAACTGTACGCTATACATCACACGGAGCCGAGTGTGTACAAGGCATACGAAGCGGAACCATGTGTGTATGAGGTGTGCGGAGCCATATGTGTACAAGGTGTATGGTTGGGAGCATTCATACCTCCCAACCGTCCCGGATCCAGCAGGACAGTCCCGATTTTGAGTCTGCCCCACTGCCCCAACCGGGAGGTTACTTTTCCCGCGGACACAGGGAGTACACAGAGGAGCCCTGAGGAGCACTTTAAAATTCGGACATGATGTTCCACTGGAAGTGACGTGCTGGAAGCTGACCGGAAATGAGCTAATTTTGGGAGGAGATTATGGTGGAACCATGGAGGCACTTCAGGGAATGCTTCAGATCCATCACCGTGTCTCCTTCGACAGCGCGGACAGCGGGATCGCCTTGGACTCTGGGATGTTGGCCATGTGAGTGGATCATGATATGTCCTGCATCAGGAGGCTCAGGTGGGCACTACAATGGGAGCCGGGCTGCTATAGTATCTTTATAGAATCTTTATATCTTTCTCTCTCTGATTTTTTCTCTCTCTACTTTCTTTCCCCTCTTCCTTTCTCTCTCTCTCTCTGTTCTTTGTTTCTTTCTTTCGCTCTCTCTGTTCTTTTTCTGTCCCCTCGCTTTCTTTCTCTGTTCTTTCTTTCTTTCTTTCTTTCTTTCCCCCTTTCTTTCTCTTTCTTTCCCTCTGTTATTTCTTTCTCTGTTTTCTTTTTTTTCTCTCTCTCTGTTCTTTCTTTCCCCTCCTTTCCTTCTCTGTTCTTTCTTTCTGTTTTCTTTTTTCTCTCTGTTCTTTCTTTTCCTCAGTACCAGTCAATGTGCCAACAGTACCAGCCACTGTGCCCACAATTCCAGCCACTGTGCTCACAATGCCAGCCACTGTGCCCCCACTGCCAATCAGTGTGATCAGCAGTGCTAAATGGGTGCGGTTGGGTGTGAACATGGGTGGGACTAGTTGTGAAATGGGTGTGGCTGGGGCATGGCCTATAATTTGTCCCTCTCCATTCTTCAAAAGTTGGGAGGTATAGTACTGCGCTGGGTCCAGAACTGTCAAGGCTGCGTCCCAGGTTGTCCAGGGGAAAAATAGGGGACTAGACAGACCTTGTGACCCGTAAGCATGGGGCACGGCAAAGAGAAAAGCATGCAAAACGACAGGCAATTTCCCGCCGGTGGTGTCAGAGCAGAGGTGTGCGCAGAGTGCGGCTACTCACAAGCAAGCCGTTGAGACCAGCAGCAGAGGAAGGGCCGTGGGCTCCTTTAAGCTGAGTGCCGCGTGCAGGCACAGGAACAGGGGTCGTGTTCAGGACTGTTCATTGTGGCCCTCTTTGCCAGACAGCACGCCGCAGACCCCCCCTTGTTCATAGACTGCACACAATCTCCTTGACTTTGGATGCACAAGTTTATGGACTAATTGGCTGAATGGGTAAAAACCGGAGACCTCCTGTTGCCACCAGAAGATATACCGTGAGCAAGTTCCGTTCCGTTCCGTTCCGTAAAAAGTTGGTCACACTTGTCAAGCATTAAGCTTGACAAGTGTGACCAACCTGTCAATCACTTTTCCAAGTGATGCTTCAAATCGCTTGGAAAAGCGCTAGCATTCTGCAAGCTAAAAACGCTTGCAAAACGCTTATGTTTTGCTGGAAAACGCATGCGAATTCCGTATGCATTTTACCCGCAGCGGGGAGTTGCGGAAATGCTGCGGACAATTCCGCAGCATTTCTGCAATGTGGGCACTTAGCCTAAATGTTGCAATCAATAACGATTGTGGCATTTAGAAGACTAAACAGCAGGGGGTGGTGTGGGCACCGCACCTGGTTGTGAAAGCTGAGTCTCAGCTATAATGTAAGTAGACATGACATACTGTCACATGTAGGGGGCGCTGTGTGTTCCCCCAGGATGGGCACGGAAGTGTATAGAGGCCATGAGAGTGTATTGCAGTCACAGGCATAGCTGTAGTTGCACTGCAGACTAAATTGAGTATAGGTCTTGGACATTCTATCTGTCCAAGGCAGATTTAGGGAAAACCTGCTCTAGGCTTTTGTGTATTGAAACCGACTACAGATGGAAGTGATGCAGTTCGTTTAATTCTCGGCCCAGGTTTTCCATGTGGCTGAAGGCAACAGGTTGCTAGTTAAAAATCCTGCAGTATAGGGTTTGGGTGTGTCAGATTCAGAATCAGTGTCAATCTGGTGTTGGCAAGTGTACAGAGCAGAAGGCTCTGCATCACTCCACCTGTGTGAGGGAACACAGGCCAGGGGAGCCAAACAGCCAAGGCAGCTGAAAAGCCTGGCACCCACAATGTACACAGCGGTGCAGGCACCCACGACAACCGGTCAGAGGAGAACTGGTGTGTTTAGTGACTGTAAACTGGAGGATATGGTTCCCGACTATGATCTGGAGGATATAGTGGACTGTGTAATGCTGTGAATAGAACATTAACACGCGGTGCAGTCGCCCACGGCAATGGGTCTCAGAAGGTGTTTAGTGACTGTAATCCAGAGAATACAGTGGGGCAAAAAAGTATTTAGTCAGTCAGCAATAGTGCAAGTTCCACCACTTAAAAAGATGAGAGGCGTCTGTAATTTACATCATAGGTAGACCTCAACTATGGGAGACAAACTGAGAAAAAAAAATCCAGAAAATCACATTGTCTGTTTTTTTTTCATTTTATTTGCATATTATGGTGGAAAATAAGTATTTGGTCAGAAACAAGCAATCAAGATTTCTGGCTCTCACAGACCTGTAACTTCTTCTTTAAGAGTCTCCTCTTTCCTCCACTCATTACCTGTAGTAATGGCACCTGTTTAAACTTGTTATCAGTATAAAAAGACACCTGTGCACACCCTCAAACAGTCTGACTCCAAACTCCACTATGGTGAAGACCAAAGAGCTGTCAAAGGACACCTGAAACAAAATTGTAGCCCTGCACCAGGCTGGGAAGACTGAATCTGCAATAGCCAACCAGCTTGGAGTGAAGAAATCAACTGTGGGAGCAATAATTAGAAAATGGAAGACATACAAGACCACTGATAATCTCCCTCGATCTGGTGCTCCACGCATTTCAATGCAATCCTATGGCGGCGGAATCGCCGCGATTCCGCCAAATTAATGGACATGCTGCGCATTTTTCCGCTGTGCGATTCCGCAGCAGAAAAATCCACAGCATTGGCAAAGCAACTGCGGAATCCCATAGGATTGCATGGGATGCGTTTTGTTAGCGTTTTTTAAAGCGCAAAGTGGGCTCACAGCCTTAGAAGGCTGGAAGAGGGCTCCCTCTTTCTTATAATCAGCAATCTGTGACATTATCGCAAAGGCCGCCCCATCATCATGATGACAACATGAGTCGTCATGGTGACCCCCTGGTCACCCAAGCTATGGACAGCTTGTTAGACCATGCTCATAGCATGTTTTAATTGGGTTCAGTCAGTGTAATACTGACAGGTAAAAAGCTCTGCAATGCATTATACCACCATTATATTACTACTGGGCAACTCACTTGCCTAGAATCCAAGCCTGGACCTCCAAGCCTGCCTATACAAAATGGATGGAAATTGAAAAACTGTGGCTTGCTCCTGCTCATCCTAACTCCCTGATTTGGAATAACTCCTACAACCCATCAGTGTGTGACCTTCTTGGCTCTATGGCCGTAACTATAATAATAATAATAGTACATTTTATTTCTATAGCGCCGACATATTCTGCAGCACTTTACATTTCAGATTGGACTTGTACAGACAATATACATTACAGCATAACAATAATCACATAGACTAAAAGTATTTGGAAAACTTGTTCCAAAAAATTTAAACTTTTCGTCCACAAACTCTCCTCTTAACTCATTTTTGTACCACCCAGGCTTCCCCGATAGTTTGACCCACCCAATGAAGGGAGTGTGGTTTCACACGTATCTGTTCAACTTTACTGATATTATAGATCATAGAACAAGAACTATACTCCCATACCTAGAACTAAAATCCAATCTATCCATACCAGGTCTCTCGCTATTTCAGTATATTCAAATTAGAAACTTCGCCTTAACTACTTTCCAGGGTCTGCAGCTCTCCCTCTCAACCGCTTTTGAAAGATAATGCAGAAACGGTACATCAACGAAGGGATTAATTTCCACAATTTATAACATCATTCAAAAGCCTGATGCAGACTCCCTGATGAAACATCCCTACATGCTTAGATGGGAGAGATATTTGGGAAAAGCCTTGACTAATGTAGATTGGGGACTTGTCTGGTCGAGAGCAGCTATATTGTCATCTTGTGTCATATATAAAGAAAACCAGTACAAGATCCTTCATTTCTGGTATTACACACCTGAATTCTCACATAGGCTGGACCCATCTATCTCTGCCCTCTGCTGGAGATTCAACCTTTCGGGATGATTGATCTTTCACATATTCTGGGATTGCTCACTGATTTGCCCATATTGGAAGCAGGTGCAGGGATTGATAAGATAGGTTTTGGATTTGACGTTGCCTCTGGACCCCCAGCTTTTTCTCCTTAACATTTTCCCACCTTCCCTAACAAAAAAAACTACTAGGCTCCTCTTACACATCTTGACGGCTGCCAGATGTTTGGTGGTGTCCCATTGGAAGCAAACTTCTCCCCCATCTACACTTGACTTATATGCCAGAATTAAAGATGTTAGAAATTTTGAATACCACGCAGGCTGCATAACGGCACGATTGATAGATTTGATTCTATCTGGTTTCCTTGGGACTCTTTTTGGTCCTCAATAAATACAGGAACCTGATTCTCAAGACTATATAGCCACTCCTGGTCTCCCCTTTCTGATTTTCAGATACCCCCCCACCCTTGTTAATGTCCTGTCTTGTGTCTGTTTGGTTGGTCCTCCACTTTTGAGTATACCGATTCATGTATACAATAGTTGATCATTCTGCTGGTATATTATTCGTTATAATGCCACCTAATATAATGTCGGAAACATCCTGCTAGCTCATTGATTTTACAATTTATTGTTCGACACTGTTTTTCTATAAGAGAATGTCAATATTCATGTTATATGTATATCACTTTGGAAATGTTTATTTTCAATAAAAATTGACAATTTAAAAAAATGCTTTCTGCACCCCTAAATGAATTCCTCAAGAAGTTTAGTTTCCAAAATGGGGTCACTTGTGCGGAATTCTGCTGTTTTGGCATGTCAGGGACTTGTTAAATGTGACATGGCATCCTCAGTGTATTACAGCCAAAATGGAGCTCCAGAATTCAGTTGTTGGCACTCTGTCTCTCCTGAGCCATACCATGTGCCCAAACTGTAGTTTTCCATCACATATTGAGTATCGGTGTACTTAGTAGAAATTGCTCAACAAATTGCATTGTCCGTTTTTTCCTTTTACCGTTGTGAAAATGACAAATTTATGGCCAAAAGCTACATTTTTGTAGGAAAAATGTTTTTTTCTTTTTTTCATTTTTGCAGCTCAACATTATAAAATTCTGTGAAGCACCTGTGGGTTCCAGATGCTCACTACACCTATAGATAAGTTCCTTGAGGGGTGTAATTTCCATAATGGGTCACTTGTTCAGGTTTTCCACTGTTTAGGCACATCAGGGGCTCTGCAAATGCCACATGGCATCCGCTATCTATTCTAGCTAATTTATAACTCCAAAAGTCAAATGGTGCTCCTTCCTTTCCGAGTCCTGCTGTGCACACAAACAGTAGTTTTCCTCCATATATAGGGTATTGGCGTCCATACAGTATAATGCACCCCATAGTCCTTTGTTTAGTATAATGCACCCCATAGTCCATACAGCACAATGCACCTCATAGTCCTCCACACAGTATAATGCACTCTATAGTTCATACAACATAATACAATACATGGTCCATACAGCATAATGCACCCCACAGTTTATACAATATCATGCACCCACAGTCCTCTGTATAGTATAATGCACTCCTCAGGCTATACAGCATAATGCACTCAATAATCCATACAGTATAATTTATCCCAACATCAACATACCCATCGCTCTTCCCCTCTCCCCATCTGCTACTAACCTTTTATCTCTAACCTCCTCTTTCGGCCTTTCGCAGCTTACAAACTTTCTAACGCATGAAGACAGAAACTCCCTCGACTTGGTCTTCTCTCGGCTTTGCTTAGTAGATGATTTCACAAACTCCTCTCTCCCACTCTGACCACAACCTTCTCTCATTCTCTATCAAGAACTGCCACTCCGCTCAGGTCACCCCCACTTTCCATACTTATAGAAACATACAGGCCATTAACACTCAGAAACTCATGGAAGAACTTGCAGTCATCATTGGCCCCTATCTCCTACCTCTCATGTCCTGCACTGAAGCATTACAATGAAACACTTCAAAGTGCCCTGGATGAAATTTCACCTCCTATACATAGAACATGACACAGATGGCGACAACCCAGGCACATCTTGCAAACACGTTTCCTGCAGCGGTGCTCCAGGTGCGCCGAACGTCTGTGGAGAAAATCCAACCTACACGAAGATTTCATCCATTATAAGTTTATGCTTAGAACATACAACACTACCCATCACCTCTCCAAACAAACCTATTTCAACACCCTCATTACCTTACTGTCCAAGAACCCGAAACGTCTCTTTGACACTTGACACTTTTCATTCCCTACTCAACCCAAAAGTGCAGGTCCCAACCGTGGATCTTCGAGCCAACAGTCTGGCCAATTACTTCAAAGAAAAAATTGACCATATTCGACAGGAAATTATCTCCCTATCACCTCATACCATGCATCTTCCTTCCTCCCCAGTGCAGCTAGCTCACTCTCTGATTTTGAACTAGTCACAGAAGAAGTAAGCAGGCTCCTTGCATATTCTCACCCAACCACTTGCACCAGTGACCCAATTCCGTCACATATCCTCCAATCCCTTTCCCCTGCTGTCACCGCCCACCTAACAAAATATTTAACCTCTCTCTCTCTTCTGGTATCTTTCCCTCCTCATTTAAGCATGCCATCATACATCCACTACTTAAAAAACCATCCCTCGACCAAAACTGTGCCGCTAACTATAGACCTGTCTCTAATCTTCCCTTCATCTCTAAACTCCTGGAACGCCTGGTCCACTCCCATCTTATCCGCTATCTCTCTGATAACTCTCTTCTCGATCCTCTACAATCCGGTTTCCGCTCTTTACACTCTACTGAAACAGCTCTCAATAAAGTCTCTAATGATCTACTAACAGCTAAATCTTAATTCACTACTCCATGCTAATTCTCCTGGATCTCTCCGCAGCATTCGACACTGTGGATAATCAGCTCCTCCTCACTATGCTCTGTTCCACTGGCCTCAAAGACACCGTTCTCTCCTGGTTTTCCTCTTATCTCACTGACCGCTCCTTCACTGTATCTTTTGCTGGCTCCTCCTCCTCTCATCTTCCACTTACTGTTGGGGTTCCTCAAGGATTGGTTCTAGGACTCCTTCTATTCTCTTTGTATACTGCCCGTATTGGTCAAACAATCAGTAGATTTGGTTTGCCTGCCTTTTTAGAAAACACCAGTGATTGTCTAAACGCTGTCTCTAACATCATGTCCTCCCTCTACTTGAAACTGAACCTGTCAAAGACTGAACTCCTTGTGTTTCCTCCCTCTACTAATGTACATATGCCCAACATTTCCATCTTGGTGTGTGGTTCCACTATTACTCCTCAGCAACATGCCCGCTGTCTTGGGGTCATACTTGACTCCAAGATTTCTTTCACCCCCCACATCGAATCACTGGCTCGCTCTTGTCATCTGCATCTCAAAAACATTTACGGAATTCGATCTTTTCTTACTTTTGATTCTGCAAAAACTCCTACTGTTTCTCTTATTCATTCTCATCTGGACTATTGTAACTCTCTACTAATCGGTCTCCCTCTTACCAAACTCTCCCCCCTCCTATCTGTCTTAAATGCTGCAGCCAGGATCATATTCCTCAACAATCGTTATACCAATGCCTCTACCTTGTGCCATTCCTTACACTGGTTAATAGTTACCCATCCACTTCAGTATCCAGTACAAACTTATTAACCTTACCCACAAAGCACTCTACAGCTCAGCACCAGCCTATATCTCCTCCCTCATCTCAGTTTACCACCCTACCCTCGCCCTCCATTCTGCTGATGACCTGAGGTTAGCATCCTCAATAATAAGAACCTCCCACTCGTGTCTCCAAGACTTTACACGTGCTGCGCCAATTCTTTGGAATGCACTACCCAGGTCAGTACGATTAGTCCCCAATCCCTACAATTTTAAGCGTGCCCTAAAAACTAATTTACACAGACTGGCCTATCGTCTCAACACATTAACCTAACTATCCCTGGGTGGCCCAGTCAAAAGTTTTATCATAACCAGGTTCCCCGCATCATGTTCCCACATGCTTTATGCATCTATTATCTCTCTGTGTCCGTACTGTTACATACTCAACACTATGGCTTGTCTGAATAATGAAGACAACTGTTACCACCCACCTTTCGTGTCTCCCTTTTTTTTCCTCATAGATTGTAAGCTTGCGAGCAGGGCCCTCATTCCTCTTGGTATCTGCTATGATCTATGTGGTTATTGTTATGCTATAATGTCTATCGTCTGTACAAGTCCCCTCTAAAATGTAAAGTGCTGCGGAATATGTTGGCGCTATAGAAATAAAATTATTATTATTATCCAATTTTCCTCTGCATAGTATAATGCACTCCATAGTCCTTTGTTTAGTATAATGCACCCCATAATCCATACACCATAATGTACCAGATAGTCCATACAGAATATTGCACCCTATAGTCCATACAGTATAATGCACCCTATAGTCCTAAAAGCAATGTGAGAATTCCTTTTTTGTTCTTACAATTTCTCCTCGCTTGGAATTTTTTTATGTTTTCCTGTACACTATGTGGTGAAATGAATGGTGTCAGTCAAAAGTACAACTTCCGCCCCCCCCCAAAAATGAAGCCCTCATATAGCTATGTGGACAGAAAAATAAAAAAGTTGTGAGTTTGGGAAAAGTGGAGGAAGAAACAAAGACGCAAAAATGAAAATTGATCTTGTTGTTAAGGGGCTTAAATAATGACTTTACAGGGAGCAAGAAAGCAGATGACAATTACTCTCTTCCATTGGACGATCTAGTGAACATGTTACACATCACACTTCTCTCATCACATGACTTTAGTATCATCATTATTACATGGGGTTTTCACTGCTGCCATTTCCCAAACATCAGTTAATAAATGGAATAACATGACAACTTCCCCAAATAACACTCATTGGAGTAAAGAGGGAAACTACAAAGATAGAGATAAAAGTCATACACTGCATCTCCTTATAACATTACTAGAATGCGCTGTCCCTTTAAATTTAGCGCCGCATGCATCATGTGTCTCAGCCATCAACCAATCACATTGCAGGAATTGAATTCAAAGAAAGAAAAAAGCGTCAGTTGGTGCCAGTCTGCGATTGCTCTATTAGAGAAGAGACCGCCTCCTTATTGATTCCTAGAAGCGACACTTTTTGCATTTATACCCGGATCGTTACCTGCTGATTGGGAGAGTCAGCCGCCACCGGCCGCTCTACAGAGGTGAGAATCATTGTGTGAGGAGTAAACTGCCGACTTATCTCATCCCGGATACTGACAGTTGGGATCTATACTGGAAGCAACACATAGAAAAAAGGAAATGATTTCACCATAAGAACCCAAATATAGATAACGGGGTGATAACGGATAAATGGGATAAAATATGGGGATTCTGAGTAAATATTTACAATGTGGATAATGATGTGTAAAGATTAATCTGAAAAATACGGGGCCACATATTTCTCCTAGAAATTCCCAGATCCAATATTTAGAAGTGCATGGCCATTATTAGCCTGTATATAATAGTTATATAATACATATAGTGGAGATATGGAGAATATGTTACTGGCTCATCAGTTACTATACAGGGAGGTGGCGGATATATGCAGAGGTTTATATGGCGGGTCACAGTGCAGTCAGTATAGTGTAGACATGTGTAGTCTTCTCTTACCATAGGACATAAAATCAATCTGGTTAGACATAGATGACCGATTATATATATATATTTTTTAAAGCTCCACTCCAGCGGTTCTCTTTCTCGTTAGTGCACCGCAGAAGTGGTGCCTTATATGTGATTCTCCTGGCCCCTGCCTCATCCTCATCTGTCACTACTTTAATCCTTTTCCAGTGTTGTTACTATCAGTCTCTTGATGAAAAGTGACCTACCATCAGCGCCAGTGTTTCATGGAGCGGCGCAGGGGTCACTTTTCAATACATCTGCATGAGAGCCTAGTTCTGGCGCTCATAGACTTGCATTGAGATCTTGTGACGTAACTTCTCACTTGCAGCCAGTCAGAAGTTACGGGCACAAGATGGCACCACAGGACCAGAGCACCGTCGGTATAAGAACGTGGTCAGGTGGCTTACATTTAAAGCACCACTCCAGCAGTACAAACAAAACACTGGAGTGGTGCTTTAAGTAGAAAATAGGGTTTGCTTTGTTTACAAGCTACAGCGCCACTTCTGTCAGTGGGTCATGTTGGGTATTACAGCTAAATACCAATCAAATCAAAAAGCTGCAATACTGCAACACATGTAATGCAGGCCGTGGTAGTTATGTTTTTGGTTACACATTAGGTTGATAGCATTACTCTACTAAAGATCCTATAGAAAGCGCCATCCTCTGCATACTCAGGTTTTCCTTTTTCTGTATGGTAGTTTCCAGGAAGAAGAGTAAAAATGGCCATGAGGAAGCGGAAGAGAGAACTGATCGCCCAGTATGAAGAGGAGTGGTAAGTAGATGAGGTTCCATCACTGCGGTCATCACAATCCATACACTTACACCGGAAAGTCCATAGTGACCATTACACATCACCACTACACATATTTATCCCATGTACAACTCCAAACTAATGTCAGATCCCCATGAGGAGAACACCCATCAGGATGTGACTTATGTGTAGCCACAGTACGGCCATGAGCGTGAGGCCTAATACTATAATATCTACCTCTTCTATTACAGCTCACGGTCTGCCGCCCAGGAAGAGGCCAAGAGGAGGAAGACAGAAGATGACATCCCCGAGCCGGAAGAGCGGGCAGCTTTCACCGCACTCCTTGGTAAGACTCATTGCACCTTCCAAGGTTTCCAGATACAAAGTGTTAGATTATATGACATGTATTTCTATATTAATCTATTTTATGTGTATTATGGTGGAGAAACATGTAGGGAAGTGTTCTCCCTCCTCCTCTTATAGTCACACCTAGTATGATACAGCAGACACTATGTGGTGAGCAGTGTCGGGGCTTTGGTGTCACCTCAATACTGATGGCATGTCTTTAGGACAATTCTTCAGCATCTGATCAGTTGGTGTCGGGCGTCAAATCTCCACCAATCTGACACTGATGAGCGATCCTGAGGATAATCCATCATTGATGAGGAGCCCTACAACCCCATTAATTTAGAATTAATAGCATTAAACAGGATTTCATTACAAAGTTCATAGTGAAATAATTCTATTTTCCTCATTTTTGTAGAAGAAGAACACATCAGATGTTTTCTAGCCAGGGACAGCTGTCTTAAGATTTCGGACAAGGTATTATTGTAGTGAAGGATAAGAAATCCTCCAGATCTGAGAAGATCCATCATAGGGAAATAAAGGGCTTATTCTTATGTATAGTGGCCAGATATGACCAAACCTAGGAATCTACTGACAGATATGTGCTGTGTTATACACTCACTGGCCACTTTATTAGGTACACCTGTCCAACTGTGTGTTAAGACTTAATTTCTAATCAGCCAATCACATGGCGGCAACTCAGTGCATTTAGGCATGTAGACATGGTCAAGACAATCTCCTGCAGTTCAAACCGAGCATCAGTATGGGGAAGAAAGGTGATTTGAGTGCCTTTGAACGTGGCATGATTGTTGGTGCCAGAAGGGCTGGTCTGAGTATTTCAGAAACTGCTGATCTACTGGGATTTTCTCGCACAACCATCTCTACGGTTTACAGAGAATGGTCCGAAAAAGAAAAAAAATCCAGTGAGCGGCAGTTCTGTGGCCGGAAATGCCTTGTTGATGCCAGAGGTCAGAGGAGAATGGGCATACTGGTTCGAGCTGATAGAAAGGCAACAGTGACTCAAATTGCCACCCGTTACAACCAAGGTAGGCAGAAGAGCATCTCTGAACGCACAGTGCGTCGAACTTTGAGGCAGATGGGCTACAGCAGCAGAAGACCACACTGGGTACCACTCCTCTCAGCTAAGAACAGGCATCTGATGGCTACTTTCAGCAGGATAATGCGCCATGTCATAAAGCTCGAATCATCTCAGATTGGTTTCTTGAACATGACAATGAGTTCACTGTACTCAAATGGCCTCCTCAGTCACCAGATCTCAATCCAATAGAGCATCTTTGGGATGTGGTGGAACGGGAGATTCGCATCAGGGATGTGCAGCCGACAAATCTGCGCCAACTGTGTGATGCCATCATGTCAATATGGTCCAAAATCTCTGAGGAATGCTTCCAGCACCTTGTTGAATCTCTGCCACGAAGAATTGAGGCAGTTCTGAAGGCAAAAGGGGGTCCAACCCGTTACTAGCATGGTGTACCTAATAAAGTGGCCAGTGAGTGTATATCCCTCTAACTCGGCTTCTCCTCCCTCCAGTATCTCCTCGCCATGGTCGTCGCTTACTTCCGGAGAGCAGGACTGCCATCTTCAGAATATGGAACCTTCTTCTTTCCAGCGCTGTGAGTCTCTTTTTTTATTACACATTCACGTCTATAAATAACATTGTTTTATTTTATTGTAAAACCAAAATCTCTTTTCGGCCACTCGGCTAAATACATGATAATGGCATTTGTTGTTGTTGTCTGTATTTTCTTCTGAAGTGGATTGTAATTTATCTGGTTTCATTTCTCTTCCCTCCAAGTTTTTTAGCCAACCAGTTTGAGCAAGAAGAGGTGCGATATCGACAAGAGATCTACCGCTGGGCCCTTGGACGGAAGTGGAGGATGAAGAAGGACCGACTGCTACAATGCCGCAATGTTCTGCTCACCAGGATGGGATTCCGGGCTTGGGTGGATCGGGACACGTGTGATCTGGTGAGTAATATAGACAGTAATAATATAAAGCTGATCTGTAAATAGAGATCACAATATAAACAGTATGCTTAAATAAATCCCTTAGACCTGATGAGGCGCTTGTACTTACTCTGTAAAGCCACATCAAAATGGTCGTATAATCCTGATATTAGGCAGAGCATTTTATGACTGCAGCCATAGCTGGACTCATGAAATGCTTGTTTTAATGTCAAGCAAGAAAACTTTAATAAGTGATTGTAAAGTCATTCTGCCATGGATTTTCAGTCATCACACCAGTATCATCAGGCCTAAAATATATGCAAATTGGATTATGATTAATGGTGACATATGCCCTTTACACTCTGATTATAATCACTTATTTTATTCTAGATCATGGCAGAAGACCCTGACCACTGGGCATGGAAGAGAGAGAGGAATATCCACTGATGCCTGGAAACAGAGCTGCAGGACCTACAAGGAGAAGAACAAGGCTGGAAGAGAAACGTGGCTGACGGTCCTAGAAGAACAGATAGAAGACGTGACGGATGAAGAACTGGAGAAAGGAGAGAAGTATGCTGGTATGGTGTACAGGGGATATATACTAGATTCCTTGATAGGGCGTTGATCCAGGGAGCTAGTCTGATTGCCGTATGTGGAGTCAGGAAGGAATTTTTTTCCCGGATGTGGCGCTGTTTGCCGCATTTGGTTTTTTTGCCTTCCTCTGGATCAACATGTTAGGCTGTAGGTTGAACTAGATGGACTTAAAGTCTCCCTTCAACCTCAAATACTATAAATATAACATGTTAAATATATATATATTAATATATATATATATAATATATATATAATAAATAATAATAATATAATTTAATATAATAAATATATAATATAAATATAATATGTTAAATATATAATAGATTAATATATAGAATATAATAAATAATAATATAATTTAATATAATATATAAAATATAATAAATATATAATATAAATATAACATGTTAAATATATAATATATTAATATATATATATTAAATATATATAATATAATAAATAATAATATAATTTAATATAATATAATAAATATATAATATAAATATAATATGTTAAATATATAATAGATTAATATATAGAATATATTAAATATATAGTACATAATAATATAATTTAATATATTAAATATATAGTAAAATATAATAAATATATAATATAATAAATATATAATATAAATATAACATGTTAAATATATAATATATTAAAATATATATAATATAATAAATAAAAATAATATAATGTAATATAATAATATAATAAATATATAATATAAATATAATATGTTAAATATATAATAGATTAATATATATAATATAATAAATATATAATAAATAATAATATAATTCAATATAATAAATATATAATATAATAAAAATAAATATAATCTATTAAATATATAATAGATTAATATATATTAAATATATATAATGAATATATAAATATATAATATATAAATAGAATAAATAATATATAATAAAGCATATAATAAACTTCCCACTATTTAAACTTTCCATGATGTGTCTGAGTCTTTATTTTATACTTTTATGTGTGGACAGGACCGCCATCAGAGCATTACTGCCATCACTGTTGTGAGGGACCCAGTGAGCAGAAGCACAAGAGAGAGGGCCCGGACTCAGTCTGTGTCCTCCCTCTTGTGCTTTTGTTCACTGGTCTCCAGGGTATAATAAATGAAACTGAAGAAAAAATTGAATGCTGACTTCATAAATATAAACAAATATATGTTTTTTATTTAATCAAAATCAGTAATAAAGAAACTATATACAGGCTGTACATCAAGAAAGAAACAACAAGTGTCACCTGGGGAGCACTCACAGTACTTGGGCTCTCATAGAAGAGAGGAACAATTGAAAGTATATAAAGGATATTATAAATCCAGCAGATAAACATACATCACCTCAAAAGACGGGAAAATAATCACAGCAGACAAAAAGTTATCAGTATGAGTCAAGTACATCCATAGCTTCTCTATATATACTTATCCTAAGAGAGGTAATGTGTAATGGTGGCTCATATGGATATATCTAAAGTGCATGTCCGGGGAAATCCCCCGATGGCGTCACAGACAGGTGCGTTGTCAAGTTGGATTCCAGGAAGGACGGACCAGCGTTCAGGAGTGCACTCTCAGCCGGCGGCCATGTTTAAGGAGTCCCATGGAGTCTACCATTATTAGTGAGGTAAAATAAATCACCATATTAGATAATGAAAACAACAGAAATTACAAGTGCCAGTGTAAAATCATAACCACTAGTCACATTAATGAAAGTGTGTCACACAATGGGTAACATTAGGTATAATAAAGTGCACATGTCCTTAATATACTCAAATAGAGAAAATAACATTATTGCATTGGAATCCACTAATATACCATAGCATTATAAAGTGCAGCAGTTAAAAAAAACATGTAATTAAGGTGCACATGTGCAAAAATGTAAATAGCTATATATACAAGAGTACATGAACAACACTATTATTACTGTGTCAACCAATAATATGGCGTTCAAGATGAAGTGTTCAGAAGTGTTCATCCTGACACCAGAGGGGTCCTCATATGATGGTCACACAAGAATCCCATATCACACATACATTTCATGAATAGCCATAAGGAAAAGATAAATCTTCAATAATGTATCAGCTACAGACAAAAAACACACATAATTAAAATAAAAGCGCAGAGATATCAGGAACCTTGAATATTCCCTATACAATGGACATTGTTGATGTTGATGGATTATTCAAAGAAATGGGAGAAAGCTTCATTTTTCAGTTAAGCCTTTGGGGGCCATGGATCCCAAATGACTGATCCAATGGCATTCTAATTGTGCCAATATCTGTTTTAAATCACAACCCCTAATTCCCCCATTAACACAATCAATCCCCCTTACCTTTAGACTTTTCGTATCACATCCATGAAAAACCTTAAAATGTCAAGATAACGACCCATCAGAGGACATAAATTCTGTACTCCTGATGATATTTTCACAGGCCCGACAGTCACCACAGGGGTGACAGCCCGTCTTGGTTTACTTTCAGAAGAGGTGAAGGGATTGGACACCTTGGCAATATAGTGGCTCCTCAGTAACATGTCCATCACACTCCTACCCCTCCTGGCCGTTATAAGGGGATTTTTTGGTAATTGTGCTGCCAGAATTGGGTCTGCTTTTAGTACAGGCCAATTCTTGTGGAGAATGTTTTCTTCTCTTTCCACTCCGGAACGAGCCTGTGGGGGAGGTCTTCATGTGGTGCTCTTCTTAGCTTTTCATACCGATGGCTTCTGTCAGGTCACTGATCCCTCAGTGATCTGCCCCCTATTTTACACACTGACTATATGTTTTGAAAAAAAAAAATCACATTCACCAGGCAGGTGTCCACCAAGATTGGTGATCCAATAGATGTTACTGCGCAGGCGCGGCCGGTGCCAATTTGAGAGAGAATTTTACTTTCATCTGAATAAATTTATATCAGCAAATAAATTAATTAAATGCACATTAAAAATATGATCTTGCTGCATTTGATGATCTGGAGAATAGATCCCGGTGAAGCAATCTTAGGATCATGGGTTTACCAGAATCTATTACCTGTAGCCAGCTTACAAGTATATGTGTGGCGCCCCTGAGGCTCAGTCGCCACAGAGGTACTGCACCTTCTCCTAAGGTGTAGTGCCCCACCGACTATTTAAGTTGGGAACTCCTTTCCACACTACAACACCTGCATCCCACACACAGGATAGTTCAGTAGGTCCACCTAGCAGCTTCAGGCTGGGGGTAGCAGAGCACCCTTCGTGGAACCCTGCTTCGTAACACGAGATGTGCTGGGAGGTGGGTGGGGTTAGTATAAAAGAGGGGGAAAGTAGAGAATTGTAGGTCAATCTGACGGGAGGTCTGGCGAGAAGAGTTCAGTTCTGAAGTTAGTTTAAGTTCAGTTTGAGTTCAGTTTAGAAAGAGTGCTGCAGCTGCCTCAGTGATCTGAGCCAGCTGGCACGGGAGAGAGAAGAGAAGGAGAAAGACGTAGACCTGCAACCTAAGCTTCCATAAGAGAGAGAAGGAACAGTGCGGAACAAAGGAGTAGGAGAACAGAGAGGAGTTGTGGGTTGAGAGAGTACCCTGCCTATAGGTTCTCAGCGCAAGGCCGGGGTCCGGTCCCCGAGGTTGTATGGACACTTATGGTTCTGCAGCAGACACCGGTGGAGTAGTTGGCTGTAAATGCACTGCTCCCATCAAAGACTTGGGACACAACAGCAACCGATTAGTGAGCCAGGACTCTGAGAGGAGTCCCCGATAGAGGCTACAGCTGTCTGTCATACAAATAAGGTTCTAGGAACATCTGACAGGAGGAATTCCAGAGAACTATGGTACTGGAGTTCTTCACACTAAAAGGCGCAATAGAGGAGTCGTTCAAGAAAGGCACATGTTGGCGGAGTGTTGGAGAGGGGAACCCTGACTTGCCCTGGAGGTTGATTGAGTCTCTACCCCGGAGGACTCGGCTCGGAGGCAGGCACCAGTGGAGACCACGAACTGTGAGTAAAGCTTTGAAACTGCAAGCCCTGGTGTCCTCCATTCATTCGCCGCTAACACCTTCAGCACTGCTACATTTTGGTACCAGCATCTATACCATTCTGCGCCTCTCCTCATCCATTGCACCCACACTGCCCTGGGACTACAGCTCCACCTGTGGGGAGCTACACCATCTTTGCTGCACCACACCATCAGTCCCAGTGGATCTGCATGCAGCGTTGGCTCAACATCTTATTTGCCAAACACCACGGGTGGCGTCACGAACTATCCATATAACCTATACTATTAACATCACCGCCATTGATATTGGGCGCCCAGGGCCACGGACCGGGTCACTGCTGCTGTGACACATCCCCCTGACACCGGCCCGGTACCGGGTACCCCGCTGCCCTGGGTGTGAGGGGTGACCCAATTTTGGCGTCACGAACAGGATGACGAGACCCGATGTCATCGGGTTCTGTGCGCCTGAAATTTGTGAGACTTTGTGCTTTTGAAAATGTGCAGAAGACCAAATTTAATAGACTGTATAATGGACATTAGAAATGGCCGCTGGCGCAGTGAAGAAGGGCGTGAAGAGATGGGAGGTCCTAAGAAAAGACAGCGAAGAGTATTGGGCCTTCCCTGCCTGAATTACTATGTGACATATACATGGCCCACCCCCCGAGGGGTTCGTATACTGGCTTGGTATGGAGGCGCTGGAAGAAGATGCCGCCACCGGAAGGAGGGGCAGAAGAAGCCAGTGGCGGGAAAGGGGCCGAGGCAGGAAGAACGCCAGAACGCCATTTTGGAGAGTGAGGGAAGGAGGCCTGCGGAGCGCGAGGAAACGGATCTCCCCGACGCCATGGCTGACAGCTCCAACCCGAACTATGAGATGAACTGCCAGCAATTAGAAGACGAAATCCCCATATTGACCACCCGTCTGCAGCTGAGGAAGGAAGCCTTAGAGAAGCTGAGATGGCAGCACGCCCCGGCGGGGTCTACACCAGCGGTACCCTTTCCATCGGTACCCGCCGCTACCACATCGGACTGTCCCCGGGCAGCGCTGATCTATACTTCTACTCTGACCGTACGGCTGAGTGCCGCCTGCCTGAAGGGGTTACCGGAGGACCCGGGAGTGGAAGCAGAGCTCCCGCCCGGACCTGACGCGGCTGCGCAGGTCCCCGCAGAGACCCCTGCGGACCCGGAGCCACCATCCGCACCATCACCACCTGCACCGGAGCAGAGGCCGCACCGCCAGGAAGCCCCAGGTTTGTCGGCTGTCCCTCCACCTGGGGAAGCCCTGGGGTGTACCGCAGTTGCAGCGGCTGGCCAGGTCGTCCTGGATCTGGTCTGGGACCGGGATACCAACCTCAGGAGGGGAACAGCATTAAGAAACACTTTTCAAATCTCGTTACCCAGGAGGGTTTGTTTGCACCAGTTGTGCCTTGTGTTGCTATCATGTTTTTTCGGTAGCACTTTTGTTGCCCTGTTTTTGATTGGCAGCGCTTCTACATTTGGAACTGAGGAGATCATGAACGCTGTATGATCCAAAACTTTTACTGTAAATAGTTTGTACCTCTTTAGGTGCTCTTTCTTGGTTTTACATAAAAAGAAACTTTGCGAAGATAATGTCAAGTTTTACATAAAAAGACACTTTGCGAAGATAATGTTTTTGCATGGACACTTTTCGAAGATGATGTCTACCTCAAGGGACACTGCAAGAGATCCCGGCTGGGAGCCGTGTCCAGCACCTTACAAGAATAACTGTTGAATGTTTTACTGTGAAGTATTTGATAATGTGTTTTATAAGAGTATTAGTAACTTAGAAATGGCTTTTATAGAAGAATTAGGATGTCTGATCTAGAGATGAGTGATGTGAATAAAGAATTGAAAGTAGACAGGTGACGGACCAGGTACTTGCGGTCAGCGTCTTGCGTCTAGAAGAGACAGTGAAAGTAGAAAAATAAATGTGTACTGATGAGAGAAAATGAGAGAAACTGTGTTACAGAGAATAGCACTTTGAATTGAGAATTGCACTTAGAATTAAAAATTTTAGATAGGATTTAAGATAGAATTGTTTGTAACGTTCAAGATGAGTACCTCCTATACTAGGAAGATTAGTATAAGAAAAGTTGTTATGCATTACAAAACTTTTGTATGTTTTTTTGCTGTCTGCTTTGTTATCTTGCAGCCCGCGGATGTGCTGTTTTTAACGGGGGGGTATGTGGCACCCCTGAGGCTCAGTCGCCACAGAGGTATTGCACCTTCTCCTAAGGTGTAGTGCCCCACCAACTAGGTAAGTTGGGAACTCCTTTCCACACTCCCAACACCTGCATCCCACACACAGGATAGTTCAGTAGGTTCACCTAGCAGCTTCAGGCTGGGGGTAGCAGAGCACCCTTCGTGGAACCCTGCTTCGTAACACGAGATGTGCTGGGAGGTGGGTGGAATTAGTATAAAAGAGGGGGAAAGTAGAGAATTGTAGGTCAGTCTGACGGGAGGTCAGGCGAGAAGAGTTCAGTTCTGAAGTTAGTTTAAGTTCAGTTTGAGTTCAGTTTAGAAAGAGTGCTGCAGCTGCCTCAGTGATCTGAGCCAGCTGGCACGGGAGAGAGAAGAGAAGGATAAAGACGTAGACCTGCAACCTAAGCTTCCATAAGAGAGAGAAGGAACAGCGCGGAACGAAGGAGTAGGAGAACAGAGAGGAGTTGGGGTTGAGAGAGTACCCTGCCTATAGGTTCTCAGCGCAAAGCCTGGGCCCGGTCCCCGAGGTTGTATGGACACTTATGGTTCTGCAGCAGACACCGGTGGAGTAGTTGGCTATAAATGCACTGCTCCCATCAAAGACTTGGGACACAACAGCAACCGATTAGTGAGCCAGGACTCTGAGAGGAGTCCCCGATAGAGGCTACAGCTGTCTGTCATACAAGTAAGGTTCTAGGAACATCTGACAGGAGGAATTCCAGAGAACTACGGTACTGGAGTTCTTCACACTAAAAGGCGCAATGGAGGAGTCGTTCAAGAAAGGCACATGTTGGCGGAGTGTTGGAGAGGAGAACCCTGACTTGCCCGGGAGGTTGAGTCTCTACCCCGAAGGACATGGCACAGAGGTAGGCACCAGTGGGTACCACGAACTGTGAGTAAAGCTTTGAAACTGCAAGCCCTGGTGTCCTCCATTCATTTGCCGCTAACACCTTCATCACTGCTACATCTGGGTACCAGCATCTATACCATTCTGCGCCTCTCCTCATCCATTGCACCCACACTGCCCTGGGACTACAGCTCCACCTGTGGGGAGCTACACCATCTTTGCTGCACCACACCATCAGTCCCAGTGGATCTGCATGCAGCGTTGGCTCAACATCTTATTTGCCAAACACCACGGCTGGCGTCACGAACAATCCATATAAACTATACTATTAACATCACCGCCATTGATATTGGGCGCCCAGGGCCATGGACCGGGTCACTGCTGCTGTGACACATCCCCCTGACACCAGCCCGGTACCGGGTACCCCACTGCCCTGGGTGTGAGGGGCGACCCATATGCACACTAGACGTACCAAATGCTCTGGACATTAATACACCATTGAAGGAGAAAGCGCCCACAGAGTCGGCCCACCACCACCACCTCCACAAGAATCTCCTGCTTATAAGCCCGGGCCTGGTACTGCGAAATACCTGAGCCAGACAAAGTGGACATCTTACAAAGGTACAGAAAATTCTCTCTACCCCTGGTGCTCGATGGATGTAGAACGTTAATTTTCAATGACTACTCGGTGGTAGTAACAAAGAAAGACGCGTCTTTAGTGGAATATGCACTGAGCTAGTATAGAAGAAAATCAGCTTCTCATTACAATTACCGGCAAATCTTTAAGTGTTTTTACCTGGAGGAAGAACACAAACATTTTCAGCAGCAGAACAAGCATCAGACTTTCTTAAAGACAGAGAAGATCTTCTCAAGGAAAACAGCAGAAAAAAGAATCACCAACAAAACGTCTGAGTATTGTCGGGACTTATTCTGATTATCCCCTTTTGAATTATTAAAACTCTTTCTCAAAGGGATAAAAATCTTACACTATGCAAAAGACTGAGAAATCTTATACCGCTATGAGAAGAGAAATTTTGGGAGTTGATATATAATTGCGGAGAAGAAGGGGGTGGAGATTAGGGAGAGAGGAGGGAGAGTAATGGAAAAGGGGAGGAAAAAAGGAGAAAGAGTCCAAGTGAAAATGCTATGAAAGATGTACTTGTTACGAATTGCTCTTGTGGAAGCTATAAGAAGACATTGGAATGTATTTTTTTTTTTTTTTTTTAGAAATAATACATGTTCTGACTAAAGAAGGAGGAGTAGAGATAGAGGGTTCATTCAATATTGGAATACTTTGAAGATATAAATATATATATATATATATATATATACATACACAGTGCCTTGCGAAAGAATTCGGCCCCCTGAGACTTTTCAACCTTTTCCCACATGTCATGCTTCAAAACATAAAGATACCAAATGTAAATTTTTGGTGAAGAATCAACAACAAGTGGGACACAATTGTTAAGTTGAAAGAAATTTATTTGTTATTTTAAATTTTTGTTGAAATTCAAAAGCTGAAAAGTGGGGCGTGCAATATTATTCAGCCCCTTGAACTTAATACTTTGTTGCGCCACCTTTTACTGCAATTACAGCTGCAGTCGCTTGGGGTATGTCTCTATCAGTTTTGTACATCGAGGGACTGAAATTCTTGCAAACAGCTCGAGCTCAGTGAGGTTTGATGGAGATCGTTTGTGAACAGCAGTTTTCAGCTCTTTCCACAGATTCTCGATTGGATTCAGGTCTGGACTGTGACTTGGCCATGCTAACACCTGGATACGTTTATTTGTGAACCATTCCATTGTAGATTTTGCTATATGTTTGGGATCATTGTCTTGTTGGAATACAAATCTCCGTCCCAGTCTCAGGTCTTTTGCAGACTTTCAACAGGTTTTCTTCAAGAATGGTCCTGTATTTGGCTCCATCCATCTTCCCATCAATTTTAACCATCTTCCCTGTCCCTGTTGAAGAAAAGCAGGCCCAAACCATGATGCTGCCACCACCATGTTTGACAGTGGGGATGGTGTGTTCAGGGTAATGAGCTGTGTTGCCTTAACGACAAGCATATCATTTGGCATTGTTGCCAAAAAGTTCGATTTTGGTTTCATCTGACCAGAGCACCTTCTTCCACATGTTTGGTGTGTCTCCCAGGTGGTTTGCTGCAAACTTTAAACAACACTTTTTATGGATATCTTTAAGAAATGGTTTTCTTCTTGTCACTCTTCCATAAAGGCCAGATTTGTGCAGTGTACGGCTGATTGTTGTCCTATGGACAGACTGTCCCACCTCAGCTGTAGATCTCTGCAGTTCATCCAGAGTGTTCATGGGCCTCTTGGCTGCATCTCTGATAAGTCTTCTCCTTGTTTGAGATGAAAGTTTAGATGGACGGCTGGATCATGGTAGATTTGCAGTGGCATGATACTCCTTCCATTTCAATATGATCGCTTGCACAGTGCTCCTTGGGATTTTTAAAGTTTTGGAAATCATTTTGTATCCAAATCCGGCTTTAAACTTCTCCACAACAGTATCACGGACCTGCTTGTTGTGTTCCTTGGTCTTCATGATGCTCTCTGTGCTTCAAACAGAACCCTGAGACTATCACAGAGCAGGTGGATTTATACAGAGACTTGATTGCACACAGGTGGATTATATTTATATTTATCATCATTAGTCATTTAGGACAACATTGGATCATTCAGAGATCCACAATGAACTTCTGGAGTGAGTTTGCTGCACTGAAAGTAAAGGGGCCGAATAATATTGCACGCCCCACTTTTCTGTTTTTGACTTGCCACAAAAATTTTAAATAACCAATAAATTTTGTTCAACTTCACAATTGTGTCCCACTTGTTGTTGATTCTTCACCAAAAATTTACATTTGGTTTCTTTATGCTTGAAGCATGATATGTGGGGAAAGGTTGAAAAGTCCCAGGGGGCTGAATACTTTTGCAAGGCACTGTGTATACAGTTGTGGCCAAAAGTATTGACACCCCTGCGATTCTGTCAGATAATACTCAGTTTCTTCCTGAAAATGATTGCAAACACAAATTCTTTGGTATTATTATCTTCATTTAATTTGTCTTAAATGAAAAAACACAAAAGAGAATGAAGCAAAAAGCAAAACATTGATCATTTCACACAAAACTCCAAAAATGGGCCAGACAAAAGTATTGGCACCCTCAGCCTAATACTTGGTTGCACAACCTTTAGCTAAGATAACTGCGACCAACCGCTTCCAGTAACCATCAATGAGTTTCTTACAATGCTCTGCTGGAATTTTAGACCATTCTTCTTTGGCAAACTGCTCCAGGTCCCTGATATTTCAAGGGTGCCTTCTCCAAACTGCCATTTTTAGATCTCTCCACAGGTGTTCTATGGGATTCAGGTCTGGACTCATTGCTGGCCACCTTAGAAGTCTCCAGTGCTTTCTCTCAAACCATTTTCTAGTGCTTTTTGAAGTGTGTTTTGGGTCATTGTCCTGCTGGAAGACCCATGACCCAGCTTTCTCACGCTGGGCCCTACATTATGCTGCAAAATTTGTTGGTAGTCTTCAGACTTCATAATGCCATGCACACGGTCAAGCAGTCCAGTGCCAGAGGCAGCAAAGCTACCCCAAAACATCAGGGAACCTCCATCATGTTTGACTGTAGGGACCGTGTTTTTTCTTTGAATGCCTCTTTTTTTTCTCCTGTAAACTCTATGTTGATACCTTTGCCCAAAAAGCTCTACTTTTGTCTCATCTGACCACAGAACATTCTTCCAAAACGTTTTAGGCTTTTTCAGGTAAGTTTTGGCAAACTCCAGCCTGGCTTTTTTATGTCTCGGGGTAAGAAGTGGGGTCTTCCTGGGTCTCCTACCATACAGTCCCTTTTCATTCAGACGCCGACGGATAGTACGGGTTGACACTGTTGTACCCTCGGACTGCAGGGCAGCTTGAACTTGTTTGGATGTTAGTCGAGGTTCTTTATCCAACATCCGCACAATCTTGCGTTGAAATCTCTTGTCAATTTTTCTTTTCTGTCCACATCTAGGGAGGTTAGCCACAGTGCCATGGGCTTTAAACTTCTTGATGACACTGCGCACGGTAGACACAGGAACATTCAGGTCTTTGGAGATGGACTTGTAGCCTTGAGATTGCTCATGCTTCCTCACAATTTGGTTTCTCAAGTCCTCAGACAGTTCTTTGGTCTTCTTTCTTTTCTCCATGCTCAATGTGGTACACACAAGGACACAGGACAGAGGTTGAGTCAACTTTAATCCATGTCAACTGGCTGCAAGTGTGGTTTAGTTATTGCCAACACCTGTTAGGTGCCACAGGTAAGTTACAGGTGCTGTTAATTACACAAATTAGAGAAGCATCACATGATTTTTCGAACAGTGCCTATACTTTTGTCCACCCTCTTTTTTAGGTTTGGTGTGGAATTATATCCAATTTGGCTTTAGGACAATTCTTTTTGTGTTTTTTCATTTAAGACAAATTAAATGAAGATAATAATAACAAAGAATTTGTGCTTGCAATCATTTTCAGGCAGAAACTGAGTATTATCTGACAGAATTGCAGGGGTGTCAATACTTGTGGCCACAACTGTATATACAAACACATTGCCATGGAAGGTTCAGATATCGATCAGATGCTGGAGAGGGCCTGTGTAGAGAGGAAGATTTGTTCTCTGTGCTAGTAGAAGACTGTAAGCATCTCCAGGCTTGGTAGACAGTCGGCTGTAGCAGAGGACCGTTCCTGTGGGCCATTGCTTCCACTGCAGGTGTACGGTATACAGGGTATGGGCTGGGGCTGTGCTTCATGGTACGGCGATGGCCGGTGTATATCCTGTGACTCGCATATCTAGGACTTGGGACCTAGCAGGAAATACCGGTGACCCCCACGAGCTCCAGTGTAACGATCACAGGAGCTTACGGAGACTGATGGGGACGGCCTAGTACTGAAAGTGACACCCGTCAACACGTAAAGGCATAAACAGCCATTTAACTGCTAGAAAATTAGACCATTCAGAACAGTGCATATAACAGAACACAGTGTCAGACTGGGGTGCCAAGAGCCCACCAGTAACATTGACTTTGGGGGCCCACTTTTCACCTGCATACAAATATTACACGACCCTGGTTAACAAATTTACCTATAGCTCTATATAATAATACATTGGGCAGTTTGGTTAATGAATGATGAGATGCTGCTTTTTTTCTGAACAGAGTTGAATAAAGTGAATTATGACAAGTCCTGCCCATACAGTAAGGTTGGGGGTCCTGATTTGCACAGGAGCCCATGTTATCCTAAGGGCCAGTCCGAGCCTGATAGACCATGTCATAGATGTTATAGTGCTGTGCAATAATATACTGCAGTGACCCTGTTAGTGTAACCCGCCATATAGTGCTTACTTATATACACTTATACAATGATTTTCCTTTTTGTGCTAGTTAGATGGTGCTGGCTAACGTCCACCATCTCCTCACTGTCTGCGCTGTTACATAAAAGTAACCTGCTCATATGTGGAAGGAAACCAGAGCACCCAGAGGAAACCCCCAAAAACTCCGGGCAGATGTAGTCATTGGTGGGACCCCAGTACTGTGCTGCCCATTCTCTGACTTATCACTCAGCACTGTCTGGCATGGTTATAGTTGGAGATTTGGTGGCGCCATGACTTGGGTTGTATGACACAGTAATAACTGAAATATTAGATGCCGGTACTGGCACTTTCTTTGCCCCTATAATATATACTCGGAACACTATTATTTGGGCACCACATGCAGTGTTACTATTTTGGCGTTATATGGTCCCGGACTCTGCGCGACTGTCCCACATTAGTGGGCTACGCCAGGAGCAGTATTCTGTGTGGGGGGCTGCCGCAGTGACTGTGCTTCTTTCTTGGCTTGGTATTATAGGGGTCAGGATTATCTCCCTTTTCCCTACAGAATGTTAGAGGTTTTGCTTCTCTTCTGTGCGGGCTGCTACCAGAGAGTAATAGCTGACTGGGGATGCCAGGGCGCATAGGTCAACACACATCCATACATACACACACACGCATCCATACATACACACACACATCCATACATACACACACACACACATCCATACACACACACATCCATACGTACACACACACGCATCCATACATACACACACACATACATACACACACATACATACACACACATCCATACATACAAACACATATCCATACATACACACACACACACATCCATACATACACACACAAATACACACATCCATACATACACACATCCATACATACATACACACACACATCCATACATACACACACATCCATACATACAAACACATATCCATACATACACACACACACACACACACACACATCCACACACACATCCATACACACACACTCACACATACACACATCCATACATAGAAACACACATCCATACATACACACACACGCATCCATACATACACACACACATCCATACATACACACACACACACATCCATACACACACACATCCATACGTACACACACGCATCCATACATACACACACACATACATACACACACATACATACACACACATCCATACAAACACATATCCATACATACACACACACACACATCCATACATACACACACAAATACACACATCCATACATACACACATCCATACATACATACACACACACATCCATACATACACACACATCCATACATACAAACACATATCCATACATACACACACACACACACACACACACACATCCACACACACATCCATACACACACACTCACACATACACACATCCATACATAGAAACACACATCCATACATACACACACACATCCATCCATACATACATACACACAGTGACAGCACCTGTCCGCAGCATCTCCGGCTTCCTCGTTCTGGCACAGCGGCCACTGAATGATGACATCATTCAGCGGCGCTGCTCTCAGAGACATGAAGCGCTGGCACCGGGCAGGAAGGATCCTTGCAGATCCGCTCTTGCTTCCTGCCCACCGCACATGAGGTCAATCTGGCCAGGGGCCCCCGGAGCCTCGGGCCTGGAGAAACTGGCCAGATTGCCCTCATCATTAGCCGCCCTGCAGGGGCCCCCTAGAGCTTCAGGGGCCCCGATGCAGTCGCACCAGTTGAACCGGCGGTATGTCCGCCCATGTCAAGAAGGTCCATTCCCTTCCTGTTTTCTGGTGCTGCTGCTACCTGTGGGCTATATTATCCGTTATAGTTAGCCACAGGTGTAATTTGAATACAGGCCGCACATTTTTTGGTGTATCTCCGTTGCAGCTGATATCTGTGCATGCTAAAACTATAGCCATTTCACAGCTGTTTCATTTTTGGGGCTATCTGTACCTTTTTTAACCCCTTAAGCCCCAAGGGTGGTTTGCACGTTAATGACCAGGCCAATTTTTACAATTCTGACCACTGTCCCTCTATGAGGTAATAACTCTGGAACGCTTCCATGGATCCCGGTGATTCTGACATTGTTTTCTCATGACATATTGTACTTCATGTTAGTGGTAAAATTTCATTCAAATAACTTGCGTTTATTTGTGAAAAAAAACGGAAATTTGGCGAAAATTTCGCAATTTTCGAACTTTGAATTTTGATGCCCTTAAATCACAGAGATACGGCACACAAAAAACTCAATAAATAACATTTCCCACATGTTTACTTTACATCAGAACAATTTTGGAACCAAAATTTATTTTTTGCTAGGAAGTTATAAGGGTTAAAAATTGACCATCGATTTCTCATTTTTGCAACACCATTTTATTTTTACGGACCACATCACATTTGAAGACACTTTGAGGGGTCTACATGATAGAAAATACCCAAAAGTGACACCATTCTAAAAACTGCACCCCTTAAGGTGCTCAAAACCACATTCAAGAAGTTTATTAACCCTTTAGGTGCGTCACGGGAAATTTTTGAATATTTAAAAAAAATGAACATTTAACTTTTTTTCACTAAAAAAATACTTCAGGTTCAATTTTTTTTATTTTACCAAGGGTAACAGGAGAAATTGGATGGCAAAAGTTATTGTGCAATTTGTCCTGAGTACGCTGATACCTGATATGTTGGGGGGAACCACTGTTTTGGCGCATGGCAGAGCTCAGAAGGGAAGGAGCGCCGTTTGACTTTTTCAATGCAAAATTGGCTGGAATTCAGATCGGACGCCATGTCACGTTTGGAGAGCCCCTGATGAACCTAAACAGTGGAAACCCCCCCAAGTGACCCCATTTTGGAAACTAGACCTCCCAAGGAACTTATCTAGATATGTGGTGAGAACTTTGAACCCACAAGGGCTTCACAGAAGTTTATAACGTACAGCGGTACAATTAAAAAATCATATTTTTTCCACAAAAATGATCTTTTCACCCCCAATTTTTATTTTTCCAAGGGTAACAGGACCCTACAAGTTATTGTGCAATTTGTCCTGAGTACGCTGATACCCCATATGTGGGTGTAAATGACTATTTGGGCGCATAGCAGAGCTCGGAAGGGAAGCAGCGCCATTTGACGTTTTTGGCTGGAATTGAGATCGGACACCATGTCGCGTTTGGAAAGCCCCTGATGTACGAAAACAGTAGAAACCCCCCACAAATGACACCATTTTGGAAACTAGACCCCCCACGGAACTTATCTAGATATGTGGTGAGCACTTTGAACCCCCGTGCTTCACAGAAGTTTATAACGCCTGGGCGTGAAAATAAAAAAATCATTTTTTTTTCACAAAAATGATATTTTTGCCCCCAATTTTTTATTTTCCTAAGGGTAACAGGAGAAATTGGACCCCAAAAGTTGTTTTGTAATTTGTCCTGAGTAGGCTGATACCCTACATGTGGGTGTAAAACACTGTTTGGGCGTATGGCAGAGCTTGGAAGGGAAGGAGCACCATTTGACTTTTTCAACGCAGAATTGGCTGGAATTGAGATCAGACTCCATGTTGCATTTGGAGAGCACCTGATGTGCCCTAACAGTGGAAACCCCCAATTCTAACTCCAACCCTAACCCCAACACACCCCTAACCCTAATCTCAGCCATAACCCTAACCCTAGCCCTAACCCTAATGGGAAAATGTTAATAAATACATTTTCTTTTAGTTTTATTACTTTTCCCTAACTAAGGGGGTGATAACGCGGGGTTTGATTTACTATTTATGGCGGTTTTTATGTTTGGCGGCTGTCGCACGCTAAAAGACGCTTTTTATTGTAAAAATAGTTTTTGCATCACCACATATTGAGAGCTATAATTTTTCCGTATTTTGACCCACCGAGTCATGTGAGGTCTTATTCTTTGCGGGACGAGTTGACGTTTTTATTGGTACCATTTTCGGGCACGTGACATTTTTTGATCGCTTTTTATTCCGATTTTTGGGACGCAGAATGAACAAAAACCAGCGTTTTATGAATTTCTTTTGGGGGGTGCGTTTACACCATTCCGCGTGCGGTAAAATTGATAAAGCGGATTTATTCTTCGGGTCGGTACGGTTACAGTGATACCTCATTTAGGTTGTTTTTTTATGTTTTGTCGGGTTTTTGCAATGAAAACAATTTTATATAAAAAATAATTATTTTTGCATCGCTTTATTCTGCGAGCTATAACTTTTTTATTTTTTTGCGGATGACGCTGTATGGTGGCTCGTTTTTGCGGGACAAGATGACGTTTTCAGCGGTACCATGGATATTTATATGCGTCTTTTTATTCGCGCGTTATTGCACTTTTTGTTCGGTGGTATGATAATAAATCATTATTTTTTGCTTCGTTTTTTATTTTTATTTTTTAAGGGGTTCGCTAAAGGGGTTAACTAATGGGACAGTTTTATAGGGCGGGTCGCTATGGACGCGGCGATACCAAAAATGTGTACTTTTATTGTTTTTTTTTTTATTTTCAAAAAATGGAATTATTGGGGAATATTTTTTTTTTTTTTTACTAATTTATTTAGCGATTTTTTTAAAATTATTTTTAACACTTTTTTTTTTTACTTTACTACATAGTCCCAGGTGGGACATCACTGTCCTGTGACAGATCGCTGATCTGTCACATCACAGATCACTGTGACAGATCAGCAATCTGTCAAAGGCAGTTCTGCAGACTTCCTCATGCCTGCGCTTTGCAGGCAGTGAGGAAGTCAGCTCCCTACAGGCCCCCGTCGCCATCTTGGATCCGGAGGCCTGTAGGGAAGAAGTCCCCTGCAGCAGCGCTGCACATTGCGCTGCCGTGGGGGGCTCAGGGAAGCACGGAGGGATCCCCCTCCCTGCCGATGCTTCCCTTTAACCCCCGGTACACCGCGATCGTGTTTGATCGCGGTGTACAAGGGGTTAACATGTCGGGGGCGGTCCGTGACCGCCCCTGACACATTGTGCCGGGTGTCAGCTGTGATAATCAGCTGACACCCGGCCGCGATCGGGGCGCTCACCACGTGGGCGCCGCTGATCGCATTAGACGTACTATCCCGTCCCTAGGAATTAAGTCCCAGGGCACATGGACGGGATAGTACGTCTAAAGGCAGAAAGGGGTTAAATACAGCAGCATTTAGCCCCCCGAAAATTTAAAAAACCAAACACATTCATTGTAGTGTTAACTTGGTGCCAGCTCATATCTGTTTGTGCTCAACCTCTTGCCAGTTTACAGCTGTTTTATTTTTAGGTGCTGCCTGTTACTGTGATTTAAATACACGAGAATTTAGCCCACAAAATGAAAAGTGCCAACCAAATATTGTAGTGTTACCTGTGTGCCAGCTCATATCTGTGTGTGCTCAAACGCTTGCCATTTTACGGCTGTTATATTTTTGGGGGCTTCCTGTAAATTTGCTTTAAATACACGATATTTTAGGCCACAAAATACAAAGGCCACACATTCATTGTAGTGGTCTCTCCGTACCTGCAACTATCTGTGCGTGCTCAAACTTTGGCCAGTTTACGCTGTTTTAGTTTTTGCCTGCCTGTCACTGTTGTTATATCCAGCAGTCTTTTGTCTCCCAAAAAATATAAATTAATAAGGAATACAGTCTGTTTTCTCAAGCAGAGGCCTGGTGTATCTGTGGTGGAAAAATCATCGCTTTGCAGGCTTACAGTACTTACCACATCCAATTGTTCTCCAACTACATCCATTTGTAGGTAGCTTTTTACCTCTATCATTACTCCATTTAAAATGGTAAAGGCAAGGGGCAAGGGACGGGGAAGTGGAAATGATGCTAATGGTGCATGCAGAGGACGAGGCCATGGCAAAGTTTACATTGGGCCACAGAAAAGACCCACATCTTCACGCTCAAAATTCCTGTCCCAGTTTCTAGGGGACCGCACCACAACACTATTGAAGCCAGCGCAGAGTGAAACAGTTGGTGGTTGGATAGCGGATAATGCTTCAAGTCACTTAGCCACCAACACCACCATGTCTTCCACACGGTCAAGTCTGAGTAGCCGTAAATGTGGACCGGATATTACTCACCCTGCTCCTCCTTCCTCCCACCATGCCGAGTGCCCTGAGACATCTGCTGCCACACTCGGACACTCAGAAGAGCTGTTCAGTCATCCATTTGTAGATTCGGGCCTCTTGCCCGCTCCAGTTGAAGCGGGGCAAGATGATATTCCATGTAGCGATTCACAAATCTTTGAGCAGCCACGGTCACCTGAGGTGGATGATGATGAGACACAATTGCCGGAAAGTCAGGAGGAGAAGCAGGGTGCGGATGTGTAAGACGAGGTGGTGGATGACATAGGTACTGACCCAACCTGGCAGGAGGACATGCAGAGCGAGCAAAGCAGCACACATGGGGAAGGAAGCATATCACCCCAACAGGCAAGAAGCAGTGTGATGGCCTCAGACAGAAGGCGTGCATCTGTTCCCCGTCACACCAACAGGCCGGAAGTTGCTATTCAAAGTGTTAGATCTTCCAGAGTCTGGTTATTTTTTAAGGACTCTGCCGTTAACCCCAAACAGGCCATTTGCAGCACTTGCCATGCCCACATCAGCAGGGGTAGTAAAGCTACTAGCCTGACCACCACTAGCATGATTAGGCACATGGCATCAAAGCACCCAACTTTGTGGGCAAAACCTCAGTCTCCAGGAACACTGTCTGCAGGTGACAACACTTCTTTCATTGTTTTGCATACATGCCAATCCCCAGTTCCATGTGCCTGTGAAGATGCCTCGAGCCCTGCACCTGTTGTTGCCCGCAGTCAACCAGCACCATCATCAAGCCCGTTCACGTCCTTGTCCCAGCCCAGCCTTCAGTTGTCTATACCCCAGTCATTGGGACGCAAGCCGAAATACCCAGCCAATGCACCACAGACCACATTACTCGTCTGCTTGCGCTCGAAATGTTGCCTTTTAGGTTCGTGGAGACGGAAGCTCTCCGCAACTTGATGGCGGCGGCTGTCCCAAAGTACTCGGTCCCCAGTCGCCACTATTTCTCCCGTTGTGCCATACCGGTCTCACACCAGCATGTGTCCCACAACACTACCCGTACCCTCAACAATGCTGTTACTGGTAAAGTCCACCTAACCACGGACACATGGACAAGTGCCGGTGGGCAGAGACGGTATATCTCACTGACAGCACACTGGGTTAAAATAGTGGAAGCCGGCACCCTGTCGGACCTTGGGATGGAACACATCCTTCCCACACCGAGGATTGCTGGCCCTACTTCAGTCAGGGTTGTTCCCACAGTCTACAGTTCCTGCACCTCTTCCTCCTTGTTATGCCGCGCTCACCAGGAGGCGGGGCTTCGGCCCCGACGTCACTCCCTCCGGTACGGCGGTCCCTCAGGGGTCCCCGTCGGGTGCGCACGCGCAGCTCTCGTCCCTGGGTCTCCTCCTCCATGTCACGTTTGCGCTTGCGCGCTCCTGTCAGTGCTGTATAGGGCTCGGTCCTCTCTATGGTATTGGAGGACCTGACCCGGAACCACTAGTGGTCATGTGCTTTCTGGCTAGGTCCTGACCCGGAACCAGTAGTAGTCATGTGCTATATCAGACGACCTCCCCCTAGGGGAGGTGCCTGATTATTGTTGTGCTTCCTGGCTGGGTCAGCTGTGTCCCAGCCTGGCTGTGCGCTGTTCTCAGGTCCTCTGCTCTGTCTGCTATTCTGTGGTGCTCCTAGCACTTGCTCTGAACCCTTGTTGCTTCATGCTCAGTTGTGCCTCCTGGCACATCCTCTCGTATCCTGTCCCTTGTTTCTTGCTCAGCCGTGCCTCCTGGCATTCACTCTATTCCTGTGTTCTGTTACTTGCTACACGCCTTATGTGCCCACGTGTACCCGTCTAGCACTACCCTGTATTCAGCGCACTCCCGTGTACTCTCCTGTGTTCCCTAGTATCCTGCACCCTCCAGTCACACAGTCTCGTATCTCCTGTGAACCGGCCGCCTGGTGCCAGCAATCGTGGTATCGTATCCCCTGGGGCTTGCTCCTGACACTCCCTGTATAGGGGGTGGTCCTCACTAGGCTAGCTCGCCCTGGGAGGGTTGGTGCCGCGACCCAGAGGGTCCACTCCAGGAGTCGCTAACACTCTAACACTCCTCTTCTTCAGCCACCATCTCTGAAATGAACACATCAGTCAGAAGCTGGAAGCACTGCCTCAGCCACGCCGCAACAGGCTGTGCTGAAGCTAATCTGCACAGGTGACAAACCACACAATGCAGAAGAGTTGTCGACAGCGCTGAGGGAGCAGTCAGATATTTGGCTGACCCCACTGAACCTACAGCCAGGAATAGTCGTGTGTGACAATGGCCAGAACCTGGTGGCGGCTCTGAGGCAAGGTCAGCTCACACACGTACCTTGCTTGGCCCATGTGCTTAACCTCGTGGTTCAACATTTTCTCAAAAGCTACCCGGAGCTGCCTGATCTGCTGTTGAAAATACGCCGTATGTCTGCCCATTTTCGAAAGTCAGCAACAGCTGCAGCAGCCCTTGCTGGCCTTCAGCAGCGTTTGCAGCTTCCGCCTCACCGACTGGTGTGTGATGTCCCCACGCGTTGGATCTCTACACTGCATATGTTGCAAAGGATTTGTGAGCAGAAGAGGGAAGTTGTTGAGTACCAGCTTCAACAAGGCCATCGATATTCAGGTTAGACACCAAATATAAGACCTCAGGAGTGGACATGGATGTCAGACATATGTAGCATAGTAACATAGTTAGTAAGGCCGAAAAAAGACATTAGTCCATCCAGTTCAGCCTATAAAATTCTGTCAGAATAAATCCCCAGATCTACGTCCTTCTAAAGAACCTAACAATAACTGTAAGATACAATATTATTACGCTCCAGGAAGACATCCAGGCCTCTCTTGAACCCTTCGACTGAGTTCACCATCACCACCTCCTCAGGCAGGGAATTCCAGATTCTCACTGCCCTAACAGTAAAGAATCCTCTTCTATGTTGGTGGAAAAACCTTTTCTCCTCCAGACCCAGAGAATGCCCCCTTGTGACCGTCACCTTCCTTGGTATAAACAGATCCTCGGAGAGATATTTGTATTGTCCCCTTATATACTTATACATGGTTATTAGATCGCCCCTCAGTCGTCTATTTTCTAGACTAAATAATCCTAATTTTGCTAATCTCTCTGGGTATTGTAGTTCCTCCATCCCCTTTATTAATTTTGTTGCCCTCCTTTGTACCCGCTCTAGTTCCATTATATACTTCCTGAGCACCGGTGCCCAAAACTGTACACAGTACTCCATGTGCGGTCTAACCAGAGATTTGTACAGAGGCAGTATAATGCTCTCATCATGTGTATCCAGACCTCTTTTAATGCACCCCATGATCCTGTTTGCCTTGGCAGCCACTGCCTGGCACTGCCTGCTCTAGGTAAGTTTATCATTAACTAGGATCCCCAAGTCCTTCTCCATGTCAGATTTACCCAGTGGTTTACCGTTCAATGTGTAATGGTGATATTGATTCCTTCTTCCCATGTGTATAACCTTACATTTATCATTGCTAAACTGCATCTGCCACCTTTCGGCCCAAGTTCCCAACTTATCCAGATCCATCTGTAGCAGAATACTACAGTACAGAACTTTGAGGACTGCACCAAGATGGTGAGCGGCGATAATGCCATAACTAGCGTAACATCCCGCTTCTCAGCATTCTGAAAGCCTCTCTGCTCACAATAAAAGAGGATGCATTGCAGGAAGGACACGAGGACATTGAGCCAGGAAACATACCGGGTGATGCCTCATGTCGTCGCAACGTGGAGTGGTGGAAAATGAAGAGGAGGAGGAGGAAGAAGAACAGGAGCTACTTTCATGCACTGTAGATGGTACTACAAGCACAGCTGTCATACCGTCTGTTCAGCGGAGACGGCATGCGGACAGGGAGGAGGAGTATGAGGATGAAGGGGACACCATGGTCAGTCGTCCTGTTGATGAGGACATGGAAGGCATGTCTGTTACTAGTTTGGCACGCATGGCTGACTTTATGTTGTGCTACGCTTCCCATGACCCTTGCATTATAAAAATTCTTGGGGACACTCATTACTGGTTTTAGACCCACGCTGCAAGGAAAATTTTCAATCTCTTATTCAACAGTCAGACAGGGGTCTAAAAATGGTGCCTTACCATAGGGCCCTTGTAGCGGAATTATTTAAACAATTCCCATATGAGAACGCTGGCAGCAGACGTCAGAGTTTGTTGTACAGCCAAGGAGTCCAAGCAAGAGAGACAGAAGTACAATCCAGGTCAGACAGGGGAACAATGGCAAAGTCCTGGGAAAATTTTCTCCGACCCTACCATTGCACAGAGGCAAGGGGTGCTGTCACAAGAAGTTCAATGTTTGGGAAGATGGTGATGAAGTACCTTGCAGATCGTACAAACATCCTCCGGGATTCCTCTGTGCCTTTTAGTTATTGGGTATCCAAGCTGGACACGGGGCATGACCTGGTTCTCCACGCCTTGGAGGTCCAGGTCTACCCTGCTGCTAGCGTTCTGTCACAACGGGTTTTTAGTGCCGCTGGGGGAATTATAACAGATAAGCGCATCCGCCTGTCAACTGACAATCCTGACAGGCTGACTATTATCAAAATGAATAAGGGCTGGACTGGGCAAGACTTCGGTACACCTCCAAATGAAAACACCGAGATATCACCTTAAATGTCTTTTTTGGGGAGGTGTATTATCAGGCACTTCTTGACAAACACACATGGGTATCTATCCGCTTCATGGGTTGGTCTGTTTGCTGTTAGCCTCCTCCTTATCCTCATCATTCACAACCAGTCGAACATCAGGCTGAAGGGATTGCGTGATGCAAAGTAACTCAACTATTATCAAGGGTATTAGATAATATTTCTTTTTATATCACTGTATCTGAGCTATTGTTCCATTAGGGAACTCATTGAACACATTGTGGCTTGATATCTATGAACCTGTGTTTGCCCATCCGTTTTATTTTCTTTCATACGTGGCTTCACATTTGTAATTTAGTCTTTTAATTTCAGTATGGTTTCTCATTATGTCTCCTCATTGTCCATGGCTACATGACCAGGGTTAACGTGTTCTGTGCTGCTACAGGCAGTCCAATTTTTTGCAAAGGTGTCCATGATGCCCATAGTCTATTTTTAAAAAAAGGTAACCCCCATTGGGGAATTGTTTGTCAGGTCATGCACTCCATTACAAGTCTCATAGACCCACACCCCTACATTGGGCCTACTTCTTAACTGTGTTTCCTGCAATGTCTCTTCCTTATCTCCGAATACATGACCTGTGTGAACATGTTGTGTACTGTTATAGGCCGGTGAATTTTGGGCAAGGGGGATGTGATGGCACTAGTATATTTATATAAAAGGTACCCCCATTGGTGAAATGTTTGTCAGCCTATGCACTCGGTTTACTGAACCACCGCACGACCTGCTCTACCCTCTCCTACTGTATCCTTACCCATCCCTGTAGACTGTGAGCCCTCGCGGGCAGGGTCCCCTCTCCTTATGTACTTGTGTGTCCCTTGTCTTACACGTTTATTGTACCTGTCTATATTTCCCCTTTTCACATGTAAAGCGCCATGGAATAAATGGCGCTATATAAATGCATAATAATAATAATAATTACAAATCTAAGAGACCCACACCCCTACTTTGGGCCTACTTCTTAACTTGGTTTCCTGCAATGTCTCATCCTTATCTCATACTACCTGACCTACATGAAAGTGTTCTGTACTGTTATAGGCTGCTCAATTTGGTGCAAGAGGGGGCTGTGATGGCACTAGTATATTTATAAAAAAGGTACCCCCATTGGTGAAACGTTTGTCAGCCTATGCACTGCGTGTATGGGCATTACTAATGTAGGATACCCGGTCCTTTACATTTGGCCTACTTGTTACTCAGGCCTTCATCACTGTCTCCTCCTTAACAGCCAATAGATGACCAGGGGGAACGTCTTCTGTGCTGTTATAGGCAGTACAATTTTGGGCAAGCGTGTCTGTGCTGACAAGAGTATATTTGTTACCAAGGTACCCCCGCATGTGTAAACCACACCCTGGTTTGCAAATACTGTATATACTCGTGTATAAACTGTGATTTTCAGTCCATTTTTTGGGGCTGAAAGTCCCCCTCTCGGCTTATTCACGGGTCATATACCTGGGGGTCGGCGGGGGAGAGGGAGCGGGGGTGTCAGAGATAATACTTACCTGTCCTGCCGCGGTCTCTGCAGCCTCGCTCGCTTCTCCACTGTCTCCCTTCCTGTCTTCAGCGGTCATGTGGTACTGCTCATTACACTCATGAACATGCGCATATTCATGAGTGTAATGAGCGGCACCACGTGACCGCTGAAGACAGGAAGGGAGACAGTGGAGAAGCGAGGCTGCAGAGACCGCGGCAGGATGGGTGAGTATAGCTATATTGACCTGTCCCCCGGTCCATCGCTGCTCACCGCTGTCTCTGCTGCGTCCTGTGTCAGTGACGTTTAGGCAGCAGGGGGCACGGTGACGTGTTAGTGCGCGCTGCCCCTCTGCTGGCTGAACAGTCACTGACAAAAGAAGTGGCAGACAGCGGCGATGGACCCAGGAGAGGTGAGTATGGCTTTTTTTTTTGCAGCATATGGGGGCATATTCTATGGAGCAGCATATGGGGGCATATTCTATGGAGCAGCATATGGGGGCATATTCTATGGGGCATAATCTATGGAGCAGCATATGGGGGCATATTCTATGGAGCAGCATATGCGGGCATATTCTATGGAGCAGCATATGGGGGCATAAACTATGGGGCAGCATATGGGGGCATATTCTATGGGGCAGCATATGGGGGGAATAAACTATGGAGCAGCATATGGGGGCATATTCTATGGAGCAGCATAAGGGGGCATAGTCTAGGGATTCCACCCTCGGCTTATACACGAGTCAATAAGTTTTCCCAGTTTTTTGTGGCAAAATTAGGGGTGTCGGCTTATACACGGGTATATACGGTACTTCAGAAAATTTTCGTGCTTTAACCCCTTTCTGCCATCTGACGTACTATCCCGTCCATGGGACCTGGGCCCCTATGCCCATGGACGGGATAGTACGTCATAGCGATCAGCCGGGTGTCAGTTGATTATCACAGCTGACACCCGGCACTATGTGCTATGTGTCGGGGCGGTCACGGACCTTGACCTAATATTAACCAACAGGCCAGACCGCATATCAAATGTAAGGGTTGAGGGTCACTTGGGTAATAGTGATCACAAATTAATAAGTTTTCATGTATCCTTTAATAAGATGTGTAAAACCAAAAGGAAAAAACAATGTGTGTACTGTATATACCCTAATGAAAATAAATAAGTAAAAAAGCAAGTGCATTAAATAACAGGGTACTGGTAAACACTATTTTGATCAAAAAAGGATAAAGCTGTCCCACCACGGCAAGGTGTACCCATTTGAGACAGTAACTACACTAACGGTTAGTGTAGTTACTGTCTCAAATGGGTACACCATGCCGTGGTGGGACAGCTTTATACTTTTTTGATCAAAATAGTGTTTACCAAGTACCCTATGTTATTTAATGCACTTGCTTTTTTACTTATTTATTTTCATTAGGGTATATACACACATTGTTTTTTCTACTTTTGGTTTTGCTTGCTTTTATGGCCAGTGTGAACATGCTTTTACATCATGCATGTCATTCAAGTCAACTCCAGTTCAGTTTTTTTGGTTTTTAATAAGATGAGTAGTAGAGGGGTAACAAGGACACTAAACTTCAGGAAAGCAAATTTCCAACGGATGAGAGATGATCTTGGTGCAATTAACTGGGACGATATCCTGAGACATAAAAATACACAAAGAAAATGGGAGACGTTTATTAGCATCCTGAATAGGACCTGTGCACAATATATACCGTATGGGAATAAACATGCTAGAAATAGGAGGAAACCACTATGGCTAAATAGAGCTGTAAGGGGTGCAATAAGAAAAAAAAATAAAGCATTTAGAGAATTAAAGCAAGTAGGTAGTGATGAGGCATTAAATAAATACAGAAAATTAAATAAATTCTGTAAAAAGCAAGTCAAGACAGCAAAGATCGAGACAGAAAGACTCATTGCCAGAGAAAGTAAAAATAATCCCCAAATATTCTTTAACTACATAAATAATAAGAAACGAAAAAATGATAGTGTTGGTCCCCTTAAAAATAGTCTGGGTGAAATGGTGGATGAGGAAGAGGAAAAAGCCAATATACTAAATGACTTTTTTTCAACAGTATTTACACAAGAAAATCCCATGACGGATAACATGATCAGGGATACAAATTCTCCATTAAATGTCACCTGCTTAACCCAGCAGGAAGTACGGCGGCGTCTAAAAATCACTAAAATTGACAAATCCCCGGGCCCGGATGGGATACACCCCCGAGTACTGCAGGAATTAAGCACAGTCATAGATAGACCATTATTTTTAATCTTTAAAGATTCCATAATAACAGGGTCTGTACCACAGGACTGGCGTATAGCAAATGTGGTGCCAATATTCAAAAAGGGGACAAAAACTGAACTTGGAAATTATAGGCCAGTAAGTTTAACCTCAACTGTGGGTAAAATCCTGAAGGGTTTTCTAAGAGATACTATACTGGAGTATCTGGAGAAGAATAACCTTATGACCCAATATCAACATGGGTTTACAAGGGACCGTTCCTTTCAGACTAATCTGATAAGCTTTTATGAAGAGGTAAGTTCCGGACTAGACCAAGGGTATGCAGTGGACATGGGGTACATGGACTTTTCAAAAGCTTTTGATACGGTGCCACACAAAAGGTTGATACATAAAATGAGAACAATGGGGATAGGGGAAAATATGTGTAGGTGGGTTACGAGCTGGCTCAGGGATAGGAAACAAAGGGTGGTTATAAATGGAGCACACTCGGACTGGGTCACGGTTAGCAGTGGGGTACCACAGGGGTCAGTTTTGGGCCCGCTTCTTTTTAACATATTTATTAATGACCTTGTAGGGGGCATAGAGAGTAGAATTTCAATATTTGCAGATGACACGAAACTCTGCAGGGTAATCAGTACAGAGGAGGACAATTTTATATTACAGGAGGATTTATGTAACTAGAAGCTTTGGCTGATAAATGGCAAATGAGATTTAATGGGGATAAATGTAAGGTCATGCACTTGGGTAGAACGAACACGATGTATAATTATGTGCTTATTTGTAAAACACTGGGCAAAACTGTCACTGAAAAAGACCTGGGTGTATGGGTGGACGACAAACTCACATTTAGTGGCCAGTGTCAGGCAGCTGCTGCAAAGGCAAATAAAATAATAGGAAGCATTAAAAGAGGCATAGATGCTCATGAGGAGAACATAATTTTACCTCTAAATAAGTCACTAGTGCGACCACACTTAGAATACAGTGTACAGTTCTGGTGTCCGGTGTATAAGAAAGACATAGCTGAACTGGAGCGGGTGCAGAGAAGAGCAACCAAGGTTATTAGGGAACTAGGGGGTCTGCAATACCAAGACAGGTTATTACACTTGGGGTTATTTAGTTTGGAGAATCGAAGGCTTAGGGGTGATCTTAATACAATGTATAAATATATGCGGGGACAGTGCAAAGACCTTTCTAATGATCTTTTTACTCTTAGACCTGTGACGGCGACAAGGGGGCATCCTCTACGTCTGGAGGAAAGAAGGTTTAAGCATATTCACAGACGCGGATTCTTTACTGTAAGAGCAGTGAGACTATGGAACTCTCTGCCATATGATGTTGTAATGAGTGGTTCCCTACTAAAATTTAAGAAGGGACTCGATGCCTTTCTTGAAAAGTATAATATTACAGGTTATATACACTAGTTTCCTTAATATTGCGTTGATCAAGGGAGCAAGTCTGATTGCCGTAAGTGGAGTCGGGAAGGAATTTTTTTCCCCAATGTGAAGCTTACTGTTTGCCACATGGGTTTTTTTTTGCCTTCCTCTGGATCAACATGTTAGGGCAAGTTAGGATAGGATATGGGTTGAACTAGAAGGACTTAGGGTATGTGCACACGCTGCGGATTGTAGTGCGGATTTGGTCGCGTGGATATTGTAAAATCCGCAGGTAAATCTGCAGGTCAAAAGACCTGCGGTTTTACCTGCGGAATGCTCTGCGGTTTTTCATCTCCTCAATGGAGGAGATGGCAAACCGCAGCGGAATCCGCAGAAAGAATTGACATGTCAATTCTTTCTGCGGTTTCAAAACCACAGAAAAACCGAGCGGAAAAATCAGCACCGTCCGCACTGCGGTTTTTTATTCCCATAGGGAATAATGGTACTGTACACCGCAGCAAAAACTGCTGCGGACCCGCAGCGGCCAAAACCGCTGCGGAACCGCAGCAGAATCCGCAGCGTGTGCACACACCCTTAAAGTCTTCCTTCAACCTTAATAACTATGTTACTATCTCAATTCCAGCCAATTCTGCGTTGAAAAAGTCAAATGATGTTCCTTCCCTTCCAAGCTCTGCCATGCACCCAAACAGTGTTTTACCCCCACATATGGAGTATCAACCTACTCAGGACAAATTGCAAAACAACTTTTGGGGTCCAATTTCTCCTGTTACCCTTAGCAAAAATAAAAAAATGGGGGCAAAATTATCATTTTTGTGAAAAAAAAATATGATTTTTTTATTTTCACGCCCTAGCGTTATAAGCTTCTGTGAAGCACTTGGGGGTTCAAAGTGCTCACCACACATCTAGATAAGTTCCGTGTGGGGTCTAGTTTCCAAAATGGGGTCACTTGTGGGGAGTTTCAACAGTTTAGGCACATCAGAGGCTCTCCAAACGCTACATGACATCCGCAGACCATTCCATCAAAGTCTGCATTCCAAAACGTCACTACTTCCCTTCCGAGCCCTGACGTGTCCCCATACAGTAGTTTTCTCCCACATATGGGGTATCAGCATACTCAGGACAAATTGGACAACAACTTTTGGGGTCCAATTTCTCCTGTTACCCTTGGGAAAATGAAAAAATTGGGGACTAAAAGATCATGTTTGTGGAAAAAATATATTTTCACGCCTGGGCGTAATAAACTTCTCTGAAGCTCTTAGGGGTTCAAAGTGCTCACCACACATCTAGATAAGTTTCTCGGGGGTTCTAGTTTCCAAAATGGTGTCATTTGTGGGGGGTTTCCACTGTTTAGGCACATCAGGGACTTTCCAAACACGGCATGGCGTCCAATCCCAATTCCAGCCAAAAAAGTCAAATGGCGCAGCTTCCCTTCCGAGCTCTGCCATGCGCCCAAATAGTGGTTTACCCCCATATGTGAGGTATCAGCATACTCAGGACAAATTGCACAATAACTTTTAGGGTCTTGTTACCCTTGAGAAAATAAAAATTGGGGGTGAAAAGATCATTTTTGTGGAAAAAATAGGATTTTTTAATTTTACTACTGTACATTATAAACTTCTGTGAAGCCCTGGGAGGTTCAAAGTTCTCCCCACACATCTAGATAAGTTCCTTGGGGGGTCTAGTTTCCAAATTGGTGTCATTTGTGTGGGGCTTCCACTGATTTGGCACATCAGGGGCTTTCCAAACGCGACATGGCGTCCGATCTCAATTCCAGCCATAAAAGTCAAATGGCGCTGCTTCCATTCCGAGCTCTGCCATGCGCCCAAATAGTGGTTTACCCCCACATATGGTGTATCAGCTTACTCAGGACAAATTGCACATTAACTTTTAGGGTCCTGTTACCCTTGGAAAATTAAAAATTGAGGGTGAAAAGATCATTTTTGTGGAAAAAATAGGATTTTTTAATTGTACGTTATAAACTTCTGTGAAGCCCTTGTGGGTTCAAAGTTCTCACCACACATCTAGATAAGTTCCTTGGGGGGGTTTAGTTTCCAAAATGGGGTCACTTGTGGGGGGTTTCCACTGTTTTGGCACATCAGGGGCTCTCCAAACATGACATGGTGTCCGATCTGAATTCCAGCCAAATTTGCACTGAAAAAGTCAAACGGCGCTCCTTCCCTTCTGAGCTCTGCCATGCGCCGAAACAGTGGTTCCCCCCAACATATCAGGTATCAGTGTACTCAGGACAAATTGCACAATAACTTTTGCAGTCCAATTTCTCCTGTTACCCTTGGTAAAATAAAAAAATTGGACCTGAAGTAGTTTTTTTGTGAAAAAAAGTTAAAAGTTAATTATTTTTAAACATTCAAAATATTCCTGTGAAGCACCTGAAGGGTTAATAAACTGCTTAAATGTGGTTTTGAGCACCTTGAGGTGTGCAGTTTTTAGAATGGTGTCACTTTTGGATATTTTCTATCATATAGACCTCTCAAAGTGACTTCAAATATGATGTGGTCCGTAAGAATAAAATTGTGTTGCAAAAATGAGAAATTGATGGTCAACTTTTAACCCTTATAACTTCCTAACAAAAAAAAATTTTGGTTCCAAAATTGTGCTGATGTAAAGTAAACATATGTGAAATGTTACTTAAGTTTTTTGTGAGCCATATCTTTGTGATTTAAGGGCATAAAAATTCAAAGTTGGAAAATTTTCGCCAAATTTCTGTTTTTTTTTCCACAAATAAACGCAAGTTATTTGATTGAAATTTTACCACTAACATGAAGTACAATATGTCACGAGAAAACAATGTCAGAATCACCGGGATCCATGGAAGCTTTCCAGAGTTATTACCTCATAAAGGGACAGTGGTCAGAATTGTAAAAATTGGCCCGGTCATGAACGTGAAACGCACCCTTGGGGGTAAAGGGGTTAAGAAGCCAGGGGAGCGCGCGCGCGTGCTCTAATAGCTTTGCCTGAAGACCTGCTGACAGGACGCCAGAAGTTGGGGGAGGGAGAGAGAGCAGGACGCCGAGGAGCAGCATGAGACATACAGGGAGCTCGCTCGCTGCACAGGGACAGCATGCAGGGCAGGAGGTGAGTGACCAGAACGGGGTGCAGCGGCAGACCGGGGCGCAGAGCCAGCACGGGGACCGGGTGTAACAATCGGTTTCACTCCCTTTTGGACTGATTGTTGATATTTTTATCAGCCAGAACTCTGAAGTGTTATCAAGTTTTGGTGGAAGAGATGCATATTCTTTCATTTTTAAACTTGCAGTCAATTCTCCTTCACTCTGGGTGATTTTCTATGTGATTTTTTATTTGAACATTGTGAAATGTAATTGTTTTGGGAAGAATGCACTTTTCTGCCATCTCACAATAATCTTTTTGAACCTTGCCTTGTGTAACGTCCACCATCTTGCAATGTACGATTTTTGCCTACAATTTCACAGTTCACTCAATGCTTCTATTTGCCATCAGAAGACGATTTCAGTGAAGCCACATTATTTTCTTTATCTGATACACTAACATTTGAAAATAAAAAAGATCTTCAAGTGTTTCTGTTCAGAAAACAAACACTTTGCATGGAGGTGTAATTATTTTTTTTTGGCATGCAAATGCCATTTACTTTGATATGTTGAAAATCTTGCACCGAAGCCCCAGTATTCATCACTTGAGTAGATTAACTTAGACCTTTTATGTCTATTATTGGCGACTTCTGGATGTACCAAATAAATATTGTGAAGTGGATTATCAAGGGCCCATCAAGTATGTGGGTTCCAAGGCGTAATGGGGTGCATATGACTATGCAGCAGGGCAGGCATTGCTGTCAATGTTTAACTCCTTCATGACCCAGCCTATTTTGACCTTAATGACCTGGCCATTTTTTGCAATTCTGACCAGTGTCCCTTTATGAGGTAATAACTCAGGAATGCTTCAAAGCATCCTAGCGATTCTGAGACTGTTTTTTCGTGACATATTGGGCTTCATGACAGTGGTAAATTTAGGTCAATAATTTTTGCGTTTATTTGTGAAAAAAATGGAAATTTGGCGAAAATTTCGCAATTTTCAAAATTTGAACTTTTATTCTGTTAAACTAGAGAGTTATGTGACACAAAATAGTTAATAAATAACATTTCCCACTTGCCTACTTTACATCAGCACAATTTTGGAAACAATTTTTTTTTGTTAGGAAGTTAAAAGGGTTAAAAGTTGATCAGCGATTTCTCATTTTTACAACAAGATTTACAAAACCATTTTTTTAGGGACCACCTCACATTTGAAGTCACTTTGCGGGGTCTATATAGCAGAAAACATCCACAAGTGACACCATTCTAAAAACTGCACCCCTCAAGCTACTCAAAACCACATTCAAGAAGTTTATTAACCCTTCAGGTGCTTCACAGGAGCTAAAGCAACATGGAAGGAAAAAATTGACATTTTAATTTTTCCAACAGAAATTTTCTTTTAGCATCAATTTTTTTCATTTTCACTTGGGCAACAGGATAAAATGGATCCTAAAATTTGTTGGGCAATATCTCCTGAGTACACCAATACCTCAAATATGGTCATAAACCACTGTTTGGGCGCACGGTAGGGCCCAGAAGGGAAGGAGCACCATTTGACTTTTTGAATGGAAAATTAGCTCCAATCGTTAGCGGACACCATGTCGCGTTTGGAGAGGCCCTGTGTACCTAAACATTGGAGCTCCCCCACAAATGACCCCATTTTGGAAACTAGACACCCCAATGAACTTATCTAGATGTGTGGTGAGCACTTTGAACCCCCAAGTGCTTCACAGAAGTTTATAACACAGAGCAGTGAAAATAAAAAATCATTTTTTCCTCCTCCAAAATGATTTTTTAGCCTCCTATTTGTATTTTGACAAGGCTAACAGGAGAAATTGGACCACAAAAGTTGTTGTACAATTTGTCCTGAGTACAACCGATACCCCATATGTGGGTGGGAACCACTGTTTGGGTGCATGGGAGAGCTCAGAAGGGAAGGAGAGCCATTTTGGAATGCAGACTTTTTGGAATGTTCTGCGGGTGTCATGTTGCGTTTGCAGAGCCCCTGATGTGCCTAAACAGTAGAAACCCCCCACAAGTGACCCCATTTTGGAAACTAGACCCCCCAAGGAGCTTATCTAGATGGGTAGTGAGCACTTTGAACCCCCAAGTGCTTCACAGAAGTTTATACACCCAGAGCCATGAAAATAAAAAATCATTTTTTTTCCTCATAAATGATTTTTTAGCAAGCTATTTTTTATTTTCCCAAATGTAACAGGATAAATTGGACCCCTAAAGTTGTTGTCCAGTTTGTCCTGAGTATGCTGGTACCCCATATGTGGGGGGGAACCACTGTTTGGGCGCACGGCAGGGTTCAGGAGGGAAGGAGCGCCATTTGACTTTTTGAATGGAAAATTAGCTCCAATTGTTAGCGGACACCATGTCATGTTTGGAGAGCCCCTGTGTGCCTAAACTTTGGAGCTCCCCCACAATTGACCCCATTTTGACAAATGACCCCATTTTGGAAACTAGACCCCCTAAGTAATTTATCTAAATGCATGGTGAACACTTTGAACCCCAAGGTGCTTCACAGAAGTGTATAACGCAGAGCCATGAAAATAAAAATAATTTTTTTTCCTCAAAAAATGATTTTTTAGCCCCAAATTTTTTATTTTCACAAGGGTAACAGGATAAATTGGACCCCAAAAGTTGTTGTACAGTTTGTCCTGAGTACACTGGTACCCCATATGTGAGGGGTAACCACTGTTCGGGCACATGTCAGGGCCAGGAAGGGAAGTAGAGACGTTTTGAAATGTCGACTTTGATGGAATGGTCTGCGGGCCTCATGTACGTTTGCAGAGCCCCTGATGTGCCTAAACAGTAGAAACTCCCCACAAGTGACCCCATTTTGGAAACTAGACCCTCCAAGGAACTTATTTAGATGTGTGGTTAGCACTTTGAACCTCCAAGTGCTTCACAGAAGTTTATAACGCAGAGCTGTGAAAATAAAAATCATTTTTTTTCCTCAAAAAATGATTTTTAGCCCCTAATTTTTTATTTTCCCAAGGGTAACAGGATAAATTCAACCCCAAAAGTTGTTGTCCAGTTTGTTCTGAGTACGCTGGTACCCCATATGTGGGGGCTCGAAAGGGAAGTAGTGACGTTTTGAAATACCGACTTGATGGAATGGTCTGCGGGCGTCATGTCACGTTTGCAGAGCCTCTGATGTGCCTAAACAGTGGCAACCCCCCACAAGTCACCCCATTTTGGAAATTAGACCACCCAAGGAACTTATCTAGATGTGTGGTGAGCACTTTAAACCCCTAAGAGCTTCACAGAAGTTTATAATGCAGAGTCGTGAAAATAAAAAATTTTTCGTTTTTCCTCAAAAAATGATTTTTTAGCCCCAAATTTTTTAATTTCACAAGGGTAACAGGCGAAATTGGACCCCAAAAGTTGTTGATCAGTTTGTCCTGAGTACGCTGGTACCCCATATGTGGGGGGGAACCACTGTAAGGGAACACGTCGGGGCTCGGTAGGGAAGTAGTGATGTTTTGAAATGTCGACTTTGATGGAATGGTCTGCGGGTGTCATATACGTTTGCAGAGCCCCTGATGTGCCTAAACAGTAGAAACTCCCCACAAGTGACCCCATTTTGGAAACTAGACCACCCAAGGAACTTATCTAGATGTGTGGTGAGCACTTTGAACCCCCAAGTGCTTCACAGAAGTTTATGACGCAGAGCCGTGAAAATAAAAAATTATTTTTTTCCCACAAAAATATTTTTTTAAGCCCCCAATTTTTTATTTTCCCAAGGGTAACAGGAGAAATTAGACCTACAAAGTTGTGCAATTTTTCCTGAGTACAGTGATTACTCATATGTGGGGGTAAACCACTGTTTGGGCACACATCGGGGCTCGGAATGGAGGGAGCACTGTTTGACTTTTTGAACGTAAAATTGGCTGGAATAAATTGTGACGTCATGTCACGTTTGGAGACCCCGTGATGTGCCTAAACAGTGGAAACCCCTCAATTCTAACTCCAACTCTAACCCCCTAATCATAACCCTAACCACAATCCTAACCCCAACACACCCCTAACCCTAATTCCAACTCTAATGCTAACCACAAGCTTAACCCTAATCCCAACTCCAACCCACCCCTAAACCTAATTCTAATTCCATCCCTAATTCCAACCCTATTCCTATCTCTAACCCTAACCCTAATTCCAACTCTAACCATAATTCCATCCCTAACCCTAATGGAAAATTATTTTTTTTTTTTTTTTTTTTTATTTTATTATGTGTGCCTGCTTATGGGGGTGATAAAGGAGGGGTGTATTTACTTTTTTTTGATCACTGTGAGAGTTTATCACAGTGATCAAAATAAATGAATGAATCTACAGCCGGCCATTTTCCAAGATGGAGGCGCCCATGATCCAGGACGGCGGGACACCGGGATGGCCAGAGGGACTTTGCAAGTACCATGGGGGTGGGGGGGGGATCGAAAGGTGGAAGCGGAGGGAAGGCGGGGGGAGCTGATGTTAACGGCTGCGGCAAAAATCCCCGCCAGTCGATGTGGGGGGGGGGGGTCGGGTCTCAGTCTCTAGCCATGGCAGATGCTATTGCAGCATCGACCATGGCTGGATTGTAATATTTCACCAAATTTCATTGGTAAAATATTACAAATCGATCTGATTGGCTGTTTCACTTTTAACAGCCAATCAGAGCGATCGTAGGCATGTGGGGGCTAAGCCATGCCCCCTGGGGTTAACTATGAAGTGTCCTCTGTGTGCGGGTCGGGTGACCATTTAGTGACCCTGGTCACCCGACCCGCAGGAGAGCAATCAATTCATGACGCCACATAGGTGTCATGGGTCGTATTGGCACGACTTTTCATGACGCCTATGTGGTGTCAAAGGTCGGGAAGGGGTTAAAAACAAGAATACGGAAGTACAGTACCAAAATGAATATGGTGACGTGGATTTTCCTGGGCCCATCCAGTATATGGGTTCCAAGGTGTAATGGGGTGCATATGACTTTGCAGCAAGGCAGATATTGCTGGCAATGTTTAAAAAAAATGAGTACGGGAGTACCAAATGAATATGGTGAAGTGGATTTTCCTGGGCTCATCCAGTAGGTGGGTTCCAAGGCGTAATGGGGTGCATACGACTTTGCAGCAGGGCAGGCCTTGCATTCAATGCTACCTTTTTTATGGAGGCCCTCCTAGACATCTTATGAAAGGGGTATTGGGGTGCGACTGCATTTGTAGTGTATTAAAGCAAAGTTAAAGTTGAAAAATGCTTCAAAAACGCTGCGTCTGAACTAAGCCCAAGTGGGGAGGAACATTTTGGTCTGGGGTTAATTATTTTGCCTTACAGGCAAGTCATTAACCTGCAAAGGATGTAGCTTAACATATTTACCAGGAAAATCTGTTTTGGTGCGTTTTTGTTGCACCGGGAAAAATGGCATGAATCTCGGAAAAAATTGTTTAAAGCTCTGAACTATTACAATTTGCTCGACCCGAGCGACGAGCACCAGAGCATTTTAGTGCTCGCTCATCACTAGTGTCCACGCTGTGCAGTGATGAGGCAGTGACCCAAGAACGTTCAAACCAAAACGTGTTTAATGTCCAAAAACTCACACAGTGCTCAGTACGCTGTATCCTCCGGATCGCAGCCGGGAAAACACAAAATAGTCTGTGACCGGTTGCTATGAGCGACCGCACTATCGTGTATGCAGGTGTGCCAGACTCTTAGGCCGGGGTCACACTGGCGAGGAATACGGACGAGTGAGAGGCGTTAAAAGCACGCATTACACACGGACAAATGATTCTCTATGGGGCAGCTCCCATCGGCCGTATATTTCTCATCTGTATTATACGTTCCGTGCCAATCGCAGCATGCTGCGATTGTCAGCGTACTACGCCCGTAATACGCCAATGCAAGTCTATGGGGGCGCAAAAAATACACATTACACACGGACCACATGTGTGACTTGCGAGAAATACGCACCCAGTGTCCTTTAGAAAAGCCGGCAATTCAGTGCGCGATACAGTAAACTCACACTGACAGGTTTTATAACACAAACGAAAGAATAGATATATACACATAGAATACATATATATATATATTATATATATACACACACATACACATACATGTCATTGTGACAAACATATACAGTGGGGCAAAAAAGTATTTAGTCAGTCAGCAATAGTGCAAGTTCCACCACTTAAAAAGATGAGAGGCGTCTGTAATTTACATGATAGGTAGACCTCAACTATGGGAGACAAACTGAGAAAAAAAAATCCAGAAAATCACATTGTCTGTTTTTGTTTCATTTTATTTGCATATTATGGTGGAAAATAAGTATTTGGTCAGAAACAAGCAATCAAGATTTCTGGCTCTCACAGACCTGTAACTTCTTCTTTAAGAGTCTCCTCTTTCCTCCACTCATTACCTGTAGTAATGGCACCTGTTTAAACTTGTTATCAGTATAAAAAGACACCTGTGCACACCCTCAAACAGTCTGACTCCAAACTCCACTATGGTGAAGACCAAAGAGCTGTCAAAGGACACCAGAAACAAAATTGTAGCCCTGCACCAGGCTGGGAAGACTGAATCTGCAATAGCCAACCAGCTTGGAGTGAAGAAATCAACTGTGGGAGCAATAATTAGAAAATGGAAGACATACAAGACCACTGATAATCTCCCTCGATCTGGTGCTCCACGCAAAATCCCACCCCGTGGGGTCAGAATGATCACAAGAACGGTGAGCAAAAATCCCAGAACCACGCGGGGGGACCTAGTGAATGAACTGCAGAGAGCTGGGACCAATGTAACAAGGCCTACCATAAGTAACACACTACGCCACCATGGACTCAGATCCTGCAGTGCCAGACGTGTCCCACTGCTTAAGCCTGTACATGTCCGGGCCCGTCTGAAGTTTGCTAGAGAGCATTTGGATGATCCAGAGGAGTTTTGGGAGAATGTCCTATGGTCTGATGAAACCAAACTGGAACTGTTTGGTAGAAACACACCTTGTCGTGTTTGGAGGAAAAAGAATACTGAGTTGCATCCATCAAACACCATACCTACTGTAAAGCATGGTGGTGGAAACATCATGCTTTGGGGCTGTTTCTCTGCAAAGGGGCCAGGACGACTGATCCGGGTACATGAAAGAATGAATGGGGCCATGTATCGTGAGATTTTGAGTGCAAACCTCCTTCCATCAGCAAGGGCATTGAAGATGAAACGTGGCTGGGTCTTTCAACATGACAATGATCCAAAGCACACCGCCAGGGCAACGAAGGAGTGGCTTCGTAAGAAGCATTTCAAGGTCCTGGAGTGGCCTAGCCAGTCTCCAGATCTCAACCCTATAGAAAACCTTTGGAGGGAGTTGAAAGTCCGTGTTGCCAAGCGAAAAGCCAAAAACATCACTGCTCTAGAGGAGATCTGCATGGAGGAATGGGCCAACATACCAACAACAGTGTGTGGCAACCTTGTGAAGACTTACAGAAAACGTTTGACCTCTGTCATTGCCAACAAAGGATATATCACAAAGTATTGAGATGAAATTTTGTTTCTGACCAAATACTTATTTTCCACCATAATATGCAAATAAAATGAAACAAAAACAGACAATGTGATTTTCTGGATTTTTTTTTCTCAGTTTGTCTCCCATAGTTGAGGTCTACCTATGATGTAAATTACAGACGCCTCTCATCTTTTTAAGTGGTGGAACTTGCACTATTGATGACTGACTAAATACTTTTTTGCCCCACTGTATATATATTTATATTTCACAGAGTTCTTCATAGCAGAATAGCCGCTAATTCAATTGCCGGCTTTTGTGAAATCATTCCCCAACCCGACATGAAATGACACATGGTTTACATACAGTAAACCATTTCATTTCATGTTTTGTTTTGTATGTCTTTCATTAGTAATTAGATGAGGGTTGATGTGTAAAATTTGGGAGGTGTAGGTGTTAATTTAAGGGGTTAATTCGTTGTAAAAAAATGTGTGGGCACCCGCATTGACAAATTACCGCAGGAGCCCACACATTACAACGAATTAACCCCTTAAATTAACACCTACACCTCCCAAATTTTACACATCAACCCTCATCTAATTACTAATGAAAGACATACAAAACAAAACATGAAATGGTTTACTGTTCGTAAACCATGTGTCATTTCATGTTGGGTTGGGGAATGATTTCACCAAAGCCAGCAATTGAATTAGCGGCTATTCTGCTATGAAGAACTCTGTGAAATATAAATATATATATACTGTATGTGTCTCAATGACATGTGTATATGTATTCTATGTGTCTATATCTATTCTTTCTTTTGTGTTATAAAACCTGTCATAGGGCTCCATTATATGTCCATTTTGCAAGCCGGCGAGAAAATCTCAGCATACGGATGGCATACGGATTACATACGGATGCTTACATGCGCAAAATACGCGACCACACCTTGATTACGGATGACATACGGAGCACTATTTAGGGGTCATTCATCCGTAGTACGCCTGTAAACTATGGACTGTATTTTGCGTCTGTTAGTGTGACCCCAGCCTTAGGCTCCACTTGGCCCTGTGTTGCCTCACACAGGGAGTGCTCTGCAAAGGAACTGCTCTGTCTGCTTGCAGGACCAAAACTGATACACCCAAACTCTTCCTGCAGGGTTTTTTTTTCCTTCACTCCAATCTGTGGCCATAGGCCACTTATAAGATCTGGGCTGGAGGAAACAGACTGGACCCCACTAACTTCCTGCAGTCCGTTTAAAAAAATAAAAGCCCATAGGGCAGCATGGTGGCTCAGTGGTTAGCACTGCAGCCTTGCAGTGCTGGGGTCCTGGGTTCAAATCCCAAGGACATCATCTGCAAGGAGTCTGTATGTTCTCCCTGTGTTTGTGTGGGTTTCCTCGCACATTCCAAAGACATACTGATAGGGATTCTAGATTGTGAGCCCCTTTGGGGACAGCAATGATAATGTGTGCAAACTGTGAAGCGCTGCAGAATATGTTAGTGCTTTATAAAGATTATTATACCGGGTTTTCCTGAACAAGTTCCTTGGTCAAAATAACTTGACCAGGTTCAAACTTACTTTTATTCTGCCTTCAGACTCACAGGCACGCTGCTGTGACCACAAGGCACTCCAGCGGATCTAATATGCTTCTGAGCGCATCCTGGTGGACACATAGCGACCCTCACATATGACCCCGGTCACTGCCTCACACTATCTAGAGATATATCTACCTATTTATCTATCTATAGATATTCACTTATATTTATTTTGTGTGTGTAAACATTATATGTGAACATGGTATGTGATGATATTATGGTCTTCAGTGGAGTATGTAAAAGAAGAGGTTGGACAAAGAAAAGACATCACAATTTTTTTTTGTTAAATAGCAAAAACGTATACAAATCCGCATGAAAATCCGCATCAAAAACACAGGGATTTTTATCTGCGTTTTCTGCCAAGAGAGGCAGAATCTGCGCAGAAAATTCCACAGGCAAATCCGCAATGTGTGCACATATCCTTAAGATGCAATGCTCCTCTGGGAAATATGCAAATTAAGACTTCAGAGAGGAAGAGGACTGAAACTCTAGTGCCACTTATAGGAAGTAGCAATCCTAAAAGTCAACATAGTCGATATTGACTTTTAAGGGCCTGTCACACTAAGCGATATCGCTAGCAATATCGCTATAACTTCACTGGTTTTTGTGATGTTATAGCGATATCGCCATGTGTGATACTTACCTCCGACCGCTCCCCCACTGGTTATCGCTGATCGCGCGAGAACGTCCTGGACCATTTCTTGTCGTCGGTTTCCTGCTGTGGAGACGAGCGACGCGTGGACGCGGGCGGGAGGACGTCAGGATCGCCTCGTCTGACAGGTAAGTAAGACCCCTGACCCCTGCGATGTCGCTGGTGAGATCTGCCTGTGTGGCAGCTCACTAGCCACCACTTAGCGATGCACCAGCGATCCTGACCGCGTCATATCGCTGGTGCATCGCTATGTGTGACAGTACCTTTAGGGTTGCTACATCCTATAAGTGGCACTAGAGTTTCAGTCCTCTTCCTCTCTGAAGAGACTATTTGCAAGCTTTAATATAAATTAATATAAAAATATACAGTGCTAACAATAAATTTATAAAGGAGGTAAAAATAACATGATACACAAACATGCAATACAGTTATAAATTAAAAAGGGAGAAATAACAGAAATAACTAAATGTTTCCATTGTCACGCTCACGCCTCGGCTGATTGGCGCGAGCCGGGGGGTTGTGGCCCCACTGTGCCACAGACCAGACTACCCTGGAAGGGGCGTGACTACTCCAGGGTGGTGTCTGGCTGTGGCTGCTGATCCCACTTAGGGACACGTCACTTGGACAGAAGCTACAGACAAGCAGCCAGGTAAGCATGGCTGAGACACAGGGCAAGCAGGCACGGCTTGGAGACACTGGGCAAGCAGGCACGGCTTGGAGACACTGGGCAAGCAGGCACGGCTTGGAGACACTGGGCAAGCAGGCACGGCTTGGAGACACTGGGCAAGCAGGTGTGGTGTATGAAGGAACAGGTAGGGACCTGTTCATACAGCAGAAACGGGTACTGATACAGGCAGGAAGGAGTGGAGTATGAAGGAACAGGTTTGGACCTGTTCACACAGGAGGTGCAGGTATGGATAGATAGGAGAGTGGAATATGACAAATGCAGGATTGCGGAGCTTGCCAGAGTGCAGAGTAGGCGGAGCTTGCCAGAGTGCAGAGTAGGCGGAGCTTGCCAGAGTGCAGAGTAGGCGGAGCTTGCCAGAGAGCAAGGTACAGGCAGGGAGGACACAGGGAAAGACACAGCAGGGAAAGGAACCACAGACAAGGAGAGTGACAGAGAGAGGTAAGACAGAGTTCAGACAGAGACACAGTACAAGACAAGGTACTGGGACCAAGACTCAAGGGCCAGGATATTCAGCCTCCTGGGAGGCAGACAAGGTACAAAGCAAGACAAGAAGTATTCCTCCAGAGAAGGAGGAGATACACAGGACAGGGCCTGGCTTCCTCAGCAGCAAGATACTAACTGAGATTAGACATTGCACAGGCAAGGGTTAGTGGATGTGGCGACCCTATATAGTAAAGGGCTCCAGGTGATTGGTCGGGGACAGATTAGACCGGTGCACCCTGACTGCATAAGAAGCAGAGTTCAGGCGCCGCCCCCCTATACACACAGTCAGGAAACATGAAGAGAGCAAGCAGGAAAACAAGAGGCATAGCGCATGGAGCTGGCAGCAGATAGAAATCATCGCATGACCTGGAGCAGCGAGTAAGTTGGTGTGCGGGGATGGGAGGCCATGCAGTGATGCCAGCAGGGTTGTTACATCCATATACATTTATCATAGGGAGAAGTGAATCTTGGGGCACGGGCTGCCCTCACATGTGAACACTTCTCTTTGTATCACCCATCTTTCTATAGTCGTGATCATAGGCTCATATTTCCAGGATGAACCGAAGTTGCCATTTTAAAAGATGGTGTTTGTAATTGGCCGAATGGCTAACGATGTGGCATTTGAAATCTCCCGTCTCCCCCTATACAGACAATAGGAAATATTCTGCTTAGTACAGACCATTTGCTAACCCCTTGAAGCTCAAAATCCTCCCCCCTATGCCAGGCCCTTCACTGGCTTCCTATCGCCCAGAGGCTCCAATTCAAAACCATAACCATGAAATACAAAACCATCCACAATCTGTCTCCTCCATACATCTGTGACATGGTCTCTAGGTACCTACCCGCACGCAACCTTCGATCATCTCAAGATCTCCTTCTCTACTCCCCCCTTATCACTTCTTCCCACAACCACATACAAGACTTCTCCCGTGCTTCCCTCATACTCTAGAACTCCCTGCCGCAACACATCAGACTCTCACCATCAATGGAAACCTTCAAGAAGAACCTGAAGACCCACCTATTCCGACAAGCCTACAGCCTGCAATGATCCTCGGTCTACTGAACCACAGCACGACCTGCTCTACCCTCTCCTACTGTATCCTCACCCATCCCTATAGACTGTGAGCCCTCGCGGGCAGGGTCCCCTCTCCTTATGTACTTGTGTGTCCCTTGTCCTACACATGTTTACTATACTTGTCTATATTTCCCCTTTTCACATGTAAAGCGCCATGGAATAAATGGCGCTATATAAATGAATGATAATAATAATAATAATAAAATCCAAGAGCTAAGCTGCCAGGTTTGACACCTCCAGCAAAAGCCCCTTTGTGCTTACAATACTGGTATATTCAGTTTTACCCTTTTCTCACCTAAATGTAACTCTACTGCTGGTATTATTTTCCCTTTTTGATTATATATTTCCTTCACAGTCGTGGACTTGACCATGGCGCTCGTGCACCCACGATAATCGATCGAGTAACGAGTGTGCCTGAGCACCCAGATAGTCGATCAAGCATCATGATGTGTCGAGCACGCTCGCTCATCACTAATAGAGAGGCTGTGGGGATTCATACTGTAGAGAGAGAAGATATGTGGGGATCACACTGTACAGAGAGACTATATGGGGGTCATACTGTGTATTGCACTTCATAACAGTGGTAAAATATGTTCAATATTACTTGCATCTATTTGTGAAAATATCAGGACGCGGCACTGACGCCACACTAGTTGCAAGCATGGCTTTAAGGGTATGCCAGCCTGCACTTTTATTTGTGTAAATGACAATGCAGTAATGGAATCCTAAATAGGATCCTTTTGGCTTCTTATTGTCCTTTACAATAAGGGAATCCCATTATAGCTTAGCCCGTTTCTGACATGTGACGTACTATCCCGTCCACGGTACCCGGGCCTGTATGAGCGGGAACGGGAGAGTACATCACCACGATCAGCGGCGCTCACGGGGGGAGTGCCGCTGGATCGCGGCCGGGTGTCAGCTGATTATCACAGCTGACACCCGGCACTATGTGCCAGTGGCGGTCACGGACCGCCCCCGGCATACTGACCCCTGGCACACTGCGATCAAACATGATCGCAGTGTTCCAGGGGCACAGGGAAGAATCACGCAAGGAGGGGGCTCTCTGCGTGCTTCCTTGAGACCCAAGGGCCTCCTCCCTACAGGCCTACGGATCCAATATGGCCGCGGGGGCCTTCGGGGTCCTGCAGTGAGGCGGCTTTCTCAGTGCCTGCTGAGAGGAGCTGAGAAAAGTCTCCTCAGTGCCTGTCAGATCGCTGATCTGACACAGTGTACTGCAAAGTAATGTCCCCACCTGGGGCAATATAATAAAAGTAAAAATAAAAATCAAGTGTAAAAATAATTTTTAAAAAATTCCTAATAAAAAAAAAAAAAAATCCCTAATTATTTTTTTTGTAAATAAAAAAACAATAAAAGTACACATATTTAGTATCGTCGCGTCCGTAATGACCCACCCTATTACACTGTCCCACTAGTTAACCCCTTTAGTGAACTCCTTAAAAAAAGCAAAGCAAAAAACAATGTTTTATCAGCATACCGCTGAACAAAAAGTGCAATAATGCGCGATCAAAAAGATGTATATAAATATCCATGGTACCGCTGAAAACGTCATCTTGTCCCACAAAAAACGACCTGCCATACAGCGTCATCAGCAAAAAAACTAAAAAGTTATAGCTTGCAGAATAAAGCGATGCAAAAATAATTTTTTTATATAAAATTGTTTTTATTGCATAAAAGCGCCAAAACATAAAAAAAAGATATAAATGAGGTATCGCTGTAATCGTACTGACCCAAACAGTAAAAACGCTTTATCAATTTTACCACACGCGGAATAGTGTAAAGGCACTCCCCAAAATGAAATTCATGAAATCGGAATAAAAATCGATCAAAAAATGTCGCATGCCCGAAAATGGTACCAATAAAAACATAATAAACTCGCCCCGAAAAACGTAAGACCTACATGACTCTGTGGGTAAAAATATGGCTCTCAAAATGTGGTAATGCAAAAACTATCATGCAAAGCTATTTTTACAATAAAAAGCATCTTTTAGTGTGTGACAGCTGCCAAACATAAAACCCGCCATAGAGTAAATCAAACCCCCCTTTATCACCCCCTTAGTTAGGTAAAAATAATAAAATTAAAAAAAATGTATTTATTTCCATTTTCCCATTAGGGATAGGGCTAGGGTTAGGATTAGGGCTTGGGTTAGGGTAAGGGCTAGGGCTACGGTTAGGGATGAAATTAGGGTTAAGAGATTTGGGGTTAGGGTTGGAGTTAGAATTGTTGGGGGTTTCCACTGTTTAGGCACATCAGGAGCTCTCCAAACGCAACATGGTGTCTGATTTCAATTCCAGCCAATTCTGCGTTGAAAAAGTCAAACATTGCTCCTTCCCTTCTAAGCTCTGCCTTGCGCCCAAACAGTGGTTTAGCCCCACATATGGGGTATCAGCAAACTCAGGAGACAATTTGCACAATAAATTCTGGGGTCCAATTTCTCCTGTTACCCTTGGGAAAATAAAAAATCGGGCCTAAAGTATTTTTTTTATGTTTATGGCTCTACGTTATAAACTTCTAGGAAGCACTTGGGGGTTCAAAGTGCTCACCACACAACTATATAAGTTCCTTGGGGGGTCTAGTTTCCAAAATGGGGTCACTTGTGGGGGGGTATCCACAGTTTAGGCACATCAGGGGCTCTCCAACACCCACAGACATTCCATCAAAGTCTGCATTCCAAAACGTCACTAGTCCCGACGTGTGCCCATATAGTAGTTTTCTCCCACATATAGGGTATCAGCGTACTCAGGACAAATTGGACAACAACTTTTGTGGAAAAAATATAATTGTTTATTTTCATACCTGGGCGTTATAAACTTATGTGAAGCACTTGGGAGTCCAAAGTGCTCACGACACATCTAGATAAGTTCCTTGGGTGGTCTAGTTTCCAAAATGGGGTCACTTGTGGGGGTTTTCCACTGCTCAGGCACATCATGAGCTCTCCAAACGTGTCATCGCGTCCGATCTCGATTCCAACCAAAAAAGTCAAACGGCGCTCATTCCCTTCCGAGCCGGCCATGCACCCAAACAGTGGTTTACCCCACATATGGGGTATCAGCGTACTCAGGACAAATTGCACAATAACGTTTGGTGTCCTGTTACCCTTGGGAAAATAAAAATTGAGGGTGAAAAGCTAATTTTTGTGGAAAAAATATGATTTTTTAATTGTACGGCTGTACGTTATAAACATCTGTGAAGCACTTGTGGGTTCAAAGTTCTCACCACACATCTAGATAAGTACCTTGGGGGGGTCTAGTTTCCAAAATGGGGTCACTTGTGGGGGGTTTCCACAGTTTAGGCACATCAGGGGCTCTCCAAAGGCAACATGACACCCGCAGACCATTCCATCAAAGTTTGCATTCCAAAACGTCACTACTTCCCTTCCGAGCCCCGACGTGTGCCCATACAGTAGTATCAGCATACTCAGGACAAATTGGACAACTTTTGGGGTCCAATTTCTCCTGTTACCCTTGGTAAAATAAAAAAAATTGGACCTGAAGTAATTTTTTTGTGAAACAAAGTTAATGTTCATTTTTTTTTTAACATGGAAACATAATTCATTCCATGGTTTTCCACTTTCAGAATTGCTAGGCAACATCTATTCATACAGAGCCGCCCATGAAAATTCTATCTCAAGATTCCATGATGACATCACTCATGATGTTGGCCATTATGACATCACTCATGATGTTGGCCATTATGACATCACTCATGATGTTGGCTATTATGACATCACGGAACACAGTCTCTACTTATACAATGTACACAGTGTCATAGGTGCCATTTTTTGGTTCTATAGCTAGTGAACTGTGCGCACTTGCACTTACTCGCTATGGCTGACTATCTTCTAGATGACTTTCAGGTAGACGCACTATGGGGTATTATTTTAGAAAATAACCCCGACACTGCGCTTCTACCACCCGATGGCGTCCTCAGCTTCACTCACCGGCTGGTGATAGAGCTGGTAAAGGACTGCCTGACCACATACAACCAAGGTCAACTAACCTCAGAGTATCTGAGCGATTTACCTCAGAACATCAGGATGTTATTACAGCAGGTAAGTGGCGGACACTCCGCACAAATCTTCTCCCTAATAATGGCGGGATAGAAGTTTCTTCTTTCCTCCAATACAAAACACGACGAATCCCTAGATATGGCGCATTTTATCTGCAGACAGAGGAGCAAATTTCACATAAAATGGCACCCTCCATTGTGTTAGGCGTCGGGTTCCGGTCGATGCACAGCAGGAATCTCGAGCCTTTCTTCCGGCGGTATCTCATTCCTCTCCAGCTGCGGAGGCGGTTGCTGAGCAAACTTGTCGGTCTCGGCGTTCTGCCCAGACCAGCTCCGTGGGTTTGCTTGCTGCTGCCACCTCTGGAACAGCTACGGCAATACATGCTGTTCCGCAGCGAGATTCTCCAGGGACTAAGTCCCCATGTCGGGCCACTGAGCATGCCCGTGGAGTGATCTCCCATTGGAGATCAAAGGTCACGTGCTCAGGTCCTGCTCCTGTTTGGATTGGTCTGTCCGAGAAGCCAGGAAGGTCCTGGATGCTCACGGCTATAAAAGGTTTGCATGGCCGCTCCGCCATGCGCTAGGATAGACTGTATTTTCAGACTATAAGGAGTGATGTATGCACGTATGACTGTCTCTGGTGACTGACTCATTATGAAACGCCTACCCTTGGTGCACATGTGTTGTGCAGCCTAGCCTGCTAGCGCCCAGGCTTAGGTGTAGGTAGGTCAGAGTCTGAGTCAGGCTTTAGCCTTCATCAGTGAGTCAGCACGCCTTAGTGCAAGTGCACCATACTCCATAGCCAGCGTCTATAGCGGCGTTCATGGCAGCGACGCCGTGCGCCCAGTGGGCCTAGAGGGACTGTAACCCCGTGTCCTTGGGGTAGAGTTCTATGGCCATTTGCTGTGCGCTCTTTGGCCGGGCTCTGTGAGCTAAACAGGCTCCGGCATTCACGTTCAGCGGCTGTGCGGTTCTGTGAATTAACAGTGTCCGCTCCTGTTCACAATGGGTGACGTAACCCACGTGTGACTGTTTTCTCGTCGCTCTATTCTTCCGCCATTGTCTAGCAGCAGTGTACCACCTCTGCACGGTGGACCCCGGGCTGCGAACGCACCCACTACTACTTTATTATCCGGTGCGTTCCGCCAGCCCAAACACATTGTGACCATTCTCAACTCAGGATTTTCATTTTTATTTCTTTTCTTTTTTATAGGCTGAAAAAAGATTTCAACATGGCGATTTGTCTTTAATTAAGAAACTCGCCCAAAAAGTCCTGTCTGCACTGGAACGTCCGGCCCGCTCATCGGAACGCCTAGTAAGGAGCCGTCTTCTTCTCTATCACACGTCCTTGTTTTCTGATCTTCTCCAGATCACCAGTCCGATATCAGAAGATCTGGTGTTAGATCTTACAGGCCTCTGTGTCAGCTACTGGCAGGCACAGCATATTTATGGCCGCTAGTCTCTGCTGCTCCCTCCCCCGTGATGGCAGCCTGTATTCTGTAGTCACAGCTCAGTGGCGGGACGTCTGTGTTTCCGCCTCTGTCTAGCGCTATTATCTTCCTGATTGTAAATGCTGCAGCTGAGATAATGGGCGATATTACAGAAATGTTCTGCATACAAGTCTCTTATAAAGTATATTAATCTGGACTTGTGGAGAGGAGCTGCAGTGTAAAGCAATTCCCCCTAATACTATAATGAATGAAGTACCCCTGATATAAGGAGCGCAGGTAACACGGCTCTGGGGTCACAGGGCAGAGAAGTCAAAGTTTAAGGGTCTGTCACACTAAGCGATATCGCTAGCAATATTGCTGTAACGTCGCTGGTTTTTGTGACGTTATAGCGATATCGCTATGTCTGATACTTACCTCCGACCGCTCCCCCGCTGGTTTTCACTGATCGCGCGAGAACGTCCTGGGCCATTTCTCGTCGTCGGCTTCTTGCTGTGGAGACGAGCGACGAGCGTGGACGCGGGCGGGAGGACGCAGGATCGCCTAGTGTAAGTAGCGACCCCCGTCCTCTGCGATGTCGCTGGTGAGATCTGCCTGTGTGGCAGCTCACTAGCGACCACTTAGCGATGTACCAGCGATCCTGATCGCGTCATATCACTGGTCGGGATCGCTGGTGCATCGCTAAGTGTGACAGTACCTTTACACTGAATGTTTGATTTTTCTATCTTTATCTTAATCCACCTAAATGAGAGAATGAGAAAAGTTCTCAACATGGCGCATTGTCTGTAGAGTTACAATTGCTGCATCTGTAAATGCAGGTTTAGTTCTTCCTGATTTATGAATTTGGTGATTTAGTAAAATCTTCCACATATTAAATCTATATATTATAACTATTAGGAAACAGCAGAAGGCGACACCGAAGATGGGCAAAATCTACACCCGGGAATGACCCCTGACCCTAATACGAGTCAGCGGGAACTGACCAGCGATCTGACCACAGGTAAGCCGATCACCCGACCTTCTAGAAGGAATCTCCAGATATTATAGAGAACAGGGGATAATGGTGGATTTACTGTACTCTGTGTACAGGGAACCTGTCAGCCTGTTACATGTGAAGTACCGGTCTGACTATATAGCCCATTACCTCTAATGAAAAGAGCCCTTTTGTTTTTAGAAATCCAATATCTCAGTCAGGAGAAATCTAACGTAGAAGCCATACACAAACCTGGGTGGAAGTGCACTGGGGGCGTGAAAGAAAGCATCTGAGTGCAGTAAAAAGCACTTAGTTCCAGCTGCGTGTAAAAAATTTCTTCTTTATTTCAACATTAAAATTATGTCATCTTCATAGTAAATGCCATACACACGGACACGGCAACGCGTTTCGATCTGTAAGATCTTTGTCAGAGCCATAGAGATACACTGATCTCAGCTGCATATATACTACATTTAATCCAATGACATGCACAAATGCAATCACATGACAATTAACTCATTAAAATTACATAACAATGTACAAAATAAATTAAAACACATGTTGCAAAAGAGAAATATTTATCTTTTCAACAATAATGAAGCATTAGGTCATTTCGTTTATTTAAACCATTTCGTTTATTTTAAACCATTCGGGGATCGGACATCTAAGTGATAAATCCAAAAAGCCTCTCTTGTTAACAGGCGTCGCTTTGAATCTCCGCCGCGGAAAGGAATTTTAACCTGTTCTATTCCTTGCACTTTGAAACTCGAGGTATTTCTAGCATGGTGCCTAATGAAATGCTGCGACACAGCTGATATATTACGATTCATGTTATTCGTATTCTCAATATCATGTAGATGTTCCCTAATGCGCATCTTCATTTTTCTAGATGTGCACCCTATATATGATAATTTGCAAATAGTGCAATCTATCTTGTATATTACATTAGTTGAATTACAATTGATATATTGTTTTATGTTATATTGCACTTTATTTGCCGCATCAGAAGATTTTTTTGTGACATTTGCATATCTACATGTTTTGCATTTTGTAGCTCCACATCTGAAAAAACCATTGCAGGTTAACCAGGTTTTATTAGTTTTATTGAGAGAAAATAAATTAGGTGATAATTTGTCTCCCAATGTAGGAGCTCTTCTCGATACTATATTAATACCTGGCTTTAATATATCTGCCAATTTGCTATCTTCATATAAAATGGGCAAATATCTATTAATGATTCCCTTGATTTGTGGAAATTGGCGACTAAACTGAAAACAAATATACGGTTTTTTTCCAATAATTTTTTTCATCTGAGTGCAGTGACACGCCCCTAGTGCACTTACAGGCTAATATGCATATGGCTTCTCTGCTTGAGCTCTCTCTTCCCATCACTCACATGTACAGTGAGGGCGATGACTGCCTCATATTTAGAATCCCCATATAATCAGTAATAATCCCATTTACAGACGTAAATTATATTGCTGTATTGTGTATGGAGGATTGATGTTGTCTAATACATTTTATTTCTTCATCTCTTCATCACTATTTTAGATCCAACAGTGCTGGCGATTCCTGATAGTGGAATCTATGAGATCCCGGAGATCCAAGAACCTGACGCTGTGAGTATCATAGAAGGGGATGTCTGTACGTCACCAGATCATAGAGTGTGAATGACACATCCAGTATTATCCTCCATATAACCATGGGAGATCTCTGTTCTAATCCTCTAATCAGTGGTGGGAGCAGGGTTACACAGAGCAATAGGACTACGTGACACAAGACTAGTCCTATAGTGATAATCTCTTGCTGATTAAACACTGATTTTAATAAAACGACACACAGCCTAGTAAGTGACACGTCACTGGAATCAAGATTTCACCCCCTACATCATGCTGTTCTTAGATTACATATGAAAACCTGATGACAGATTCCCTTTAAGTTTTCATCTGTGATCTCCCATATTATTCAGCACTGTACAATGATTCTGGTGTTTGGAGGATCCCCCTTAACGACCTATGACGTGCTTTGCCCGTGGCCTCCCTCATCTTTTCCAGCACATGACAGCTCATCTGATTAGCTGTGATGTGCTCCTAACAGCCAGGGGTGCAATCGTGATCCACCCGCGGCTGTAACATGTTAAATGCCGCTGTCACACTCTGACAGCAGCATAATTAAATGGCTGCTACGGAAGCGCATCTTAGCTCCGCCCATTGGCGCCTGTGTCATATGACTGCGGGTCGCCGATGGGTTTGCATGACAATCCGTCCGAGGTCTGCAGAAGACCCCTTTGGTTGTCGTTGCCAAACTGCTATTGGTTCCGCCCAGCGGTTGACGCTCATAGCAGATGAGCATATTTGCTTTGTGTAACACAAGCGATCGGATGTTCGGAGCATCTAGTCTCCCATGAAGACTATTGAAGCAAGTAAAAAGTAGAAAGAAAGGATTTAAAAAAATATAAAAGTTGAAATTACCCCCCCTTTTGCCCCATTCAAAATAATTTAAAAGATATACCTATTCGATATCGCTGCGTTCGGAAACACCCGATCTATCAACGTCTAACAAGAAGAAATCCGATCTGTAAATGGCGCAATAAGAAAAAAATCAAAATGCCAGAATTACACTTTTTTAGTCGCTGCAACATTGCAATAAAATGCAATAACGGGCGATCAAAACATCGTACCTATCCAATAATGGTATCAATAAAAATATTAACTCGGCACTCAAAAAAATTAACCATCACCCCGACCCAGACCACGAAAAATGGAAAAGCTACAAGTCTCGAAAAACAGCGCCTTTTTTTTATACAAAACTTTGGATGGTTTTTTTTTCACCACTTAAACAAGAAAGAACCTAGACATGTTTGGTATCTAGGAACTTGTAATGACCTGGAGAATCATAATGGCAGGGCAGTTGTAGCATTTAGTGAATGTGGTTAAAAAAAACAATTGTGGAATTGCACTTTTCTGCAATTTCACTGCACTTAGATTGTTATCCTGTTTTTCAGTACAGGTTATGGTAAAACCAATGGTGTCGTTCAAAAGTACAAATTGTCCCACGAAAACAAGCCCTCACATGGCCATATTGACCGAAAAGTAACAAAGTTATGGCTCAGGGAGGAAGGGGAGCAATAAACGGAGACGCAAGGACGGAAATACCCCTGGTCATTAAGGGGTTAAATGACATCCGTGTCTGCGGAGCGTTCTGCTTGTATCGTGCCCTACATCCAATTGCTGTATATCAGCTGGGACATAATATTGGAGGGAGAAGTTTTTGTATCTGGAGCTTTTTTCTTGCTGCTTTTTTATCTGAATATCATTTCTTATTTTCTTATAGGGAGCGATTGAATCATTGATCCCAGCGAGAAAGCCGCGTATAAGCGACTTTAAAGCATCCAAACTGATCGGCGCTGGACATTTTGGGTGAGATTTCTGTTGGTATAATCCACATTTCTCAGGGTTCCCTATGACAACACTTCTGCCTCTGTGCTCCGCCATTCAGTGTTATCAGAGGGAAATAATCGGAGTCCACATCACTGTCCACATCTAATTCTCACTATTCAGCTCATTTATATACAGCGGAGCATTCTGACCCATAACAGGTTACACTGGAAGGACCTGTGCACACATTGCAGACTTGTCGCTTTTTTGTGTTTTTTCTGCTCAGATTTGTTACAAAACCTGAGGGATTTCATGATGCCAGAAAAGTGACTGAGATTCCTGAAGTCTCATGCACACGATGGTGATCTTTCCATTTAAATCTGCACATGTCAATTCTTTCAGCTTTATTCTGCAGATGTCACATATAATAATGAGGGGGGAAAATCTGCGACAAAAACGCAGGTAAAAAACGTATCAAAAACACAACAAAAATGCGTCTATTTTGCGCATCATTTTTTCTACTTAGAAATGCAAATATGGTGTAAAAATTTCTGCTGCAAATACTTAATATGGGCACATCCCCTTATGGAAAGGGATTAAAGTAATATATCCCATTCACCTGTCCTAGACCCCATCTGTTCTCATGTTGCCGCCTCCACCAGAGCTTCCTCCTCAGTGGACTTTGGTTTTTTGGGGGCTCCATTTTGGAGCTGATAAGGGTAATTGGCTACACATGGTCACGTGAGGACTGACACGATATTGACGTGAATGACATCTGCACCCAACACCCTCCACCATGATCACGTGAGTCCAATCACTGGCCTCAGCACCAGAAGGGGGCGCCAGAAAAACAAAAGACTGGCTCAGAGGATAGAGACCTGCAGTGATGGACAGGTGGGAGCCTCGGACAGGTGGGGAGAATGGGTTCCATTATTATTTAGTTACTTCCATCTCCTCCATTTATTTCGCCTTAGGCTAAGTTCACACGTAGCGGAATTCCCGCAGAAGTTACTGCGAGAATTCCATTCCGCGGGAAAATCGCATTTTGAATTCCCGCAATTTTCCCGCAGAAAAACTAGTGATTTGCACGCGTAATTAGCTTGCAGAATGCTAGCGTTTTCAAAGCGATCTGGAGCATCGCTTGGAGAACCGATTGACAGGTTGGTCACACTCGTCAAACACAGTGTTTGACAAGTGTGACAAACTTTTTACTACTGATTACTGATGTAGTAAAAGATAGGATGTAAAAAATAATTAAAAAAAAAATAAAAAATATTGTTATTCCGCGCAGTCTTCCCGCCTCTCTCCACGCTCCCGGCATCTTCCGATCCCAGTAATCCTTTGCGCGAATGACCGCGAGACGTTGCGCTCCTGCGACGTCATCGCGGATGACCGTGAGATGTCGCGCTCTTGCGAGATCGCGACGTCATCGCGGTCATTCTTGCAAAGGATTACTGGGACCGAAGATGCCGGGAGCGTGGAGAGAGGCGGGAAGGCTGCGCGGGACGCCGGAAGGTGAGAAGAACAATATTTTTGATTTTAATTCTATTTTTTACAGGGATATGGTGCCCAGAGCCCGGAGGACAGTCTCCTCTCCTCCGGACCGTGGGTACCATCCGCAAATGTTCTACTTACTTTTCGCATGGTGGGAACAGCCACATGCGGAAAGTAAGCAGAACAACGCATTCCTATGTGGGCGGAATCGCCGCGATTCCGCTAAATTAATGAGCATGCTGCATTTTTTACCGCGAAGCGATTCCACCACGGAAAAAAACGCAGCATTAGCACAGCATTGCGGAATCCCATAGGATTGCATGGGATGCTTATTTTTCGCGTTTTCACGGCAAAATCGCGTGATTAAAACCGCCACGAATAAACCACGACGTGTGAAAGCAGCCTTAGGGTATGGGAGGCGCAGAATAAACTTCTTACAGCAATTGGAGGAATTTCAATTTGGACTAAATTTTACCTGGACAGAATCGCATCTTGTGGTCAATTATAGAGAATTTCCCAAGAAGATTCTCTCCTCTCTAATGTGACTTGTGTGAGGGCTCCGACAGACATGGCATTGTGCACAGCTCCATAGCTGGTCTATGTGCTGCTATTTTATTAATTTCTACAAATTTATTTCCAGTGACTGGTAGACTTCAAGAATTAGTACAGAAGATCGTATAATGATTTCTATAGCTGGACTGTTATTAAGGATTGATTACTAACCATGGATTGTCCTTTTCTCCAGGTCCGTCTACTTAGCACGCCATAAAGACTTGCACCAGGTCTTTGCAATGAAGACAATGGCCAAGCAGAACCTGAATACTCCAAAAAAGGTGGAATTGGCCTTTATGGAGAGGGACATCTTAACATTCGCTGATTGTCCCTTTGTGGTCTCCATGCTCTGCTCCTTTCCAACTAAACTTCACCTCTGTATGGTCATGGAGTATGTGGAAGGTAGGACACATATGCATTATATTCTAGTCACTCCATGTCTGCTCACATCTTATCACCGCACATATAATTAGGATGTGTCCAGGTGGTGGGTTCCATCACCACAGAACATTTACTATAGGTTATATATTACCTAGCTGCACGGAAATCCATTGATCAGTGTGCAGGGGAACTATGGGGCCCATGAGTCACAGGAGGCTTGGCGCCACTTGGCATTGGGCCACATCACTCCTCCTATCATCACAATTTCAGAGCAGCCGCATCCTCAGAATGAGAATACTGATAAACAGAATGGTGCCTCAGGAAGCCAAAAGCCCCCCGGATCCACCATTCAGCCCGTGGTTGTGAGACTGTGGTCTGAGACTCCGTACACTGGAGGTGCAAAGTAGTCACAGCATCCCGCCTGTAGTGTGGAGTCTCAGTACTCACACTGTACTGACCAGAGCAGCGTGCCGTGGGAATGGGGCCAGGTGAATAGTGCTTTTTTAATGTCAGCATTTCTAGGGGTCATAATACTGATTGGGTGGCTGTGGGGGACATAGTACTGTATGAGAGGCTATGGGAGCCTGCTAATGCCACGAAACTGATTTGCCGGCTGTGAATGCCCCTATACTGGGTGCGGTCTTCATACTGAGTGGTGTGCTGTGGGGGTTTTATTCTGTGTGGGAGTCCTAATTCTGTGTTAGGGTCCAAATTATGTGTGAGGGGCCATCATACTAAGTGGAAACATGTGGGGAGCCTTATATTGTGTGTCTGTGTGGGAAGTTATACTGAGTATAGGCACTGTGGGCGCCACTATACTAAGTGGGGGCATCATACTGACACTGTATATGTGGGGTGATACGGTAGGCAGGAGGATTCACTGTGGGGATACCATACTCTGTGTTTGTGAGTGGGGGCACGCTTGAGGGCATCATACTTTGAAATGGCCATAAAAAGTGTATTGCTGGTGAGAACACAAAGGGGCTTCAATAGATATTTTTAGGGGCCTAATTAGAACTTTTTCTATGGGGCCCTGTAATTTTTATGTTCGCCACTATCTGTGTGATCTCCCCTGTATGTCCACACTGAGCAAGCCAGTATCTCCAGTTTCCTCAGCTGTAGACAAGATGTGATATCACTTTATGTTATTAGTTACATGGAGCACACTTCACCACTACTTTAGTCTAATATTATGTGCACTATTCATTATAGCTGTATACAGTCTTTCCTGACAAATATCTCTGCTCAGTTCTCATTACACATCACGGTGGTCTGCTTTATAAACCCCTCACCAGTCATATTTCCTTTTTTCTACAGGTGGAGACTGTCGGACCCTATTAAACACCATGGGTCATTTACCTGTCCCCTTGGCCCGCTTGTACTTTGCAGAAGCTGTTGTTGCTGTAGAATACTTGCACAGCCATGGGGTGGTGCACAGAGACCTGAAGCCAGCAAAGTAAGTGCCCCCTGTAGTATAATAATGGAAGTTATCATTTATTATCACATAGTCTGTAAGGTTAAAACCATCTTTTCTTTCACAGCCTCCTGATAACATCTGCCGGACACATAAAAGTTACCGATTTTGGAGTTTCAAAAGTTGGTGTCATGACACAAAAAAACAACACCTACAAGCGATTAGCAGAAGACATCAGCAGAGAGTTCCAGGACTTTGAGGTCGGCATCACTTACAGAAACGCAGCTTGTTCTTTACTAATCTCATCACACTGTTGATTCTTCTCTGCATTCTTCTTTTCTAGAGAACTTTTCCACTGATATTTTATCTTCTGTCATTGTGTTTTTATGTGAGAACTTGTCATAATAATGGTATCATCAATCTCATCTCCTTCTTCTGTTGCTTTCCAGGTTGCTGGCACCCCATGTTATATAGCCCCAGAGGTCATCCTGGAAGATTACTATGGAAGACCTGTGGACTGGTGGTCAATGGGGATCATACTATATACATTTCTTGTGGGACGTGTACCATTTTATGGGAAATCCCGATCAGAGATTTTTAATAATACTGTCTTTGGTAAGAGGAATAATCTGATCATTTGCTTTGATTGGTTACATTGTTTTACTTATTTCCTTTGCTTTATCTTACAGTCCAATAAAGATGTTTTATTTTCTGTAATTTTCTATATAATAGGAGACATACGTTGGGATTGTGATCCCGTTCCTCCCATTGATGCTCAGAGTCTGATCACAGAACTGCTCAGAAAAAATCCTGAACAAAGACTTGGGACAGGTAACAATTTGCTTATTACACATAGGACATATCGCCCATGTCCATGAGAATCAGCACTTCTCTATCAGCTCATCCATTTCTTATTCGTCATGTGACTTTCAGTTATTTTCCTTTGTTTGCTCAGAAATTTCATTAGTTTAGATTAAGTTAAACAGTTCAGATATGGAACAGTCTCTGACAATATCCGCAACACTTTTCTTTTGTCTTTTCCAGCAGGAGCATTTGAGATCAAGAGTCATCCATTCCTGATAGACTTAGACTTTAACAACCTTCTAAGTCAGAAGCCTGTGTATATACCTCAGCTTGCGGCAAACGTGGGCACAGATCGCTCTGTACGGCGACGATTTGCTGCTTTTCTTGGCAGATTCCGGGGAGTCCTTAAGAAGGGTAATGATATTAATTGAAGGTTTTGGTCTGATTTCAGGATTGATGATTAACTGGGATAAGTCGTGCACTTTGCCGACTGATGGAGATGACGATTGTACTGGGGAGGTGGAGGCAGGTACTAAATTAAAGGTAGTTCAGCAAAGTACTTGGGGATCCATATAGTGCTTCCACTGACGAGGTTTGGGGAACTCAACTTGAGCCCGTTACTGCAAAGAATACATACCAAAGTCTCAGGGCGGAATAATCTACATCTATCGGTGGTGGATACAGAAAACCCCAGTGGCATACATGGTGCCAGTTGGTGAGATACCAATAATCCCACACCAGGGAGAGAATACACCCACTCAACAAAGACATGTGTGTAAGGAGGAAGAAGAGCATCTAGGTGGATATAGCAAAATATATCACTTTAATGAAAGGGCACTGTTGCTTCCCTGTGTTATATCTGGATTTTCTTGCTATAGTCTTGTTGCACTTATATTTATTGCTACTTTATATTATGTAGTTTTGATAATGAATTCTTGAATAAAGTGATATATTTTATTATATCCAACTAGTTGCACATCAGTGGTGAGCAGAGTAGACATCCTCAAGACGATTGTTATGCCTCAGTTATTGTATGTGTTACATAATTCCCTGGTCTGGCTTCCAATGTGCAAGTTTCATAGGATAAAATCATTATTTGGTAATCTGGTGTGGGAAGAGTCCAAGACTCAAACAGGAAATATTGCAGAGGCTGAAGGAAGAAGGGGGGCTTGCATTACCCAATCCCTGGATATATTTTCTATCTGTACATTGCCAGCATCTTAAAGGATGGGGGGAGGTGTTAGGGAAGGGTCAGATACCTGGATGTTTGAGGTACCTAATTAAGACCTTGGCGTTAAGTATGGATCTGGAGGCGGGACCTTTCAAAAAAATTGGGATTTCGGTACGAGACTATTAATCTTATGATTATCCATAAGGTATGGCAGAAAACCAAACAGATTAGGGGGGTCACTGGGTTTACTAGGTTCTCGCCTATCTGGGATAAGAGTTATTTTGTGACATGTGATATTTGTTTTCAATGCTCTTATGTTTAATAAAAAACTATCTGATTTAAAAAAACATGGGCACAAGCTTATCCATCAGAAAGTAGAAGGAGACGTCATTTAGACTAAGGAGCTGTTTGTCTCGTCTACCATAGTATGAGACAATTGGTTGTCATTAATATTACAGATAAATGGTTACGGTGTTTTATTGACAGCCTCTAAAAATATTTCATTACCTATGTCTTGTAGATCACGAACATCTGGTCTCCAAGGATGAGGAGGACAATGAGAGCTGTAACTACCCAAACTTTACATCTTCTTCTGAATGGCTTTCTAAAGTAAGTATGAGAACAATAGATAAAAGGGCAAAAAAAAAATACCTCTAAAAGTAAAAAAAAATGTATTTCATATCTTCTTGTTGTCTGCATTTAGCTCTGTACCAACGCTACCAGTAGGATGAACAAGGAGGATCCCAAGTCCCCTCCAGAGTGTACCCCAGAACCCAACACAGACATCTCGGAAATGTGAGTAGATTATAGGGTCATTACTTGGAGCTCCAGGCTGATATATGTGCATAACCTCAAATATAGGACATAAATACCATAATATCAAATACAGCATCCATTGCCCCATGATTAGCAGTCATTGTTCTCTTGGCTTCAGAAACTGCTGATGGTAACATCCCATAATTGCAGCCAGTCATGCACTTTTAGTGCTGCCCACACTGTAGGAGATATGTACTACTACATGCGAGCCATTCTTTGTAGTTTTTTTTTGCTCTATTTTGCACACTATAACTCTCATATGTCCTAATGGGCCTTATGGTTGGTGTTAATCTAGTGAGAAAACCCCCTTTTAAACTGCATCTAGTGTGATTTACATGTTTTTCTTCTTCCAAACAGGCAAAAAGAATCTTTTCCTGTATCTATTAGTGACTATGCTATCACCAGTTTGCCATCCTCGTCCCCATTGTCAGGTATGTACATGCCTATGGGAAAAAACATGAGAATGTTGACTTCAAGTCTCCAATATTTCCACATGGTTTTTCTGTTATTTGTATCCCATGTTATCCATAAAATGTCGCTTTTATGGCACTGTAAGCCTACAAATTGAAATACAAAATAATTATATAGGTTATTTCATTACCTGAGATGCTGTTAGATTCAAAAGACCGACCCAAACACCAAAAGCTATTGCATTTGTTATCGCACAAAAGTCGCATTGGGAGAAATCATTATTTTCATGGATGAAACTAAATCCATTTAATATGGGAAACGAACACACAGGTTAAAGGGAAGATTTGAGATTCACAATACGTAGTGATCTTCTAACCCCGATATCTCAGGAGGACGTGACACACTTGTGACAATTACCTAAAAGACTAGAACCAATTCAGCAAAGGTAATAGTGATCAATGGACCTTCAGGAGGGGAACACATGGCATTACCCTATTTGTTATATATCCCCGTCCTGAAGGGGTTACATGGTGGGAAAAAATCTTTCCCTCTGTTTTTGCCATGGTACATACGCAGTGCTTTGCAGGTGGTTGGCTAGCAATCCTGGCCATTTAGGGGACCGTAGCAGGGGGAAGGATAGGTTTAATTTCCTGTGAATGGTCCCTGATTGGAGTAAGAATTTCTAAATAAAGAAGGAGAGTGGGATAAAAGTGGGTAGCGCCAGGGGTCCCTGTCTGACCTCTGGCGTTTTCCTAGCAGAAGTGCTGCCCCGCCATTCATTTTGTCACGGCCTTAGGGTTAGTCATTCAGTCATTGGGATAAATGGCCTTGAGCCTTTTGGCCAAGCTGCGGGGATTGGTTCAAGTTTTTTAGTATAATAAGTTACAAAATTCTTTGGTGGCGGTGGGGCGGGGCGATGTAGCAGAGCCGTGAGGACGCACCTTGGGAGAGCTCCTATAATCCGGGCAATTATCCTGACACAGAGCCTGCTGAGAGTGATTTATTTGCCTGAGGCACGGTCCCCCGGGCTCCTGACAACATCCAGCTTCCTGGGAGGTGCGTGGGGGGCTTCAGTGAGAGGGCCGCCGCAGCTGTTCCAGCAAGGAGTGAGGCCTGTAGTGGACGGTGGCAGCCATCTCTTCCTGTGTCTCCTGCAGAGAGACGAATGCCATCTGTCGGATCCCGCTCCTGAGGAGACCTGTGGGCGGACTCAGTGATTCTCGGAGGTATTTGCAGGGGAATACGCGGTGTGAGCTCTGAGAAATGAGCCCCGCGCTTCCCTGGTCACAATAAACTAGCCCGTGGCTCCTGTCATGTCAGGGGTCTGTACACACAGACTGTGGCCCCCCCTGCAGGCACTGCAATACACCCTGTGCTGCAGGACCTGGGTGACGACCTCAGGATTGTCATAAATCAACACTTCACCCTGCGACCCTATTCTGAGCTGGCTGCATTCCTTTCTACTGCCCAGCTTAAAGGAGCACATATATAGTAGATTAGCACTATAGCTGCTGGAGTCAGAGGAAAGAGGGGATTTTGTGGTCACACGTTTATTCAGCTTGCCATTTGCATCACTGTTCAATATGAATCATTCAAAAGGGTCGGGGTCAGCTGACAAACTGAAAGAATTTGCAAGAACTGATCCATCCGACAGTGCACGATCTCTCAGGCATAATTCATCACATGCTAAAACTACAGACCAGCGTAAAAACCACGCTTCTGATAGTGAGGGTGGGGACCAGGATGATCTGACTCTTAGACAAGCATCCGAACAGTTAATGCAGGCCGTATCTTTAACTAGAGCATCCCTGACAGAAAAGATAGAGGATGTGCACTCTGAGGTGGGCCGTCTCCGACAGGATATGCAAACCATGAGGGGGCGCATTACAGAAGTGGAAACAAGAGTATCCCACTTAGAAGACAATCTCCCACCCATGGAAACTAAGTTAACAAGAGTGGCCGGCTCTATAAATGCCTGAAAGCAAAAAGCGGATGATATTGAAAATAGACGGCGCCGAAATAACATTCGGATTATAGGATTGCCGGAGCGCTCAGAGGGTCAGCAACCTGAGCGATTCTTAGAGGGCTGGCTTAAGGATAATCTTGGAGATGAATTCTCCTCCACGTTTTCTGTGGAAAGGGCTCACAGGGTCCCCACAAGGCCACTTCCACCGAGCAGTCCACCTAGACCATTCCTGGCGTGCCTCCTCAATTGTAAAGACAGAGATGCTATATTACGTCTGGCACGTCAGAAAAGCCCTACTAAGTTTAACAATGCCACGATTTCGATCTTCCCCCATCTCTCTATGGAACTCCAAAAGCAAAGGGCACAATTCATGGACATTAAGAAGCAGCTCAGAGAAAAAAAACATCTTATACTCCATGATATATCCAGCTCGTGTCCGCATTGTCCATGAGGGCTCTTCCATGTTCTTTACGGATCTAGCAGAGGCAGCTGAGTGGTTACGCTCTCACACGGGATCTCGTGGAAATAAGTCCTGATATGTTTGCAGCTAATTGACATTTATCCGAAGAACTGTAGCACTGGAACTCCTTCCACTGGCGTCTGACTTCACAACCATACGGGACAGTTTCCAGTGAGGGTATCCCCATGTTGGATGTATGATAGGAGCGCAGGACTTTGCTCCTTTATTTTTGAACTTCTTATTGTTCTCTATTTCTTGTTAGTTTTGTTTTAGTTTTTATAGATATTGCTGCCAAAGATCTTTATGTGTTGCGTATAAACTCCACTCGCATCATATGGCATCTCATACCTAAATGAGGGGACATGGATTCTGAAATTGTCTGTATGACCTGGAATGGGAGGGGTCTTGGGACTCCTCGCAAGAGAATTAAGGTCTTTTCCCAGATTAAGCACCATCACCCCCACATCGTGGCTCTGATCGAGACGCATCTCACCAGGGATTCAGCCCGACATGTACAGAAGCCATGGGTACAGTGGTTTCTTCACACATTTCACACTAGCTACTCGAGAGGGGTTTCATTGTTGATACATAGAGATTTGAGATGGGAGGTCAGGGAGGCTCGAAGAGACCCAGAAGGCCGCTTCGTTTTTGTATGCGCACTGATCAACTCCAAGACATACGTCATACTATGTGTATACAATCCCCCCCAGCCAATATGTCAATTCTTCAGATGGCAATGAGCTTTGCTCTAAATTATCCTGATGCACACATTATATGTATGGGGGACTTTAATCTAGTTATGGATGACTGTCGCGATAGAATTAGACTGGATAGAGAGACTTCTAGAGGGACCTCCTCTTTACCCTCATCTTCCTCTTCACTGGCGCTGTTTATGGAGGATAGTGGTTGGTTGGATCTGTGGAGGATGTGCCACCCCGGGGTAAAGGAATACACCTGTCACTCGTCTACTAAACGTACTCTATCCCGTATAGACTACATATTTGGTTCCAGTAGCTTAGTGATGTGGTTGGTTGACATAGAACATGGTAACGAAGGAATCTCAGATCATAGCCCGATTATACTTAGACTTAATTTTGGCCGATCAAAACACAATACTTTTTAGAAACTGAATCCATTTTGGATGAAATTGATAGGCTCTAATGACAGAACTATAGACCAATTAGATTGTTTCATCTCCTCTCACCCTGAACCCCAGGATACTAATCTGTTTTGGGATGCCCTTAAGGCGTATTTGAGAGGATGTTTGTCCTCTACGATCTCTTATATTAAAAAGATGACCTCATGGGAAGATGACGAGATGGAATAACGACAAGCAGCATATCTATCTAACCACACTAATGAGAATAGAGTGGTATGGCTGACTTCCCATAGGCTATATACTCAGCACATGGACACGAAGTCTAAGCGCAAATTATTTTTTACTCGGCAATCCTATTTTGAACTAGGGAATCAGGCAGGTAAATTTTTGGCTTTCCTGGTGCGTCAGCCTAACACATCTAACACCATACTCCAGATCTGAACATTGGATAATTCAAGAGTGACTTCAACTGAAGATATACTTCACTGTTTTTATGAGTATTATACAACATTATATAATTCAACGAGTGGTCTTGATACTCCACAATGCCTAAATTACCTATCAGATATAGAATTCCCCACACTGGATGCTACCCAGCGAGCCTTTTTGGATGCTGATTTTACTATAGAGGAAATTAAAAATGCTATGATGGCTTTGGCCCCTGGAAAGGCTCCTGGACCAGATGGGTTCCCTGTTGAAATGTATAGAAAATATCAAGACATTCTGGCACCACTTCTTCTAAAAGTATTTCAAGGGATCTTGAGGGGGGACTGCTTACCTGACTCCTATCATGAAGCAAATATTATCTTTCTCAAGAAAGAAGGGAAGGACCCCCTTGATTGTGGATCTTATCGCCCCATATCACTGGTAAATGTAGATTATAAAATTTTCACTAAGATTCTGGCCACTAGATTAAACTCAGTAATATTAGATTTTATACACCCGGACCAGACGGGCTTTATGCCCGGTAAGAGCACCTCTATAAATATCAGGAGGGTCCAGTCAGTGATTCAATATAGCTCCCTGGTACAGGATAATAATTGAGCCCTGGTGTCCCTGGATGCAGCTAAAGCCTTTGATTCCCTTGAATGGCCATTCTTGTTTGCATGTTTACAAAGATATGGCTTTGGTGCTAAATTCCAAAAATGGATTGGTGTAATATACGCAAAACCTAAAGCTCGTATAGTTATAAATAACTCCATATCGGAATCCTTTTCTCTTTCTAGGGGAACGCGCCAGGGTTGCCCCCTCTCCCCGACCCTCTTTGCCCCTTGCTATAGAAGCGCTAGCAATACGTATGAGGGCCTCTCCGAATATTAGAGGTATAAAAATAGCAGATCGTCTAGATAATATTGGTTTATACGCTGACGACATGGTGGAGTTTATGGATAAAACGGACGAGACGTTGCCACATGTGATTACTACCATAGATAAATTTAGTAAATACTCCGGCCTTTATATCAACTGGAATAAGTCCGCTCTCTTGCCCCTCTCTCATGGCCCTGTGACCCATCTTAGCTCTCTGTCCCCTTTGCCCATAGTGTCTCACTTTAAATATTTAGGAATTAATATATCTAAAAGCAGTGATCTTGCCCTACAACTTAATATCTTCCCATTACTGGAACTGGTCAAACTCAAATTCGCCTCATGGAGTAAACTTCCCCTATCTGTTGCCGGCCGAATTAATCTAATTAAAATGATTCTACTTCCCAAACTTAGTTACTCCCTCCAGCATAGTGCGGTGCTTGTTCCTAAATTCATCTTCACTAATCTGAACTCCCTGACCACGTCCTTTATATGGGGGAAATCTAGACCCAAACTTAAATTATCCACTCTACAGAGGTCTAAACGCATGGGGGGAGCAGCACTGCCGGATTTTTATTTATACTATCTGGCAGGACAAATTAAAGCTTTGAGTAAGTGGATGCCGGAAAATAATCTACCTAACTCGGAACATCATCTCATTCATGCTGCAGAGATTGACTGTTTTTTAGAAACAGATAAACTTAATGCCCCCCGATTGTTACCTCTACTCCGTTTAGCGAGGTCGGTTTGGAGACAGATCAAAAAAGTGATCCGCTTTGAGGGCATCATTGCTGAAATGCCACTATGGAACAATAACTATTTCTCGGTGCTGTTGAACCACCCGTCCGCTGGCTTTTGGACCTCACATGTGTAATAAAAGACCTATATGAAGGTAATATCCTTATGTCTTTTGAACAAATCCAACTTAAATATAATGTCCCTAGATCCCAATTCTTCCGCTATCTTCAACTCAGATCAGCTGTCCATTCGCATTTACGGTATTCAAGTACGACCCAAGCTATCTCATCTCTCCCTTTAATAGGAATCCTTAAATCCCAAGGCCCTCAGGGCCTTATCCCTACTCTCTACACATACATGTTGTCGGCAGGAACTGACTCTGCTATAACGACAATTAGGGGGAAGTGGGAAGATCTCATTCCTGATGCTCAGGCTGAAGATTGGGAGGAGATTCTTGAATCTCCAACTAAAGTATCTCCATCTATTAATAATAGAAGGACTCAATTATATATCTTACATCAGTCATATCTAAATCCATCGCGACTTTTCAGGATGGGTCTTTCCAATCCTCGGAATGTTTGAGGTGTCATACAATGGAAGCAAACTTTGTACATATGGTGTGGGGATGCCCCATTGTCCTTTCATACTGGTCTGAAGTAACATTGCTAACATGCTTTGTGCAAATTCCTGTTCCTCTTAGTCCATCAGTTTGTTTATTCAGGGTGCTAGATGAGGAGAATTGGGGACACTATGTTAGGATTTTTCTATGTGAAACACTTTTCTTGGCTAGGAAGGTGCTGGCGTTACGTTGGATGGGAGGGTCAAACCCCTCTCTCAGAGCCTGGATTGACCTGGTGAACTCGGTCATCCCATAAGAGCGAACACTTTATCAAAACAGGGGCTGTATGGGCAAATTTGATAAAATCTGGGATAGATGGAATTCCTCTCATCTCACTATATCGGGGAGTGGAGGCTCGGTACCACCGTGACTGTTAATAGTTGGAATCTATCGAGATGTATTCATGGCATCACATAATTTTTTTTTTTTATTATATAATGTACTAGGCAGTGTGTTAGATTGTAGTTTAATTAGATTGGTAGTGCTTTTGTGATGTGTACTTTCAAGATATAGAGCTTGACAATGCTTCTGTTCATCTGTTTAATAATTCATTATCTAAGCAATAACTCATAGACCTGTGAAACTAAATTGTAAGAACAATTTAATGTGTGAATTGCTATTCACTTACAATTATTTTGGTAAAATGCATGTGTATTATTTTGGTTTATGCATAAATGTACATGTGGTTTCTCTTTCTTGGTTAATAAACGAATTTAAAAAAAAAAATTCTTTGGTGGCCAATTTTTAGCTACTAAGTCAATGTGTCATAGTTGTATTATTTTATGCTCTGTATAGGTATTGGGGATAAGTTATGTAATGCCGTGAGATTTTTTTTTAATTCAACACCCTTGAAATGCCATAAATCTATTAAAAAACTTTGGCACCTGACAAAAATTTTTATTTTGCACACTTATATTACAAGCAGATAAAAAGCAGATCCTAAATGAATATTCTGATACTAAGAGGTGTTTTTTTACTTTCTGAATAGAAAATGAAACTGACGAGGAAAGAAAATCAATATATTTCAGTATAGAGCTAGAAATGGAGGAAAAGAGACAAGGTAGGTGTGAGGATCAGCTTCATGTTATGTGATGTCAGGCAGTGAGAATAACTCATGTGGAGCAGATGTTATCTGTCAGTGATGTGATATGTATGATGGCTGACAATGATCCCTGACCTCTGTATAAGATTCCTCTGCCGTCCGGCCACAGTGACCGCACAGTAGTATCATGTAATAAGTAGTCGCTTTACTTACAGTACAGATACAAAGCAGATCCTATAAGATTATATTACTAAGTGTTTTTTACTTTCTGATCAGATATTCCTGCTCACGAGGAAAGTAATTCTTCCATATATTTGAGTTTAGACCAAGAAAACTCAAAAAATGAAGAAAATTCTGAAAAGAGACAAGGTAAGTGTGATAAGCAGCTCCATGTTATATGATGTCAGGCAGTGAGAATACTTCATGAGGAGCAGATGTTATCTGTCAGTGATGGGACATGTATGATGGCTGACAATGATCCCTGACCTCTGTATAAGATTCCGCTGATGTCCGGCCACCGTGACCGCACAGTAGTATCATGTAACATCGAGTCCCTTTACTTACAGTATAGATACAAAGCAAATCCTATAAGAATATATTGTTACTGAGCTTTTTTTTTCTTACTTTCTGACCAGAATTTCCAGCTCAGGAGGAAAAAAATCTGAGTATGGAGCAACAAAACTCAAAAAATGAAGAAAAGAAGGGAAAGAGACGACGTAAGTGTGAGAATCAGCTCTATGTTGTGTGATGTCAGTCAGTGAGAATGATGCATGTGGGTGAGATGACATCTGTCATTGATGGGATTGTCACATGTATGATGGCTGACGATGATCTCTGACCTCTGTGTGATAAGATTCCTCTGACGTCCGGCCACAGTGACCGCACAGTAGTATCATGTTATATGGAGTCCCGTCACTTACATTATATTTACTTCTCTTCTCATAGGTTCCCGCCTCCGCCGGATCTTATCATCCTGCCGGCGTGGATTAGCCAGGGCTGCTCAAGCATTTGCAGGTTGTTACTGCTGCCCTAGAACCATCTGAAAGACAGTAAACTTCCGCATCTAGAGCCCTGAAGTCCAGCAGATCCACCATCACTGCTGGACACAAAAGCGGGACTAACTCCTAGCCGCGGTCTACGGACCAAACATTGGGCATGGGCAGGGCCTTGGGGGCAGATCCCAAGTGCGCTCAACCATGTGAAATAGCTTACGCTCAGGAATATTGAGGGATAGCGCTATTGGATAGCTCTACCCGCTCATTTCCTTTAGGAATAGAGCTATGGGATAGCTCTACCCGTGCACTTTCTTCATGGATAGCGCCATTGAATAGCTCTACCCGAACAGTATTAACGTCAGAGCTTTTTCATACACAAGGTAGGAGTGGCAGGAGAGGTACACCAGGTATTTAAGTTTGCTGTTATTCTGCACATACGCCAGTCTGGTGCGTGGTTACACCCCATTGTGAGGTCAGTCTGATGCGTGGCTACACCCCATTGCGTGGTTCCTAATCCCAGCGCGCTCCCGAACGGCGCACAATCACTCATTAATTAAAAAAAAACAAAAACTAAAAGCCGTTACTGTTGCTCGGATTCCATTTCATCTTGAACTCACAACTAACTGTAAGTCACTAATTGCTCTTCTTGTCACTAAATGCATTTGTCATTATCCTGAATGCAGCAGTCAGGCTCATATTTCTGTCCAGCAGCTACACCGATGCCTCCACTCAGTACCAGTCATTGCACTCTCCCACAAAGCTCTCCACAGTGCTGCACTGTCCTACAACTCCTCTCATTTGTCAGTCTACTACCATATCTACACTCCAATGAGCTAAGACTAGTGTAAGAAGGTGACAGGGACTAGCCCTGTAAATATTGAAGTCATTGTTTTATCTTGTTATCCCTGACGTGTTTGTGTGCAGTATATGTGATATGTACATATGTGTTTGCGGCCACATGACATTAGTTAGATAGATATGTAGAGATAGGTGTAGTTTGGGTATAGGGACACTAGATGGGGGCACTGAGCACACTTAGGTTGGGGCAATTCTGGAGGACACTAGGGGGTTAAGATGAGAGGAGTGGTTAGCTGGTACTTGAGGAGACAGATTTCCTGCTTGGAGCCAGTGTAGCCAGGAGTAGCCTCTGGTGCTAAAGTGGAGGCAGAACACCAGAGCAGAGAAGTGGAGAATTGTGCCTACAGCAGCAGCCAGTGGGGAGAGCCACTGGAGCCGTCAGCTAGGGGCTGGAAGCTGATGTGAATTGAAGCCAGTCTGTGGAAGAAGTCAGCTTGTGTCTGGGAGCTCTTGAGCCAGGGAGAACAATAGAGGAGTCCCTGTGGAGACGACAGCCGGAGTCTAGGAGCTGTTAAGACAGGGTTTACAGAGAGTCTCTGTGGAGAGGACAGCCAGTGTGTGGAGCTGATCAAGCAGTAGAGTAGGCCACTAGCTGAGTGCACGGAGAGAATCACCAGTGCCGTAAAGGGGTGAACTACAATGTAGTAGACTGTTACCTTCGTGGTCTGTAGTCGGTTGCCAGGAGAGAAGACGAAGAGCCGCGTTCACAGTGTTCCTTGTTCCGTGTTTATTGTGTGGTCCACCCAAGTGTGTCTGAAGAAGTGACGTGCTGCTGTAGAGGAAGATGTACTGTTGGTATCACGTAAAGAGTCCTGATGGCGTTTGGGTTGTACTGTGCCCTGAAGAAAATAAAGTTGAGCTGTTAAAGTTTATCCCGGCCTCTGCTTCCAATCTTTTGGTCCCTAGGAGGGAGCACAGTACCTGGGATGAAGCAGCCTCCAGCACAGTGAGTACCGAAGCGGGTGATGAGGCTACCCCCCGGCGACCGTGGTATTACACTAGCATCCTCCATAATCAGGACCTCCCACTCACACGTCCATGACTTTTTCTGTGCTGCACCAGCTCTCAGGAGTGTGCTACTCCAGACAGTCAGGTTCATTCCCACTGTCTATGGATTTGAGTGTGCACTAAAAACAGATCATTTTCGGCAGGACTTTTAAGTCATCTCACTAATCTGAGTTTTTCCCACTGGACTCAGCAGCACTTAATATCTGTACATATATAGATATTGGCTGGTGACCTGTTTGTGCAGTCTTAACTCCTTGAAGATATGCAAACAAAACATGTTTAACATGGTGTGACAAAGTCACTGGCAAAGTACTGGAGGGGAGATATGTATCACTGTGGTCGTTGGCTTCAGTGATATGAACCTAAATAAACGCTACAGCACCCGAAGTGCTGAGAGGGGTTAATCAGCCATGTTTAGGGCCAGGGTGAGTGACCAGCTCTAAAGTGTGTGGAGTCCAGAGGATAAATACACAGCATTCTGCTCATTCAGTGCTGAGCGTACCTGGCGGTGCAAGCCACAAGATGTGCTTTCATTAGGAAAGTTGAATTTTTTTTTGTTATTTATTCCTGAGTGGGCGGATCCCCTCAGCAACATAGACTGTGCCATACGTTATGGTTTTGGTTTCCCGTTAGGCCAGAAACGCTGTGTTTCTTTCGCTAACGCTGCACTTGTTTACACAGTACCTTCAATAAAATAGTTGAAGATTTAATAAACAGCGTTCCTGTGTCCACCTCTACGTGCAGCCGAGTGAGACGATCTACCACAGCAGCCATATGATCCATAATCATTGCAGACTTCACTTTAAGTTCCCACAATGAGTATTTGGTTTGTTTTTGACACTGTTTTTTCACTGCACAAAGAACGCATCTTACAGGTCCAAGAAATCTCAGTATGCTGTTGCCATGTATAGTAGTTTTCAGCAACACCATTCATTTTATCATATAATTAGTCATGAGCGAGTCCTAAAATTATTGGCTGCTCTTACTCATAACAAGCTTTCCATAATGCTCGAGTGTTCGTCTCTGGTAACGAGTATAATTGAAGTCAATGGGAAAGCATTTTTCTGGCGGACCTCCCCAGCAGGTCTGGGGGGGCATTAAAATTAGCGTCGGACTAGAACACCTTGGGCCCACTATGTAGATACATAAAAATAAATACAAGATCACAATTTGTGGTGTAAAACACGCTAATATCAGGGTATAATATAAGGTAGTACATGTCTTAATGATATAGCAGAGGTTGAGGTAGCCCACCTCATAGAATATAATGCAGTCCTCATATAGTATAATGCAGCCCCCTCATAGAATATAATGCAGCCCCCTCATAGGGTATAATGCAGTCCTCCTGTAGAATATAATGTAGCCCCCTCATAGGGTATAATGTAGCCCTCTCAATATAGTATAATGCACCCCCCCCCCATAGAATATAATGTAGACTCCTCATAGGGAATAATGCAGCCCACTCATAGGGTATAATGCAGCCCCCTCATGGAGTATAATGCAGTCCCCTCACAGGGTATAATGCAGCGTGTGCCATCTGTACATACGTATGCAGTGTCGGACTGAGGTGCCATTGGCCCACCAGTAACAATTAGTGTGGGGGCCCATTTTCATCTGCATACAAAAAATACACTACAGCCATTCAAAAATGTACCTATATCTCTGTATAATAAACTAGGTAGTTTGGTTAATGAATGATGATATGCTGTTTTTTTTCTCTACGGAGTAAATCATGTGAATTATGCCAAGAACTACCCATGTAGGGAGGTTGGGGGCCCGTGTCTGTGGTATTCCCCTGTTCCCCTATGGGCCAGTCCAAGCCTGTACATATGTCACAGCCGCGCGTCCGATTGCTGTCTGTGACGCTAGTCACTACTCACAGGCCGTGAGGCAGAAGAGTCAAACGTTCTGGGGTCAATACTGAAAATGACAAAGGTGTAAGTCAGGTCCCAGTCCAGGGTCAATAACAAGAGATAGTGGATCAAAGGACAAGAAAAACGGAGAGTCAGAACACGGTCTAAAGCAGGGTTCCCAAACTCCAGTCCTCAAGGCCCACCAACAGATCATGTTTTCAGGATTTCCTTAGTATTGCTCAGGTGATAATTGCATCACCTGTGCAATACAAAGGAAATCCTGAAAACATGATCTGTTGGTGGGCCTTGAGGACTGGAGTTGGGGAACCCTGGTCTAAAGGGTCAGGCAGATCAGACCTCAGAGAAAACAGAATAGGGCTAACACTCACCAAGAAGAACAAACTACGTCCGGCAGGGATCAGGGGCAGGCAGCTCAGTTAAGTAGGAACATGATGTCCCTTGACATTTCAATTTCTAGTCTAAAAAGATCTCAGAATTCTTGATAAACAAATTAATCAATTTCATTTCCAGCATAATTTGACGATTCAGCAATCCAGAGCTATTTCTGAGTTGCAAAACAATACAAATATTGTAATTCGGCAATCAGACAAAGGGGGTTGCACTGTGATTCTTGATACTGGTCTTTATATGCACTGTGTGAATTTGGTCCTAAGTGATACTACCACATATTCTCCTCTGTCTGCAGATCCTACTCCAGTTTATAAAATTAAATTATCTCCTAATTCAGCAAGGCATAGCTTCCGGTGTCATCAACTCAAAGGTTGGCAGATGGCTACTACCCGAATTCCCCATCATATCGATTTTTCATGGTCTACCCAAGACCCACAGAGAGGTTTTTCCCTCCTCCTTTCAGACCTATTATTTCAAGTATAGGTTCACTAAATGAAAATCTCAGGTCTTGGGTAGACAGCCATCTGCAGCCTTTGGTGTCGAGAATTCCTGGTTACCTGAAAGATTCCACCTTCGTTCTGATGGCGTTCGATAATTCACAGTGGGAAAAATTTTTTTATTTCTTCACATGTGATATAGTGAATCTCTATTCTTCTAATCCTCACAATCTTGCTTTGCAGGCTATCAATCATCACCTTAGCCATTTCAGCAATTATTCTGCAGAACTCAAATCCTACCCGATCAGCTCACTCGCATATCTGCTTGACCATAATTTTTTTTATGTTCAACAAAATTTTTTTTTTGCAAATTCTTGGTGCCCCGATGGGCATAAAATTTTCCCCTTCTCTAGCAATCCTGTATATGGCATGGTGGAAAGAAAAATAGGGATTTTTGTGTGCTCACCGTAAAATCCTTTTCTCCGAGCCAATCATTGGGGGACACAAGACAGTGGGGGTTATGATGCTGGCCACTAGGAGCACACTAAGTAAACCAGAAAAAAGTTAGCTACTCCCCTGCAGTATACACCTTCTCACTAGCTGAGATTTCTCCAGTTCGGTGAACAAAGCAGTAGGAGCATAAACAGTCAACAATAACCATAGCTATGTCAAAACCTAAGAATGCTACAGTGAGCCAATAGGCTAAACAGGGTGGGTGCTGTGTCCCCCAGTGATTGGCTCGGAGAAAAGGATTTTACGGTGAGTACACAAAAATCCCTATTTCTCCTACGCCTCATTGGGGGACACAGACAGTGGGACGTCCTAAAGCAGTCCCTGGGTGGGGAGCATACATCTGCCAATACCCCATGTACCACTGAGTCAACACTGAGGTACTGCCGATTGCAGGCTGCGTCTGCCGGCTGCGTCTGCCGAGAGCTGCATCCGCAGAGGCCTGAGAATAAATTAGGCAATGTTTGTAAAGGTATGCAGACTGGACCAAGTCACAGCCTTGCAGACCTGTTCTGCCGAGGCCTGGTGCCGAATGGCCCAAAAGGCGCCCACTGACCGGGTAGAGTGCCCCTTGATCCCCGCTGGGACAGGCGCGTTCCTGACACAGTAGGGTTCCTGAATCGCCAATCGAATCCACCTGGCTAGCGTTGCTTTTGACGCGGCTAGACCCTTCCTATGCCCCTCCAAAAGTATGAACAGGGCATCTAACTTGTGGAAGGGAGCAGTCCGCGAGATGTACCGTCTCAGCGCCCTAACCACATCCAGGGTGTGGAGGGCCTTCTCAATGCGATGGACTAGCGCCGGACAAAAGGAAGGCAAAACAATTTCCTCGTTGAGACAGAAAGAGGAGACAACCTTGGGCAGGAAGGACGGGGACGTCCTGAGAACTACCTTTTCCTGATGAAAATTCAGGAACGGAGAACGGCATGACAGGGTTGCCAATTCCGAAACTCGTATGATTGACGTAATTGCCACTAGAAAGACCACCTTCCAAGAGAGGACGGTCAGTGACACGTCCTGCAGCGGTTCGAAAGGAGTCTACTGTAAGGCCCCATGATTCCAAACGCCTTCTATAAGGAGGCGCCACATGGGAAACTCCCTGAATGAACGACTTGACCTGAAGTTTGGTGGCAATTTTGCATTGGAAAAGCACTGACAAGGCGGAAATTTGACCCTTGAGCGACCTAAGCGCGAGACCTGATTTTAATCCGGATTGAAGGAATTCCAATATGGCTGGAATGGAAAACACAAGAGGTGATCGACCATGATCCTTGCACCACGAAAAGATTTTCCAGGTGCGGTGATAGATGCGCATGGACACAGGCTTCCTAGCACTAATCATGGTGGAAATCACGTCATGAGAGAACCCAGCCTGTGCTAAAATCCAGGATTCAATGGCCACGCCTTCAAAGACAGGGCCCCGGAGTTTTGGTGGTAAATCGGGCCCTGCGAGAGTAGATCCATGCGATCTGGAAGTCGCCAGGGGATGTCGGCGACTAGTTGTATTAGTTCTGCATACCATGCTCGGCACGGCCAATCTGGCGTGACTAGGATCACTGGTACTCCCTCCGCTCTGATCTTCTTGATGACCCTCGGAAGCAAGGGAAGAGGGGGGAAGATGTACCGGAGGCAGAACTAGGGCGTCTGCTCCGATGGCGCAGGGATCGCGCGATCGGGCAATGAACCGAGGAACATTGTTGTTTAGTCTTTAGGCCATGAGATCCACATCCGGAGTCCCTCAACGATGACAAATCTGCTGAAAGACTTCCGGATGAAGAAACCACTCTCCCTAGGCAATGCCTTGGCGACTGAGAAAATATGCCGCCCAATTTTCTACGCCCGGGATGTGGATTGCTGAGATGAGCGAATGGTTGGTCTCGGCCCAGTGGAGGATGTGACTCACTTCGTGCATGGCCATCCAGCTCCGGGTACCTCCCTGGCGGTTGATATACACTACAGCCGTGGCGTTGTCAGATTGGATCCTGATGGGGTGACCTGCAAGGAGATGGTGTAAACTCCGTAGAGCTAATCTGATCGCTCGTATCTCCAAAATGTTGATGGGGAGACGTGACTCTCGGATTGACCAACGACCCTGTGCCGTGTGGTGACGAAAGACCACACCCCAGCCCAAAAGACATGCGTTGGTGGTTACTGCCAACCATCTTACTGTGAGAAAAGACCTCCCTTGATTCAGGGAGGACCTCAGTGTCCACCACCTCAGGGCTTGCCTGACCCGCAGGGACAGAAGGATCCGACGGTCCAGGGAGAATGGGTTCTTGTTCCAAGCTAACGCATGTTGTAAGGGACGGAGGTGAAACTGTGCAAATGGAATAGCTTCCATCGCTGCCACCATCTTTCCGAGAACTCTCATGCTGAAACGAATGGAGTGAGAAACTGGTCGGAAAAGAGTCAGTGCTGCCTGTTATAAGGCTTGGGTCTTTTCAGGAGGGAGAATGACCAACCCGCGGGAAGTGTCCAAGATCACTCCTAAAAAGGAAACCTGCTGAGTCGGTTTTGGGAAAGACTTTTAGTTTATCTTCCACCCCAGGCGAGAAAGTGTATTTACTGTTATATCCACGGATTCCTCGCAGGCTGGAAGGGACGGACCCTTGATGAGCAGGTCATCCAGGTCGTCTAGATACGGTAACACCACAACTCCCCGAGAGTGGAGAATGGCCATGACAGCCGCCATGACCTTGGTAAAGACCCTGGGGGCGGTGGCGAGTCCGAAGGGCAAGGCAACGAACTGGAAGTGTTCCTCGTGAATTGCAAAACGCAGGAACTGCTGGTGGGACGGGCAGATCGGAATGTGAAGGTAAGCGTCTTTGATGTCGATGGATGCTAGGAACTCTCCTTTTTCCATGGAAGCGACAGCTGATCGGAGAGATTCCATTCGAAATCGCCGTACCTTGACAAACTGATTTAACAGTTTGCGATCCAGAATGGGTTGCATCGTCCCGTCCGTTTTTGGAACCACAAAAAGGTTTGAATAAAATCCCCTGAACCTTTCGTGAAGAGGGACCGGAATGATGACTCAGTCACTTAGCAAAGCTTGAACAGCCCAAAGGAAGGCTCTTGTCTTTTTCTTGGGGGCAGAGGAAAGAAAAATCCGAGTTGGACGGGGAGAAGAAAATTGTATCTTGTATCCGGAGGACACCAACTCCCTGACCCACTTGTCGTGGACGACCGCGAGCCAGGTGTGGCTGAAGGAAAGTAGGCGACCGCCAACTTTGTCGGTGTCCGCCGGATACCGCAACAAGTCATTGGGTAGATCTATGAGATCTGGCTCCCCTAGATCCAGAAGCCCTAGGCCTGGGTTTCCAAGAACGGTTAGGTCTGTAAGAGACCTGAGGGCCTCTGTCTCCACGCGGGAACCGACCAGATCCGGAAGAGAAGGTAGAGGAGGACCAACCAGAATTGTTGCGAAAAGATCGAAAACGCATTAGCTGTTGGTTGCGAAACGGCCAAACAGCCCTTTTGTTGAGGAAGGAATTTACTTTTCCCCTGGTAGTATCAGAAATGAGCTGGTCCAGTTTCTCTCCAAAAAGACAACCCATTTGAAAGGGGAGAGAAGTCAACGATCTTTTAGATGTGGCATCCGCCCGCCAGCTACGGAGCCATAGGGCTCTTCTAATGGAGATCGCATTAGCGGCAGTTAAAGCCGCGCAATTGGCGTCATCAAAAGAAGTGTCCACTACAAAGTCCGCTGCGTGAATTATCTGCCTGGCGACATTGGTTGCCTCCGAAGACTGGTGCCCTGGAAAGAAGTAATCAAGACTCCTGCCCAAGCGGCCATTGCCTTAGTGACCCAAATTGCTGCGAAAGATGGAAAAAGCAGTGCTCCTGAAGCTTCAAAAACTGAACGGGCAAGGTAGTCAATTTGACGATCGGAGGGGTTTCTGACTGAGGAACCCTCAGAAACAGATAGGAGCGTTTTAGAAGTAAGACGCGATACAGGAGGGTCCACCGGAGGGGACTATAACCAATCCTTCATTAGGTCTGGATCAAAAGGGTATTTAGCCTCAGTAGACTTTTGCCCTGTGAACCGCTTATGTGGCCAATCCCTATGTTTCTGGACAATTTCTTTAAACACCGGATGGCTGGTAAATAACCTGCGCACACGTTTAGTTTTCTTAAATCTTCAGATTCAAGGAAGGAATTTTTATGGATTAAACGTGCGCTACCAGACCATCACTCCTCACAAGTTGTATAGCTAATACATTTATTTCCCTACGCGTTTCAAAGTTAAAAACTTCATCATATCATCCCCTGAGGAAGAAGTTTTTAACTTTGAAACGCGTAGGGAAATAAATGTATTAACTATACAACTTGTGAGGAGTGATGGTCTGGTAGCGCACGTTTAATCCATAAAAATTCCTTCCTTGAATCTGAAGATTTATGGCCACGGCGTGGTCATTTGGATGTGCAGCAAGCTGACCTTGTTCCTTTATGCCTGTTACTCTCCTGCAGAGGGTGAGTATAAACCATTGACTTATATCTGTGTTTTCTCGGGTAAGACCCTATTGCGCTCTTTTTCTTTCAGTTTCTACTAGTTTTCTTAAATGACATAGGGTGTGCTGAAGCGGGAACATTATCCTCATCAAACTACAGAATCCTGTTGACTGATTCTATAAGAGAATCAAGCGACTCTTGATCAGTTGGGAGACTGAGGGGCTGACGTGTCAGATTCGAATTCAGAGTCGTGCTCGCTGTGAACCTCAGTAGAGGGAGAGCGAGAGATAAGAGTTGCCGATGCTGAGGCGTGAACGTGACTAGGGGACGTGTCATGGGTCCGCTTTCTAGAGACCTGACCATCTCGTGAACGAGTACGGCCCCTGCTGGACAGTTCCCGGACGACGCCAGAGACCTCCTCGGGAGGTAAAGACGCTTTCTGACTTAAAGAGGATTCCCGGAGGGCGTCTATAGCCTGGGTCAGAGACTCCACCGACCGTGACAGGGATGCAGCCCACTCAGGGGTACTAAACGCAGGAGGCCCGACAGCAGCGGCGGCGAGGGGCGTTGGAGCGCAGGACGGGGCGCAGGCCGGGTCGCAGTCCGTGCATAATGGATTAGTCTGTGCATAATGGATTAGTCTGTGCACTGGGTAAGGCAGACTTGCAAGTGGTACACACGGTAAAAAACGCAGTGTGATTCTTGGCAGCCCATTTAGCCTCCTTAGATTTAGACATAGCGCTCCTGAAAGGGTTAACGGCAGAGTCTGCCTGCAGCTGCAGGGAATGTGCCGGGAAGGGGTTAAGCTTTAATCTGAGGGCAGATGCAGCTTACCCACGGTCCTTTGCTGTGTCCCCCGGGAGGAAAGCGGTGGCCCTGTGGTGGCACCTGGTATCCGGCTGTCCAGTGCAGGTTGAGGTAAAAAGCATGACCCCCGAGATTAGAATTGCGCGTCTCGTAAGAAATGAGAGGCGCCGAGAGAAGGGGGCGGCAACGTTAGCGTGGGCGGCGCTATTCAAAATTTGCAGCCTAGTAGGCCGGAAAAGCCGAGGATTACATTTTTGGCCTACCCGAGGTAGGCGCTGGGGGCGGCACTATTTAACTTGCGGCCTAGTAGGCCGGAGAAGTCGGGGACTAAATTTCTGGCCTCCCCGCGGTAAACGCCAGGCGGGGGGAGGCCGCGACCGGGTGTCAGTGTACCGCCGCTGACGCCAAGTCAGCGTTTCTCCCGCGGACAAGGACCCGACCCCATACCTCCATTCCTGTGCTCAGGCAGGTCACGCTGTCCGGGGTCTTCCAGCTGCAGGTGTCTCATCCTCCGGGCGATGTAGCAGAGCTGGAGGAGGTCTTAAAGGGGTACTGCTCAATCAATCCACCCTGTGGCAGGGGGATGGAGAGCTCTGGGGCTGATTTAAGGCATCCGAAATGCGCTGCTCAAGTCCTCTCCATGCATTTCTGTGCTTCATCCTGTTGTGCTTGCCCTCACATCCGTGGAGTACCGACCGTAAGGGAACCATCGTCAGAGCAATCAGCCCCATTCGTCGCAGGAAAGTGTACGGGGAGGTATACTCCGCGTGCTTGCCTGTTGTTGGTTCGGGGGAGAGCGGGCCGTAGAAAGGAACTGTCGCCCCCTTCACTCCGTTAATTAAAAAATAAAAATTTACATTAAATCAAAAATGAAAATAAAAATGGTGGGGTGTGAAACCAGACCCAAGTGCCTCCTATAGACACTAAGCAAGAAATGGCAAAATCTCAGCCAGCGAGAGGGTGTATACTGCAGGGGAGGAGCTAACTTTTTTCTGATTTACAAAGTGTCCTACTAGAGGCTAGCAGCATAACACCCACTGTCTCTGTGTCCCCTAATGAGGCGTAGGAGAAATTTATTTTTTCTGATTTGAATTATTTTTCTTCTTATATCCACTGATTCGGCAGATATGTGGATGATCTGATCTTCATATGGAAGGGTCCACACACAGCTTTGGATTTGTTCCATGTCTTTTTGAATTCTAATTACCTTAATTTATCCTTTACAATAAGTGGCATTGGAAATGAATTGTCCTTTCTCGACATTTGGCTATCAGGCAATGTTCAGGATCAGAAAATACACACCTCTGTATTTCGAAAAAAATAGTCTCTGGTAACACACTTCTCCTTTCTACTTCTTCACATGACAAACACCATTAAAGCGATACCGTATGGGGAGTTCAACAGAACCAGACGTCTTTGCTCTGACCTTAATTCTTTTTTTTTAGTGAAAGCCGCACTGTGACTCAACGTCTCCTGGACAGAGGTTATAATGATCACATCGTAAAACGTGCTTTCAACAAGGTGTCCAGGCAACCTAGATTCTTCTCTAAAAATGTTCCCCAATTCAATGCTATTAAATCTATCATCAAGAAATATCTTCCGATCCTTAATCAGGATAAGTTAAGTTCCATTATAGGTCAAGGATGTCGTTATGTTGCAAAAAGGGGTTTTAGTCTTAAGGGCCTGTCACACTAAGCGATATGGCTAGCAATATCGCTATAACGTCACTGGTTTTTGTGACGTTATAGCGATATTGCTAGCGATATCGCTATGTCTGATACTTACCTCCGACAGCTCCCCCGCTGGTTATCGCTGATCGCGCGAGAACGTCCTGGACTGTTTCTAGTCGTCAGCTTCCTGCTGGGCTTCCTGCTGTGACAAGCGATGCGTGGACGCGGGCGGGAGGACGTCAGGATCGCCTCGTCTGACAGGTAAGTAGCGATCCCCGACCCCTGCGATGTCGCTGGTGAGATCTGCCTGTGTGGCAGCTCACTAGCGTCCACTTAGCGATGCATCAGCGATCCTGACCGCGTCATATCGCTGGTTGGGATCGCTGGTACATCGCTAAATGTGACAGTACCTTAAATGCGCTTTCTCCCAGCCGGTTTCAGGAGCGTTCAAACAATAAATCATGGTTATCTTTGGAGGGCTTTTACACATGTGCGGACAGCCGCTACAACGTTTGTTGTTTTGCCCATGATAAAACTTAAGAAATTTTTTCTTTTTCAGTTTCTGGTTTTGCTCAAAAAATTTCTTCATTAATCAACTGTAATTCACAAAGTGTTATTTATTGTATTTTTTGCAATGAATACAATATTACATATATCGGATGTACTTCTAGAAAAATCAAGAAGCGCATTGCTGAATATCTCACTAATATTTCTAACAAAAACGTTTGTTATTCAGGTGCAGCCAAGCACTTTGGTAATTTTCACCATGGCAATTTTTCATCATTCAGGTTTTTTGCCTTTGTAAAAGTATTAAGCCCTATACGAGGAGGTGATAAACAAAAAATGCTTTTCATGCGGAAAGCATTTTGGATCCTTAAATTAAACACCAGATTTCCACTGGGCATGAACTCTAACAATAATTTGTTTTATATTTATTAAGCTGGTTTTTTCCAGGGCTGTGGAGTCGGAGCTCATTTTGGTGGAGTCGGAATAAAATGGACCGACTCCGACTCCTAAAATATATAATAAATTGGGTACAGTAGTTCAATGCACAATGTGCTGAATATTTTTTCATAGGAATTTGGGAGTTATGAAATGCGCTATAAATGGCTGTTCTATTCCTGATCTAAGGCTACATTCACACACAGCATTTTTCCTGCGCTTTTTTTGAGGATAAGTTTTTCAGCTGCAAAAGCAGATCAGATTTTTAAAAAACCACCACCTGAAAGGTTTTTGAGCTCATAGATGTTTTCAATAGCAAAAGCATATTAGAAATCTGCTCTATCTATCCATATCTTATCTGTACCAAAAAGAATGAACGCCGGGTAGCACACAGACTAAGGCTAGTTTCACACTAGCGCTTTTGAGCGCAGCGACGGCCTGCGCACGGCCACCGCTAAGCCCCGCCCCCTGCCGCGCCTCCGCTGGTAGCTCCGCCTACCGGCGCATGATGCTGCATGCTTCCTGCGTCCCCTATCTATCACAGGGGGCGCAGGTCGTGCGCAGTATGCGTTTGGTGGCGCATGCGTCCTTTTGACGGTGCACCGACCTGCGCCAAACGCAACCTGCTGCAGTTTGGTTGCGCTCGGCGCACCGTCAAAAAGGCGCATGCGTCGCCAAACGCATACTGCACACGGCCTGCGCCCCCAGTGATAAAGATAGGGGACGCAGGACGCATGCAGCGTCATGCGCCGGTAGGCGGAGCTACCGGCGGAAGCGCGGCATGGGGGGCGGAGCTTAGCGGCGGCCTTACACTCCTTTTTTTTAGCACCAGTCAGGTACACCTCATAGCTGCCCAAAAGGACGCCCAGGACAGGCATTGCTCGTCTTCAGTAACACATCAATTGATAGTTGGAATAAATAGACTGCATTCATCACCACATCTTCTTAAGGTGCATGCTTTACTTTCAAATGTAGGGGTGTGCAGTATGAGGTTCTGCAGTAGCTGAGGTGTGCAGTATGAGGTTCTGCGGAACAGAATGAGGTTCTGCCCCCCCCCAGGTTGGATCCTGGCTTCGCCCATGGTGTGAATGTAGCCTGAGGATCTAGGCTTTGTCTTAGCTGAGATAAGTCATAGTGTGTGTATATATATATATATATATATATATATATACACACATACACACATATACATACATACACACACACGCAGTACAGACCAAAAGTTTGGACACACCTTCTCATTCAAAGAGTTTTCTTTATTTTCATGACTATGAAAATTGTAGATTCACTCCGGAGGCATCAAAACTATGAATTAACACATGTGGAATTATATAATTAGCAAAAAAAAGTGTGAAACTGAAAATATGTCTTATATTCTAGGTTCTTCAAAGTAGCCACCTTTTGCTTTGATTACTGCTTTGCACACTCTTGGCATTCTCTTGATGAGCTTCAAGAGGTTGTCACCGGAAATGGTTTTCACTTCACAGGTGTGCCCTGTCTGGTTTAATAAGTGGGATTTCTTGCCTTATAAATGTGGTTGGGACCATCAGTTGTGTTGTGCAGAAGTCTGGTGGATACACAGCTGATAGTCCAACTGAATAGACTGTCAGAATATGTATTATGGCAATAAGAAAGCAGCTAAGTAAAAAAAAAACAAGTGGCCATGTAGGTCAGTCAGTCCGAAAATTTGGGAAAGCTTTGAAAGTGTCCCCAAGTGCAGTGGCAAAAACCATCAAGCGCTACAAAGAAACTGGCTCACGTGAAGACCGCCCCAGGAAAGGAAGACCAAGAGTCACCTCTGCTGCGGAGGATAAGTTCATCCGAGTCACCAGCCTCAGAAATCGCAGGTTACCAGCAGATCAGATTAGAGACCAGGTCAATGCCACATAGAGTTCTAGCAGCAGACACATCTCTACAACAACTGTTAAGAGGAGACTTTGTGCAGCAGGCCTTCATGGTAAAATAGCTGCTAGGAAACCACTGCTAAGGACAGGCAACAAGCAGAAGAGACTTGTTTGGGCTAAAGAACACAAGGAATGGACATTAGACCAGTGGAAATCTGTGCTTTTGTCTGATGAGTCCAATTTTGAGATCTTTGGTTCCAACCACAGTGTCTTTGTGCGACGCAGAAAAGGTGAACGGATGGACTCTACATGCCTGGTTCCCACCGTGAAGCATGGAGGAGGAGGTGTGATGGTGTGGGGGAGCTTTGCTGGTGACACTGTTGGGGATTTATTCAAAATTGAAGGCATACTGAACCAGCATGGCTACCACAGCATCTTGCAGCGGCATGCTATTCCATCTGGTTTGCGTTTAGTTGGACCATCATTTATTTTTCAACAGGACAATGACCCCAAACACACCTCCAGGCTGTTTAATGGCTATTTGACCAAGAAGGAGAGTGATGGGGTGCTACGCCAGATGACCTGGCCTCCACAGTCACCAGACCTGAACCCAATCGAGATGGTTTGAGGTAAGCTGGACCGCACAGTGACGGCAAAAGGGCCAACAAGTGCTAAGCATCTCTGGGAACTCATTAAAGACTGTTGGAAGACCATTTCCGGTGACTACCTCTTGAAGCTCATCAAGAGAATGCCAAGAGTGTGTAAAGCAGTAATCAAAGCAAAAGGTGGCTAATTTGAAGAACCTAGAATATAAGACATATTTTCAGTTGTTTCACACTCTTTTGTTAATTATATAATTCCACATGTGTTAATTCATAGTTTTGATGCCTTCAGAGTGAATCTACAATTTTCAGTCATGAAAATAAAGAAAACTCTTTGAATGAGAAGGTGTGTCCAAACTTTTGGTCTGTACTGTATATATGTAATCGATATTACATAGTGTATTACATATTTACATTTTATTACAGTTTTGTGTTCTAAAGTTGTATTCCAATAAATATATCTTATGTATCTAAATATCTTGATTATTGTATCATAAAAATGATTTAATGTCTGATGTTCACATTGTACTACAATAAATTTTTGACTTAAATATAAGCAATATATGTGGGAGTCGGTGTAAGGGAAATTGAGGAGTCGGAGTCACAGGTTTGGCTTATCGACTCCACAGCCCTGTGTTTTCTCATTTTTTGTCTCTTGCACATGTGTTTTCCATGATTGTTCATTTCTGATTAGTTGATCTATGTATATATAATTGTGGTAGTACTTGTTTCTGTATGTTATGACTAAGAGTGCAGGAAAAGCACTCGAGACGCGTCAGGCAACTTGATTTTAAATGGCTTGATCTGCCACAATAAAAATTTTACTTTTTTATTTCTCTGGAGTGCAGTCAAACTTTTTTCTTCCTGTTCCGCTACGCTAACTAGCCTGGACGAGCACCCAACCTCCGCAAGTGTTTCGGCTCTATTAATTTGGACCTACAGATTGATCCCGTTGCAGCTCCAAGACTCCCCTCCTATGTAGCTCAGTTAAGTAGCTATGCGATTAACAGAACACTGAACACCTGCAGAAAGTCCCGCACGCCCCAGACACATACTGGACAGCTAAGCTGTCAATCAAGGCACCATCAGCCCAGCAAGCCCATCCCAGTATTGGACAACCAAGCTATCAATCAAGACACAGACAGCTCAACAAGACAGTTTCCATAGAACAGCATAGCAATCATTCACTGTGCGGAGTAAACGTGACACTGTCCATGCCTGTGTGTCCGTGTTACACATTCCAGTGCAGTACATGTGCCAGCATGTGGGAAAATCAATACAGTTCACGCTGTGACCAGTCGCCGTCCGGATGATGAAGGCCGCTCTCATTGTTGCTTGGTCTCCCTGTGATCAGGATGTGTGAAGGAGGCCTAAAGCAGGAGATAACCTTTCTAGCTGACTGAGATTCAAGATTTATCTCATCAGTCTGACAGGTTTATTGGAAGGAAGGAGGACACCATGGAGCTGCTAAAATAAACTATACAAACTGTCTTCAGTTTATTCTCATCTAGCATATACAGTATGTATATATACAGTTATGTGAAAAAGTGTTTGCCCCCTTCCTGATTTCCTATTCGTGTTTGCCCCCTTCCTGATTTCCTATTCTTTTGCATGTTTGTTACACTTAAATGTTTCAGATCAAACTTAAATAAAAGACATCAATAACACAAGTGATCACAAAATGCAGTTTATAAATGAAGGTCTTTATTATTAAAAGGAAAAAGAAATCCAAACTTACAGATCTGTGTGAAAAAGTGATTTCTCCCTAAACCTAATAACTGGTTGGGCCACCCTTAGCAGCAACAACTGCAATCACGCGTTTGCGATAACTGGCAGTGAGTATTTTACAACGCTCTGGAGGAATTTTGGCTCACTCCTCTTTGCAGAATTGTTGTAATACAGCCACATAGGAGGATTTCCAAACATGAACCATCTTTTTAAGGTAATGAAGGAAGAACTGGGAGACGAATAAGTGCAATAGGGTCTTATCCGATATACCTGTATTTAATAAACTAAAATAACTCACCAGATGTGGTGGCAGAAAGCAACGTGAAAAATGTTACATATAGAATAACATCTAGCATGAAATGTAACATTTTAGTATTTGACTTTGTTTCAGTGCTAATGTTGAACTTTGACATTAACATGTGCTCGGATTGGCATTTTTTTTTTTTAAAGACCACATATAAGATAGCCACTTCTGACAGTTACTACTAGTTTTCTGTCCTGATGAAGAGGTCCTGTGTGACCTCGAAACACATTGACTCTTATACCCTGCAAATAAACGCATCCAAGTATATGTTGTTTTGGATCCTTTATCAGCAGTGCTGTCTATGACACCTTCATCCCGTCACTTTATTAAGGTCATGCCACAGCATATCAATCAGATTAAGGACAGGAGTTTGACTAGGCCACCCCAAAGGTCTTGCAGGACCTGCCTGACAAAATGATGTAGACCAAGAGGTTCTCAAAAGCTAAACATCATGCCACAACCGAAGAAATTACGGAACAAAGTGAAAAGTAAAGTAATTGAGATCTATCAGTCTGGAATAGGTCAAAAAGCAATTTCTCAAGCTTTGGGACTCCAGCAAACCAGAGTGAGAGCCATTATCGACGTATCCCCTGAAACATTTGAGTGTGACAAACATGCAAAACAATAGGAAATCATGAAGGGGTCAAACACTTTTTCACACAGCTGTATATACCGTAGAAATCTGTACTCACTCGGCTGCTGTTGAGGTAGGCATAGGAAGCAGTATTGTGGAAAAGTCCAAGCGAGTTTATTAAAATGACATAAACCGCTCTGGATATTCAAAACAAAGGTACAGCCTTACTCTTATTCAGTAAAACACGCCCCTGCAGTTCCTTGACATCTGGATTGAAGCTTCCAATGATGGGATGATCCATACAGATGTATACAGGAAGCCGACAGCCACAAACTCGTATTTACAAGCAGGCTCTTCCCACCCAGCAAGCATCATCCGTAGTATCCCTATATGTCGGTTTTTACATGCTAAGAGATTTTGTTCGGATCCAATAAGGTTTGAGAAACAGTGAGCAGAACTGACCAGGAGATTTGAGGAAAGGGGCTACAGTCGAAGGATGATCAGGAGGGGGTACAAAAGAGCGGTTGCAACATCAAGGAATGAACTGCTATATAGTTACCAAATTGCAGATAAAGAGAACAAACAGGTAACATTTATCTCCACCTTTAATAGTTAGTGGCATAACATAGAAAAATTCATCAATAAACATTGGAATGTCCTCCTTACGGACCCCATTTTGAAAAGGGCTTTACCTCCTTCCCCCCAGTGTGTAGCTCGACGTTCGGCCAAGTTTAAAGATCTTTTGGTGCAGTCACTACAATCCCCTAAGAGTCTCCAGCAGTAGGTCCCTAGGCCCAGGGTTCTTCCCTAGTGGCCTATGTAAGGCTTGTTTGAATCTGAACAAATCCAAAAAATCAAAAATTTTGATGGATCACGCCTTTACGATATTCGGAAACACCTCACATGTAGTTCCAAGGGGGTGATACATCAAGCTGAATGCCCGTGTGGGAAAGTATATGTCCGGCTGACCACAACAGAACTTAAATTTAGAGTGAGGGAGCACGTGTTGGATATTGAGAAGGCCTCCACTGTGGATAATGACATTTTTTTTAAAAAACTTTACCATGTCACTTTACTAACTCAGCAATTTTTTACTGCCCTAATACAGCTCTGGCAAAATTTAAGAGACTGCAGCAAAATTTTCAGTTTGTCAGATTTTTCCCTTTATATTTTTGAGTAAAATATAAATTGCTCTTTTATTCTATAAACTACTGACAACATGTCTTCAAATTTCCAAGCACTAAATTTTGTATTTATTTTCTGAAAATGAGAAATGGTCAAAATAACAAAAAAATGCAGTGCTTGAAGACCTCCAATAATGCTAAGAAAACAAGTTCATTTAGAAACAACTGTTTTAACTCAGGAAGAGTTCAGAAATCAATATTTTGTGAAATAACCATGACCGCTTTCATGGGCCTTGGCATGCTTTCCACCAGTCTTTCACACTGCTTTTGGGAGACCTTATGCCACTCGTGGTACAAAAATGTAAGCAGTTCTTTGTTTGATGGCTTGTGACTATCCATCTTCCTCATGATTACATTCCAGAGGTTTTCAATGGGGTTCAGGTCTGGAGACTGGGCTGGCCATGACAGGGATTTGATGTAGTGGTCCTTCATCCACACAGATTGACCTTGCTGTGTGGCATGGCGCATTGCCCTGCTGGAAAAAAACAGTCCTTAGAGTCGGAAAACATTGCCTGAGCATAAGGAATCAACTGTGTTTCCAGGATAACCTTGTATGCGGCTTGATTAATCCGTCCTTCACAAAGAAAAACCTGCCCAATTCCAGCCTTGCTGAAGCATCCCCAGATCATCAGTGATCCTCCACCAAATTTCACAGTGGGTGCAAGACACTGGGGCTTGTACGCCTCTCCAGGTCTCCATCTAAACCATTACACGACCAGGTGTTGGGCAAAGCTGAAAATTAGACTCATCAGAGAAGATTACCTTACTCCAGTCCTCTATGGTCCAATCCTTGTCATGGGGCAGTGGCGGGGAAACAGGAGACGTGGAACCAGGGCCCCTGAACTGCCCCTCAGGCTAAAGGGGGTGCCCTGACTCTCCTTAACTTGGGGGTACACTTGATGGTAGGGAGGCCCAAGTCCCCGACCTGTCCCTATCTTCTGTTTAGCCCTGAGCTAAACACTCAACCCCCTCCCCAGGAAGTGAGACAGGGAATAAAGTGAACTGCACCAATAACACAAAAGGAAATATAAAACAGACACGACGGGGTTAAAGCAACTAAAAACCAAAGATTAGCTTTATCTGCTGCCAATGCTCCCACCAGCAGAGTAAGGCACCCGATCAGCATCCAGCAGCATCACCACTGCTCCAGATAAGCTGAACCCCCTCTGCACCAGGCAGGTCCAAGTCTTCACCAAGGTTGGTTAGCAAATGACCAGTATTACCAACAGTGAATTGCAGCACCAGGTGGCCTTATAAAAGGGAAGTGGGAGTAGTCACCACCTGCTGACTAACTAAACATGTAGTAACACCAGCGGCCACCGGGGTGGGGAGAACCAAGCAGCCGACCAACTACAGTTGTAGTAACACCAGCTGTCACTGGAGGGAAAAACTAATATTAACTCCCGATGGCCTTAAAGGAAAAACGTTTATATCAGAGCATTCGGACTCTGACACAGATGACTCCTCTGACGCCTCCTCCTAAGAGGACTCCGACACCCAGGGTTAGCATGTGGTGAGGGTAGAGACATGCCCCTACTCCCTGGCAGCACCTCTGCTGCCCCCACTGGAGAAGTGGACGGTTGTAGAAAGATGTGTGGGGATTTCAACTCGCTCAGGTGCAGCGGGAGACAATTATGAGGCAGGTTCTTCCCAAAGTTCATGAGGTTTATTTGATTCATAAACCATAACTCAGCATATCACCAACATAGCTTAGGCATAAAGATCATAAACGTCCATGGCTTCAGACTCGGACCAAGAGCCTCAGCACATGCTGGGAGGTGTAGTCCTCCCCATATACAACGAATACATAGGCCAGGGCAATGTCCCGAGCAGCGCTCTATCTGCAGCCGTAGACCCAGGAAGGCTTCTCCTTCCTTAGCACACCGGCCACTCTCTGTAGTGTCCCACCTGGACACTGGGAAGTCTGTCCACCTCTGACAGACTCCCTCAAACCCCCTCACATGTGCTAAACACCTCAATTACATAGCCCTGTAACCACATCCACAGGTGATCACATGGCTATGACATCACTAAAGGTTCTATTGCACATAGACACACACAGGCTTCCCTGATACAGTGTAACAGAAATATCAGCAGTACCTCTGCTGAGCAATACACCCTGGAGCATCCCAAGGCCACCCACCTTGAGACACATAATGGTCATTTAGGACCCTGCTCCTGTTACCACACTGAATGTGCCTGTACACCCGTCCTGGGACACCCACACAGCGCCCCCTAGCGGACATAGTGGTCACTACACCACAGATGGCAGAGACAGTAGCCCCCAGGCAGCAGCCCTCACACGACTGATCCCAGCTGACTACTTCCCTAGACCGCCAATCTATGATTGGGTTGTGTTTTTCCAACCAAGGGAGGCCTAAAACGATGGATGATGGAATTCACCCCCAAGACGTAGCATTACAGGGACTCTACATGATATGTCCCTATACGCAAATGTATTTTTTCCACAACTTGGGTCAACCTCCCCTGGCTCAGTGGGACAGAGTCAATGGCATGGACGCTAAGGGGTTTGGCCAGCGTCCTACACCTCAGGCCATGGGTCTGGACAAAGTGAGCATCCAGCAGATTGACTCCCGCTCCACTGTCCACAAACACCGGTATGCCCTCAGGTACCCTGCCAACCACCACGTCTGCTGACAAAGTACACAGAGTGGGCAAAATGGAGGAAATATACACTCCCTGGTCGCCTCCCTCCACACGACCAGGGGGACGCGGCTTCTTAGGTGGTACGGAAGTTTGGCGCAAGCTGCGCAGACCCTGATAAAATGACTGGTCTGCCCACAGCTAAAACATGCTCCCAAACCATGACGAACCGCAGGCAGCACCATTGGGGAACAAACTCCTCCCACCTGCCTGGGCTCGTCCGACTGCACCATTGAGTTCTCCTCCCTAGCAAGGACTACAGGGGGCAAATTCGCCAAAGCCGCAAAAAACTCGTCCACCGACCGTAGAGATGATGAATCGGCCGGCAGGGAGAAGGCTCAGGATAGGGGAACAACTTTAAGGAGAGATATGATGAATCCCACCCGCTGTTCCTCACTCCCTAATGAACGAGGGCGGAGCCTGAAGTGTAGCTTGCAGGCCTCCTGAAAAAAACAAAAAATTATCTCTCCATCCAGAAAACCTGTCTGGGAGAGACAACTTGGGTTCTGGTTGAGCCTGAACCTGAGCTGAGGCCCCGAACCCCACGAACTGCTGCAGCTGCTGCTCCACCACACCGTGCAGCACCCCACGCTCCTCAGTGAGGGTCTGCAGCAATTGGAGATAGGTCTGCATTAGAGCCATGGCTCACCAGAAAAAAAATGGGTGCTGGTAATAATGTCATGGGGCAGTTGCGGGGAAACAGGAGAAGTGGAACCAGGGCCCCTGAACTGCCCCTCAGGCTAAAGGGGGTGCCCTGGCTCTCCTTAGCTTGGGGGTACACTTGATGGTAGGGAGGCCCAAGTCCCCAACCTGTCCCTATCTCCTGTTTAGCCCTGAGCTAAACACCCAACCCCCTCCCCAGGAGGTGAGACAGGGAATAAATCCCTCTGCTAGTAAAGCCAGAATTGAGCTCTTCTTTTCCTCACTCAAGACTTGTCTTTTCAACTCCTTTGGCATGATTAAAAAGGAGATTTTTGTGTACTCACCGTAAAATCTCTTTCTCTTAGCCTTTAATTGGGGGACACAGAACCGTGGGTGTTATGCTGCTGTCCACTAGGAGGCGACACTATGCATAATCTGAAAAAGATTAACTTTGGCTCCTCCTCTGCAGTATACACCCCTGGACGGCATCAGCCTTCTCCAGTTTTGTGCAAAAGCATTAGGAGGAATATACCAGAAACATAACCATGCCTGTAAGAAGGCTACTATAAACGAGCTCAAACAATATGAGAACCCAGCTGAGGACTGGGTATGCACTCTGTAGTGTTTTGTAAATGTGTGCAGGCTAGTCCAAGTGGCTGCCTTACACACTTGATGTGCCGAGGCTTGATGCTGAATGGCCCAAGAGGCCCCTACCGCCCGCGTAGAGTGAGCCGTGATACCGGCTGGAAGAGGAGAATTGTTAAGGCGGTAAGCTTCTTGAATGGTGGACTTGATCCACCTAGCAAGGGTGGCTTTGGAAGCCGGTAGGCCCTTGCGAACGCCTTCTGGAAGAAGGAAAAGTGAATCAGACTTCCGGAAGGGAGCAGTCCTAGACACGTAAATACGCAATGTCCTGACAAGGTCAAGCGTATGCAGAGCCTTCTCCATTCTATGAACGGGAACCGGGCAAAGAGATGGTAGTGAGATTTTCTCATTGAGGTGGAAGGTGGACACAACCTTCGGAAGGAAGGATGGCAATGTACGGAGAACCACCTTGTCCTGATGAAAAACCAGGAAGGGTTGCCTGCAGGAAAGAGCTGAAAGTTCAGACACCCTGCGTAGCGAGGTGATTGCCACCAGGAAAAACCACTTTCTGTGATAGAAAGCGGAGTGAGACCTCCTTTAGGGGATCAAAAGGAGGTGTCTGTAGTGCTGTCAAGACCAGGTTGAGGTCCCACGTCTCCGACGGATGCTTGTAGGGGGGAACCAATCGAGAAACCCCTTGGAGAAAAGTCTTCACTTGCGGCTTGTTAGCAATATGCCTCTGAAAGAGCACTGAAAGCGCTGACACTTGGCTCTTAAGCGAGCCCAGGGATAGCCCGGCGTCCAGGCCTGACTGATGGAAACCGAGGACCTTTGGAAGAGAATAGGGGAGTGGGATGTGCCCACGAGATTCGCACCATGTGAAGAAAGCCTTCCAGGTACGATAGTAAATCTTGGCTGAAGTTGGCTTTCGAGCCCTGATCATGGTTTTAACAACGTCCGATGAAAAACCTACTTGGGTCAAAAACCAGGTCTCAATGGCCACGCCGTCAAATTGAGAGCCCCTGATTTCTGGTGGAAGAACGGGCCTTGTGACAGAAGGTCGGGACGTGTGGGGAGACGCCAGGGAGCGTCTGCTGTGAGTTGCACTACGTCGGCGTACCATGTACGCCTGGGCCAGTCTGGAGCGAATAGGATGGTGGGAACACCCTCTTGTTTGATCTTCCTCAGGACTCTGGAAATCAGGGGAAGGGGTGGAAAATGTACAGAAGCTGGAACTGGGTCTAGTCCTGAACCAGGGCATCTGCTCCGAGCGACTGCGGATCGCACGTCCTGGCCATGAAATTGGGAACTTTGGCATTGAGATGGAATGCCATCAGAACCACGTCCGGGGTCCCCCAACGATGGCAGATCTGATGGAAAACTTCAGGATGGAGAGACCACTCCCCCGAGTCCATTCCTTGACGGCTGAGATAGTCGGCTTCCCAGTTGTCCACACCCGGAATGTGGACCGCAGAGAGTACCGACCTCGCATCCTCCGCCCAGTGTAGGATACGTGTTACTTCGTTCATCGCCTGGATGCTGCGGGTGCCGCCTTGATGGTTCACGTATGCCACCGCCGTGGCATTGTCCGACTGCACTCTGATATGACAGTCTGCTAGCAAGTGATGGAAGGCTTTCAATGCCAGGAAGATGGCCCGAATTTCCAGGATGTTGATGGGCATGGTCACTTCCATTGGTGACCACTTGCCTTGCGCTCTGTGATGTAGGTGTACCGCGCCCCAACCCGTAAGGCTTGCATCAGTGGTCAAAACCTTTCAGTGACCGGAGAGAAAGGATTTTCCCATTGCAAGCGAGGTTGGCTGGAGCCACCAGTACAGGGACCTCCTGGTTTTCGCTGATAACCGGAACTCTCTGTTGAGGGAGAACAGATTCCTGTCCCAGGACTTGAGGATGGGGTCTGAGGTGAAACTGGGCAAATGGTACCGCCTCCATTGCCGCTGCCATCCTGCCCAGTCCGCTCATGGCATACCGGAGAGATCGGGGAAAACCACGGAGGAGAGTGTGAACTCCCAAACGGAGGGCCAGTGCCTTGTCCCTGGGGAGGATCACCAGACCCCTGGAGGTGTCGAATAGCATCCCCAGGAAGGTCAGAGACTGACTCGGGGTAGTCGAGGACTTCTGTAAATTGGCTAACCATCCCAGGCGACTCAGTGTCGATCGTGATTGAGACGTAGACCTTGCAGTCCTTGAAGGTGGGGGCCTTGATGAGAAGGTCGTCCAGGTATGGAACGACTACTATGCCTCTGGAGTGCAGAACGTCCATGGTAGCTGCCATGTCCTTTGTAAATGTTCTGGGAGCCGTGGAGAGACCAAACGGGAGGGCCACAAACTGGTAATGGTCTTGGTTGATTGCGAGTTTGAGAAATCTCTGATGGGCGGAGCAATCGGTATATGCAGGTATGCGTCCTGTATGTCTATGGAGGCGAGATATTCTCCTTCCTCCATGGACGCAACGATTGACCGGAGGGATTCCATGCGAAGGTGACGAACTCGGACATACTTATTGAGTTGCTTGAGGTCTAGTATGGGTCAGACACTGCCTCCCTTTTTGGGCACCACGAACAGGTAGGAGTAGAACCCTCGTAAACGCTCATCTGATGGAACCGGTATTATGACTCCTGCTTGCAGGGGGGATGAAATCGCTTGATGGAAGGCTCGAGCTTTGAGTGGAGGTTTTGGAGGGACAGAGACAAAAAACCTTTGCGGTGGGCTGGTAGTAACTCGATATTGTATCCTGAAGACACTATTTCCTTGACCCACCTGTCTTCTGTAATAGGCAGCCAGACCTGCTGAAAGAGTAGCAGTCGTCCCCCTACAAGTGGGGTGTTTTCCGGAGGGGATGAGTAATGATGAATGAAAAATCTGAGCTTTCCCTCCCTTGGATTTTGCCTGGCTTGCCTTTGACTGCCAGTTTCTGTCCGGCCTCTGTGCCGCCCGTGTGTTGTCCCTGCGAGGGGAACTGTTATGATTTTGTGCCGGGCGCGAGACGGACTAGCCTGAAGAATTCCGAAAGGATCGGAAACGAGATTGATTACGTCTTTTAAACGTGTGTTTTGGTTTTAGCTGAGGGAGGGAAGTACTTTTACCCCCGGTAGCATTGGATATCATTGTATCCAGCTTTTCACCGAAAGGACGGCCCCTGAAGTATGGGAGATTTGTTAGGGACTTTTTTAAGGCCGCATCCGCCTTCCATTCTCTTAGCCAGAGAATACGCCGGATTGTGATGGCGTTTGATGCTATTTCCGCTACCCCTCTTGCAGAATCCAATGCTGCATGGACCATGTAATCTGCCACTACTGCAATTTGCACCGCCTGGTCCGCCAGCTGAGGATTTGAAGCTTGGAGGCCCTGTTGAAATACATCAGCCCAGGCCATAATGGCCTTGGCTGCCCAAGCTGAAGCAAATGCAGGAGCCAAAGAGGCACCTGCCGCCTCAAAGATTGAACGAGCCATGCGTTCTACTGTCTGTCTGCTGCGTCCTTGAGGGTTGAGCTGTCCGGCAGCGAGAGAAGCGTTTGTGCTGCCAGCCTAGAGACTGGAGGATCCACTTTAGGCGGATCTGTCCAATCCTTAGTGTCCTTCTGTGGGAAGGGGTACTTTGCTTTCAAGTATTTGCGATTGACGAATTTTTTCTCAGGCTGCGAAAAATGCTTAGAAAGTATTTTTTGAAATTCCGGGTGATCAGGAAAGACCTCAGATGGTTTCTGAACACTTTCAAAGGAAATCTTGTGTTCTGGTACTTCAGGGGTTGGATCAGAAAAGTCTATCACCCGAAGGATGGAAGAGATTATATCCTCAACTAGCGCAGTATTGCTAGGGGGACAAGGGAGCAGAGCGTTCCTTGTTTCGTTATCTGAGCTGGAGTCACATATGCCCTCTGAGTCTTGCGCATCGCTAAGGAGCTCCCTAGCGGGCGAACTAGGACTGTTCTGTGGTCTGGGATCGTTGTGGAGATCCACATTGTCTATCAGGGGACGGTCTCGGTGACCTGTAGCCACTGTGCCTCTCCCTGGAGGGGGACGACCTAGTGCTATGTGAGGACGCAGATGAACGCGACCTGTGGGTCCGCTTACGTCTCGAACTGTCGTAAGCGGCCTGTTACTGATACCGGACGTCCCTTTGCTGGGTAACGTTCATAGCCGAGACATGACCCTGCAGAGCCTGCAGTAGTGTGGAGGTCAGGTTATCTATAGACTTTGTCATAGACTGCGACATCTGAGTCACCCATTCCAGCGCAGTAGCGGCCGCAGAAGCGTTGCTGTTCTTTGGGTACAGTCCCGGCAGTGCGGGTACGTGCTGCCGCTGGGGAGAGTGGCCTTGCAGGCTGTGCAGACTGCGTAAAAGCAGTCTTGCCTGGTCCTTTTTTGAGCCCGACATAGTACCTATTCGCAGAGGCCCTACAGGGGTATCTACGCAGAGGAAAGGAGGAGTAGGGGAGCGTTATAGGTGACAGGAACTCACAGCTGAGTACAAAGAACCCAGCTGTGATCTTACCCCACCGGTGCTCCCCCTAGGTCCAGCGCTTATAAATCCCACGTCTTGTGCCCCCCAGAGACTGCTGTGCTGCCTTCAGTTTCTTCAGGTGCAGCAAGATGGCCACCGGATTCTGAGGTGGAGGGGGAAGGGGGTGGAGAGATGAAAAGGGTGGGCGGAGCTATGTAAAAGCGCGCCCTTCCTGTCTCGATCCGCCCCTTCTATGACACTGTAGTGTCATTTTTCGTCATCCGGGGGGCGGGAATAAGGCAGCGACTTCGGCTAGGCCGAAGCCGCGGCCTAAATTAGATAGCTCATGCCCAGAAGTTGTCAGGGGGAGGGTCGGATTCCAACCAGACCCCCCGGATTGAACGGTAGGCTAGCGGTGGGGACATGAGCGCCACCTGGGCCCTGTGGGGGGTTCCTTTGAGGCGCAATGCAGCTGGTGCTGCCGCAGAGACAGGGGTGCCGGGAGCCCTGTCTCTGACAAGTGCCATGCCTGCCTGCACCTCCCCCGGTCCAAACAGGAGCCCGCAGCTGGGCTGGGGTCCCTGGACATGTAAGTGGCCGAATGGTGCCTGGTACAGGCCCTACCTGCGGTGTCTCGACCTAATGCCCCCAGAGGGGGATTAGGGAGGGTGCTGCTGTCACCGTCAGGGGGCTTCGTCCTACCCTCGACCTCAACCCAGAGCCCAAGGAACTGGGGAAGGAGCGACATGGGGAAGAGCCATCTCGACCTCAACCGGGTACCCCTTAATAGGGGACCGAGGAGGGAGCCATGCCGGGAGTCTCACTGGAGACCCACTTTTCTTCGTCTGTAATCCGTTGAAAAAAATTAAGGAAAAAAACGGAAGAGAGTAAAAAATCTTAAGTATGCCTCCTTGCGACACTAAGCAAAAACTGGAGAAGGCTGACGCCGTCTAGGGGTGTATACTGCAGAGGAGGAGCCAAAGTTAATCTTTTTCAGATTATGCATAGTGTCGCCTCCTAGTGGACAGCAGCATAACACCCACGGTTCTGTGTCCCCCAATAAGGCGACAGAGTAAGTTATTTTTTCATTCCTATTAATTTTGGGATATTACTAGCACTTGCTTTGCCATCCAGCTTGTCCTATTGCAAAAGGATTGTGAACACCGCAGCAGGGTTTTTATACTTTCCTTTGTTAAATAAGATTTGGTTCAGGTGATCACCTAATCAGAAGCACATTGAGTAGAATGAGGTGTAGTCTGGTTGGAAATCAAGTGACACTGGAATGGAATGGCTGTGAGACATGTAGAGAAGCTGATTTTTATAAAACTGTGCAGTTGTCTCTTAATTTTTGCCACAGCTGTGTGTGTGTGTGTATATATATATATATATATATATATATATATATATATATATATATATATATATATATATATATATATATATATATATATATATATATACACACACACACACACACACACACACACACACACACTGCCGTTCAAAAGTTTAGGGTCACTTAGAAATTCCCTTATTTTGAAAGAAAAGCAGCTTTTGCCAATGAAGCTAACATTAAATGATACAGAAATACACTCTATACATTGTTAATGTGGTAAATGACTATTCTAGCTGCAAACGTCTGGTTTGTAATGCAATGTCTCCATAGGTGTATAGAGGCCCATTTCCAACAACCATCACTCCAGTGTTCTTATGGTACTTTGTGTTTGCTGTGTAAGAAGGCTAATGGATGGTTAGAATACTTGCACAAGGGTATGTTAGCACAGCTGAAAACAGTTTGGCTGATTAGAGAAGCTATAAACCTGACCTTCTTTTGAGCTAGTTGAGAATCTGGAGCATTACATTTGTTCCTTCCATTAAACTATCAAAATGGCCAGAAAAAAAGAACTTTCATGTGAAACTCGACAGTCTATTCTTGTTCTTAGAAATGAAGGCTATTCCATGAGGGAAATTGCCAAGAAACTGAAAATTTCCTACAACGGTGTGTACTACTCCCTTCAGAGGAGAGCACAAACAGGCTCTATCCAGAGTAGAAAGAGAAGTGGGAGGTCGCGCTGCACAACTGAGCAACAAAATAAGCACATTAGAGTCTGTAGTTTGAGAAATCGACGCCTCACAGGTCCTCAACAGGCAGCTTCATTAAATAGTACACACAACGCCAGTGTCAACGTCTACAGTGAAGAGGCGACTCCGGGATGCTGGCCTTCAGGGCAGAGTGGCAAAGAAAAAGCCATATCTGAGACTGGCAAATAAAAGGGAAAGATTAATATGGGCAAAAGAACACAGACATTGGACAGAGGAAGATTGCAAAAAGTGTTATGGACAGACGAATCCAAGTTTGAGGTGTTTGGATCACACAGAAGAACATTTGTGAGACGCAGAACAACTGAAAAGATGATGGAAGAGTGCCCAACGCCATCTGTCAAGCATGGTGGAGGTAATGTGATGGTCTGGGGTTGCTTTGCTGCTGGTAAAGTAGGAGATTTGTACAAGGTAAAAGGGATTTTGAATATGGAAGGTTATCACTCCATGTTAGGCTGGCGGAACACACCAAGTAATATAGATGTTAATGAGGTGCGTTCGCAGCCTGGGGTTCACCGTGCAACGATGGAAACTGCTGCTAGACAATGGCGGATAGTAGCACGCTCGGGTTACCTCACCCGGAGTGTGTGAGGCGAACCCTGTTACTTCACAAGGTCGCACTAATATAATGTGAGCGCAAGCGATGTGGTCACAGAACTCTGCCCAGAGGCATGGAGTCAGAGTCCTTCTAGAACCACTTGTGCTCAGAGCCGCTGCAGCGGCGCTAGAGAGTGACGCTAGGAAAGTGCTGTGCCCTGTTAGCTGTCACAGAGTGCAGCGGATAGACTCGTACCGCCCAGAGGCATGGGAGATATGGCGGCACTATGGCGCTAACCTTTGTGCTAGACTGGAGCACTGTGGCACATGCTTTGCCACCATGAGGCGCTGACTCAGGCTGAACTAACCCTAACACATACGTATCAAAGGAAGGGGTTAATGAGTCAGTCACCAGTTACATGCATCCATCATCACTCACACAAGTCTCAACAAAAGTCTATCTTAGCGCATGGCCGAGCAGCCATGCGAACCTTTTACAGCAGCGTCCTTCCGGGACCTTCCTGATGGTCCAATCCGAGCTGGAGAAGGACCTGAGCATGTGACCTCCGATCTCCAATGAGAGATTGTCCCACGGGCATGCTCAGTGGACTGACAGGAGGACTTGGTCCCTGGAGTAGATCGCTGCTGACCAGCATGCGTTGCTATAGCTGGGCCAGAGGTGGCAGCAGCAACCAAACCTACAATGCTGGTGTGAGCAGAGCGCTGGGATCGACGAGTCTGCTGAGCAGGCTCCACTGTGGTCGGAGAGTAATGGGAGACCGCCGAAGGCAAAGCTCGGGATTCCTGCTGTGCAGCGACAGGAACCCAACATCTAACACTCCATTTTGCAACGCCATGCCATACCCTGCGGACAGCGCTTGATTGGAGCCAATTTCATCCTACAACAGGACAGTGACCCAAAGCACACCTCCAAATTATGCAAGAACTATTTAGGGAAGAAGCAGGCAGCTGGTATTCTATCTGTAATGGAGTGGCCAGCGCAGTCACCAGATCTCAACCTCATTGAGCTGTTGCGGGAGCAGCTTGACCGTATAGTACGCAAAAAGTGCACATCAAGCCAAACCAACCTGTGGGAGGGGATTCTGGAAGCATGGGGTGAATTTCTCCAGATTACCTCAGCAAATTAAAGGGAATCTGTCACCTATTTTTTTTCCCTATGAGATGCGGCCACCGCCATCAAGGGCTTATCTACAGCATTCTGTAATGCTGTAGATAAGCCCCCGATGTAACCTGAAAGAAAAACGAGTTATATTCTACTCACCGGGGGCGGTCCGGTGCGGCCGGGTCCGATGGGTGTCGCGGTCCGGCTCTGGTGCCTCCCATCTTCTAGTGATGACGTCCTCATCCTTGCTTCTGTCGCGGCTCCTGCGCAGGCGTAATTTTCTGTCCTGTTGAGGGCAGATGAAAACATAGCTGGGATTCAGGATCAATGAAAACAGCATGGTTAAAAAACGAAATACTCTCCATAAACCATGGATTACCAGAAAAAGAACTCCCGATGTAACCTGAAAGAAAAAAAAAAAAGAGTTAGATTATACTCACCCCGGCGTTCGGTCCAGTCCGATGGGTGTCGCCGTCCAGTCCGGCACCTCCCATCTTCTAACGGTGACGTCCTCTTCTTTGCTGCCTGTCGTGGCTCCTGCGCAGGTGCACTGCTCTGCCCTGTTGACAGCAGAGTCCTGCAGTGCGCAGGCACCAGGATAGGTCCGGCAACTGCGCACTGCAGTATTCTGCTCTGCCCTCAACAAGGCAGAGCAGTGCGCCTGCGCAGGAGCCACAACAGGCAGCAAAGAAGAAGTCACTGTTAGAAGGGAGGCGCCGGACCACAAAGCCCATCGGACCAAGACCGGACCGCCCCGGTGAGTATAATCTAACTCTTTTTTCTTATCTTTCAGATTACACTGGGGGCTTAGCTGCAGCATTACAGAATACTGTAGATAAGCCCCTGATGTCAGTGCCGGCAGCTGATAGGTGACAGATTTCCTTTAACCCCTTAATGTCTAATGACGGACACAGTTCGCATCAAAGCCGGGACATGTCAGCTGTAATGAATAGCTGACATGTGCCCGCAATAGGCGCGAGCGGAATCGCCGTCCGCCCGCGCCTATTAACTAGTTAAATCCCGATAAAGCTGACAGCGGGCATTTAAATAGCATTTCCGGCCGCCGGGCCGGAAATGACGTCATCGTCGACCCCCGTCAAGTGATCGGAGGTCAGCGTCATGTTGCATGGACAACCAGAGGTCTCTATGACTGGGGTCCCCAACCGCCGGTCCGCGGCCCAGCACCGGGCTGCTGCAGTGCCCTTGCCGGTCCGCGGACACAAGGGGAGCCAGGGGCGGTCAGTGGCGTAGCGGGGGCTGGGGCGGCGCGCAGCAGCTCTTAGCGGCGGGCAGGGAGCGATCAAGCAGCTCCGCTGCCTGCAAGAGGGAATAGCAGGAGCGGAGCTGCAAGGACCCGTCCAGCTTCCTGCCCGCCGCCCGCGCTTCCTGTCTCTGACTGACACAGAGAGGAGCGCGGCCGCTGCTGTGTCAGAGCGAGGAAGCGCGGGCGGCGGGCAGGTGAGAGGAGAGAGGTGGTGTCTGTGTGTGTGTGTGTGTGTATAATGTGTGTACATGTATGTCTGTGTGTGTGTTGGTCTGTGTTTGGATGGGGACATGAGGAGAAGGCCATGAGGGGAGTGATGGAGAGACAGCAGTGATGGGGAGAAGGGAGTGATGGGGTGAAGGCAATGATGGGGAGAAGGGAGTGATGGGGTGAAGGCAATGATCGGGAGAGGGGAGTGATGGGGTGAAGGCAATGATGGGGAGAAGGGAGTGATGGGGTGAAGGCAATGATGGGGAGAAGGGAGTGATGGGGTGAAGGCAATGATGGGGAGAGGGCAGTGATGGGGTGAAGGCAATGATGGGGAGATGGCAGTGATGGCTAGATGGCAGTGATGGGGTGAAGGCAATGATGGGGAGACAGCAGTGATGGGGTGAAGGCAATGATGGGGAGACAGCAGTGATGGGGTGAAGGCAATGATGGGGAGACAGCAGTGATGGGGTGAAGGCAATGATGGGGAGACAGCAGTGATGGGGTGAAGGCAATGATGGGGAGACAGCAGTGATGGGGTGAAGGCAATGATGGAAAGACAGCAGTGATGGGGTGAAGGCAATGATGGAGAGATGGCAGTGATGGGGTGAAGGCAATGATGGGGAGAGGGGAATGATGGGGTGAAGGCAATGATGGGGAGACAGCAGTGATGGGGAGAAGGCAATGATGGGGAGAAGGGAGTGATGGGGTGAAGGCAATGATGGGGAGAAGGGGGTGATGGAGCACTTATTCAAAACCTATGGTGAGTTGAGTCACATTATAAATGTTATTTAATTATAAGTATGCACTGCTACACTACAACCGTGTCCATAGCCCCGCCCCCTTATGACCAAAGCCCCGCCCCTGCCACACCTCCATCCCCGCCCTGCCGGGCCATGGAAGAATGGTCTTGCTTGAAACCGGTCCCCGGTGCAAAAAAGGTTGGGGACCACTGCTCTATGAGACCTCTATGGTTGTTCCAGGCATATGGCTTTCAGTGCCACCCGGTGGTCGGCGCTGAAAGCACAGCAGTAAATCTGCTACATATGGGCGATCTGCTCATCGCCCATATGTAGCAGCGCCGATCCGGTTGTGCATGCTTCTAGAAGCATGCCAAAAGTAAAAAAAAAAAAAAAAAAAAATGTTTAAAAATAAAAAAAAACCTAAAAGTTCAAATCACTCCCCTTTCGCCACAATCAAAATAAAACAGTAAAAAAAATCCCACATACACATATTTATCGCTGCGTTCAGAATCGCCCGATCAATAAAAAAAAAAAAAGCATTAACCCGATCGCTGAACAGCGTAGTGAGAAAAAAATTAAAAACGCCAGAATTACGTTTTTTTGGTCGCCAAGACACTGAATTAAAATGCAATAACGGGCGAGAAAAAGAACGTATCTGCACAAAAGTGGTATCATTAAAAACGTCAGCCTGGCACGGAAAAAATAAGCTGTCACCCGACCCCAGATCATGAAAAATGGAGACGCTACGGGTCTCGAAAAATTGCGCAAGTTTTTTTAAGCAAACTTTGGAATTTTTTTTCACCACTTAGATAAAAGAGGACATAGACATGTTTGGTGTCTATGAACTCATAATGACCTGGAGAATCATAATGGCAGGTCAGATTTAGCATCTAGTGAACTTAGCAAAAAACAAGTGTGGGATTGCACTTTTTTGGCAATTTCACCGCAATTGGAATTTTTTTCCTGTTTTCGAGTACACGACATGGTAAAACCAATGGTGTCATTTAAAAGTACAACTCGTCCCGCAAAAAATAAGCCCTCACATGGCCATATAGACGGAAAAATAAAAAAGTTATGGCTCTGGAAAGAAGGGGAGGGAAAAATGAAATTTGTCAGTTATACAAGGCTAATAGGTGGAACTGGACCCCACAATGGGGGTCCTTTTAACCCCCTCTTAGCCACATAGATGCCTAGACCCTTATTATTTAAGGGTCCAATCAACCCCGATCGGCTCCAAAATCAGTTGGGGCCGACATAACATGCAGCTGTCGCCTGCGGGGGGCACTATTCACTTATTTGCTGATCATAGTTTTAAAACAGCAATCTGGAAATAGGCCTCTTGACGACCAACGGTTTAATGCGCTGCTGTACTATATACTGTACATAAACACAAACTCAGCTCCACTATACCCATCTCACGTGTCTGCAAGCAGCTCAGCACCACATCAATGTTACACATGCACGGCTCAGCCGTATCCACGTTACACACAGACACGGCTCCGCCGCACCCGCGTCACACACACACACGGCTCCGCCGCACCCGCGTCACACACACGGCTCCGCCGTACCAGCGTCACACTCAGACACGGCTCCGCCGCACCCGCGTCACACTCAGACTCGGCTCCGCCGCACCCGCGTCACACACAGACTCGGCTCCGCCGCACCCGCGTCACACACAGACACGGCTCCGCCGCACCCGCGTCACACACAGACACGGCTCCGCCGTACCCGCGTCACACACAGACACGGCTCCGCCGTACCCGCGTCACACACAGACACGGATCCGCCGTACCCACGTCACACACACGCACGGCTCCTGCTGTACCCACGTTACACACGCGCACGGCTCCGCCGTACACACGCGCACGGCTCCGCCGTACACACGTTACACACGCGCACGGCTCCGCCGTACACACGTTACACACGCGCACGGCTCCGCCGTACACACGTTACACACGCGCACGGCTCCGCCGTACACACGTTACACACGCGCACGGCTCCGCCGTACACACGTTACACACGCGCACGGCTCCGCCGTACACACGTTACACACGCGCACGGCTCCGCCGTACACACGTTACACACGCGCACGGCTCCGCCGTACACACGTTACACACGCGCACGGCTCCGCCGTACACACGTTACACACGCGCACGGCTCCGCCGTACACACGTTACACACGCGCACGGCTCCGCCGTACACACGTTACACACGCGCACGGCTCCGCCGTACACACGTTACACACGCGCACGGCTCCGCCGTACACACGTTACACACGGGCACGGCTCCGCCGTACACACGTTACACACGCACGGCTCCGCTGTACCCACGTTACACACGCACGGCTCCGCTGTACCCACGTTACACACGCACGGCTCCGCTGTACCCACGTTACACACGCACGGCTCCGCTGTACCCACGTTACACACACGCACGGCTCCGCTGTACCCACGTCACACTCGCACTGGCCCCACTTCGTCTCATACACAACTGCGCACTGCACCACGTGACAACCACTTTCCCCAGAGATCACACACAGACACCTGCTCCTTCGGTAGCTGCTAGACTGTATGGGCTCCTTCCAGGTGTGATGTCATTTCTGGGGGCGTGTCATACAGGGGGGCGTGTTCTGACAGCAAAGGCAGGAAGAGAAGACGCCATTACAGACGTGTTTCTGGCTTCTGCCGTCTGGTGCAGGGAGAGAAGCCTCCGTTACACACTTTCTCAGCTGTGTCTCTGGTGCCCGCGTCTGTGAGCAGTGTGGAGTGAGGTCAGTGACAGGCAGGAGGGTTTGGTGAGTAACAGGTTGGCGTCTTCTTAGATGTTTGGTTGATGGGGGCTGATACTTGGGGCTAACGTGGGATTTGGGTGCTTATCTGGGAGCTGTTGGGCTCCCGGAGGGGAGGGGGGATTAATGCACGCTGGTGGGGTCTGGTTGGGTCTAGGGGGGGTTAATGCATGCTTATGGGGTCGGGGGGTTAATGCACGCTTGTGGGGTCTTTGGGTAGGGGTTAATGCACGCTTACGGGGTCTGTTTAGGGTCTGGAGGGGTTAATGCTTGCTTGTGGGGTCTGCTTGGGCTCCCAGGGGGGTTAATGCATGCTTGCAGGGTCTATTTGGGGTTCGGGGGGTTAATGTATGCTTGTGGGGTCTGTTTGGGTAGGGGTTAATGCACGCTTACAGGTCTGTTTGGGGTGCGGGGGGGGGGTTAATGCATGCTTGTGGGGTCTGTTTGGGGCAGGGGGCTTGGGGTATAATGCACACTTGTGGGGTCTGGTTGTACTTTGGGGGGTACTAATGCATGCTTGTGGGGTCTGTTTGGGGCAGGGGGGTGGAGGAGTTAATGCACGCTTGTGGGGTCAGGTTGTACTTCGGGGGGGTACTAATGCGTGCTTGTGGGGTCTGTTTGGGGCAGGGGGGTGGAGGAGTTAATGCACGCTTGTGGGGTCAGGTTGTACTTCGGGGGGTACTAATGCGTGCTTGTGGGGTCTGTTTGGGGCAGGGGGGTGGAGGAGTTAATGCACGCTTACGAGTCCGGGGGGGTTAATGTATGCTTGTGGGGTCTGGTTGGGGAAGGGGGGCGGGGGGGTTAATGCACGCTTGTGATGTCTGGTAGTCACGGGAGAGGGGAGGGGGGCGTTAATGCACGCTTGTGATGTCTGGTAGTCCCGGGAGAGGGGGGTTGATGATGCACGCTTGGGGTGTCTGGTAGTCCTGGGAGAGGGGGGTTGATGATGCACGCTTGGGGTGTCTGGTTGTACTTCGGGGGATACTAATGCATGCTTGTGGGGTCTGCTTGGGCTCCCAGGAGGGTTAATGCACGCTTGCCGTGTCTGGTTGGGTCCCGGGGTGGATTAATGCACGCTTACCGTGTCTGGTTGGGTCCCGGGGGGGGTGTTAATGCACGCTTGCTGTGTTCGGTTGGATCCGGGGGGTTAATGCACACGCTTGCAGGGTCGGGTAGTCCCGGGGGGGGGGGTTAATGCGCGCTTGTGGGTTCTGTTTGGGTCCCGGTGGGGGGGGGGGGGTTAATGCACATTTGTGAGGTCTGGTTGGGCTCCCGGAGGATTAATGCACGCTTATGCGTTCTGGTTGGATCTCAGGGGTGGTTAATGTACGCTTGTGGGTTCTGTTTGGGTTTCCGGCGGGATTAATGCATGCTTGTGGGGTCTGGGTGGGGTCCTCACTGTGGGGGGGATTAGTGCACGTTTTTGTGGTTTGGTTGGGCTCCAGGGGGGGTTATTGTATGCTTTTGGGGTCTAGTTGGGCCCCGGGGGGGTTAATGCACGTTTGCGGGGTCTGGGTGGACCCTGCAGAAGCCCACCAGATCCCACAAGCGCGGAGGGTTTAATGCACGCTTGTGTGTCTGGTTGGGCTCATGGGGAGGGGGTTAATGCATGCTTTTGTGGTCTGCTGGGCTCCTTGGGGGTCTAATGCAGGGTCCAACCAGACCTCTCAAGCGTGCATTTACCCTCCCCCGGGGCCCTACCAGACCCCACGAGCGTGCATTATCCACAGTAGGACCCCCGTCCCCAAGCGTGCATTAACTCCTCCTGGTCTGGCTGGGATCTTGGGACGGGGGGGATTTAATGCACAATTGTGGTGTCTGAGTGTCTTGGGGACTTGATGCTTTGGCAACGGGGCCTGTCTGCATCTGTTGTGACTTGAAAGGGGGGGATTGATTTTGGGGTAGGCGCTCGACTGGTAGGGCTTTTTGTTTGGGGAAGAGGTGCCATGGGGGGGGGGGGGGTGGACATCCGGTGGGACTTAGGGTACCGTTACACCTAGCGATGCACCAGCGATCCCGACTAGCGATATGACGCGGTCAGGATCGCTGGTGCATCGCTAGGTGGTCGCTAGTGAGCTGCCACACAAGCAGATCTCACCAGCAACATCGCTGGGGATGGGGATCGCTACTTACCTGTCAGACGCGGCGATCCTGCGTCCTCCCGCTCGGCTCCACGCGTCGCTCGAAGTGACCGACGAGAAATGATCCAGCAGCTTCTCGCGCGATCAGCGATAACCAGCGGGGGGAGCCGGTCGGAGGTAAGTATCAGACACAGCGATATTGCTGCAACGTCACAAAATCGGTGACTTTACAGCGATATTGCTAGCGATATCGCAGTGTGTAACGGGGGCTTTATGCTGGGAGGGGGTGGATGTCCGGTGGGGGTTTATGCTTAAGGAGGGGGGGTGGACGTCCAATGAGGTTTATGCTGGGGAGGGGTCAGGGGTGGACGTCTGATGAGGTTTTATGCAGGGGGTGGATGTCCAATGACAGTTTTATGTTGGTAATGGCATCAAATAGGGACTTATGCTTAAGGGGGGTGGACGTCCCATAGGGGCTTGGGCTTAAGGGGGAGTTGACGTCCGATGAGGGTTTATGCTGGGGGGGACGTCCGATGGGGGTTTATTCAGGGGGGTAGACGTCCGATGGGGGCTTATGCTTGGGGACGTGTGGACGTCCGATGGGGGCTTATGCTTGTGGACGTCCGATGGGGGGCTTATGCTTGGGGGCGTGTGGACGTCCGATGGGGGGCTTATGCTTGGGGGCGTGTGGACGTCCGATGGGGGCTTATGCTTGGGGGCGTGTGGACGTCCGATGGGGGCTCATGCTTGGGGGCGTGTGGACGTCCGATGGGGGCTCATGCTTGGGGGCGTGTGGACGTCCGATGGGGGCTCATGCCTGGGGGCGTGTGGACGTCCGATGGGGGCTCATGCCTGGGGGCGTGTGGACGTCCGATGGGGGCTCATGCCTGGGGGCGTGTGGACGTCCGATGGGGGCTCATGCCTGGGGGCGTGTGGACGTCCGATGGGGGCTCATGCCTGGGGGCGTGTGGACGTCCGATGGGGGCTCATGCCTGGGGGCGTGTGGACGTCCGATGGGGGCTCATGCCTGGGGGCGTGTGGACGTCCGATGGGGGCTCATGCCTGGGGGCGTGTGGACGTCCGATGGGGGCTCATGCCTGGGGGCGTGTGGACGTCCGATGGGGGCTCATGCCTGGGGGCGTGTGGACGTCCGATGGGGGCTCATGCCTGGGGGCGTGTGGACGTCCGATGGGGGCTCATGCCTGGGGGCGTGTGGACGTCCGATGGGGGCTCATGCCTGGGGGCGTGTGGACGTCCGATGGGGGCTCATGCCTGGGGGCGTGTGGACGTCCGATGGGGGCTCATGCCTGGGGGCGTGTGGACGTCCGATGGGGGCTCATGCCTGGGGGCGTGTGGACGTCCGATGGGGGCTCATGCCTGGGGGCGTGTGGACGTCCGATGGGGGCTCATGCCTGGGGGCGTGTGGACGTCCGATGGGGGCTCATGCCTGGGGGCGTGTGGACGTCCGATGGGGGATTTTGCTTTGGGGTGGAGGGTGCATGATGGGGATTTACGCTTGGGGGAAGGGGGCATTTGTGCTTTGATGTGTTTATCCTGTGGGGTCCACTGATTAGTGTGAGGTGGAGGTTTATGATTGGACAGGGGGGTTACCCTGTGTGGCCCTCTGGTTGGTGTGCGGGGTGGTTAATGCTTCATTGGGGCACACAAAAAACTATGGTTGTATGCTGCTTATGCTAGGAGGGTACACCAACTGGCATGAAGCTAATCCGTTTTAGCTTAGTGTCAGTAGGAGGCAGACATGGGTCCGGACCACCCAGGCTGGTTTCTGCCTTAGGTCTTGATTTTTTTTGTTAATGATTTCCCTTTTTCTTTCAGATATGGCTTTTAAGGGCGACAGAGTGGAGTTATCACTCTGATCTCCCACCTAGAATTGTCACTACCATATCATCTGTGATCTACGAGGCAGGGCCCTAACACATCAAGAGTGTATGCGGTTTTCCGGTGGACAGTCCTTACCACTAATCCCCTACCCTCTCTCCCCCCCAGAGCCAGATAGAGTAGGGAGGGAAGACAAATCCGTTACCTGCCAGTCGTCCGAAAGTCTATGTAAAGGTTAGGATTTGAAATCTTCAGGACAGGTATATCCTACCAGGCAGTGAGGGGGCTTCATTAAAAAAAATGAAGGGACAAGACAAATATGTCCTAGTTTTCCCCTGAGCAATATGGACATCTCCTGGGGAAACCTTCCTATTCATGCGGCCTCCACGTTTCACAGAGGCTCCTGTGACCCTGCTCTTAAAAAAAAAAAAAATCCAGGCTCTCGTCTAGCACACGGCAGAGCTCGCAAGGGATGGAGTGCTGTTTGACTTTTTCAACGCAGAATTGGCTGGAATTGAGATCGCATGCCATGTTGCGTTCGGAGAGCCCTTAATGTGCCTAAACAGTGGAAACCTCCAACAAGTGACCCCATTTTGGAAACTAGACCCATTAAGGAACTTATCTAGATGTGTGGTGAGCACTTTGAACCCCCAAGGGCTTCACAGAAGTTTATAACGTAGAGCCGTGAAAATAACAAATTATTTTTTTCCACAAAAATGATCTTTTCGCCCCCAAACTTTTATTTTTACAAGGGTAACAGGAGAAATCATACCCGCACAGTTGTTATGCGATTTGTCCTGAGTACGCCGATACCCCATATGTGGGGGGGAACCACTGTTTGGGCGCATGGGAGAGCTCGGAAGGGAAGGAGTGCCATTTTGGAATGCAGACTTTGATGGAATGGTCTGCGGGCATCATGTTGCGCTTGCAGAGCCCCTGATTCACAAAAGTTTATAAACGCAGAGCTGTGAAAATAAAGTCTTATTTCCACAAAAGTGATTTTTTTAGACCACAATTTTTAGACCCCCAAAGTTGGTAAATAGTGGAAACCCTTCAATTCTTGCTCCAACCCTAACCCCAACACACCCCTAATCCTAATTCTAACCCTAATCCTAGTTCGCCCTAGCCGTGACCCTAGCTCAACCCTAACCCTAATGGAAAACTGAAAAAAAAAAATATTTTCTTTATTTCATTATATTGACCTATATAAGGGAGTGATAAACGGGGGGGTTATGTACTATTTTTTTATTTTGATCACTATGATCGTTTATCATAGTGATCAAAATAATGAATGGAATCTGCCAGCCGGAGCCGGCAGATTCCCGGCGGGAGCACTGCGCATGCGCCCGCCATTTTCAAGATGGCGCCCATCGGAGGATGCAGGCGGGACGTGGGACCACCGGGGGGGGGGGATCGGGGACCCTATTTCTCTGATGTGCGATCACATCAGAGGAGAGAGAAATTAAATGTAAAATCGCGACTTTTTTTTTTTTGCGGTCGCCGTTATAGGGTTAATAACGGCAATCGCAAAAGCGGGGGTCGGTAAAAACCAACCGATTCATGTTCTCTGGGGTCTCTGCTACCCCTGGCAGCCGAGACCCCGGAGAAAATCCGACACTGGGGGGCGCTATTCACTTAAATCACAGCGCCGTGAATTAACGGCGCTGTGCTTTTAGTACCCTTAACTACCGCCGTTAAAAGGCGTATCGGCGGTCGTTAAGGGGTTAATATTAGTTATCACTGTCCCAATTAGGGTCACTGTGAAGTGGTAGGATGGCTTTTGCATTTTTTTTTTTTTTTTAAATCGAGTGTATTAACCAAGTACCTTATATTTGTATGCATTATTGCTGTTTATTTACTACAGGGTATTCAATCATTGTTTATGTCCCCTCCATATAAAGTACTACCACTACTTGTACGTCGCCATACACAGCATTCTAGAATGCTGTGTATATATATAGTACGACCACTACCTGTATACCCTCTATATACAGCATTTTATAAAGCACGTCCACTATCTGAATGCCCTTATATATACACAACATTCTAGAATGCCAATCTGCATAACTTTTTTTTATTAGATTTGCCTGCAGGGCAGTCCCATCCAATGGGCTTCGCTAGGCTTAATCTGGTGCCTCCTCCTCTTCTATCACGGTCCTTTCTTTGAGTCGACGACGCGTCCTAAGTCCATCCACACAGTGTCTTCCATCGCGCTCCGGTGCAGACTCGCTTCTCTCTGCGCTTTGCAGTACTTTGCTTTGTGATTGGCAGGGCCGAGACGTGTTCCTGCACAGAAGCGTCATGGTGGAGGTTGTGTGGATGATGTAGGACGCATCATCCACGGGAAGGAGGACTTCACTGGAAGAAGAACAATGACAAACAATACCAGACTGCCCCGTAGGTGAGTATAAGATGTTGTTCACATTTGCCTCAGCCAAAAAACCACAAAGAAAGATGAAGAAAAGGATCAAAAAGAAACACAAAAAACCAAGATAGCAGCAAAAATGACCCCTTAAAAGTTAACTTTTAATTAAAATCTTGGACAATCCCAGCTCAAAGGGTACAGGACAATCAATCACCAAAAGGTCACCAGGCAGAACATTTTTTCAAAATACTAAGGGCAACTACACTCGTCCTAATGGGCCCTATCGAGTCTCTTCCTGGCCGCGGAGGTTGGCACCCTAGTTGTTGACGATGTGGCGCCCCCGCTCAACGTCGGTGACCCTATAACACCCTACAAATCCCTAGTCCACGACGATGATACACAGAAAAAACACACATACCCGAAAAAAAATCTCTAGTGGAGAGACTGGATAACGTCTCTTTTAAGTGCAAACTTATCTCGAGTAGAACCGTGAGCACTAGGCCCACACCTAATAAACCTATCTCGCAGTAAGAAATGCTTACTATTGCAGCTTTTAAATGGCTTATCTCGTCGTAAAAAGGGCTTATGCTGCATGCAATGACAGACTATATATGAAAGCCCCCCTAAAAAAAAGAAAAAACGTCTACACAAGAAAAATTGAGAGGAAGCAATGTTCCAAACAGTAGTAGTAAATATTGCATAGTTATGCACTGCAAATAAATCACCATAAACACCTCCACCAGGTGGAAATAAATGGCATAAAAACGCTGATTAATCATACAACATGGACATAATAGTCCCAAATATAGGCAAAAGCGGCAGTGAAAGCACTCCCTACAATCAAGAATGCCACAATGTCCACATACAATCAAAATTTACATTGCCATCCATCAGTCTGTCAGCGCATAAAAATCAATACTTAAAAGCCATTAGAAGATGTGAGGCCCAGCCCGACGCGTTTCCCCCTCCAAAATACTGAGGGTTCATCAGGCACATGCCGCACATTGCACTGATCTCTCGGCTGGGGTGATGAGACCCCTTCTCTGCCCCTGATGAACCCTCAGTGTTTTGGAGGGGGAAACGCGTCGGGCTGGGCCTCACATCTTCTAATGGCTGATAAGTATTGATTTTTATGCGCTGACAGACTGATGGATGGCAATGTAAATTTTTATTGTATGTGGACATAGTGGCATTCTTGATTGTAGGGAGTGCTTTCACTGCCGCTTTTGCCTATTTGGGACTATTATGTCCATGTTGTATGATTAATCAGCGTTTTTATGCCATTTATTTCCACCTGGTGGAGGTGTTTATGGTTATTTATTTGCAGTGCATAACTATGCAATATTTACTACTACTGTTTGGAACATTGCTTCCTCTCAATTTTTCTTGTGTAGACGTTTTTTCTTTTTTTTAGGGGGTCTTTCATATATAGTCTGTCATTGCATGCAGCATAAGCCCTTTTTACTGTGAGATAGGTTTATTAGGTGTGGGCCTAGTGCTCACGGTTCTACTCGAGATAAGTTTGCACTTAAGAGACGTAATCCAGTCTCTCCACTAGGGGTTTTTTTTTTTGGGTGTTTGTGTGTTTTTTCTGTGTATCTTCGTCGTGGACAAGGGATTTGTATGGTGTTATAGGGTCACCAACGTTGAGCGGGGGCGCCACATCGTCAACAACTAGGGTGCCAACCTCTGCGGCCAGGAAGGGACTCGATAGGGCCCATTAGGACGAGTGTAGTTGCCCTTAGTATTTTGCAAAAATGTTCTGCCTGGTGACCTTTTGGTGATTGATTGTCCTGTACCCTTTGAGCTGGGATTGTCCAAGATTTTAATTATTTAATGAAAAGTTAATTTTTAAGGGGTTATTCTTGCTGCTATCTTGGTTTTTTTGTTTTCACATTTGCCTCAGCGCACACGTGAGGACGTTTTGAGACCGTACCCGCCAGACATCAGACCACACGTGAGGACGTTTCGAGACCGTGCCTCAGACCACACGTGAGGACGTTTCGAGACCGTGCCTCAGACCACACGTGAGGACGTTTCGAGAACGTGCCTCAGACCACATGTGAGGACGTTTCGAGACTGTACCCGCCAGACATCACCACACGGGAGAACATTCCTACGTTGTGCCTGCCATGCCTCAAAGTGGCACAGAAAGCAGAGTAGAAAGTTGGTCATTGTATTTTAACCCTTTAATGACCAAGCCTATTTTGACCTTAATGACCAGGCCATTTTTTGCAATTGTGACCAGTGTCCCTTTATGAGGTAATAACTCTGGAACGCTTCAGCGATTCTGAGATAATTTTTTCGTGACATATTGGGCTTCATGTTAGTGGTAAATTTAGGTCGATAATTTTTGCGTTTATTTGTGATAAAATCAGAAATTTGGTGAAAATTTTGCAATTTTCACATTTTGAATTTTTAGTCTGTTAAACCAGAGAGTTATGTGACACAAAATAGTTACTAAATAATATTTCCCACATGTCTACTTTACATCAGCACAATTTTGGAAGCAAATTTTTTTTTTTGTTAGGAAGTTATAAGGGTTAAAAGTTGACCAGTGATTTCTCATTTTTACAACAAAATTTACAAAAAAACCCACTTTTTTTAGGGACCACCTCACATTTGAAGTCACTTTGAGGGGTCTATATGGCAGAAAATACCCAAAAGTGACACCATTCTAAAAACTGCACCCCTCAAGGTGCTCAAAACCACATTCAAGAAGATTATTAACCCTTTACGTGCTTCACAGGAACTAAAGCAACGTGGAAGGAAAAAATTGACATTTTAATTTTTCCAACCAAAACTTTCTTTTAGCAAAAAATTTTTTTTATTTTCACATGGGCAACAGGATAAAATGGATCCTAAAATTTTTTAGGCAATTTCTCCTGCGTACATGGATACCTGTTTGGGTGCACAGCAGGGCTCAGAAGGGAAGGAGCGCCATTTGACTTTTTGAATGGAAAATATTTAGCGGTTGCCATGTCGCGTTTGGAGAGCCCCTGCGTGCCTAAACATTGGAGCTCCCCCACAAGTGAAGGGGTTAAGTCACTACTTGTAGGGGGTCATTACTGTATATACAGGAGATGCGGTGGGTACATACTTCATATAAAGATCTGTGTGGCCCGGTAGTGTACAGTGATGTGAAATACTTTTTGCCCACCCCTCCTGATTTTTTACTCTCTTGCATGTTTGTCATACTTAAATGTTACAGTGCAGCAAACAAATTAAAATATTTGACAAAGATAGCACAAGTAAACACAAAATTCAATTTGTAAATGAAGGTCTATTATTAATTGGGAAGAAAATAAAGGACCCTGTGTGAAAGTTATTGCCCCCTACTTTTTTTTTTTAACTGGTTTGTCACATCTTTGAAAAGCAAAGTTCAGTTTCCCTAGCCCTACCCAGACCTGATTACTGCCACACCTATCCTCAATCAAAAAATCACTTAAATAGGACCTGCCTGACAAAGTGAAGTAGACAAAAAGATCCTCAAAAGGTAGACATCATGCTGCGATCCGAAGAAATGCATGGTCAAATGAGATGGAAAGTTATTCAGAGCTATCAGTCTGGAAAAGGTTATAAAACCATTTCTAAAGCTTTGATATTCCAGCGAACCACCGTTAGACCCATTATCCACAAATGGAGAAAACATGGTACAGTGGTGAAACTTCCTAGGAGTGGTCTGGTCATTAAAGTTAAAAAATACTGGGGGGAAGAAAAGGTTATTGAAATTGGCATATTTTTTTTTAGTTTATTTTATATGAAAAAAAATATTTTCTTCAGCTGTACAATATAGCAACATAGAGACACATTGTACATAGCAATTTTATCTCTGTACTTATATCCTCTGCTTCTGGACTCACAACCTGCAGTACAGCTCACTATTAACAAATGTTGCAATATTTTTTCAGTGTGGGCGGTAGATCACTGATAGAGCTGTTACCTGTGGGCGTTATTTTTCATGATTTTAATGTTTTGAATAAAGTTTTTAGTTTATTTCTATTTTTTAATGGTGATGCAGAGTTTTTTCTCTATATATACTCCATTCCGATGTCATCACTGATACAATTGTGCTCAATTTACATACCCCCGTAGAACTTTTGCTTTCTTGGCCTTTTTTCAGAGAATATGAATGATAACATCAAAACTTTGGTGGTCAGCTTTACCATTTGAGAAAATAAAGAACCTTATCCATAATTACCACAAACGACTTCAAGCAGTCAATTGATATTAGAGGGGGCAATACGTGGTATTAAAAAAATGTTGTATGTAAACTATGATCAGGGTGATTTGGATGTTTTGAGTTGTCATAATTAAAAAAGAGAAAACACAGTAGTATGACAATAAATGGCTTCACCCAAACACTAACCATGAGTGGAGAAAAAGTTTTGATGTTATCATTCATATTCTCTGAAAAAAGGCCAAGAAAGCAAAAATTCTGCCGGGGTATGTAAACTTTTGAGCACAACTGTATACCTGACAGGCCCATACATTTTGATATCATCACTAATATATACCTGACAGGAGCCCTACAGTCCATATCTACAATAATATATACCTGACAGGAGCCCGTACAGTCTTTATCTACAATAATCTCTCTCTATACGAATGATTGCATCTCTTCAGCAGACTCAGTAAAAATCTTGAAATTTGCCGATGATATGACACTGATTGGTCTCATCAGGGGAAATGCTGAAGACTTGTATCGGAGTGAGGTGGAAAGAATATGTGACTGGTGTAAAGCCAATAATCTTGTACTCAACACTAAAAAAACTGCTGAGATGGTTGTGGATTTTAGGAAAGATCAACATGAGATACTTCCAATCTACATCCATGACGGAGTGGTTCTTAGGGTCACAGAGACCAAATTCCTTGGTGTTATCATCTCTCATGATCTTAAATGGGGGAAAAACGTGGATGCTGTTATAAGAAAAGCACAACAGAGGATGTTCTTCCTGCGTCAGCTGAAAAGATATGGTTTGTCTAAGAATCTGCTGATCTTATTCTTTAATGCTGTCATCAGATCTGTGATTTGTTCCTCTCTGATAGTCTGGTATGGGGGAGCCACTGCGCATGACAAACTCCGCTTACAAAGGACTTTCAGAACAGCAGAAAGAATTATAGGCTCCCCCCTGCCTAAAATCCAGGATCTTTATGATAAGAGTATTCGATCCCACGCATTGAAAATTTCATCCGATCCCTCTCACCCGGGACACTCCTCATTCCAACTACTCCCTTCAGGACGCCGCTTCAGAGTCCCCAAATGCAGTACCAACCGCCATATGAACAGCTTCTATCCACTCTCTGTTCAACAATTAAATCGTCATGTGTAGACTATATACTGTATCTGTCTTGTTAAATGTTACTTGTTGTATCTGTTGTTATATATTATGTTGCCTCTTTGCCACAAAGAATTCCTTGTATATATGTAATATGTACTTGGCGATAATAAATTTGATTGATTGATAATATATACCTGACAGGAGCCCGTACAGTCTGTATCAACAATAATATATACCTGACAGGAGCATGTACAGCCTATATCTACAATAATATATACATGACAGGAGCCCGTACAGTCTATATCTACAATAATATATACCTGACAGGAACCCGTACAGTCTATATCTACAATAATATATACCTGACAGGAGCCCGTACAGTCTATATCTACAATAATATATACCTGACAGGAGCCCGTACAGTCCGTATCTACAATAATATATACCTGACAGGAGCCCGTACAGTCTCTATCTACAATAATATATACCTGACAGGAGCCCGTACAGTCTGTATCTACAATAATATATACCTGATGGGAGACCATACAGTCTATACAATAATATATACCTGATGGGAGACCATACAGTCTATACAATAATATATACCTGACAGGAGCCCATACAGTCTATATCTACAATAATATATACCTGACAGGAGCCCATACAGTCTACAATATTATATACCTGACAGGAGCCCGTACAGTCTGTATCTACAATAATATATACCTGATGGGAGACCATACAGTCTATACAATAATATATACCTGATGGGAGACCATACAGTCTATACAATAATATATACCTGACAGGAGCCCATACAGTCTATATCTACAATAATATATACCTGACAGGAGCCCATACAGTCTATATCTACAATATTATATACCTGACAGGAGCCCGTACAGTCTGTATCTACAATAATATATACCCGACAGGAGCCCGTACGGTCCATATCTACAATAATATATACCTGACAGGAGCCCGCACAGTCTGTATCTACAATAATATATACCTGATAGGAGCCCGTACAGTCTGTATCTACAATAATATATACCTGACAGGAGCCCGTAGTCTATATCTACAATAATATATACCTCACAGGGGCTCATACAGTCCATATCTACAATAATATATACCTGACAGGAGCCCGTATGGTCCATATCTACAATAATGTATACCAGACAGGAGCCTGTTGTGAGTTCATTTTCCCCTCCGTCACTGAGGCCTGGTGAACTCCCTATTCTAGTGAAGGAAGGTAGTGAGCCTGATTATCAGACACCTGGGACTAATGAAGACGATTGGCTGAGTGGAGTCACTGACTGGATTTAAGGCAGCCTACTCCCTTTCTGCCCTGCGGGTGATTTCTCTGTGGACTCTTGGACACCAGTCTGATTCCTGCTCTCCTAAAGCTAAGTTTTCTGTTTTTCCTTTTTGCATCTAAGATTTGTTTTTGTTTTTCTGGCTTTTTGGATTCTGCCACTCCCTGCTGGAGTGTGCAGTGTTCCGTGAGCTCTGTCTTCTGAAGGTACATGAGTGCTGATTTAGTTTATGAAGCTTAGTTGCTTCAGGGCCATTTTTATATCACCTTGTTGGCTTTTGTCTCTGATAGGGTTTTGGCAGATTGCAGACAGCAGCCTTCCTATCCGTTCCTATCTAGGTAGTTTTTGGGCCCCGTCTTTGCTCAGCCTGTCTTTCTGTCTGTGTAAGTGTTTTCATCTTGCTTCACCGTCATATGTGGGGGGCTGCCTATTGCTTTGGGGTCTGCTCTGGGGCAGTTAGATTTCCACTTTCCTTCTTTAGGCCTATGTATCTCTCCGGCTGTGATCGAGGGGTCTAGGTCTTCGTAGGAACCCCCCACGGCTACTGCTAGTTGTGTTGATAGGTTCAGGGGTCTGCAGTCTGATAGTTGCCAACTTCTCTGGTTTTCAGGACTTAGCTAGCATTTCTGTTTTTGCCTCCTACGGTGACTCAATCATAACAGAATCACCCGCCCAACCGCAGATCCTGGGGTACTCAATAGCAGGAAAGAATTGTTTTAAAAAAAAAAAAAAGGTGTGTGTATATTCTTTCCCCTATATCTCTGAGGCCGTAGGGGGAATTTTTTTTTTTTCTCTCAATGGAGATAAAGCAAGTGTCTGATCGTGTGGAGCAGCTCGCTGCTGAAGTGCGCGGAATTTCCCGCTATCTTGCTCGTTCACATGCTGTTGAACCAAAGATCCCCACACCTGATGTATTTTTTGGGGATCGATCTAAATTTTTGAGTTTCAAAAATAATTGTAAATTATTTTTTGCTTTGAAGCCTAACTTGTCAGGGAGCCCCGCGCAGCAGGTTAAAATTGTCATCTCTTTGCTGCGCGGCGATCCCCAGGATTGGGCGTTTTCTTTGAAACCAGATGACCCTATTCTGACTAATGTGAACGCATTTTTTCAAGCCTTGGGGTTGCTGTACGACAAACCTAATGCTATTGATCAGGCTGAAAAGACCCTGTTCCGAAAGTGGGCGGTCCTTACTACCTGGAATGATAGTTCCTTGGCTGCTCCCTTTCGGAAGGGTTTGTCAGAAGCGGTAAAAGATACTATGGTGGGATTTCCTGTTCCCTCTGGTCTGGACGATTCTATGTCTTTAGCCATTCAGGTTGATCGGCGTTTACGTGAACGCAGGATTACACGAGAGGTGTTGCCACCGGTTGAACAGACGTCTGAACCTATGCAATGTGATAGAGTTTTGTCTAAGGCGCAACGTCAGGAATTCAGAAGGCGTAATAAGCTGTGTTTTTTCTGTGGAGATGCCTCACATGTTATTTCTGTTTGTCCTAAACGTGAGAAACGCTTTGCACACACACGTTTTCTGTTGGTGGGGTTCAGCCTAAGTTTCTTTTGGCGATTACTCTGATCTGTTCCCTGTCCACATTTTCCGCCAAGGCTTTTGTGGATTCGGGAGCAGCGCTAAACCTAATGGACTTGGATTTTGCTAAACGTTGTGGATTTCCGTTGACACCTCTGCAGACGCCTATCCCTTTGAGGGGGATTGATGCTACCCCTCTGGCTAAAAATAAACCTCAGTTTTGGACCCAGTTGGTCATGCGGGTCGCCCCAGACCACCAAGAAAATTGCAGATTTTTGGTGTTGTATGGTCTGCATGATGCCGTTGTCCTGGGGTTTCCCTGGTTGTCTGTGTCTGTGGTGAGTTGGGGTTGCCGGTGTACCTTTAGTGAGGCTCCGGTTTTTTCCACCTCTCCTCAGTCGCATGAGGTTCCTGACTATTTGGCGGACTACTATGATGTATTTAGTGAGAATGAGTCTGCGTCCTTGCCTCCTCATAGGAGTTATGACTGTGCAATTGAACTAAACCCGGGGTGTAAATTTCCTAAGGGTCGGCTCTTCAATTTATCTGTACCCGAGCACGAGGCTATGCGGTCCTATATTAAGGAGGCGTTGGAGAAGGGTCATATTAGACCATCCTCTTCACCCTTAGGTGCCGTTTTTTTTTTGTGGCCAAGAAGGATGGTTCTTTAAGGCCTTGTATTGATTATCGTGCCCTCAATAAAATTACTATTAAATATCAGTATCCGTTACCCCTGATTTCGGATCTATTCTCTAGAGTCAGAGGAGCTTGCTGGTTTACCAAGCTTGACCTCAGGGGGGCGTATAATCTTATCCGCATTAAGCAGGGGGATGAATGGAAGACGGCATTTAATACTCCGGAGGGACATTTTGAGTACCTGGTGATGCCTTTTGGGCTCACTAATGCCCCTTCTGTCTTCCAGTGCTTCATGAACGATATTTTCCGAGACTTTGTCGATAAATTTTTGATTATCTATCTAGATGATATTTTGATCTTCTCCAAGGATTGGGATTCTCATGTGGAACATGTTCGGACTGTGTTCCGGATCTTGAGAGAGAATTCTCTGTATGTCAAAGGATCAAAATGCCTTTTTGGAGTACAGAGAATTTCTTTTTTGGGATTTATTTTGTCTCCGTCAACTATTGAAATGGACCCGGCCAAGGTACAGGCCATTTATGATTGGGTTCAGCCCACTTCTTTGAAGGCCCTCCAGAAGTTTTTGGGTTTTGCTAATTTATATCAGAAATTTATAGCAAAATTTTCTAGTATTGCCAAACCATTGACTGACCTGACCAGGAAGGGTGCGGATGTGTTGAATTGGTCTCCGGAGGCGGTTGCTTCCTTTCAGGAGCTGAAGCGTAGATTTACCTCCGCCCCGGTTCTGCAGCAACCTGATGTCTCACTCCCGTTCCAGGTAGAGGTGGATGCTTCTGAGATTGGTGCAGGAGCAGTGTTGTCCCAAAAGGATCCGGTAACATCTAAAATGAATCCCTGTGCTTTCTTTTCCCGTAAGTTCTCTTCATCTGAACGTAACTATGATGTGGGGAATCGGGAACTGTTGGCCATAAAATGGGCATTTGAGGAGTGGAGACATTGGTTGGAGGGAGCCAAACATCAAGTTGTGGTCCTCACTGACCACAAAAATTTGATTTACCTAGAGTCGGCTAAACGCTTGAACCCTAGACAGGCTAGGTGGGCCTTGTTTTTTACACGTTTTGATTTTGTGGTCTCTTTCCTTCCTGGAACTAAGAATGTCAAGGCAGACGCCCTCTCTAGGAGTTTCTTTGCTGATTCTCCTGTGGTGACCAAGGCTGCCACCATCTTAGGCGAAGGGGTAGTTCTGCCATCTCGCCCGATTTGAGACTTGCTCTGCAAGAGTTCCAGGAGGACAAACCTGAGCGTTGCCCCAGTGGAAAGTTGTATGTTCCTGACCAGTGGAAGAAGAGAGTGATGTCTGAAGTTCATTGCTCTGCATTGGCTGGTCATCCAGGTATTTTTGGTACTAGAGATCTGATGAGTCGCTCTTTTTGGTGGCCCACCTTGTCTCATGATGTCAGGAATTTTGTGCAGTCCTGTGGGACTTGCTCCCGGTCTAAATCTTGTTCTCGCTCTAGTGGGTTGTTGATGCCTTTGCCGGTCCCCAGGAGGCCATGGACCCATATTTCAATCGATTTCATCTCTGATATGCCGGTCTCTCAAAGAATGACTGTTATTTGGGTGATTTGTGATAGGTTCTCTAAGATGGTTCATCTTGTACCACTCCCTAAGTTGCCATCTTCCTCTGAGTTGGTGCCTCTGTTTTTGCAACAGGTGGTTCGCTTGCACGGGATTCCTGAGAACATTGTATCTGACAGAGGAGTTCAATTTGTGTCTAAATTTTGGAGGACGTTCTGTTCCAAGTTGGGAATTCAGTTGTACTTCTCCTCTGCTTTTCACCCTCAGACCAATGGGCAGACAGAGAGAACAAACCAGACCTTGGAGTCGTATTTGAGATGTTTTATTTCCGCTGATCAGGATGATTGGGTTTCATTTTTGCCCTTGGCCGAATTTGCTTTAAATAATAGTGCTAGTTCTGCCACTTTGATGTCACTTTTTTTTGTAACTTTGGTTTTCACCCTCGATTTTCTTCAGGGCAGGTGGAGCCTTCTGCCTGCCCAGGTGTTGACACTGTGGTTGAGAGAATGCACCAGATCTGGGACCAAGTGGTGGATAAGTTATCTCTCTCCCAGGAAAAGGCCCAGCGGTTTTCCAATCGACATAGTTCCATTGGTCCCCAGTTTAAGATTGGTGATATGGTGTGGTTATCATCAAAAAATATTGCTATGAAGGTGGCTTCTCCTAAGTTTAAGCCTAGATTTATTGGACCTTACAAGATTTTGGAGATTATTAATCCGGTCTCTTTTCGTTTGGCTCTTCCTGTCACATTTAAGATCCATAATGTGTTCCATAAGTCCTTGTTGAAGAGGTTTGTTGAGCCAGTTGTGCCTGAGGTGGCACCTCCGGACCCTGTATTGGTTGAAGGTAACTTGGAATATGAGGTAGAGAAAATTCTGGATTCCCGTCTGGCTAGACGGAGACTCCAGTATTTGGTTAAGTGGAAGGGTTATGGTCAGGAGGATAATTCCTGGGTCTCTGCCTCTGATATTCATGCCAAAAGATTGGTGCGTGCCTTTCATCGGGCTCACCCTGATCGCCCTGGTAGCATTGTTGAGGGTTCGGTGACCCCTCCTCAAGGGGGGGTACTGTTGTGAGTTCATTTTCCCCTCCGTCACTGAGGCCTGGTGAACTCCCTATTCTAGTGAAGGAAGGTAGTGAGCCTGATTATCAGACACCTGGGACTAATGAAGACGATTGGCTGAGTGGAGTCACTGACTGGATTTAAGGCAGCCTACGCCCTTTCTGCCCTGCGGGTGATTTCTCTGTGGACTCTTGGACACCAGTCTGATTCCTGCTCTCCTAAAGCTAAGTTTTCTGTTTTTCGTTTTTGCATCTAAGATTTGTTTTTGTTTTTCTTGCTTTTTGGATTCTGCCACTCCCTGCTGGAGTGTGCAGTGTTCCGTGAGCTCTGTCTTCTGAAGGTACCTGAGTGCTGATTTAGTTTTTGAAGCTTAGTTGCTTCAGGGCCATTTTGATATCAGCTTGTTGGCTTTTGTCTCTGATAGGGTTTTGGCAGATTGCAGACAGCAGCCTTCCTATCCGTTCCTATCTAGGTAGTTTTTGGGCCCCGTCTTTGCTCAGCCTGTCTGTCTGTGTAAGTGTTTTCATCTTGCTTTCACCGCCATTATAGGTGGGGGGCTGCCTATTGCTTTGGGGTCTGCTCTGGGGCAGTTAGATTTCCACTTTCCTTCTTTAGGCCTATGTATCTCTCCGGCTGTGATCGAGGGGTCTAGGTCTTCGTAGGAACCCCCCACGGCTACTGCTAGTTGTGTTGATAGGTTCAGGGGTCTGCAATCTGATAGTTGCCAACTTCTCTGGTTTTCAGGACTTAGCTAGCATTTCTGTTTTTGCCTCCTACGGTGACTCAATCATAACAGGAGCCCGTACAGTCTATATCTACAATAATATATACCTGACAGGAGCCCATACAGTCTATATCTACAATAATATATACCTCACAGGAGCCCGTACAGTCTGTATCTACAATAATATATACCTGACAGGAGCCCGTACAATCTATATCTACAATAATATATACCTGACAGGAGCCCATTCAGTCCACATCTACAATAATATATACCTGACAGGAGCCCGTACAGTCCATATCTACAATAATATATACCTGACAGGAGGCCATACAGTCTGCATCTACAATCATATATACCTGACAGGAGCCCGTACAGTCCGTATCTACAATAATATATACCTGACAGGAGCCCGTACAGTCCATAACTACAATAATATATACCTGACAGGAGCCCGTACAGTCCATATCTACAATAATATATACCTGACAGGAGCCCGTACAGTCTATATCTACAATAATATATACCTGACAAGAGCCCGTACAGTCTGTATCTACAATAATATATACCTGACAGGAGCCCGTACAGTCTGCATCTACAATAATATATACCTGACAGGAGCCCGTACAGTCTACTTTTACTATAATATATTCCTGACAGGAGCCCGTACAGGATGGAATCCTACCTGAAATGCTGAAGTACAGCCCACCAGAAATACAGGCCGCAAAGGTTAAACTCTTCAATATTGTGCTAAGTGCCGGCTACTTCCCTCCTACCTTGAATCAAGGCCTCATCACACCCATCCACAAGAATGGGGACAGGTATGACCCAGCCAACTACAGAGGAATATGTGTCAGCAGCAACCTGGGAAAACTGTTCAACAGCATCCTGAACAAGAGGATCCTCAGTTTCCTCACCGAGCACAACGTCCTCAGCAAGAGCCAAGCAGGTTTCATGCCAAACCACCGCACTACTGATCACACCTACACCCTGCACAGCCTCATTCAGAGCCACGTCCAGAATACAAAGAACGGGAAGATATACGCCTGTTTCGTGGACTTTAAAAAGGCCTTTGATTCGGTGTGGCACCCAGGCTTATTCCTGAAACTGCTGGAGAGCGGAATAGGAGGAAAGACCTATGATGTTATCAAAAGCTCCTACACCGAGAACCTCTGCAGTGTGAGTGTGAACGGCAGAAGAACGGCTTATTTCCAGCAGAGCCGGGGAGTCAGACAAGGCTGCAGCCTAAGCCCAACGCTCTTCAACATTTACATCAACGAGCTGGCTACCGCTCTGGAATCTTCCACAGTACCAGGTCTCACCCTCCACGACGCGCAGGTGAAATTCCTGCTGTATGCAGATGACTTGCTGCTTCTGTCACCAACCGAGAAAGGCCTCCAAGACAACCTGAAAATCTTAGAGAAATTCAGCTCCACCTGGGCTCTACCGGTCAACCTATAGAAAACCAACATCATGGTGTTCCAGAAGAGAAAGAGAAAATCAGACCAGCATCCTTCATTTATCCTCAACAACTGCGCCCTTACAGGAACGGACAAATATACCTACCTGGGCCTAGAGATTCACCGATCAGGGAGCTCCAAACAAGCCATAGAGACCCTGAAAGACAAGGCATGCAAAACCTATGCCATCCGAAGGAAACTCTACCATCTAAAGCCACCAGTGAGGGTCTGGTTAAAAATCTTCGACTCTATCATCGCCCCAATCCTCCTGTATGGCAGCGAAGTCTGGAGTCCTCACACCTACCCAGACTGGTCAAGGTGGGATTCAAGCCCAACAGAAATATTCCACCTGTAATTCTGCAAGCACCTTCTCCAAGTCCATCGGAGCACTTCCAACAGTGTTTGCCGGGCCGAGCTGGGCAGATTCCCTCTACACTTAACGGTTCTAAAGAGGGCACTGTCATTCCGGGCTCACCTACGTAGGAGCAATCCAAGCTCCCATCACCATAAAGCCCTGACACATGTAGGGGAAACAGAAAAACCAGGACCCTCGGAACAACTCACCCAAACCCAACCTGACCAGAACACCAATCACAACAACCTGACTAAAGCCGGAATCAGGAAGATGGTAGACGAAGGCCAGGAGAGGTACGTAAGTGACTGGAAGAACATCATCAGCTCACAGAAACTGACCATGTACCAGAGTCTACAGAGAGACTACAGACTGGCTCCAAACCTGGAGAAACTCCCGGACCCCAAAGACCGCAAGATCCTGAGCTGGTATAGACTCAGTGCCCACAGTCTGGCCATCGAATCCGGCCGACACAGGCAGAGCTACAAGCCCAGGGAGGAAAGACTGTGCCAATACTGTGACCAGGAGGCCCTGGAGGATGAGACCCACTTCCTGCTACACTGCTCCAAGTACTCAGCAGTGAGGGACACTCACTTCAGGAGACTCTCACATCTCTTCCCGGATTTCACCACCATGAAGGAGGAAGAGAAAACATATATCCTGTTGGGGGAAGAAGAGAGAGCAGTGGAGATAGCAGCGCAATATGTGAGCGAATGCCATAGACTGCGAGAAAGAGAACTATGATATGCCATGGACTTCTATGGCCCCCACCCTGGATATGCCCCAATCCCCCATCCACCTTCCCTATGCCATGGACTTCTATAGCCTCATCCTGGATCTGCCCCCATCCACCTTCCCTATGCCATGGACTTCTATAGCCCCATCCTGGATCTGCCCCATCCACCTTTCCTACAGCCCCTACCCAACATCCCTACAGTCCCTATCCCTATTCCCTTCTGTACACCTACTTTGGCAAAACTAATGTGTATTTAGTCCTGCCAATAAAGCTTCTTTGAATCTTTGAATCTTGCAGCCCGTACAGTCTATATCTACAATAATGTATACCTGACAGGAGCCCATACAGTCTATACCTACAATAATATATACCTGACAGGGGCTCATACAGTCTGCATCTACAATAATATATACCTGACGGGAGACCATACAGTCTAAATCTACAATAATATATACCTGACAGGAGCCCGTACAGTCTGTATCTACAATAACACAGGTCAACGAAAAAAAATTTTTTTTCTGGTGTCCAAAATATTTTAATGAATTTGGGGTATTTTTGGGGTGCTGATTCTGAATATGTCATCAGTTTTGCCAGATTGGCTCAAGTTTTTGAGATTTTTGGTATCTTATTTATAGCACTTGTTGGTAAATGCGACGCATCATCTCATTAATTTCTTTGGATTAGTACTTGAACTGAGCAGTTCTCAATATAGTTTTGTGTTAATTAGTGTTCTAAAAGTTTGTTCATAGCTTGATTTTTGCACTAACTTTATGTTGTTGTCTGTTTTCCAGTGAAAAGCATGAACTCATCATGAAGAAGTTGTCTTAACGATCCAGACTCATTCTGTTACATTTGTGGTGAATATACACTGCCAAAACATAGAAGAAACATAACACACTTCGTAAAAAAAGTGTATTTTGCCTATTTTGGGGTTATGCTTGGGGACCAAGACAAGTTTTGGGCACCACACATAGTGTGCAAAGCATGTATCGAATTATTACGAAAATGGAGCAAAGGACAAAGAAAAAGCTTCAAATTTGGTGTTCCAATGGTGTGGAGAGAGCCAAAAAATCATCATGATGACTGTTATTTCTGTGCAGTGCAAGTGCAAGGATTCAATAAGCATAAGAAACGAAAATGGGAGTAACATGGAATCTGCAAGAAGGCCTGTCCCTCATTGTGAAGATGTGCCTGTACCTGTGTTTACCATAAATAACAGTCATCATGATGATTTTTTGGCTCTCTCCACACCATTGGAACACCAAATTTGAAGCTTTTTCTTTGTCCTTTGCTCCATTTTCGTAATAATTCGATACATGCTTTGCACACTATGTGTGGTGCCCAAAACTTGTCTTGGTCCCCAAGCATAACCCCAAAATAGGCAAAATACACTTTTTTTACGAAGTCTGTTATGTTTCTTCTATGTTTTGGCAGTGTGTATTCACCACAAATGTAACAGAATGAGTCTGGATCGTTAAGACAACTTCTTCTTGATGAGTTCATGCTTTTCACTGGAAAACAGACAACAACATAAAGTTAGTGCAAAAATCAAGCTATGAACAAACTTTTAGAACACTAATTAACACAAAACTATATTGAGAACTGCTCAGTTCAAGTACTAATCCAAAGAAATTAATGAGATGATGCGTCGCATTTACCAACAAGTGCTATAAATAAGATACCAAAAATCTCAAAAACTTGAGCCAATCTGGCAAAACTGATGACATATTCAGAATCAGCACCCCAAAAATACCCTAAATTCGATGAAATATCTTTGGCACCAAAAATGCTGTTGACCAGTGTAATATATACCTGACAGGAGCCCATATAGTCTGTATCTACAATAATATATACATGACAGGAGCCCGTACAGTCTATATCTACAATAATATATGCCTGACAGGAGCATGTACAACCTATATCTACAATAATATATACCTGACAGGAGCCCGTACAGTCTATATCTACAATAATATATACCTGACAGGAGCCCGTACATTCTATATCTACAATAATATATACCTGACAGGAGCCCGTACAGTCTGTATCTACAATAATATGTACCTGACAGGAGCGCGTACAGTCTATATCTACAATAATATATACCTGACAGGAGCCCATACAGTCTGTATCTACAATAATATATACCTGACAGGAGCCCATGTAGTCTTTATCTACAATAATATATACATGACAGGAGCCCGTACAGTCTATATCTACAATAATATATGCCTGACAGGAGCATGTACAACCTATATCTACAATAATATATACCTGACAGGAGCCCGTACAGTCTATATCTACAATAGTATATACCTGACAGGAGCCCGTACAGTCTATATCTACAATAATATATACCTGACAGGAGCCCGTACAGTCTGTATCTACAATAATATGTACCTGACAGGAGCGCGTACAGTCTATATCTACAATAATATATACCTGACAGGAGCCCATACAGTCTGTATCTACAATAATATATACCTGACAGGAGCCCATACAGTCTGTATCTACAATAATATATACATGACAGGAGCCCGTACAGTCTATATCTACAATAATATATACCTGACAGGAGCCCATACAGTCTGTATCTACAATAATATATGCCTGACAGGAGCATGTACACCCTATATCTACAATAATATATACCTGACAGGAGCCCGTACAGTCTATATCTACAATAATATATACCTGACAGGAGCCCGTACAGTCTGTATCTACAATAATATATACCTGGCAGGAGCCCATACAGTCTGTATCTACAATAATATATACATGACAGAAGCCCGTACAGTCTATATCTACAATAATATATGCCTGACAGGAGCATGTACAGCCTATATCTACAATAATATATACCTGACAGGAGCCAATACAGTCTGTATCTTCAATAATATATACCTGACAGGAGCCCATACAGTCTATATCTACAATAATATATACCTGACAGGAGCATGTACAGTCTGTATCTACAATAACATATACCTGACAGGAGCCCGTACAGTCTATATCTACAATAATATATATCTGACAGGAGCCCGTACAGTCTGCATCTACAATAATATGTACCTGACAGGAGCCCGTACAGTCTATATCTACAATAATATATACCTGACAGGAGCCCACACAGTCTGTATCTACAATAATATATACATGACAGGAGCCCGTACAATCTATATCTACAATAACATATACCTGACAGGAGCCATACAGTCTGTATCTACAATAATATATAACTGACAGGAACCCATACAGTCTGTATCTACAATAATATATACCTGACAGGAACCCATACAGTCTGTATCTACAATAATATATACATGACAGGAGCCCATACAGTCTGTATCTACAATAATATATATCTGACAGGAGCCCATACAGTCTATCTACAATAATATATATCTGACAGGAGCCCAAACAGTCTGTATCTACAATAATATATACATGACAGGAGACCATACAGTCTATATCTACAATAATATATACCTGAAAGAAGCCCATACAGTCTGTATCTACAATAATATATACATGACAGGACCTCGTACAGTCTGTATCTACAGTAATATATACCTGACAGGAGCATTTACAGCCTATATCTACAATAATATATACCTGACAGGAGCCCATACAGTCTGTATCTACAATAATATATACCTGACAGGATCCCATACAGTCTATATCTACAATAATATATGCCTGACAGGAGCATGTACAGTCTGTATCTACAATAATATATACCTGACAGGAGCCCGTACAGTCTATATCTACAATAATATATACCTGACAGGAGCCCGTACAGTCTATATCTACAATAATATATGTGTGACAGGAGCTCGTACAGTCTGTATCTACAGTAATATATACCTGACAGGAGCCCGTACAGTCTATATCTACAATAATGTATACCTGACAGGAGCCCGTACAGTCTGTATCTACAATAATATGTACCTGACAGGAGCCCGTACAGTCTATATCTACAATAATATATACCTGACAGGAGCCCATACAGTCTGTATCTACAATAATATATACCTGACAGGAGCCCGTACATTCTATATCTAAAATAATATATACCTGACAGGAGCCCGTACAGTCTATATCTACAATAATATATACCTGACAGGAGCCCATACAGTCTGTAGCTACAATAATATATACCTGACAGGAGCCCGTACAGTCTATATCTACAATAATATATACCTGACAGCAGCATGTACAGCCTATAACTACAATAATATATACCTGACAGGAGCCCGTACATTCTATATCTAAAATAATATATACCTGACAGGAGCCCGTACAGTCTATATCTACAATAATATATACCTGACAGGAGCCCGTACAGTCTGTATCTACAATAATATATACCTGACAGGAGCCCATACAGTCTGTATCTACAATAATATACACCTGACAGGATCCCATACAGTCTATATCTACAATAATACATGCCTGACAGGAGCATGTACAGTCTATATCTACAATAATATATACCTGACAGGAGCCCATACAGGCTATATCTACAATAATATATACCTGACAGGAGCCCGTACAGTGTATATCTACAATAATTTATGCCTGACAGGAGCATGTACAGTCTATATCTACAATAATATATGCCTGACAGGAGCATGTACAGCCTATATCTACAATAATATATACCTGACAAGAGCCCATACAGTCTATATCTACAATAATATATAACTGACAGGAGCCCGTGCAGTGTATATCTACAATAATATATGCCTGACAGGAGCATGTACAGTCTATATCTACAATAATATATGCCTGACAGGAGCATGTACAGCCTATATCTACAATAATATATACCTGACAAGAGCCCATACAGTCTATATCTACAATAATATACACCTGACAGGAGCCCGTACAGTCTATATCTACAATAATATATGCCTGACAGGAGGCTGTACAGTCTGTATCTACAATAATATATGCCTGACAGGAGCCCGTACAGTTTGTATCTACAGTAATATATACCTGACAGGAGCCCGTACAGTCTGTATCTACAATAATATATACCTGACAGGAGCCCATACAGTCTGTATCTACAATAATATATGCCTGACAGGAGCCCGTACAGCCTATATCTACAATAATATATACCTGACAGGAGCCCATACAGTCTGTATCTACAATAATATATACCTGACAGGAGCCCATACAATCTGTATCTACAATAATATATGCCTGACAGGAGCCCGTACAGCCTATATCTACAATAATATATACCTGACAGGAGCATGTACAGCCTATATCTACAATAATATATACCTGACAGGAGCCCATACAGTCTGCATCTACAATAATATATAACTGACAGGAGCCCATACAGTCTGTATCCACAATAATATGTACCTGACAGGAGCATGTACAGTCCATATCTACAATAATATATTCCTGAAAGGAGCCCGTACAGTCTATATCTACAGTAATATATACCTGACAGGGGGCCATACAGTCTGTATCTACAATAATATATACCTGACAGGAGCCCATACAGTCTATAGCTACAATAATATATACCTGACAGGAACCCATACAGTCTGTATCTACAAAAATTTTTACCTGACAGGAGCCCGTACAGTCTATATCTACAATAATATATACCTGACAGAAGCCATACAGTCTGTATCTACAATAATATATACCTGACAGGATCCCATACAGTCTATATCTACAATAATATAGACCTGACAGGAGCATGTACAGCCTATATCTACAATAATATATACCTGACAGGAGCCCATACAGTCTATATCTACAATAATATATACCTGACAGGAGCCCATACAGTCTATATCTACAATAATATATACCTGACAGGAGCCCGTACAGTCTATATCTACAATAATATATACCTGACAGGAGCACGTACAGTCTATATCTACAATAATATATGCCTGACAGGAGCATGTACATTCTATATCTACAATAATATATGCCTGACAGGAGCATGTACATTCTATATCTACAATAATATATACCTGACAGGATCCCATACAGTCTATATCTACAATAATATATACCTGACAGGATCCCATACAGTCTATATCTACAATAATATATACCTGACAGGAGCCCGTACAGTCTATATCTACAATAATATATGCCTGACAGGAGCCCATACAGTCTGTATCTACAATAATATATACCTGACAGGAGCCCGTACAGTCTATATCTACCATAATATAAACCTGACAGGAGCCCGTACAGTCTATATCTACAATAATATATACCTGATAGGAGCCCGTACAGTCTGTATCTCCAATAATATATGCCTGACAGGAGCCCGTACAGTCTATATCTACAATAATATATGCCTGACAGGAGCCCGTATAGTCTATTTCTACAATAATATATACCTGACAGCAGCCCATACAGTCTATAGCTACAATAATATATACCTGACAGGAGCCCATACAGCCTATATCTACAATAACATATACCTGACAGGAACCCATACAGCCTATATCTACAATAATATATGCCTGACAGGAGACCGTACAGCCTATATCTACAATAATATAAACCTTACAGGAGCCCGTACAGTTTATATCTACAGTAATATATACCTGACAGGAGCCCGTACAGTCTGTATCTACAATAATATATACCTGACAGGAGCCCATACAGTCTGTATCTACAATAATATATGCCTGACAGGAGCCTGTACAGCCTATATCTACAATAATATATACCTGACAGGAGCCCGTACAGTCTATATCTACAATAATATATACCTGACAGGAGCCCGTACAGTCTATATCTACAATAATATATACCTGACAGGAGCCCGTACAGTCTATATCTACAATAATATATGCCTGACAGGAGCATGTACATTCTATATCTACAATAATATATGCCTGACAGGAGCATGTACATTCTATATCTACAATAATATATACCTGACAGGATCCCATACAGTCTATATCTACAATAATATATACCTGACAGGATCCCATACAGTCTATATCTATAATAATATATACCTGACAGGAGCCCGTACAGTCTATATCTACAATAATATATGCCTGACAGGAGCCCATACAGTCTGTATCTACAATAATATATACCTGACAGGAGCCCGTACAGTCTATATCTACCATAATATAAACCTGACAGGAGCCCGTACAGTCTATATCTACAATAATATATACCTAATAGGAGCCCGTACAGTCTGTATCTCCAATAATATATGCCTGACAGGAGCCCGTACAGTCTATATCTACAATAATATATGCCTGACAGGAGCCCGTACAGTCTATTTCTACAATAATATATACCTGACAGCAGCCCATACAGTCTGTATCTACAATAACATATACCTGACAGGAACCCATACAGCCTATATCTACAATAATATATGCCTGACAGGAGACCGTACAGCCTATATCTACAATAATATATACCTGACAGGAGCCCATACAGTCTGTATCTACAATAATATATGCCTGACAGGAGCCCGTACAGTCTATATCTACAATAATATATGCCTGACAGCAGCCGGTACAGTATATATCTACAATAATATATACCTGACAGCAGCCCATACAGTCTGTATCTACAATAATACATACCTGACAGGAGCCCGTACAGTCTATATCTACCATAATATAAACCTGACAGGAGCCCATACAGTCTATATCTACAATAATATATACCTGACAGGAGCCCATACAGTCTATATCTACAATAATATATGCCTGACAGGAGCCCATACAGTCTGTATCTACAATAATATATACCTGACAGGAGCCCGTACAGTCTACCTACAATAATATATACCTGACAGGAGCCCGTACAGTCTATATCTACCATAATATAAACCTGACAGGAGCCCGTACAGTTTATATCTACAATAATATATACCTGACAGGAGCCCGTACAGTCTATATCTACAATAATATATACCTGACAGGAGCCCGTACAGTCTGTATCTCCAATAATATATGCCTGACAGGAGCCCGTACAGTCTATATCTACAATAATATATGCCTGACAGGAGCCCGTACAGTCTATATCTACAATAATATATACCTGACAGCAGCCCATACAGTCTGTATCTACAATAATATAAACCTGACAGGAGCCCATACAGTTTGTATCTACAGTAATATATACCTTACAGGAGCCCATACAGTCTGTACTAACAATAATATATACCTGACAGGAGCCCGTACAGTATGTATCTACAATAATATATACCTGACAGGAGCCCGTACAGTCTGTATCTACAATAATATATACCTGACAGGAGCCCATACAGTCTGTATCTACAATAATATATACATGACAGGAGCCCGTACAGTCTATATCTACAATAATATATACCTGACAGGAGCCCGTACAGTCTATATCTACAATAACATATGCCTGACAGGAGCCCGTACAGTCTATATCTACAATAATATATACCTGACAGGAGCCCATACAGTCTGTATCTACAATAATATATACCTGACAGGAGCCCATACAGTCTGTATCTACAATAATATATACCTGACAGGAGCCCGTACAGTCTATATCTACAATAATATATATCTGACAGGAGCCCATACAGTCTATATCTACATTAATATATACCTGATAGGAGCCCGTACAGTCTATATCTGCAATAATATATACCTGACAGGAGCCCATACAGTCTATCTACAATAATACATGCCTGACAGTAGCTTGTACAGTCTATATCTACAATAATATATGCCTGACAGGAGCATGTACAGCCTATATCTACAATAATATATACCTGACAGGAGCCCGTACAGTCTATATCTACAATAATATATACCTGACAGGAGCCCATACAGTCCATATCTACAATAATACATGCCTGACAGTAGCTTGTACAGTCTATATCTACAATAATATATGCCTGACAGGAGCCCATACAGTCTGTATCTCCAATAATATATACCTGACAGGAGCCCGTACAGTCTATATCTACAATAATATATGCCTGACAGGAGTCCGTACAGTCCATATCTACAATAATATATAACTGACAGGAGCCCAAACAGTCTATATCTACAATAATATATACCTGACAGGAGCACATAGAGTCTATATCTCCAATAATATATGCCTGACAGGAGCCCATACAGTCTATATCTACTATAATATATACCTGACAGGAGCCCATACAGTCTATATCTACAATAATATATACCTGACAGGAGCCCGTACAGTCTATATCTCCAATAATATATACCTGACAGGAGCCCGTACAGTCTATATCTCCAATAATATATGCCTGACAGGAGCCCATACAGTCTATATCTACTATAATATATACCTGACAGCAGCCCATACAGTCTGTATCTACAATAACATATACCTGACAGGAGCCCGTACAGTCTATATCTACAATAATATATGCCTGACAGGAGCCCGTACAGTCTATATCTACAATAATATATACCTGACAGGAGCCCATACAGTCTATATCTACAATAATATATACCTGACAGGAGCCCGTACAGTCTATATCTACAATAATATATACCTGACAGGAGCCATACAGTCTGTATCTACAATAATATATACCTGACAGGAGCCCATACAGTCTGTATCTATAATAATATATACATGACAGAAGCCCGTACAGTCTATATCTACAATAATATATGCCTGACAGGAGACCATACAGTCTGTATCTACAATAATATATACATGACAGAAGCCCGTACAGCCTATATCTACAATAATATGTACCTGACAGGAGCCCATACAGTCTGTATCTACAATAATATGTACCTGACAGGAGCCAATACAGTCTGTATCTACAATAATATATACCTGACAGGAGCCCATACAGTCTGCATCTACAATAATATATTCGTGACAGGAGCCCGTACAGTCTGTATATACAGTAATATATACCTGACAGGAGCCCGTACAGTCTATATCTACAATAATATATACCTGCAGGAGCCCGTACAGTCTGTATCTACAATAATATGTACTTGACAGGAGCCCGTACAGTCTATATCTACAATAATATATACCTGACAGGAGCCCATACAGTCTGTATCTACAATAATATATTAAAAACACACATGCACAATGTGAACAAGTCTGTTGGACCATGTTCACTCCACCCTGACTGAAACACAAACAAAAAGCACAGAATGACAAATGTGCAAAAATACCTTGCAATAAGACATATAACAGTAGTCAGCAAGTGCTGATAAAAGGTAATAACAAACACAGGGTATTTAGTCTATACGTTTTTTTGCAAAAAAATGTATACCAAGCTGCCTCACCAACGTCAAGGTAACCCGTATTGAAGCAGTCCCTATCTAATCTGTTTAATACCTGAACATATGAACTGTGTCTAAATGAGCAGGATTAAGATAGGCGCTTTCTAGTATGGGCACATGATGCAAGACAGCTCCTTATGTGCATGTCACACAAGAGAGGGGTGGGGTCTCTCAAATCATGCATAAGCATGAAAAAAACTGGATTAAAAACACACATGTGACATGCACAATGTGAACAAGTCTGTTGGACCATGTTCACTCCACCCTGACTGAAACACAAACAAAAAGCACAGAATGACAAATGTGCAAAAATACCTTGCAATAAGACATATAACAGTAGTCAGCAAGTGCTGATAAAAGGTAATAACAAACACAGGGTATTTAGTCTATACGTTTTTTTGCAAAAAAATGTATACCAAGCTGCCTCACCAACGTCAAGGTAACCCGTATTGAAGCAGTCCCTATCTAATCTGTTTAATACCTGAACATATGAACTGTGTCTAAATGAGCAGGATTAAGATAGGCGCTTTCTAGTATGGGCACGTGATGCAAGACAGCTCCTTATGTGCATGTCACACAAGAGAGGGGTGGGGTCTCTCAAATCATGCATAAGCATGAAAAAAACTGGATTAAAAACACACATGTGACATGCACAATGTGAACAAGTCTGTTGGACCATGTTCACTCCACCCTGACTGAAACACAAACAAAAAGCACAGAATGACAAATGTGCAAAAATACCTTGCAATAAGACATATAACAGTAGTCAGCAAGTGCTGATAAAAGGTAATAACAAACACAGGGTATTTAGTCTATACGTTTTTTTGCAAAAAAATGTATACCAAGCTGCCTCACCAACGTCAAGGTAACCCGTATTGAAGCAGTCCCTATCTAATCTGTTTAATACCTGAACATATGAACTGTGTCTAAATGAGCAGGATTAAGATAGGCGCTTTCTAGTATGGGCACGTGATGCAAGACAGCTCCTTATGTGCATGTCACACAAGAGAGGGGTGGGGTCTCTCAAATCATGCATAAGCATGAAAAAATCTGGATTAAAAACACACATGTGACATGCACAATGTGAACAAGTCTGTTGGACCATGTTCACTCCACCCTGACTGAAACACAAACAAAAAGCACAGAATGACAAATGTGCAAAAATACCTTGCAATAAGACATATAACAGTAGTCAGCAAGTGCTGATAAAAGGTAATAACAAACACAGGGTATTTAGTCTATACGTTTTTTTGCAAAAAAATGTATACCAAGCTGCCTCACCAACGTCAAGGTAACCCGTATTGAAGCAGTCCCTATCTAATCTGTTTAATACCTGAACATATGAACTGTGTCTAAATGAGCAGGATTAAGATAGGCGCTTTCTAGTATGGGCACGTGATGCAAGACAGCTCCTTATGTGCATGTCACACAAGAGAGGGGTGGGGTCTCTCAAATCATGCATAAGCATGAAAAAAACTGGATTAAAAACACACATGTGACATGCACAATGTGAACAAGTCTGTTGGACCATGTTCACTCCACCCTGACTGAAACACAAACAAAAAGCACAGAATGACAAATGTGCAAAAATACCTTGCAATAAGACATATAACAGTAGTCAGCAAGTGCTGATAAAAGGTAATAACAAACACAGGGTATTTAGTCTATACGTTTTTTTGCAAAAAAATGTATACCAAGCTGCCTCACCAACGTCAAGGTAACGCGTATTGAAGCAGTCCCTATCTAATCTGTTTAATACCTGAACATATGAACTGTGTCTAAATGAGCAGGATTAAGATAGGCGCTTTCTAGTATGGGCACGTGATGCAAGACAGCTCCTTATGTGCATGTCACACAAGAGAGGGGTGGGGTCTCTCAAATCATGCATAAGCATGAAAAAAACTGGATTAAAAACACACATGTGACATGCACAATGTGAACAAGTCTGTTGGACCATGTTCACTCCACCCTGACTGAAACACAAACAAAAAGCACAGAATGACAAATGTGCAAAAATACCTTGCAATAAGACATATAACAGTAGTCAGCAAGTGCTGATAAAAGGTAATAACAAACACAGGGTATTTAGTCTATACGTTTTTTTGCAAAAAAATGTATACCAAGCTGCCTCACCAACGTCAAGGTAACCCGTATTGAAGCAGTCCCTATCTAATCTGTTTAATACCTGAACATATGAACTGTGTCTAAATGAGCAGGATTAAGATAGGCGCTTTCTAGTATGGGCACGTGATGCAAGACAGCTCCTTATGTGCATGTCACACAAGAGAGGGGTGGGGTCTCTCAAATCATGCATAAGCATGAAAAAAACTGGATTAAAAACACACATGTGACATGCACAATGTGAACAAGTCTGTTGGACCATGTTCACTCCACCCTGACTGAAACACAAACAAAAAGCACAGAATGACAAATGTGCAAAAATACCTTGCAATAAGACATATAACAGTAGTCAGCAAGTGCTGATAAAAGGTAATAACAAACACAGGGTATTTAGTCTATACGTTTTTTTGCAAAAAAATGTATACCAAGCTGCCTCACCAACGTCAAGGTAACCCGTATTGAAGCAGTCCCTATCTAATCTGTTTAATACCTGAACATATGAACTGTGTCTAAATGAGCAGGATTAAGATAGGCGCTTTCTAGTATGGGCACGTGATGCAAGACAGCTCCTTATGTGCATGTCACACAAGAGAGGGGTGGGGTCTCTCAAATCATGCATAAGCATGAAAAAAACTGGATTAAAAACACACATGTGACATGCACAATGTGAACAAGTCTGTTGGACCATGTTCACTCCACCCTGACTGAAACACAAACAAAAAGCACAGAATGACAAATGTGCAAAAATACCTTGCAATAAGACATATAACAGTAGTCAGCAAGTGCTGATAAAAGGTAATAACAAACACAGGGTATTTAGTCTATACGTTTTTTTGCAAAAAAATGTATACCAAGCTGCCTCACCAACGTCAAGGTAACCCGTATTGAAGCAGTCCCTATCTAATCTGTTTAATACCTGAACATATGAACTGTGTCTAAATGAGCAGGATTAAGATAGGCGCTTTCTAGTATGGGCACGTGATGCAAGACAGCTCCTTATGTGCATGTCACACAAGAGAGGGGTGGGGTCTCTCAAATCATGCATAAGCATGAAAAAAACTGGATTAAAAACACACATGTGACATGCACAATGTGAACAAGTCTGTTGGACCATGTTCACTCCACCCTGACTGAAACACAAACAAAAAGCACAGAATGACAAATGTGCAAAAATACCTTGCAATAAGACATATAACAGTAGTCAGCAAGTGCTGATAAAAGGTAATAACAAACACAGGGTATTTAGTCTATACGTTTTTTTGCAAAAAAATGTATACCAAGCTGCCTCACCAACGTCAAGGTAACCCGTATTGAAGCAGTCCCTATCTAATCTGTTTAATACCTGAACATATGAACTGTGTCTAAATGAGCAGGATTAAGATAGGCGCTTTCTAGTATGGGCACGTGATGCAAGACAGCTCCTTATGTGCATGTCACACAAGAGAGGGGTGGGGTCTCTCAAATCATGCATAAGCATGAAAAAAACTGGATTAAAAACACACATGTGACATGCACAATGTGAACAAGTCTGTTGGACCATGTTCACTCCACCCTGACTGAAACACAAACAAAAAGCACAGAATGACAAATGTGCAAAAATACCTTGCAATAAGACATATAACAGTAGTCAGCAAGTGCTGATAAAAGGTAATAACAAACACAGGGTATTTAGTCTATACGTTTTTTTGCAAAAAAATGTATACCAAGCTGCCTCACCGTCAAGGTAACCCATATTGAAGCAGTCCCTATCTAATCTGTTTAATACCTGAACATATGAACTGTGTCTAAATGAGCAGGATTAAGATAGGCGCTTTCTAGTATGGGCACGTGATGCAAGACAGCTCCTTATGTGCATGTCACACAAGAGAGGGGTGGGGTCTCTCAAATCATGCATAAGCATGAAAAAAACTGGATTAAAAACACACATGTGACATGCACAATGTGAACAAGTCTGTTGGACCATGTTCACTCCACCCTGACTGAAACACAAACAAAAAGCACAGAATGACAAATGTGCAAAAATACCTTGCAATAAGACATATAACAGTAGTCAGCAAGTGCTGATAAAAGGTAATAACAAACACAGGGTATTTAGTCTATACGTTTTTTTGCAAAAAAATGTATACCAAGCTGCCTCACCAACGTCAAGGTAACCCGTATTGAAGCAGTCCCTATCTAATCTGTTTAATACCTGAACATATGAACTGTGTCTAAATGAGCAGGATTAAGATAGGCGCTTTCTAGTATGGGCACGTGATGCAAGACAGCTCCTTATGTGCATGTCACACAAGAGAGGGGTGGGGTCTCTCAAATCATGCATAAGCATGAAAAAAACTGGATTAAAAACACACATGTGACATGCACAATGTGAACAAGTCTGTTGGACCATGTTCACTCCACCCTGACTGAAACACAAACAAAAAGCACAGAATGACAAATGTGCAAAAATACCTTGCAATAAGACATATAACAGTAGTCAGCAAGTGCTGATAAAAGGTAATAACAAACACAGGGTATTTAGTCTATACGTTTTTTTGCAAAAAAATGTATACCAAGCTGCCTCACCAACGTCAAGGTAACCCGTATTGAAGCAGTCCCTATCTAATCTGTTTAATACCTGAACATATGAACTGTGTCTAAATGAGCAGGATTAAGATAGGCGCTTTCTAGTATGGGCACGTGATGCAAGACAGCTCCTTATGTGCATGTCACACAAGAGAGGGGTGGGGTCTCTCAAATCATGCATAAGCATGAAAAAAACTGGATTAAAAACACACATGTGACATGCACAATGTGAACAAGTCTGTTGGACCATGTTCACTCCACCCTGACTGAAACACAAACAAAAAGCACAGAATGACAAATGTGCAAAAATACCTTGCAATAAGACATATAACAGTAGTCAGCAAGTGCTGATAAAAGGTAATAACAAACACAGGGTATTTAGTCTATACGTTTTTTTACAAAAAAATGTATACCAAGCTGCCTCACCAACGTCAAGGTAACCCGTATTGAAGCAGTCCCTATCTAATCTGTTTAATACCTGAACATATGAAACATATTAAACAGATTAGATAGGGACTGCTTCAATACGGGTTACCTTGACGTTGGTGAGGCAGCTTGGTATACATTTTTTTGCAAAAAAACGTATAGACTAAATACCCTGTGTTTGTTATTACCTTTTATCAGCACTTGCTGACTACTGTTATATGTCTTATTGCAAGGTATTTTTGCACATTTGTCATTCTGTGCTTTTTGTTTGTGTTTCAGTCAGGGTGGAGTGAACATGGTCCAACAGACTTGTTCACATTGTGCATGTCACATGTGTGTTTTTAATCCAGTTTTTTTCATGCTTATGCATGATTTGAGAGACCCCACCCCTCTCTTGTGTGACATGCACATAAGGAGCTGTCTTGCATCACGTGCCCATACTAGAAAGCGCCTATCTTAATCCTGCTCATTTAGACACAGTTCATATGTTCAGGTATTAAACAGATTAGATAGGGACTGCTTCAATACGGGTTACCTTGACGTTGGTGAGGCAGCTTGGTATACATTTTTTTGCAAAAAAACGTATAGACTAAATACCCTGTGTTTGTTATTACCTTTTATCAGCACTTGCTGACTACTGTTATATGTCTTATTGCAAGGTATTTTTGCACATTTGTCATTCTGTGCTTTTTGTTTGTGTTTCAGTCAGGGTGGAGTGAACATGGTCCAACAGACTTGTTCACATTGTGCATGTCACATGTGTGTTTTTAATCCAGTTTTTTTCATGCTTATGCATGATTTGAGAGACCCCACCCCTCTCTTGTGTGACATGCACATAAGGAGCTGTCTTGCATCACGTGCCCATACTAGAAAGCGCCTATCTTAATCCTGCTCATTTAGACACAGTTCATATGTTCAGGTATTAAACAGATTAGATAGGGACTGCTTCAATACGGGTTACCTTGACGTTGGTGAGGCAGCTTGGTATACATTTTTTTGCAAAAAAACGTATAGACTAAATACCCTGTGTTTGTTATTACCTTTTATCAGCACTTGCTGACTACTGTTATATGTCTTATTGCAAGGTATTTTTGCACATTTGTCATTCTGTGCTTTTTGTTTGTGTTTCAGTCAGGGTGGAGTGAACATGGTCCAACAGACTTGTTCACATTGTGCATGTCACATGTGTGTTTTTAATCCAGTTTTTTTCATGCTTATGCATGATTTGAGAGACCCCACCCCTCTCTTGTGTGACATGCACATAAGGAGCTGTCTTGCATCACGTGCCCATACTAGAAAGCGCCTATCTTAATCCTGCTCATTTAGACACAGTTCATATGTTCAGGTATTAAACAGATTAGATAGGGACTGCTTCAATACGGGTTACCTTGACGTTGGTGAGGCAGCTTGGTATACATTTTTTTGCAAAAAAACGTATAGACTAAATACCCTGTGTTTGTTATTACCTTTTATCAGCACTTGCTGACTACTGTTATATGTCTTATTGCAAGGTATTTTTGCACATTTGTCATTCTGTGCTTTTTGTTTGTGTTTCAGTCAGGGTGGAGTGAACATGGTCCAACAGACTTGTTCACATTGTGCATGTCACATGTGTGTTTTTAATCCAGTTTTTTTCATGCTTATGCATGATTTGAGAGACCCCACCCCTCTCTTGTGTGACATGCACATAAGGAGCTGTCTTGCATCACGTGCCCATACTAGAAAGCGCCTATCTTAATCCTGCTCATTTAGACACAGTTCATATGTTCAGGTATTAAACAGATTAGATAGGGACTGCTTCAATACGGGTTACCTTGACGTTGGTGAGGCAGCTTGGTATACATTTTTTTGCAAAAAAACGTATAGACTAAATACCCTGTGTTTGTTATTACCTTTTATCAGCACTTGCTGACTACTGTTATATGTCTTATTGCAAGGTATTTTTGCACATTTGTCATTCTGTGCTTTTTGTTTGTGTTTCAGTCAGGGTGGAGTGAACATGGTCCAACAGACTTGTTCACATTGTGCATGTCACATGTGTGTTTTTAATCCAGTTTTTTTCATGCTTATGCATGATTTGAGAGACCCCACCCCTCTCTTGTGTGACATGCACATAAGGAGCTGTCTTGCATCACGTGCCCATACTAGAAAGCGCCTATCTTAATCCTGCTCATTTAGACACAGTTCATATGTTCAGGTATTAAACAGATTAGATAGGGACTGCTTCAATACGGGTTACCTTGACGTTGGTGAGGCAGCTTGGTATACATTTTTTTGCAAAAAAACGTATAGACTAAATACCCTGTGTTTGTTATTACCTTTTATCAGCACTTGCTGACTACTGTTATATGTCTTATTGCAAGGTATTTTTGCACATTTGTCATTCTGTGCTTTTTGTTTGTGTTTCAGTCAGGGTGGAGTGAACATGGTCCAACAGACTTGTTCACATTGTGCATGTCACATGTGTGTTTTTAATCCAGTTTTTTTCATGCTTATGCATGATTTGAGAGACCCCACCCCTCTCTTGTGTGACATGCACATAAGGAGCTGTCTTGCATCACGTGCCCATACTAGAAAGCGCCTATCTTAATCCTGCTCATTTAGACACAGTTCATATGTTCAGGTATTAAACAGATTAGATAGGGACTGCTTCAATACGGGTTACCTTGACGTTGGTGAGGCAGCTTGGTATACATTTTTTTGCAAAAAAACGTATAGACTAAATACCCTGTGTTTGTTATTACCTTTTATCAGCACTTGCTGACTACTGTTATATGTCTTATTGCAAGGTATTTTTGCACATTTGTCATTCTGTGCTTTTTGTTTGTGTTTCAGTCAGGGTGGAGTGAACATGGTCCAACAGACTTGTTCACATTGTGCATGTCACATGTGTGTTTTTAATCCAGTTTTTTTCATGCTTATGCATGATTTGAGAGACCCCACCCCTCTCTTGTGTGACATGCACATAAGGAGCTGTCTTGCATCACGTGCCCATACTAGAAAGCGCCTATCTTAATCCTGCTCATTTAGACACAGTTCATATGTTCAGGTATTAAACAGATTAGATAGGGACTGCTTCAATACGGGTTACCTTGACGTTGGTGAGGCAGCTTGGTATACATTTTTTTGCAAAAAAACGTATAGACTAAATACCCTGTGTTTGTTATTACCTTTTATCAGCACTTGCTGACTACTGTTATATGTCTTATTGCAAGGTATTTTTGCACATTTGTCATTCTGTGCTTTTTGTTTGTGCTACAATAATATATACCTGACAGGAGCCCATACAGTCTGTATCTACAATAATATATACATGACAGGAGCCCGTACAGTCTATATCTACAATAATATATACCTGACAGGAGCATGTACAGCCTATATGTACAATAATATATACCTGACAGGAGCCCATACAGTCTGTATCTACAATAATATATAACTGACAGGAGCCCATACAGTCTGTATCTACAATAATATATACATGACAGGAAATTGTACAGTCTATATCTGCAATAATATATGCCTGACAGGAGCATGTACAGTCCATATCTACAATAATATATTCCTGACAGGAGCCCGTACAGTCTATATCTACAGTAATATATACCTGACAGGGGCCCATACAGTCTGTATCTACAATAATATATACCTGACAGGAGCCCATACAGTCTATATCTACAATAATATATACCTGACAGGAACCCATGCAGTCTGTATCTACAAAAATATTTACCTGACAGGAGCCCGTACAGTCTATATCTACAATAATATATACCTGACAGGAGTCATACAGTCTGTATCTACAATAATATATACCTGACAGGATCCCATACAGTCTATATCTACAATAATATATACCTGACAGGAGCATGTACAGCCTATATCTACAATAATATATACCTGACAGGAGCCCATACAGTCTATATCTACAATAATATATACCTGACAGGAGCCCATACAGTCTGTATCTACAATAATATATACCTGACAGGAGCCCATACAGTCTATATCTACAATAATATATACCTGACAGGAGCCCATACAGTCTGTATCTACAGTAATATATACCTGACAGGAGCCCGTACAGTCTGTATGTTCAATAATGTATACCTGACAGGATCCCATACAGTCTATATCTACAATAATATATACCTGACAGGAGCCCGTACAGCCTATATCTACAATAATATATACCTGACAGGAGCCCGTACAGTCTATATCTACAATAATATATGCCTGACAGGAGCATGTACATTCTATATCTACAAAAATATATGCCTGACAGGAGCATGTACATTCTATATCTACTGTGACGAACAGCCCACGGCCGTTCGTCCACTTACGGGCGACTAACGGGGGTCCCGCTGCCACCAAAACGCGACGGACAGCGGACCCTGTGTCACCACTATGTCACAGTCCCACCACTGACACGGGTGTATCAGCGGACGGAGGGACGAGACACACTGCCGGCACATGGCTATCACAGGCACAGTTGGGGCTTATCTTTGTTATCCCACCACGGGCACCATGTGACCAAAATATCCAGCAAGCTACTCTCGCTCTACAATTTGCCGCAGGGGGGGGTTTAATTTGGATGCCCCGCCACTGCTATCAATCTTCCAAGTACTGCGGGGATTTATGTATATCCCACTTTCTCAGTTCCACTTTGGAACTCGCAGCTCTCTGGCGCCCCTTTACCCTCAGGTCAGTCAGGGAACTGCACCTAGGATAATTAGTCGCCGGACGGACTGCCTGTTGTGAAGCGGCAATTGGGCTTCTGCAGTAAGGGAATTATCAATGCTGTGGCCGCAGCCCCTCATTCAGCAATATAAGACCCTTCTAAACTGCCAGCAAGCCGCAATAGCCGTACACAACGCGCTGCCACCAGTCACGGTTACTTAATTCACAGTGTTAAATTAAGAGGGTCCGTGGCACACCCCTTGAATTAGTAGCGATTACCTATCAAAGGCGTATAGTTCGATTCTTAGAGCATGGAGACAGATCTAAATAATTATATCATTTATTTTCCGAAAGAGGACAGTGATTATACAGATAAAAGTTGCTATAAAATTGAGTCATAAAATATGTACAGTACAGATATAAAATAAAAGGATTAAAAGGATAGAAAGTCACACTCACATGTGGTCAGTTGGCATCCCATGTGGCTTTAAGGGGGGTGGAGGCGGAGCTGCACGTCTCCGCTCATCTGCGGGTCTTTCTAGCACGACGACTTGAGCTGTTCTGAGCTGGTTTGCCCAGGGAATGCCTTATAGACTTCCCTATGTGACATCACGGAGAGGTGCATTCTGGGTTGATCCCACCTCTCTTATCCAAGTTATGTTTTGGCTACAAAACTTAGATTAGCTATAACTTTATGGGAGAAGCTGGTATGGACTCATCAGTGGTATCATGTTTCCCAGCGTAATGAGCCTATCAAGAAAACATCAAACATCTATGCGATATGACCGTCCATTTGGGCGCAAATCATATCTCATGTTCTGGACAGGGTAGAACTTCGAAAGATACGCGGTATCGAAGCTGGGACCGCTCAGGTTACAAAAATATGATTTTCATATCTCTACTTGGTACGGTTTTCGCAGGGCAGGCTCTTAAAGGTTTACTACTAGCCTTTATTTCAAACAAAGACCTTTTTCCTTTCCCGCACTTTTTTCCCTCTTTCAGCTGAGGCTGAGAGAAGCCAAATGGTGTGGCAGGAAGTTTGATTGATAAAACCTGGGGGGAAGGGAAGGGAAGCTGCTGCAGTGTGCAATGTTTCTGAGACACTTGCAGGCAGCTTCTTACAAAATGGAGGATTTGTTAGCACATTGCAGCAGAAAACATATCTTGCAGACATTGTATATCACACCTCCCCCTTAAGAGGGCGCTAAGGAGGCATTACCTCTCGGTAATCGGCCATGCGCACCTCAGTGGGTTCGCCCCGGCGGGACAACCCATCGGCATTGCCGTTTTCACAGCCCATCCTGTGTTTTACAGTAAAGTCGTACTGTTAAAGGGCAAGGCTCCAGCGGAGCAACCTTCCATTGGTTCCGGACAGTGTGTGCAACCAGCTCAGAGGGTTGTGGTCAGTTACCACCGTGAAGGCGCGCCCGTGCAGGTAGGGCTGCAAACGCTGTAGTGCCCACACCATGGCCAGACACTCCTTCTCGATGGTCGAGTATGCCACTTCCCTCGGCAAAAGTTTCCGGCTCAGGTACAACACTGGGTGCTCTTGGTCCCCCGAATCGACCTGGCTAAGCACAGCACTGAGGCCAAACTCGCTGGCGTCGGTCTGTACCAGAAACGGGCGACTGCTGTCGACTGCTCTCAACACTGGAGAGTTGCACAGGGCTGCTTTCCTTTCAAAGCTTGGAAAGCCGCCTCACAGTCATCTGTCCAGTTGACTGTTTGGGGTAACCTCTGCTTGGTGAGGTCAGTCAAGGGTTTGGCAAGGGCGCTATAGTCCTGTACGAACCGCCTATAGTACCCTGCAGTGCCCAAGAAGGACTTCACCTGTTTCTTGGTCCTGGGGATGGGCCAGGACACGATTGCGTCCACTTTTTCTGGCTCCAGACTCATGGAACCCCCGCCTACCCGGTGCCCCAGGTAGTGGACCTTGCGCATGCCTATCTGGCACTTCCCCGGCTTGATGGTCAGGCCTGCCTGGTGAAGACGCTTGAGCACCTCCTGGAGGTGCTGAAGGTGTTCCTCCCAGGTGGAACTGAAGACGGCAATATCGTCTAAGTACGCCACCGCGTACTCCTCCAGTCCCCGAAGCAGGTGGTTGACCATCCGCTGGAAAGTGGCAGGGGCATTCTTCATGCCGAAGGGCATGACCGTGGACTCGTACAGTCCAAAGGGGGTGATAAAGGCGGATTTCTCCTGCGCCTCAGGGGAATCTGCCAGTATCCCCGACTCAAATCCATGATGGATATGTAGTTGGCGTTTGTCAACCGCTCGAGCAGATCCTCGATGCGCGGCATCGGGTGGGCATCAGAGGTTGTGATGGCGTTGAGCCCCCTGTAGTCCACGCAGAACCTGGTGGTTCGATCCTTTTTAGGCACGAGGACTACAGGTGAAGCCCACGCGCTTTTTGACCGTCGAATCACCCCCAGCCTTAACATCTCATCGATCTCTTGGCGCATGACTTGTTGCACCGTCTCAGAGATCCGATAAGGTGTTCGCCGTAATGGGGCGTGATTCCCGGTGTCCACCTCATGAACCGCTAACTCCGTCCTCCCCGGTTGGTTGGTGAACACGGCCCGGAAGGGTTCCAGGGTGGCCATCAACTGCAACCGCTGGGGTACGGTTAGCAAACCACTTATCTCCATGTCCTCAATGGACCCATCGGCCTTGGCCTGGGCCAGCATGTCCAGGAGGGGATCTTCCTCCCCATCCTCTGGCAGATTGCAGACCGGTAGGACGCAAGCTTCACGTTCGTAGTGCGCCTTCAGCATGTTGAAGTGAAAGGCCTTGCGCCTACCCCGAGCATGGTCAAGCGTGACCACGTAGGTGACCGGGTTGAGCTGTTGGTGGACGACGTATGGGCCTTCCCAGGCTGCCTGAAGCTTATCCGTTGGTACAGGGACCAGCACCCACACCTTTTGACCCACCTGGTAGGTCTGCTCCCGGGCGTTCTGGTCGTACCAGCGCTTCTGGTCAGCCTGAGCCTGCATCATGTTGTCATGCACCAACTGTGTCAAGGTCTGCGTCTTGTCACGGAAGCGCATGACATAATCCACGATGGACACTTCTGTGGGGTTTGGCTCATCTTCCCAGGATTCTCTTATCAACCCAAGGGGTCCCCGGACTCGCCTGCCATACAGGAGCTCGAAGGGGGAGAACCCGGTCGAGGCCTGCGGAACTTCTCTGTAAGCGAACAGCAGGTGTGGGAGGTACCGCTCCCAGTCGCGCCCTTGGCTCTCAACCAGTATGCGGAGAATCTGTTTGAGGGTACCGTTGAAGCGTTCACACAAACCATTAGTCTGTGGGTGATACGGACTCGATACCAGGTGCGTCACCTGCATTTTCTCACAGAGAGCCTCCATTAGGCGAGACATGAATTGGGGCCCTTGATCGGTAAGCATCTCCCTGGGAAATCCTACCCTTGAAAAGATGGTCACCAGTGCGTCAGCCTCCTTATCTGCCCTGGTTGAAGACAGAGCTACTGCCTCTGGGTACCGGGTAGCGTAGTCTACCACGGTGAGAATGTATCGCTTTCCGGTGCTGCTGGGGACGGACAGCGGTCCTACAATGTCCACCGCGATTCTCTGGAAAGGCTCCTCTATCACCGGCAAAGGAATAAGGGGAGCCTTAAGAGCAGGCCCCGCCTTACCCACTTTTTGACAGGTGGCACAGGAGCGGCAGTAGTGTGTTACATCTGTCCCCATCTTGGGCCAATAGAAGTGTTGAGACAGCCGTGCCTTTGTTTTGCCGATCCCCAAGTGTCCAGCGAGTGGAATCTCATGGGCAATCCGCAACAACTCAGTTCTGAACTGATAGGGGACGACCAACTGTCTTTCCCTCAACCACTCCTTTTTAGGATCTCCGGGTACTGTCTCCCGGTACAACCTTCCTCGTTCCCAGAACACCCTCTCCTTATCAGACTCGGAGGTGGGCGTCTCGGCGAGACCTCTCAATTTCTCCAGGCTGGCATCTGAGTGCAGAGCAGCCTGGAACTCCATGCTGGAGGCTGCCAGAAGTGACGTCAGGGTACCTCCTTTACTGGGACCCTCTGGAACCAGCTCTGGGTTCACCTCTGGTTCAGTCTCTCCTGTAGCAGCAGAGGGTCCAGAAGGCAGTGCGTTACCTGCGATCTGGGCACTCTGACTGCGTGTGACAGCTGCTATGTATGCTGTCTCCCTGGGGATTTCTACAGACCCACCAGCCGGTGCTGCCCTGGGCTCTACCTCCCCATCCACCCCCAACACTTCAGGAGCAGTGCTACTTATGGGCCAGTTACCTTCCTCGGTGGCACTGGTCAGTTGCATGGCATTACCTTCCTCATGGTCCCCATGCACCTCCCCATTTCCTTGAGCACCGTTGCTTGCTCCTGCCAGGGGTTCGTCAGCCGTCTCACTCTGCAGAGTGACGGGGCTGAGCACTTCGGTACCTGTGGACACATCTACCACTTCAAAGAAAGGGTTAACGGGTTCAGTCGGCACAGATACATCAACATCATCATCATCCTTCCTAGGAGAAGAATGGTTATCAGTTTGCTTTGGCACATTCACATCAGCATCATACCTTGGGAAAGAATGGTTGTTAGTTGCATCATTACTCATCAAGGCATTAGCAGGTAACACCTTCAGTTTCCCATCATCATCATCATCAGGGTTAACGTTACCCTTATTATCAGTTTGGGGAAGGGTGTCAGGGACATAGTATGCAACCATCGTCCCCAAGTCAGTCCCCAATAAAACATCAGTGGGCAAATTTTCAGACACTCCCACCTCCCTCAACCCGCTCCCGGCACCCCAGTCAAGAAAAACTTGTGCCACTGGCAAGGGACAATGGGTGCCTCCAATCCCGGTGACAGTCAGGGTTTTCCCCTCAACAAACTCTTCAGGGGCCGCCAGTCCAGGACGGATGAGGGTTCGTTCAGCCCCGGTGTCCTTGAGGCCTGTAGCAAGATGGGCCCCCACCAGAACAGGTTGAACGTTGTCGTCAGCCCTCCCAACCACACCTCCCACCAAAAGAACAGAGGCGTTGGGCCCAGAGGCCTTGGCTGGGGGACTCTTCGGCTTTTCCGGACAGGTGTACGAGAAGTGACCAGGCCGCTTGCAGAGGTGACACAGGCGACTGTCAGTAGCCGGCCTGCTGTTGGCAACAGGGACTGGGCCTCCGGAGGGACGGCTAGCTGGGGCACTGGGGTTGGTTGCCGGCTTACCCCCTCTCCAGCTGGTGGTGACTGTCCTCCGCGTCTTGGGCTTCCGGTTGGCCTCGTAGTTGTCAGCGATCTGCGCCGCTTTGTCCGCGTTCGTTGGTTCGCGGTCCAGGATGAACTGTCGGACCTTAGCTGGGCAGAGATGCAGGAACTGGTCTTTGATCATCAGGTCCCGTAGCTGCTCAAAGGATTCAACGGACAGTCCATGGATCCACTGGTCAAAGTGGGTCCTGAGTCCTTGCACCACATCACTGTAGCTATCGTGTGGGCCACGTTGGAGGTGTCGGAACTTCTTTCGGTATACCTCAGGGGTCAGCCGGTATTTGGCGATCAGCGCCTGCTTTATGGCGTCATAGTCGTCATCGGCTTCTGGCGGAAGAGAAGCAAATGCCTCCAGGGCTTTGCCTTTTAGCCCTGGGGTCAAGTACCTTGCCCATTGGTCTCTAGGCAGCTGGTACTGTCTGCAGGCTTTCTCAAAGGCTCGCAGAAGCGTGTCCAAGTCCCCGTCCTTTTCCATCACGGGAAAATGCTCTGGCCGGGGTTTAGGAGTCTGGATGCTGCTGGGCTCACGGCTTCGGGCTGTGGGGGCATTCCCACCCCGCTGGAGTACCTCCAGTTCATGGGCCCTCTGCGCCTGGCGCTCGGCCCTCTCAGCCTCAGCTTGGCGCTCACGTTCGGCTTGGGCCTCCTGCCGATATTGCTGGATCAGCCTCACCCGCCCATCACTGTCTTTGGCGGGGAGTTCGTCCAAGGCCATTTGCAGATAGGGGTCCACCCCGTTCTGGTTGAATGTGGGGCCAGCGCTCAGGAGTGGAGCCTCTGCTGCAGCCCCATTGCCACTTGGGCCAACTTCTGCGCTCGCTGGATTCTGGTCGTTGTCCAGCTGCACTAGAGCCGCGATCATTTGATCTCTGGTTCCGCCTGCGGCATCTATGCCTCGGTACGTGCATAACCCAGCAAGAACTTCCTTTGTCTGCCGTTTGTACCAAGGTTCTCCTTTTGCCGCCATGGTTGCCAAATAAAAGATAGAAAAAGAAAAATGAAGAAACGGGAGGGGGATACTTGCAAGTACACACTAATGTCTCAGGACTAGTAACCACTGAGTCTGTTCTCCAAAACCTATGATGCAGGATTCCCGCAGGAACCGTGCAGGTTTTTAGTGAGAGGAATGATTGCTCAAACCAAATCACTAATGCTCTAGGATTATCCCACCGCTCTGCCACCAATATGTGACGAACAGCCCACGGCCGTTCGTCCACTTACGGGCGACTAACGGGGGTCCCGCTGCCACCAAAACACGACGGACAGCGGACCCTGTGTCACCACTATGTCACAGTCCCACCACTGACACGGGTGTATCAGCGGACGGAGGGACGAGACACACTGCCGGCACACGGCTATCACAGGCACAGTTGGGGCTTATCTTAGTTATCCCACCACGGGCACCATGTGACCAAAATATCCAGCAAGCTACTCTCGCTCTACAATTTGCCGCAGGGGGGGTTTAATTTGGATGCCCCGCCACTGCTATCAATCTTCCAAGTACTGCTGGGATATATGTATATCCCACTTTCTCAGTTCCACTTTGGAACTCGCAGCTCTCCGGCGCCCCCTTTACCCTCAGGTCAGTCAGGGAACTGCACCTAGGATAATTAGTCGACGGACGGACTGCCTGTTGTGAAGCGGCAATTGGGCTTCTGCAGTAAGGGAATTATCAATGCTGTGGCCGCAGCCCCTCATTCAGCAATATAAGACCCTTCTAAACTGCCAGCAAGACGCAATAGCCGTACACAACGCGCTGCCACCAGTCACGGTTACTTAATTCACAGTGTTAAATTAAGAGGGTCCGTGGCAAACCCCTTGAATTAGTAGCGATTACCTATCAAAGGCGTATAGTTCGATTCTTAGAGCATGGAGACAGATCTAAATAATTATATCATTTATTTTCCGAAAGAGGACAGTGATTATACAGATAAAAGTTGCTATAAAATTGAGACATAAAATATGTACAGTACAGATATAAAATAAAAGGATTAAAAGGATAGAAAGTCACACTCACATGTGGTCAGTTGGCATCCCATGTGGCTTTAAGGGGGGGTGGAGGCAGAGCTGCACGTCTCCGCTCATCTGCGGGTCTTTCTAGCACGACGACTTGAGCTGTTCTGAGCTGGTTTGCCCAGGGAATGCCTTATAGACTTCCCTATGTGACATCACGGAGAGGTGCATTCTGGGTTGATCCCACCTCTCTTATCCAAGTTATATTTTGGCTACAAAACTTAGATTAGCTATAACTTTATGGGAGAAGCTGGTATGGACTCATCAGTGGTATCATGTTTCCCAGCGTAATGAGCCTATCAAGAAAACATCAAACATCTATGCGATATGACCGTCCATTTGGGCGCACTTTTTTCCCTCTTTCAGCTGAGGCTGAGAGAAGCCAAATGGTGTGGCAGGAAGTTTGATTGATAACACCTGGGGGGAAGGGAAGGGAAGCTGCTGCAGTGTGCAATGTAACTGAGACACTGGCAGGCAGCTTCTTACAAAATGGAGGATTTGTTAGCACATTGCAGCAGAAAACATATCTTGCAGACATTGTACATCACATCTACAATAATATATACCTGACAGGAGCCCGTACAGTCTATATCTACAGTATTGTATACCTGACAGAAGCCCGTACAGTCTATATCTACAATAATATATACCTGACAGGAGCCCATACAGTCTATATCTACAATAACATATGCCTGAAAGGAGCCCATACAGTCTATATCTACAATAATATATACCTGACAGGAGCCCATACAGTCTATATCTACAGTAATATATACCTGACAGGAGCCCGTACAGTCTGTATCTACAATAATATATACCTAACAGGAGCCCATACAGTCTGTATCTACAGTAATATATACCTGACAGGAGCCCGTACAGTCTGTATCTACAATAATATATACCTGACAGGAGCCCATACAATCTGTATCTACAATAATATATGCCTGACAGGAGCCCGTACAGCCTATATCTACAATAATATAAACCTTACAGGAGCCCATACAGTTTGTATCTACAGTAATATATACCGGACAGGAGCCCGTACAGTCTGTATCTACAATAATATATACCTGACAGGAGCCCATACAGTCTGTATCTACAATAATATATGCCTGACAGGAGCCCGTACAGCCTATATCTACAATAATATATACCTGACAGGAGCCCATACAGTCTGTATCTACAATAATATATACCTGACAGGCGCCCGTACAGTCTATATCTACAATAATATATACCTGACAGGAGCCCGTACAGTCTATATCTACAATAATATATATCTGACAGGAGCCCATACAGTCTATATCTACAATAATATATACCTGACAGGAGCCCGTACAGTCTATATCTGCAATAATATATACCTGACAGGAGCCCATACAGTCTATCTACAATAATACATGCCTGATAGGAGCATGTACAGTCTATATCTACAATAATATATGCCTGACAGGAGCATGTACAGCCTATATCTACAATAATATATACCTAAAAATGACAGACCACAAGGCTGAAACAGTATAACATCATATATTGCATGTGGGTGCAGATGAAACCAACACAATCAGCCCATGGAAAATCAGTGTAGGACACACTGTAATCAATAAGAAACAACAAGAGGAAATCAGTGCTTAGATATATACCTGACAGGAGCCCGTACAGTCTATATCTACAATAATATATACGTGACAGGAGCCCGTACAGTCTGTATCTACAGTAATATATACCTGACAGGAGCACATACAGTCTATATCTACAATAATATATACCTGACAGGAGCCCATACAGTCTGTATCTACAATAATATATACCTGACAGGAGCCCATACAGTCTGTATCTACAATAATATATACCTGACAGGAGCATGTACAGCCTATATCTACAATAATAGGTGAGCCCGGAATGACAGTGCCCTCTTTAGAACCGTTAGGTGTAGAGGGAATCTGCCCAGCTCGGCCCGGCAAGCACTGTTGGAGGTGCTCCGATGGACTTGGAGAAGGTGCTTGCAGAATTCCAGGTGGAATATTTCTGTTGGGCTTGAATCCCACCTTGACCAGTCTGGGTAGGTGTGAGGACCCCAGACTTCGCTGCCATACAGGAGGATTGGGGGATGATAGAATCGAAGATTTTTAACCAGACCCTCACTGGTGGCTTTAGATGGTAGAGTTTCCTTCGGATGGCATAGAAGGTTTTGCATGCCTTGTCTTTCAGGGTCTCTATGGCTTGTTTGAAGCTCCCTGATCAGTGAATCTCTAGGCCCAGATAGGTATATTTGTCCGTTCATGTAAGGGCACAGTTGTTGAGGATAAATGAAGGGTGCTGGTCTGATTTTCTCTTTCTCTTCTGGAACACCATGATGTTGGTTTTCTTTAGGTTGACCGGTAGAGCCCAGGTGGAGCTGAATTTCTCTAAGATTTTCAGGTTGTCTTGGAGGCCTTTCTCGGTTGGTGACAGAAGCAGCAAGTCATCTGCATACAGCAGGAATTTCACCTGCACGTCGTGGAGGGTGAGACCTGGTGCTGTGGAAGATTCCAGAGCGGTAGCCAGCTCATTGATGTAAATGTTGAAGAGCGTTGGGCTTAGGCTGCAGCCTTGTCTGACTCCCCGGCTCTGCTGGAAATAAGCCGTTCTTCTGCCGTTCACACTCACACTGCAGAGGTTCTCGGTGTAGGAGCTTTTGATAACATCATAGGTGTTTCCTCCTATTCCGCTCTCCAGCAGTTTCAGGAATAAGCCTGGGTGCCACACCGAATCAAAGGCCTTTTTAAAGTCCACGAAACAGGCGTATATCTTCCCGTTCTTTGTATTGTGGACGTGGCTCTGAATGAGGCTGTGCAGGGTGTAGATGTGGTCAGTAGTGCAGTGGTTTGGCATGAACCCTGCTTGGCTCTTGCTGAGGACGTTGTGCTCGGTGAGGAAACTGAGGATCCTCTTGTTCAGGATGCTGTTGAACAGTTTTCCCAGGTTGCTGCTGACACATATTCCTCTGTAGTTGGCTGGGTCATACCTGTCCCCATTCTTGTGGATGGGTGTGATGAGGCCTTGATTCCAGGTAGGAGGGAAGTAGACGGCACTTAGCACAATATTGAAGAGTTTAACCATTGCGGCCTGTATTTCTGGTGGGCTGTACTTCAGCATTTCTGGTAGGATTCCATCCAGGCCACCGGCTTTTCTACATCTTATGGAAGAGATTCTCTCTGCTACTTCCTGTAATGTAATAGGTGCATCCACGGGGTTTTGGAAATTTTTTACTTTTTCCTCCATTGCTTTTAGTTTTGCCATTATGTTTTCCTGTTCTTGGCTTAGTTCTTCCTTTGGAATGTCTTTATAGAGGTCTTTGAAGTACTGGAGCCAGATGTTGCCATTTTGGATATGGATGTTGTTTTTCTTGTCTTTTGTGCCCATGTGGTTCCATAGTTCCCAGAAGGAGTTGTCTTGGAGGGCGTCTTGGAGTTGGTTAAGTTTGGTGGAGATGTAACTCTGCTTCTTCCTCCTGAGGATGGTTTTGTACTGCCTTGTACCTGACAGGAGCATGTACAGTCCATATCTACAATAATATATTCCTGACAGGAGCCCGTACAGTCTATATCTACAGTAATATATACCTGACAGGGGCCCATACAGTCTGTATCTGTGACGAACAGCCCACGGCCGTTCGTCCACTTACGGGGCGACTAACGGGGGTCCCGCTGCCACCAAAATGCGACGGACAGCGGACCCTGTGTCACCACTATGTCACAGTCCCACCACTGACATGGGTGTATCAGCGGACGGAGGGACGAGACACACTGCCGGCACACGGCTATCACAGGCACAGTTGGGACTTATCTTAGTTATCCCACCACGGGCACCATGTGACCAAAATATTCAGCAAGCTACTCTCGCTCTACAATTTGCCGCAGGGGGGGGGTTTAATTTGGATGCCCCGCCACTGCTATCAATCTTCCAAGTACTGCGGGGATTTATGTATATCCCACTTTCTCAGCTCCACTTTGGAACTCGCAGCTCTCCGGCGCCCCCCTTACCCTCAGGTCAGTCAGGGAACTGCACCTAGGATAATTAGTCGCCAGACGGACTGCCTGTTGTGAACCGGCAATTGGGCTTCTGCAGTAAGGGAATTATCAATGCTGTGGCTGCAGCCCCTCATTCAGCAATATAAGACCCTTCTAAACTGCCAGCAAGCCGCAATAGCCGTACACAACGCGCTGCCACCAGTCATGGTTACTTAATTCACAGTGTTAAATTAAGAGGGTCCGTGGCAAACCCCTTGAATTAGTAGCGATTATCTATCAAAGGCGTATAGTTCGATTCTTAGAGCATGAAGACAGATCTAAATAATTATATCATTTATTTTCCGAAAGAGGACAGTGATTACAGATAAAAGTTGCTATAAAATTGAGACATAAAATATGTACAGTACAGATATAAAATAAAAGGATTAAAAGGATAGAAAGTCACACTCACATGTGGTCAGTTGGCATCCCATGTGGCTTTAAGGGGGGTGGAGGCGGAGCTGCATATCTCCGCTCATCTGCGGGTCTTTCTAGCACGACGACTTGAGCTGTTCTGAGCTGGTTTGCCCAGGGAATGCCTTATAGACTTTCCTATGTGACATCACGGAGAGGTGCATTCTGGGTTGATCCCACCTCTCTTATCCAAGTTATATTTTGGCTACAAAACTTAGATTAGCTATAACTTTATGGGAGAAGCTGGTATGGACTCATCAGTGGTATCATGTTTCCCAGCGTAATGAGCCCATCAAGAAAACATCAAACATCTATGCGATATGACCGTCCATTTGGGGACAAATCATATCTCATGTTCTGGACAGGGTAGAACTTCGAAAGATACGCGGTATCGAAGCTGGGACCGCTCGGATCACAGAGATATGGTTATTATATCTCTATGTTGTACGGTTTTCGCAGGGCAGGCTCTTAAAGGTTTACTTCTAACCTTTATTTCAAACAAAGACCTTTTTCCCGCTGAGAGAAGCCAAATGGGGTGACAGGAAATTGGTTTATGGCACTTGGGGGAAGGGAAGCTGCTGCAGTGTGCAATGTAACTGAGACACTGGCAGGCAGCTTCTTACATAATGGAGGATTTGTTAGCACATTGCAACAGAAAACATATCTTGCAGACATTGTACATCACACCTCCCCCCTTAAGAGGGCACTAAGGAGGCATTACCTCTCGGTAATCGGCCATGCGCACCTCAGCGGGTTCGCCCCGGCGGGACAACCCATCGGCATTGCCGTTTTCACTGCCCTTCCTGTGTTTTACAGTAAAGTCGTACTGTTGAAGGGCAAGGCTCCAGCAGAGCAACCTTCCATTGGTTCCGGACACTGTGTGAAACCAGCTCAGAGGGTTGTGGTCAGTTACCACCGTGAAGGCGCGCCCGTACAGGTAGGGCTGCAAACGCTGCAGTGCCCACACCATGGCCAGACACTCCTTCTCGATGGTCGAGTATGCCACTTCCCTCGGCAAAAGTTTCCGGCTCAGGTACAACACGGGGTGCTCTTGGTCCCCCGAATCGACCTGGCTAAGCACAGCACCGAGGCCAAACTCGCTGGCGTCGGTCTGTACCAGAAACGGGCGACTGCTGTCGACTGCTCTCAACACTGGAGAGTTGCACAGGGCTGCTTTCAAAGCTTGGAAAGCCGCCTCACAGTCATCTGTCCAGTTGACTGTTTGGGGTAGCCTCTGCTTGGTGAGGTCAGTCAAGGGTTTGGCAAGGGCGCTATAGTCCTGTACGAACCGCCTATAGTACCCTGCAGTGCCCAAGAAGGACTTCACCTGTTTCTTGGTCCTGGGGGTGGGCCAGGACACGATTGCGTCCACTTTTTCTGGCTCCGGACTCATGGAACCCCCGCCTACCCGGTGCCCCAGGTAGTGGACCTTGCGCATGCCTATCTGGCACTTCCCCGGCTTGATGGTCAGGCCTGCCTGGTGAAGACGCTTGAGCACCTCCTGGAGGTGCTGAAGGTGTTCCTCCCAGGTGGAACTGAAGACGGCAATATCGTCTAAGTACGCCACCGCGTACTCCTCCAGTCCCCGAAGCAGGTGGTTGACCATCCGCTGGAAAGTGGCAGGGGCATTCTTCATGCCGAAGGGCATGACCGTGGACTCGTACAGTCCAAAGGGGGTGATAAAGGCGGATTTCTCCTGCGCCTCAGGGCTCAGGGGAATCTGCCAGTATCCCCGACTCAAATCCATGATGGATATGTAGTTGGCGTTTGTCAACCGCTCGAGCAGATCCTCGATGCGCGGCATCGGGTGGGCATCAGAGGTTGTGATGGCGTTGAGCCCCCTGTAGTCCACGCAGAACCTGGTGGTTCGATCCTTTTTAGGCACGAGGACTACAGGTGAAGCCCACGCGCTTTTTGACCATCGAATCACCCCCAGCCTTAACATCTCATCGATCTCTTGGCGCATGACTTGTTGCACCGTCTCAGAGATCCGATAAGGTGTTCGCCGTAATGGGGCGTGATTCCTGGTGTCCACCTCATGAACCGCTAACTCCGTCCTCCCCGGTTGGTTGGTGAACACGACCCGGAAGGGTTCCAGGGTGGCCATCAACTGCAACCGCTGGGGTACGGTTAGCAAACCACTTATCTCCATGTCCTCAATGGACCCATCGGCCTTGGCCTTGGCCAGCATGTCCAGGAGGGGATCTTCCTCCCCATCCTCTGGCAGATTGCAGACCGGTAGGACGCAAGCTTCACGTTTGTAGTGCGCCTTCAGCATGTTGACGTGAAAGGCCTTGCGCCTACCCCAAGCATGGTCAAGCGTGACCACGTAGGTGACCGGGTTGAGCTGTTGGTGGACGACGTATGGGCCTTCCCAGGCTGCCTGAAGCTTATCCGTTGGTACAGGGACCAGCACCCACACCTTTTGACCCACCTGGTAGGTCCGCTCCCGGGCGTTCTGGTCGTACCAGCGCTTCTGGTCAGCCTGAGCCTGCGTCATGTTGTCATGCACCAACTGCGTCAAGGTCTGCATCTTGTCACGGAAGCGCATGACATAATCCACGATGGACACTTCTGTGGGGTTTGGCTCATCTTCCCAGGATTCTCTTATCAACCCAAGGGGTCCCCGGACTCGCCTGCCATACAGGAGCTCGAAGGGGGAGAACCCGGTCGAGGCCTGCGGAACTTCTCTGTAAGCGAACAGCAGGTGTGGGAGGTACCGCTCCCAGTCGCGCCCTTGGGTCTCAACCAGTATGCGGAGCATCTGTTTGAGGGTACCGTTGAAGCGTTCACACAAACCATTAGTCTGTGGGTGATACGGACTCGATACCAGGTGCGTCACCTGCATTTTCTCACAGAGAGCCTCCATTAGGCGAGACATGAATTGGGGCCCTTGATCGGTAAGCATCTCCCTGGGAAATCCTACCCTTGAAAAGATGGTCACCAGTGCGTCAGCCTCCTTATCTGCCCTGGTTGAAGACAGAGCTACTGCCTCTGGGTACCGGGTAGCGTAGTCTACCACGGTGAGAATGTAGCGCTTTCCGGAGCTGCTGGGGACGGCCAGCGGGCCTACGATGTCCACAGCAATTCTCTGGAAAGGCTCCTCTATCACCGGCAAAGGAATAAGGGGAGCCTTAAGAGCAGGCCCCGCCTTACCCACTTTTTGACAGGTGGCGCAGGAGCGGCAGTAGTGTGTTACATCTGTCCCCATCTTGGGCCAATAGAAGTGTTGAGACAGCCGTGCCTTTGTTTTGCCGATCCCCAAGTGTCCAGCGAGTGGAATCTCATGGGCAACAACTCAGTTCTGAACTGATAGGGGACGACCAACTGTCTTTCCCTCAACCACTCCTTTTTAGGATCTCCGGGTACTGTCTCCCGGTACAACCTTCCTCGTTCCCAGAACACCCTCTCCTTAACAGACTCGGAGGTGGGCGTCTCGGCGAGACCTCTCAATTTCTCCAGGCTGGCATCTGAGTGCAGAGCAGCCTGGAACTCCATGCTGGAGGCTGCCAGAAGTGACGTCAGGGTACCTCCTTTACTGGGACCCACTGGAACCGGCTCTGGGTTCACCTCTGGTTCAGTCTCTCCTGTAGCAGCAGAGGGTCCAGAAGACAGTGCGTTACCTGCGATCTGGGCACTCTGACTGCGTGTGACAGCTGCTATGTATGCTGTCTCCCTGGGGATTTCTACAGACCCACCAGCCGGTGCTGCCCTGGGCTCTACCTCCCCATCCACCCCCAACACTTCAGGAGCAGTGCTACTTATGGGCCAGTTACCTTCCTCGGTGGCACTGGTCAGCTGCATGGCATTACCTTCCTCATGGTCCCCATGCACCTCCCCATTTCCTTGAGCACCGTTGCTTGCTCCTGCCAGGGGTTCCTCAGCCGTCTCACTCCGCAGAGTGGCCGGGCTGAGCACTTCGGTACCTGTGGACACATCTACCGCTTCAAAGAAAGGGTTAACGGGTTCAGTCGGCACAGATACATCAACATCATCATCATCCTTCCTAGGAGAAGAATGGTTATCAGTTTGCTTTGGCACATTCACATCAGCATCAGCATCATACCTGGGGAAAGAATGGTTGTTAGTTGCATCAATACTCATCAAGGCATTAGCAGGTAACACATTCAGTTTCCCCTCATCATCATCATCAGGGTTAACGTTACCCTTATTATCAGTTTGGGGAAGGGTGTCAGGGACGTAGTATGCAACCATCCTCCCCAAGTCAGTCCCCAATAAAACATCAGTGGGCAGGTTTTCAGACACTCCCACCTCCCTCAACCCGCTCCCAGCACCCCAGTCCAGAAAAACTCGTGCCACTGGCAAGGGACAACGGGTGCCTCCAATCCCGGTGACAGTCAGGGTTTTCCCCTCAACAAACTCTTCAGGGGCCGCCAGTCCAGGACGGATGAGGGTTCGTTCAGCCCCGGTGTCCTTGAGGCCTGTAGCAAGACGGGCCCCCACCTGAACAGGTTGAACGTTGTCGTCAGCCCTCCCAACCACACCTCCCACCAAAAGAACAGAGGCGTTGGGCCCGGGGGCCTTGGCTGGGGGGTTCTTCGGCCTATCCGGACAGGTGTAAGAGAAGTGACCAGGCCGCTTGCAATGGTGACACAGGCGACTGTCAGTAGCCGGCCTGTTGTTGGCAACAGGGACAGGGCCTCCGGAGGGACGGCTAGCTGGGGCATTGGGGTTGGGTGCAGGCTTACCCCCTCTCCAGCTGGTGGTGACTGGCCTCCGCGTCTCTGGCTTCCGGTTGGCCTCGTAGTTGTCGGCGATCTGCGCCGCTTTGTCCGCATTCGTCGGTTCGCGGTCCAGGATGAACTGTCGGACCTCAGCTGGGCAGAGATGCAGGAACTGGTCTTTGATCATCAGGTCCTGTAGCTGCTCAAAGGATTCAACAGACAGTCCATGGATCCACTGGTCAAAGTGGGTCCTGAGTCCTTGCACCACATCACTGTAGCTATCGTGTGGGCCACGTTGGAGGTGTCGGAACTTCTTTCGGTATACCTCAGGGGTCAGCCGGTATTTGGCGATCAGCGCCTGCTTTATGGCGTCATATTCGTCATCGGCTTCTGGCGGAAGAGAAGCAAATGCCTCCAGGGCTTTGCCTTTTAGCCCTGGGGTCAAGTACCTTGCCCATTGGTCTCTAGGCAGCTGGTACTGTCTGCAGGCTTTCTCAAAGGCTCGCAGAAACGTGTCCAAGTCCCCGTCCTTTTCCATCACGGGAAAATGCTCTGCCCGGGGTTTAGGAGTCTGGACGCTGCTGGGCTCCCTGCTTCGGACTGTGGGGGCATGCCCCCCTTGTCGGAGCATCTCCAGCTCATGTGCCCTCTGAGCTTCTGCTTGGCGCTCAGCTCTCTCAGCCTGGGCTTTACGCTCACGTTCGGCTCTCTCAGCCTCCCGCTCGGCTCGCTGCTCTGCTCTCTCTCGAGCTTGCTGGATCAGCGCCAGACGTCCATCACAGTCTTCGGCAGGGAGTGCGTCCAAGGCCACTTGCAGGTAGGGGTCCAGCGTGCTCTGGTTGAATGTGGGGCCCGTGCTCATGAGTGGAGCCTCTGCTGCAGCCCCATTGCCACTTGGGCCAACTTCTGCGCTCGCTGGATTCTGGTCGTTGTCCAGCTGCACTAGAGCAGCGATCATTTGAGCTCTGTTTTTGTTCGTGGCGTCAAGGCCTTGGTACGTGCATAACCCAGCAAGAACTTCCTTTGTCTGCTGTTTGTACCAAGGTTCTCCTTTTGCCGCCATGGTTGCCAAATAAAAGATAGAAAAGAAAAAATGGAGAAAAAGGGAGGGAATACTTGCAAGTACACACTAATGTCTCAGGACTAGCAACCACTGAGTCTGTTCTCCAAAACCTATGATGCAGGATTCTCGCAGGAACCGTGCAGGTCTTTAGTGAGAGGGATGATTGCTCAAACCAAATCACTAATGCTCTAGGATTATCCCACCGCGCTGGCACCAATATGTGACGAACAGCCCACGGCCGTTCGTCCACTTACGGGGCGACTAACGGGGGTTCCGCTGCCACCAAAACGCGACGGACAGCGGACCCTGTGTCACCACTATGTCACAGTCCCACCACTGACACGGGTGTATCAGCGGACGGAGGGACGAGACACACTGCCGGCACACGGCTATCACAGGCACAGTTGGGGCTTATCTTAGTTATCCCACCACTGGCACCATGTGACCAAAATATCCAGCAAGCTACTCTCGCTCTACAATTTGCTGCAGGGGGGGTTTAATTTGGATGCCCCGCCACTGCTATCAATCTTCCAAGTACTGCGGGGATTTATGTATATCCCACTTTCTCAGTTCCACTTTGGAACTCGCAGCTCTCCGGCGCCCCCCCTTACCCTCAGGTCAGTCAGGGAACTGCACCTAGGATAATTAGTCGACGGACGGACTGCCTGTTGTGAACCGGCAATCAGGCTTCTGCAGTAAGGGAATTATCAATGCTGTGGCTGCAGCCCCTCATTCAGCAATATAAGACCCTTATAAACTGCCAGCAAGCCGCAATAGCCGTACACAACGCACTGCCACCAGTCACGGTTACTTAATTCACAGTGTTAAATTAAGAGGGTCCGTGGCAAACCCCTTGAATTAGTAGCGATTATCTATCAAAGGCATATAGTTCAATTCTTAGAGCATGGAGACAGATCTAAATAATTATATCATTTATTTTCCGAAAGAGGACAGTGATTACAGATAAAAGTTGCTATAAAATTGAGACATAAAATATGTACAGTACAGATATAAAATAAAAGGATTAAAAGGATAGAAAGTCACACTCACATGTGGTCAGGTGGCATCCCATGTGGCTTTAAGGGGGGTGGAGACAGAGCTGCACGTCTCCGCTCATCTGCGGGTCTTTCTAGCACGACGACTTGAGCTGTTCTGAGCTGGTTTGCCCAGGGAATGCCTTATAGACTTTCCTATGTGACATCACGGAGAGGTGCATTCTGGGTTGATCCCACCTCTCTTATCCAAGTTATATTTTGGCTACAAAACTTAGATTAGCTATAACTTTATGGGAGAAGCTGGTATGGACTCATCAGTGGTATCATGTTTCCCAGCGTAATGAGCCCATCAAGAAAACATCAAACATCTATGCGATATGACCGTCCATTTGGGGACAAATCATATCTCATGTTCTGGACAGGGTACAACTTCGAAAGATACGCGGTATCGAAGCTGGGACCGCTCGGATCACAGAGATATGGTTATTATATCTCTATGTTGTACGGTTTTCGCAGGGCAGGCTCTTAAAGTTTCACTTCTAACCTTTATTTCAAACAAAGACCTTTTTCCCGCTGAGAGAAGCCAAATGGGGTGACAGGAAATTGGTTTATGGCACTTGGGGGAAGGGAAGCTGCTGCAGTGTGCAATGTAACTGAGACACTGGCAGGCAGCTTCTTACATAATGGAGGATTTGTTAGCACATTGCAACAGAAAACATATCTTGCAGACATTGTACATCACAGTATCTACAATAATACAGTGGGGAAAAAAAGTATTTAGTCAGTCAGCAATAGTGCAAGTTCCACCACTTAAAAAGATGAGAGGCTTCTGTAATTTACATCATAGGTAGACCTCAACTATGGGAGACAAACTGAGAAAAAAAAATCCAGAAAATCACATTGTCTGTTTTTTTTTCATTTTATTTGCATATTATGGTGGAAAATAAGTATTTGGTCAGAAACAAAATTTCATCTCAATACTTTGTGATATATCCTTTGTTGGAAATGACAGAGGTCAAATGTTTTCTGTAAGTCTTCACAAGGTTGCCACACAGTGTTGTTGGTATGTTGGCCCATTCCTCCATGCAGATCTCCTCTAGAGCAGTGATGTTTTTGGCTTTTCGCTTGGCAACACGGACTTTCAACTCCCTCCAAAGGTTTTCTATAGGGTTGAGATCTGGAGACTGGCTAGGCCACTCCAGGACCTTGAAATGCTTCTTACGAAGCCACTCCTTCGTTGCCCTGGCGGTGTGCTTTGGATCATTGTCATGTTGAAAGACCCAGCCACGTTTCATCTTCAATGCCCTTGCTGATGGAAGGAGGTTTGCACTCAAAATCTCACGATACATGGCCCCATTCATTCTTTCATGTACCCGGATCAGTCGTCCTGGCCCCTTTGCAGAGAAACAGCCCCAAAGCATGATGTTTCCACCACCATGCTTTACAGTAGGTATGGTGTTTGATGGATGCAACTCAGTATTCTTTTTCCTCCAAACACGACAAGTTGTGTTTCTACCAAACAGTTCCAGTTTGGTTTCATCAGACCATAGGACATTCTCCCAAAACTCCTCTGGATCATCCAAATGCTCTCTAGCAAACTTCAGACGGGCCCGGACATGTACAGGCTTAAGCAGTGGGACACGTCTGGCACTGCAGGATCTGAGTCCATGGTGGCGTAGTGTGTTACTTATGGTAGGCCTTGTTACATTTGTCCCAGCTCTCTGCAGTTCATTCACTAGGTCCCCCCGCGTGGTTCTGGGATTTTTGCTCACCGTTCTTGTGATCATTCTGACCCCACGGGGTGGGATTTTGCGTGGAGCACCAAATCGAGGGAGATTATCAGTGGTCTTGTATGTCTTCCATTTTCTAATTATTGCTCCCACAGTTGATTTCTTCACTCCAAGCTGGTTGGCTATTGCAGATTCAGTCTTCCCAGCCTGGTGCAGGGCTACAATTTTGTTTCTGGTGTCCTTTGACAGCTCTTTGGTCTTCACCATAGTGGAGTTTGGAGTCAGACTGTTTGAGGGTGTGCACAGGTGTCTTTTTATACTGATAACAAGTTTAAACAGGTGCCATTACTACAGGTAATGAGTGGAGGAAAGAGGAGACTCTTAAAGAAGAAGTTACAGGTCTGTGAGAGCCAGAAATCTTGATTGCTTGTTTCTGACCAAATACTTATTTTCCACCATAATATGCAAATAAAATGAAAAAAAAACAGACAATGTGATTTTCTGGATTTTTTTTTCTCAGTTTGTCTCCCATAGTTGAGGTCTACCTATGATGTAAATTACAGACGCCTCTCATCTTTTTAAGTGGTGGAACTTGCACTATTGCTGACTGACTAAATACTTTTTTTCCCCACTGTATATACCTGACAGGAGCCCATACAGTCTATATCTACAATAATATATACCTGACAGGAACCCATACAGTCTGTATCTACAAAAATATTTACCTGACAGGAGCCCGTACAGTCTATATCTACAATAATATATAACTGACAGGAGCCATACAGTCTGTATCTACAATAATATAGACCTGACAGGAGCATGTACAGCCTATATCTACAATAATATATACCTGACAGGAGCCCATACAGTCTATATCTACAATAATATATACCTGACAGGAGCCCATACAGTCTATATCTACAATAATATATACCTGACAGGAGCCCGTACAGTCTATATCTACAATAATATATACCTGACAGGAGCCCGTACAGTCTATATCTACAATAATATATACCTGACAGGAGCCCGTACAGCCTATATCTACAATAATATATACCTGACAGGAGCCCATAAAGTCTATATCTACAATAATATATACCTGACAGGAGCCCGTACAGTCTATATCTACAATAATATATACCTGACAGGAGCCCATACAGTCTATATCTACAATAACATATGCCTGAAAGGAGCCCATACAGTCTATATCTACAATAATATATACCTGACAGGAGCCATACAGTCTGTATCTACAATAATATAGACCTGACAGGAGCATGTACAGCCTATATCTACAATAATATATACCTGACAGGAGCCCATACAGTCTATATCTACAATAATATATACCTGACAGGAGCCCATACAGTCTATATCTACAGTAATATATATCTGACAGGAGCCCGTACAGTCTGTATCTACAATAATATATACCTGACAGGATCCCATACAGTCTATATCTACAATAATATATACCTGACAGGAGCCCATACAGTCTATATCTACAATAATATATACCTGACAGGAGCCCACACAGTCTATATCTACAATACTATATACCTGACAAGATCCCATACAGTCTATATCTACAATAATATATACCTGGCAGGAGCACATACAGTCTATATCTATAATAATATATACCTGACAGGAGCCCATACAGTCTATACCTACAATAATATATAGCTGACAGGAGCCCATACAGTCTGTATCTACAATAATATATACCTGACAGGAGCCTGTACAGTCTGTATCTACAATAATATATGCCTGACAGGAGCCCGTACAGCCTATATCTACAATAATATAAACCTTACAGGAGCCCGTACAGTTTGTATCTACAGTAATATATACCTGACAGGAGCCTGTACAGTCTGTATCTACAATAATATATGCCTGACAGGAGCCCGTACAGCCTATATCTACAATAACATATGCCTGACAGGAGCCCATACAGTCTGTATCTACAATAATATATGCCTGACAGGAGCCCGTACAGCCTATATCTACAATAATATATACCTGACAGGAGCCCATACAGTCTGTATCTACAATAATATATACCTGACAGGAGCCCGTACAGTCTATATCTACAATAATATATACCTGACAGGAGCCCGTACAGTCTATATCTACAATAATATATATCTGACAGGAGCCCATACAGTCTATATCTACAATAATGTATACCTGACAGGAGCCCGTACAGTCTATATCTGCAATAATATATACCTGACAGGAGCCCATACAGTCTATATCTACAATAATACATGCCTGACAGGAGCATGTACAGCCTATATCTACAATAATATATACCTGACAGGAGCCCGTACAGTCTCTATCTACAATAATATATACCTGACAGGATCCCGTACAGTCTCTATCTACAATAATATATACCTGACAGGAGCCCATACAGTCTATATCTACAATAATATATGCCTGACAGGAGCCCGTACAGTCTGTATCTCCAATGATGTATACCTGACAGGAGCCCGGACAGTCTGTATCTCCAATAATATATACCTGACAGGAGCCCGTACAGTCTATATCTACAATAATATATGCCTGACAGGAGCCCGTACAGTCTATATCTACAATAATATATGCCTGACAGGAGCCCGTACAGTCTATCTCTACCATAATATATGCCTGACAGGAGCCCGTACAGTCTATATCTACAATAATATATACCTGACAGCAGCCCATACAGTCTATATCTACAATAATATATGCCTGACAGGAGCCCATACAGTCTGTATCTACAATAATATATACCTGACAGGAGCCCGTACAGTCTGTATCTACAATAATATATACCTGACAGGAGCCCGTACAGTCTGTATCTCCAATAATATATGCCTGACAGGAGCCCGTACAGTCTATATCTACAATAATATATGCCTGACAGGAGCCCGTACAGTCTATATCTACAATAATATATGCCTGACAGGAACCCGTACAGTCTATATCTACAATAATATATACCTGACAGCAGCCCATACAGTCTGTATCTACAATAATATAAACCTGACAGGAGCCCGTACAGTTTGTATCTACAGTAATATATACCTGACAGGAGCCCGTTCAGTCTGTATCTACAATAATATATACCTGACAGGAGCCCGTACAGTCTGTATCTACAATAATATATACCTGACAGGAGCCCATACAGTCTATATCTACAATAATATATACCTGACAGGAGCATGTACAGCCTATATCTACAATAATATATACCTGACAGGAGCCCATACAGTCTATATCTACAATAATATATACCTGACAGGAGCCCATACAGTCTATATCTACAATAATATATACCTGACAGGAGCCCGTACAGTCTATATCTACAATAATATATACCTGACAGGAGCCCGTACAGTCTATATCTACAATAATATATGCCTGACAGGAGCATGTACATTCTATATCTACAATAATATATGCCTGACAGGAGCATGTACATTCTATATCTACAATAATATATACCTGACAGGATCCCATACAGTCTATATCTACAATAATATATACCTGACAGGATCCCATACAGTCTATATCTACAATAATATATACCTGACAGGAGCCCGTACAGTCTATATCTACAGTAATATATATCTGACAGGAGCCCGTACAGTCTATATCTACAATAATATATACCTGACAGGAGCCCATACAGTCTATATCTACAATAACATATGCCTGAAAGGAGCCCATACAGTCTATATCTACAATAATATATACCTGACAGGAGCCCATACAGTCTATATCTACAGTAATATATATCTGACAGGAGCCCGTACAGTCTGTATCTACAATAATATATACCTGACAGGATCCCATACAGTCTATATCTACAATAATATATACCTGACAGGAGCCCATACAGTCTATATCTACAATAATATATACCTGACAGGAGCCCACACAGTCTATATCTACAATACTATATACCTGACAAGATCCCATACAGTCTATATCTACAATAATATATACCTGGCAGGAGCACATACAGTCTATATCTATAATAATATATACCTGACAGGAGCCCATACAGTCTATACCTACAATAATATATAGCTGACAGGAGCCCATACAGTCTGTATCTACAATAATATATACCTGACAGGAGCCTGTACAGTCTATATCTACAATAATATATACCTGACAGGAGCCCATACAGTCTATATCTACAATAATATATACCTGACAGGAGCCTGTACAGTCTATATCTACAATAATATATGCCTGACAGGAGCCCGTACAGCCTATATCTACAATAATATAAACCTTACAGGAGCCCGTACAGTTTGTATCTACAGTAATATATACCTGACAGGAGCCTGTACAGTCTGTATCTACAATAATATATGCCTGACAGGAGCATGTACAGCCTATATCTACAATAATATATACCTGACAGGAGCCCGTACAGCCTATATCTACAATAACATATGCCTGATAGGAGCCCATACAGTCTGTATCTACAATAATATATGCCTGACAGGAGCCCGTACAGCCTATATCTACAATAATATATACCTGACAGGAGCCCATACAGTCTGTATCTACAATAATATATACCTGACAGGAGCCCGTACAGTCTATATCTACAATAATATATACCTGACAGGAGCCCGTACAGTCTATATCTACAATAATATATATCTGACAGGAGCCCATACAGTCTATATCTACAATAATGTGTACCTGACAGGAGCCCGTACAGTCTATATCTGCAATAATATATACCTGACAGGAGCCCATACAGTCTATATCTACAATAATACATGCCTGACAGGAGCATGTACAGTCTATATCTACAATAATATATGCCTGACAGGAGCATGTACAGCCTATATCTACAATAATATATACCTGACAGGAGCCCGTACAGTCTCAATCTACAATAATATATACCTGACAGGAGCCCGTACAGTCTCTATCTACAATAATATATACCTGACAGGAGCCCATACAGTCTCTATCTACAATAATATATGCCTGACAGGACAGTCTGTATCTCCAATGATGTATACCTGACAGGAGCCCGTACAGTCTGTATCTCCAATAATATATACCTGACAGGAGCCCGTACAGTCTATATCTACAATAATATATGCCTGACAGGAGCCCGTACAGTCTATATCTACAATAATATATGCCTGACAGGAGCCCGTACAGTCTATATCTACAATAATATATGCCTGACAGGAGCCCGTACAGTCTGTATCTACAATAATATATACCTGACAGGAGCCCGTACAGTCTATCTCTACCATAATATATGCCTGACAGGAGCCCGTACAGTCTATATCTACAATAATATATACCTGACAGCAGCCCATACAGTCTATATCTACAATAATATATGCCTGACAGGAGCCCATACAGTCTGTATCTACAATAATATATACCTGACAGGAGCCCATACAGTCTATATCTACAATAATATATGCCTGACAGGAGCCCATACAGTCTGTATCTACAATAATATATACCTGACAGGAGCCCATACAGTCTGTATCTACAATAATATATACCTGACAGGAGCCCGTACAGTCTATATCTACAATAATATATACCTGACAGGAGCCCGTACAGTCTATATCTACAATAATATATATCTGACAGGAGCCCATACAGTCTATATCTACAATAATGTATACCTGACAGGAGCCCGTACAGTCTATATCTGCAATAATATATACCTGACAGGAGCCCATACAGTCTATATCTACAATAATACATGCCTGACAGGAGCATGTACAGCCTATATCTACAATAATATATACCTGACAGGAGCCCGTACAGTCTCTATCTACAATAATATATACCTGACAGGATCCCGTACAGTCTCTATCTACAATAATATATACCTGACAGGAGCCCATACAGTCTATATCTACAATAATATATGCCTGACAGGAGCCCGTACAGTCTGTATCTCCAATGATGTATACCTGACAGGAGCCCGTACAGTCTGTATCTCCAATAATATATACCTGACAGGAGCCCGTACAGTCTATATCTACAATAATATATGCCTGACAGGAGCCCGTACAGTCTATATCTACAATAATATATGCCTGACAGGAGCCCGTACAGTCTATCTCTACCATAATATATGCCTGACAGGAGCCCGTACAGTCTATATCTACAATAATATATACCTGACAGCAGCCCATACAGTCTATATCTACAATAATATATGCCTGACAGGAGCCCATACAGTCTGTATCTACAATAATATATACCTGACAGGAGCCCGTACAGTCTGTATCTACAATAATATATACCTGACAGGAGCCCGTACAGTCTGTATCTCCAATAATATATGCCTGACAGGAGCCCGTACAGTCTATATCTACAATAATATATGCCTGACAGGAGCCCGTACAGTCTATATCTACAATAATATATGCCTGACAGGAACCCGTACAGTCTATATCTACAATAATATATACCTGACAGCAGCCCATACAGTCTGTATCTACAATAATATAAACCTGACAGGAGCCCGTACAGTTTGTATCTACAGTAATATATACCTGACAGGAGCCCGTTCAGTCTGTATCTACAATAATATATACCTGACAGGAGCCCGTACAGTCTGTATCTACAATAATATATACCTGACAGGAGCCCATACAGTCTATATCTACAATAATATATACCTGACAGGAGCATGTACAGCCTATATCTACAATAATATATACCTGACAGGAGCCCATACAGTCTATATCTACAATAATATATACCTGACAGGAGCCCATACAGTCTATATCTACAATAATATATACCTGACAGGAGCCCGTACAGTCTATATCTACAATAATATATACCTGACAGGAGCCCGTACAGTCTATATCTACAATAATATATGCCTGACAGGAGCATGTACATTCTATATCTACAATAATATATACCTGACAGGATCCCATACAGTCTATATCTACAATAATATATACCTGACAGGATCCCATACAGTCTATATCTACAATAATATATACCTGACAGGAGCCCGTACAGTCTATATCTACAGTAATATATATCTGACAGGAGCCCGTACAGTCTATATCTACAATAATATATACCTGACAGGAGCCCATACAGTCTATATCTACAATAACATATGCCTGAAAGGAGCCCATACAGTCTATATCTACAATACTATATACCTGACAAGATCCCATACAGTCTATATCTACAATAATATATACCTGGCAGGAGCACATACAGTCTATATCTATAATAATATATACCTGACAGGAGCCCATACAGTCTATACCTACAATAATATATAGCTGACAGGAGCCCATACAGTCTGTATCTACAAATATATACCTGACAGGAGCCTGTACAGTCTATATCTACAATAATATATACCTGACAGGAGCCCATACAGTCTATATCTACAATAATATATACCTGACAGGAGCCCGTACAGTCTATATCTACAATAATATATACCTGACAGGAGCCTGTACAGTCTATATCTACAATAATATATAGCTGACAGGAGCCCATACAGTCTGTATCTACAATAATATATACCTGACAGGAGCCTGTACAGTCTATATCTACAATAATATATACCTGACAGGAGCCCATACAGTCTATATCTACAATAATATATACCTGACAGGAGCCTGTACAGTCTATATCTACAATAACATATGCCTGACAGGAGCCCGTACAGCCTATATCTACAATAATATAAACCTTACAGGAGCCCGTACAGTTTGTATCTACAGTAATATATACCTGACAGGAGCCTGTACAGTCTGTATCTACAATAATATATGCCTGACAGGAGCATGTACAGCCTATATCTACAATAATATATACCTGACAGGAGCCCGTACAGCCTATATCTGCAATAACATATGCCTGACAGGAGCCCATACAGTCTGTATCTACAATAATATATGCCTGACAGGAGCCCGTACAGCCTATATCTACAATAATATATACCTGACAGGAGCCCATACAGTCTGTATCTACAATAATATATACCTGACAGGAGCCCGTACAGTCTATATCTACAATAATATATACCTGACAGGAGCCCGTACAGTCTATATCTACAATAATATATATCTGACAGGAGCCCATACAGTCTATATCTACAATAATGTATACCTGACAGGAGCCCGTACAGTCTATATCTGCAATAATATATACCTGACAGGAGCCCATACAGTCTATATCTACAATAATACATGCCTGACAGGAGCATGTACAGTCTATATCTACAATAATATATGCCTGACAGGAGCATGTACAGCCTATATCTACAATAATATATACCTGACAGGAGCCCGTACAGTCTCAATCTACAATAATATATACCTGACAGGAGCCCGTACAGTCTCTATCTACAATAATATATACCTGACAGGAGCCCATACAGTCTATATCTACAATAATATATGCCTGACAGGACAGTCTGTATCTCCAATGATGTATACCTGACAGGAGCCCGTACAGTCTGTATCTCCAATAATATATACCTGACAGGAGCCCGTACAGTCTATATCTACAATAATATATGCCTGACAGGAGCCCGTACAGTCTATATCTACAATAATATATGCCTGACAGGAGCCCGTACAGTCTATATCTACAATAATATATGCCTGACAGGAGCCCGTACAGTCTGTATCTACAATAATATATACCTGACAGGAGCCCGTACAGTCTATCTCTACCATAATATATGCCTGACAGGAGCCCGTACAGTCTATATCTACAATAATATATACCTGACAGCAGCCCATACAGTCTATATCTACAATAATATATGCCTGACAGGAGCCCATACAGTCTGTATCTACAATAATATATACCTGACAGGAGCCCATACAGTCTATATCTACAATAATATATGCCTGACAGGAGCCCATACAGTCTGTATCTACAATAATATATACCTGACAGGAGCCCGTACAGTCTGTATCTACAATAATATATACCTGACAGGAGCCCGTACAGTCTGTATCTCCAATAATATATGCCTGACAGGAGCCCGTACAATCTATATCTACAATAATATATGCCTGACAGGAGCCCGTACAGTCTATATCTACAATAATATATGCCTGACAGGAACCCGTACAGTCTATATCTACAATAATATATACCTGACAGGAGCCCGTACAGTCTATATCTACAATAATATATGCCTGACAGGAGCCCATACAGTCTGTATCTACAATAATATATACCTGACAGGAGCCCGTACAGTCTGTATCTACAATAATATATACCTGACAGGAGCCCGTACAGTCTGTATCTCCAATAATATATACCTGACAGGAGCCCGTACAGTCTGTATCTACAATAATATATACCTGACAGGAGCCCGTACAGTCTGTATCTACAATAATATATACCTGACAGGAGCCCGTACAGTCTATATCTACAATAATATATGCCTGACAGGAGCCCGTTCAGTCTGTATCTACAATAATATATACCTGACAGGAGCCCGTACAGTCTATATCTACAATAATATATGCCTGACAGGAGCCCATACAGTCTGTATCTACAATAATATATACCTGACAGGAGCCCGTTCAGTCTGTATCTACAATAATATATACCTGACAGGAGCCCGTACAGTCTGTATCTACAATAATATATACCTGACAGGAGCCCATACAGTCTATATCTACAATAATATATACCTGACAGGAGCCCATACAGTCTAGCATCTTCAGTAGTGAGTCGGCTAGACTGTACGGGCAGCAGTTAGGACCTGGCAGGAGCCCATACAGTCTAGGCTCTACCAAGGTGCAAAGTGCAGCCAGAGCCATTGTTTTCTGATTCCAGCTATGCACGTGTAATGGCGTCTTCCCTTCCCGCCTTTGCTGTCAGAACACTCCCCCCCGGCAGCGAGTATTTGTTTCGCAGTTTAGTTCTGTAGTGGGCGTGTCAGGGGGGGTGGCAGTGTTTGTGAGCTGCAGTGCTGATTGGTTCATCATGGCTGCAGCGCTGATTGGTTTACCACGGCAGTGAGGGCGGTGCATTTATGAGCGCGGTCACATCCAGATCCTGGGGCAGGCTGGGAAGGTGTAGGTCGCGCAATCAAGAGCGCGCAGAAGATGGAAGGCGGCGGCGCGCATTCATGAGAGCGCATTTTTACCGGACGTGGCGAATTTCACAGGTGCAGCGTCTGCGCATTTCACAGGTGTTGGGCGCATATTTCACAGGTGCAGCGTCTGCGCATTTCACAGGTGCTGGGCGCGCTTTTCACCAGTGCAGCGTCTGCGCATTTCACAGGTGCAGCGTCTGCGCATTTCACAGGTGCTGGGCGCATATTTCACAGCTGCAGCGTCTGCTCATTTCACAGGTGTTGGGCGCATATTTCACAGGTGCAGCGTCTGCGCATTTTACAGGTGCTGGGCGCGGTTTTCACAGGTGCAGCGTCTGCGCATTTCACAGGTGTTGGGCGCATATTTCACAGGTGCAGCGTCTGCACATTTCACAGGTGTTGGGCGCATATTTCACAGGTGCAGCGTCTGCTCATTTCACAGGTGTTGGGCGCATATTTCACAGGTGCAGCGTCTGCGCATTTTACAGGTGCTGGGCGCGGTTTTCACAGGTGCAGCGTCTGCACATTTCACAGGTGCTGGGCGCGCTTTTCACAGGTACAGCGTCTGCACATTTCACAGGTGCTGGGCGCGCTTTTCACCGGTGCAGTGTCTGCTCATTTCACAGGTGTTGGGCGCATATTTCACAGGTGCAGCGTCTGCTCATTTCACAGGTGCTGGGCGCGCTTTTCACAGGTGCAGCGTCTGCACATTTCACAGGTGCTGGGCGCGCTTTTCACCGGTGCAGCGTCTGCGCATTTCACAGGTGTTGGGCGCATATTTCACAGGTGCAGCGTCTGCTCATTTCACAGGTGCTGGGCGCGGTTTTCACAGGTGCAGCGTCTGCACATTTCACAGGTGCTGGGCGCGCTTTTCACCGGTGCAGTGTCTGCTCATTTCACAGGTGCTGGGCGCATATTTCACAGCTGCAGCGTCTGCGCATTTCACAAGTGCTGGGCGCGCTTTTCACCGGTGCAGTGTCTGCTCATTTCACAGGTGCTGGGTGCATATTTCACAGCTACAGCATCTGCGCATTTCACAGGTGCTGGGCGCTTTCACAGGTGCAGCGTCTGCGCATTTCACAGGTGCTGGGCGCATATTTCACAGCTGCAGCGTCTGTGCATTTCACAGGTGCTGGGCGCGCTTTTCACCGGTGCAGTGTCTGCTCATTTCACAGGTGCTGGGCGCATATTTCACAGCTGCAGCGTCTGCGCATTTCACAGGTGCTGGGTGGGCTTTTCACCGATGCAGCGTCTGCGCATTTCACAGGTGCTGGGCGCATATTTCACAGCTGCAGCGTCTGCGCATTTCACAATTACTTTGTGCGCTTTTCACAGGTACAGTGTCTGCTCATTTCACAGGTGCTGGGAGCGCTTTTCACAGGTGCAGCGTCTGCGCATTTCACAGGTGCTGGGCGCGCTTTTCACAGGTGCAGCGTCTGTGCATTTCACAGGTGTTGGGCGCGCTTTTCACAGGTGCAGCGTCTGTGCATTTCACAGGTGCTGGGCGCGCTTTTCACAGGTGCAGCGTCTGTGCATTTCACAGGTGTTGGGCGCGCTTTTCACAGGTGCAGCGTCTGTGCATTTCAAAGGTGTTGGGCGCATATTTCACAGGTGCAGCATCTGCGCATTTCACAGGTGCTGGGCGCGCTTTTCACAGGTGCAGCGTCTGCTCATTTCACAGGTGCTGTGCGCATATTTCACAGGTGCAGCATCTGCGCATTTCACAGGTGCTGGGCGCGCTTTTCACCGATGCAGCATCTGCGCATTTCACAGGTGCTGGGCGCCTATTTCACAAGTGCAGCATCTGCGCATTTCACAGGTGCTGGGCGCGCTTTTCACAGGTGCAGAGTCTGCGCATTTGACTGGTGCTGGGCGCATATTTCACAGATGCTGGGCGCATATTTCACATGTGCTGGGCGCATTTGACAGGTGCTGGGCACGCATTTCACAGGTGCAGCGTCTCCGCACATTTCTGCCTCAAACCGCAGGCTAATACGCACTAAATCCGCAGGTAAAACGCAGGTCATTTGACCTGCAGATTTAGCCAAATCTGCATGCAAAAATCTGCACCACAATCTGCAACGTGAACCTTAAGGAGCAGAAGGCGCACATTCAGGAGCGCGCATTTCTGTGTCTCCACCATTTGCCACTCTGCCGTATGATCCGTATTCTGCCTCTAGCAAGCTGTTGCCTTTATTCCCAGGTGCTGCGTCTCCTGGAAGGTGTGGGTTTGCCAGAGCTGCTGATTCAATTAGCCACATTGGCTATTTTGGAGACTGCGGACGACCTGAAAAGTCAGGTAATGCCATGTGCAAGCTCTCGTCTCTATGTATCTATGATATTTTTTGGTGAGTGACCAGATGTTTCCTGATTGTAGGCGACTTTGAGGACTCGTACCTTCAAGTATCACCTGGATTTGGGACAGAACAGCCAGTTGTACGACCCTCTCGCACATATTCCCGAACATAGCAGGTGAGACTGAGGTCGTGGTGTGGGGCGGAGGTCTGATGGCTCGTGGTGTGGGGCGGAGGTCTGATGGCTCATGGTGTGGGGTGCAGGACTGAGCATGGTGTGGGGTGCAGGGCTGACAGCTCGTGGTGTGGGGCGGAGATGAGTATGTTGTGCCTGAGCCTTAGACCCCAGCGTATGCTCCATACATGGCCAGATGGAGGATGGAAGCATCTCTTTCGCGTCTGTCCCTGATCATGAGCCGCTCCGTACACCCGCTCCTCACCTGTAGCGTACATGCACCTCAGTGGTTGAGAATGTATTAAAGGCACCGCAGGAAATGGCAATGGGCAGAAACATCACTGATTCAACTTGTTAAAGGGAACCTGTCACGTCGTTTTGGCTCTGTAAGCTGCGGCCACTGCCTTTCAGGGCTTATCTACAGCATTCTATAAGCCTGTAGATAAGCCCACACTGTAACATGAAACAGAAGAAAAGCAAGTTTTAATATACTCACCGGGGTGCAGGGTTGTGCGCGGTGGGTGTTGTGATCCGGTGCCTCCCATCTTCTTGCGATGACGTCCTCTTCCTTACTTCTACCTCGGCACAGGCGCAGAAGCGGGACATCTCTGACATTTCCCGGCGCCTGCGCAATGCAGTACTTTGCTGTGCCCTCAACAGGGCAAAGAAGTACGCTTGCGCAGGAGCTGCTACACGAAGCAAGGAAGAGGACGTTATCGCATGGAGATGGGAGGTGGTGGACCCGGACCTGCGACGCCCATCTGACCGAACCGCACCCGGGTGAGTATAATAAAACTTGTTTGTCTTCTCCTTCAGGTTAGATCTGGGGCTTATCTACAGCATCATAGAATACTGTAGATAAGCCCTGATAGCCGTAGGCCGCAGCTTACAGGGCCAAAATGATGTGACAGGTTCCCTTTAACCCTCACTTAGCCAGAGTAGGTCCCAGTTACACGCTGCGGTCAGGAGGGCAGGAATATTAGGGTCTGGTCGGTTCCTCATCCCCCCCCCCCCATATAGCACCATTAATTCCCCAGCTTTACTGATGTCATTGCTGATCCTATCGGGGCACACTATCTACATTCCCTATCGGGATGTCTGTGGAATGTGAGAAAACAGAGAACATACAAACTGCTTGCAGGTGTTGGCCTTGTTGCGATTTGAATCCAGGACCTCAGTTCTGCAATGGTAACCACTGAGCCACTGCATGCTAGCCACTGAGCCACTTTGCTGCCCCAAAATCCACTTATGTACAAACTGAACAGTCTCATCTAATACTGTACATATGAGGCTATCGTATTTGGATCAGGAGACCCCTAGCTGGTAAGGACCACGTGGGCTATAGGATGAAGATCAGCGGTCTGGAATCCGGCATCAGATGGAGTTTGGAGACTCACGATTGTTTACTTGTATCACACAGCAGAAAAAAGCTTGTGTTACATTGTCCCTTATAACACATACATACATTATCTACATGAGGCACAATTGTAAAAGGGGTCGAACAGAATTTGGAAAACATTCTCTTTGGAGCTCATCTGTAATATCTGACACAACCTGTAGACTAAGGAGGCACTGTTTTTAAAGGCAAGCTGCCATGATTTTTAATCTTTTCCATCCTGTATTCTTCTCACAGTGGCCTCTGTCCGCCTTGTCTCCTTTGGTTTGGATGCCGTATTCCTCCATCGATCACCTTCTGCAAGCGCTGGAAGAGAATAAAAGTCGGCTACACCAAGAGGTAAGAGCCGCAGTCACTGTCACACATGCGTGTGGTATTCGGGGGGCTTGGTATATGCTCCAGTTATAGGACTTGTTCCCCATTAGTTGCTGCACATTCTGCCGCCACTTACCGGATGCCACGATAGGCCCCATTCTAAGTCTGTGCTGCCTGGTGCTATTGGGATGATTGACATGTAAGGACGAGAATCGGAAAAGCCAAAGCTTGTCCTCCAAATGCGCCTGGACTCCCTGACCGTTAATAGCGCGCTTTCACATCACATGACCGTGGTGACTAATGGTGATGTCATGCATGGTGACATAATGCCACACTCATAAACAGTGATGTATTAGAGCCATGGCAGCCGGGCTTGGACCATGTGTGCGCCATTAATATCTTCCTCCATTTCCTTTACAGCTGCAGGAGAAGCTCAATGGCAAACTCAACTACTACTTTCAGAACTTGGGAGACTCCACGTCGCATCTGCTCATGCGCCGGAGAAGCTAGCGCCGCTCTGTGCTTCATGGTTTTCCCCTTTATACCTGTGTGTAGTCATTTTTTGTATAATAAAATTTAATATTTTCTATGTTTTTGCAATCCGGAGTCACTGGTTTCTCGGTAATGGGCCGTGTCCTCAACGTTAGATACCGTATATACTCATGTATAAGCCGAGATTTTCAGCCCATTTTTTTGTGCTGAAAGTCCCCCTCTCGGCTTATACACGAGTCATATACCTGGGGTTCGGCGGGGGAGGGGGAGCAGGGGTGTCACAGATCATACTCACCCCTTGTGGCACTCTCTGCAGCCTCCTCGCTTTTCCACTGTCTCCCTTCAGCGGTCACATGGTACCGCTCATTAAACTCATGAATATGCGCATATTCATGAGTGGTAATGAGCGGTATCACGTAACCGCTGAAGGCAGGAACGGAGACAGTGGAGAAGCGAGGCTGCAGAGACGTTCCAGGACGGGTGAGTATAGCGATATTCACCTGTCCTCGCTCCCACGTTGCTCACCGCCGTCTGCTGCTTCCTGTGTTGTCCATGATGTTTAGTCAGCAGGGGGCGCGGTGACGTGGTTAGTGCGCGCCGCGCCCTCTGCTGGCTGAACAGTCAATGACAGAGGATGCGCAGACGGTGGTGAGCAGCGATGCACCGGGGGACAGGTGAATATCTCATGTGCTGGGTCCTGAGCAGGAGAGGTGAGTATGGCATTTTTTTTTTTGTCAGCAGCAGCATATGCGGGCATAATATATGGGGCATATTCTATGGGGCAGCATATGGGGGCAGAATCTATGGAGCATCTTATGGGGGCATAATCTATGGAGCATCTTGTAGGGCCATAACCTTTATGGAGCATTATATGGGACATATTATTCTATAGAGCATCTTATGGGCTCATTATTAACCTTTGTGCAGCATTATATGGGGTGTATTTGGTATGGAGCATTATATGGGGCTCCTGATTCGATATAGATATTCAAAAACATTGAACCTAATGATGATGTCTCAATTAATTTTACTTTTATTGGTATCTATTTTTATTTTTGCAATTTACCAGTAGCTGCTGCATTTTCCACCCTAAGCTTATACACGAGACAATAAGTTTTCCCAGTTTTTTGTGGCAAAATTAGGGTGGTCAGCTTATACAGGAGCATATACGGTAAGTTACATCAAGTTTATGGGTTATAGTAATTAAAACGCTAGCAGACTCTGCCCTTCCCACTAAGCCCTGCCCACTTTTTAGAACTGTGTGGTAACGGTGGGTCCAGCTGGTGTAGAGTAAGTAATGTATTCTTGTAGCTGTTTGCAAGCAGTAAATATAAACATACCATTCTTGCATGAACACAACTGCCACGATATAAACACAAGCAGCTTGTGGTCCTCGTCCTCAAGCATCTCGTGTCCAGATGTCATTGGTACGGTCGACGATGAGCTGAGCTGCAGCAGCAGCGTTGGAGGGGCTGCCATGGTGGGCATGAGCTTTCATCTCTTGAGCTGTTCTCTTTTTAAAGGGGTTGTCCAGGACTGTGATATTGACAGTCTCTCCTTAGAATAGGTCATCCATGTGTGTGATCAATGGGGGGTGCGACACCGGCACCTGCGACTATCAGGTGTTGGCTGGAACTTGTCAGTCCCTGCGCTGCACAGCTCTGCCGACACGTGCAGTACCCGACCGTGGACACAGCTCCGGTGACGCCGCTGTGCTGTGGGTGTCGGTGACTGAGCAGCTCCAGCCGACAACAGGGAAGACCTAAGGCTGGGGTCACACTAACCGACGCAAAACACGGTCAGTATTTTACATGCGTAATACGGAAGAATGGCCCCTAAACAGTGCTCCGTATGTCATCCGTAATCAAGGTGTGGTCGCGTATTTTGCGCATGTCTGCATCCGTATGTAATCCGTATGGCATCCGTATGGCGAGATTTTCTCGCAGGCTTGCAAAATGGACATATAATGGAGCCCTATGACAGGGTTTCTAACAGAAACCAAAGAATAGATATAGACACATAGAATGCATATATATATATATTTATATACATATATATGTGTATTCTATGTGTCTATATCTATTCTTTCGTTTCTTTATTAAAACTGTCAGTGTGAGTTTACTGTATAGCGCACTGAATTGCCGGCTTTGCTAAAAGACACCTGGTGCGTATTTCTCGCAAGTCACATGTGTGGTCCGTGTGTAATCCGTATTTTTTGCGCACCCATAGACTTGCATTGGCGTACTACGGCCGTAATACGCTGACAATCGCAGCATGCTGCGATTGGCACGGAGCCTAGAATACGGATGAGAAATATACGGCTGGTGCGAGGGACCCCATAGAGAATCATTGGTCCGTGTCTAATGCGTGCTTTTAGCGCCTCTCACTCGGCCGTATTCCTCGCCAGTGTGACCCCGGCCTAACAGCCAAGATGGCGGGTGTAACCAGTGCTAAACATGGATTATTAATGTTAACCCCTTATTGACCACGCCAATTTTGAGCTTAATGACCAAGCCAATTTTTACATTTCTAACCACTGTCTCTTTTCAGGAGCTTCAATGGATCCCGCTGATTCTGAGATTGTTTTTGTGTGACATATTGTACTTAATGATAGTGTTAAAATTTGTTTGATATGCCTTGCGTTAATTTCTGAAACAAACCAGCAATTTGCCAATACATTTAGAAATTTTGCAATTATCCAAATTTGATTTTTTTGTGCCCATACATCTGTAAAAAATGACTGGAATCATGTTCCCTGGATAGTTTCTAACGCTGGGGGCGCTACCCACTTATTTGTTAGGGCCTTTAAAGTCATGGACAACCGCTTTAACGGGAAAGTGAGTAGTCGGAGTATTATAGTGTCACCCCCACACTGTGCACCCCCATACCGCCCACTGCCGTAACCTTTCTAACTGGTGTGTGGAGGCTGCGGCAGTCATCTGCCCCCTAATTACTTGTGGATGCTCCCGGTGACGCTGCTGACTGATGTGTCACACATGAAACAGTGACCTGGCGACATGAATGTTGGCCAAGATGTCTGCACACGGCGGCTCCTGCCTGTGACGCTGTGGAGCCGCCATTCTGTAGAGCCCTCCCGCCCGTGTGGTGCTGCGCATGTCAACTTCCGCATTGATTTTGTAGGAAAAATTATCGCAGCATGGGGACGAGATTTCCTGCAATCACATTCATTTTGCTGGCTACTGAATTTTCCATCGCATTTCCATGCTGACAGGCCACACAGAAATCACTTTTCCTGTCCCTCAGCCAACACCACACCTATTTTCCCAAAGTGACTTTAATAAAAAATGTATTTTAAGTCTTTTATTGTTAAATTTGTAAACATTTCCATATTACATGTGCCATCCGTGACATGCTTTATATACATTAGGCAACAAGCACCCATCAGAAAGATCCTGTGTCTGTGTGGACAATAAGCAATAAGGGTGGAATTTTAAAGAGTAAGGCTAGCTTCAGACTAGCGTTTCCGGGCGCAGCGCAGGGCCTCCGTGCGGCAGCGCCCCCTCTGGTCAGCTCCTCCTAGGGTCGCACATCGCTGCATGCGATCTGCACACCCTATCTTTAGCATAGGGTGTGCTTGGATGATTGTGAGTGCGCTGCTCCCTTGTGACGGTGCGCTGAGCGCGCCAAAATGCAACATGTTGCATTTTGGCTCGCTCGGTGCAACGTCAAAAGGGCGCAGCGCACTCACAATCATCCTAGCGCATGGTCTGCACACCCTATGCTACAGATAGGGTGCGCAGATCGCATGCAGCGATGTGCGACCCTAGAAGAATTGACCGGAGGGGGCGGAGCTGCGCAGAGGCCCTGCGCTGCGCCCGGAAACTCTAGTCTGAAGCTAGCCTACAACATTTTTCCTTCACATTTAGCAAGCTTCGGCGTAATGCTCCTGAACACTGGCTAGGACACTGTTAAATCCCTTCTCTGGCTTCCTCCATCAGCAGTAGGGTTCCTCTCAGACTGCAAATGATGAGCTCTCCTAGTTTTGCTTAGTTCTGGGTCTCTGAGTGGTCACATGGCCCTCACCCTCCGAGGACAGTAGGAGAAGTCATTGAAGGGGGAGTGGGAGTCTGTATTTCTCTACACACTGAAGACTAATGTAACACAGTATAGCTGGAGATGTGTCAGCTGCAGTCCTGAGAGGAACCCTACTTTGGAGGGTGATTACTGGGACAGGAAGCCAGATAAGGTATTTAACACTGTCCTAGCCAGTGTCCAGGAGCATTATACTTGCTACATCTGAATTAAACAAAAAAGGACAGTTAGGCCTCTTTCACACATCAGGTTTTCGCCGTCAGGCGCGATCCGGCGCTTTTGACAGAAACCGGATCTGGCGAAATGCAATGCCGGATCCGGTTTCCCCCCCATTGACTTGCATTTGCGCCGGATCGCGCCGGATGGCCATGCGTTTCATCCGGTTTTTGCCGGATCCGGCAATGTGTCGCGATCCGGCGTCTGGAAAAAACGGCTACTGTAACGTTTTTTGTCTCCGGCGAAAAAGCCGGACACGCCGGATCCGGCGCGTCCGGCTTTTTCACACAATGAAAGCCTATGAGCGCCGCAATGCGCCTGATCCGGCGAAAGCCGGATCCGTTTTTTTGGTCTGAGCATGCTCAGTAGCTCTGCCCACAGGAGATATATAAAAGCAAGACAATGGGACCCTCAGCCACACCCAACATGCCACCCAAGCCAAGAACCAGGAGCAGGAGAAGGCAGCAGACATCTGCAGCAGCAGCACCATCAGCACCACCCCAAATGGAGCAGCAAATGGAACATGCTGAGGAGGGGAGTCCAGCAGCAGATGAGAGACGGTAATTATCAAATCCCCCATTCCTCCAAACTAGGGCCATGGAATATCAAGATATTCATAGGCCCTTTGTTTCTCTTTATTCAACAGCCGCCAAAGAGATGCAGCAGCAGCAGCAGCAGCAGAAATGGCATCACTGGCAGCAGCAACAGCAGCAGCAATACCCACAGCCATGGAGTCTGGCCATCAACAGGACAGCACATCTTCTTCTGGGAGCCCTCCCTCGCATCGTCAGCGTTTGACGGTAAGTTTTTATTTCCAAAATCCATCATCTCTGTAATATATGTCTATTCATTGCCTTTTATTTCAAAACAGGAATCACAAGATGAAGAGGAGCTCCCAGAAGAAGAAGGAAGGGGTGGACAGACACCTGGAGTGGGCTCACAATTGGTAAGTTTTTTGCATCAAACGCAGAAACACAACATCACACTACACACAACACATAGAAAACAATGTTCTGCAGACCACACACAGCAAACAAATGCCTACATCCAAAGACATAACATTTTTTGTTTTCTTCTCTAGTCTTCCCAATCTGGTGCTCGGCCAAGAGGTCCTCGCAGTGCCTCCCAGGGTCGTCGGCGACTGCAACGCGGCGGTCACCAGCGTGTAAGTATAAATATTTTTGCTTTGTTTTTTTGCACTTTTTATTTCATTTCTTTTGTGGAGGCTAATTATGTTATTTTTGTCTTTTTCTTTAACAGCCTTCACAGCGTGCTCCCGACTCTGACGGTGAGGATGGAGGGATTGACGTGGACCGCCTCATCGATCTCGTCAGAGAAAGGGAGCCGCTCTGGAATATGGCTGACCGCCGCCACGCTGACCTGATCGTTACCCGACGACTCTGGGAGGAAATCTGTTCGCTCCTTGTGGGCCGCTGGGAGGACCTCGATGTTCGGGCCCAGATTAAAGAGCGTAAGTATATACAGTACCGGTTGCTTGATGTAAACCAGTGTTTCCCGAACTCCAGTCCTCGTGGTCCCCACGGATCATGTGTTCAGGATTTCTATTTACTATGGAAATCCTGAAAACATGACCCCTGGGGACCATGAGGACTGGAGTTTGTAAAACACTGATGTTGTATACTAACCACTCCTTTCTCGTTTCAGGGAACAGAATTGTGAATCGGTGGCGGTCTGTGAGGGATCGTTTCAAGAAGGAGTTCAATAAAGAGATGCGGGCCCCGAGTGGATCTGGAGGACGCAGGAGCAAGTACAAGTACGCACAAGCCCTGTTGTTCCTCCGGGAAACAATGCTCACCAGAAGGTAAATATTACACACCACATGTGAAAAAAATGTTAGATTTTTTTTTCAGCCAGGGCCATACCATGTCAGTATTTTAATTGTTTTTTTTTCTCTTTATTCCACAGCACGGTGAGCAGCACTCGGGAGCCTGCACGATTGGACCCTTCTGAGGCGATCCCTGAGGAGACCGGCACCGAGGGACACTTCGACCGCCCCGGTACATCTGCACCTTCCCAGCCTTCCCACACATTCGACCCATCTGTCCCATCCACCAGCACAGGAGCATCGTGGCCGCCTACATTACATGAAGCTGCTGGTGAGGAGATCGCTTTCCCTTTACCCCACCCTTCTGCCCCTGCCACCTCTAGTACACCTGCGGGTACTGGGCGGCAGCGGCAGAGGGGTCAGGAAAAGAGTTATGCGCAAGAGTTCTTGCATCTGAATGCATCTTTCCAGAACTGTCTAAAAGTCTTGTCAGAGGAAATCTCCGCAGGCTTTCAGCAGATCAACTCCAGCATTCTGGAGGTGAAGACACTTCTGCAAACCATGCATTCAGAAGCAAGATCTTCGCCAAACCACACCTTTTTCAGGTCTGTTGTGGAGCGCATGGCAACACTATCTCCTACCCAGCAGATGCATGTAATGCATTTGTGCCACGGTGCTCTACAGCAGGTTACCTCCCAACCTCCACCTCCCACCACTGAAGTTCCTCCACCTGCACCCCCTCCAGCCACTTTCCATCCTCCCCCTCCTATTGCATCTGCACCCCCTCCAGCCACTTTCCATCCTCCCCCTCCTATTACATCTGCACCCCCTCCAGCCACTTTCCATCCTCCCCCTCCTATTACATACCAGCAACCTCACCAGTACCAGCAACCTCCCCAGTACCAGACATCTCCCCACTTCCAGCAACCTGCCCCGTACCAAACTCCTTCCCCGTACCAAACTCCTTCCCCGTACCAAACTCCTTCCCCATACAACTTTCCATCAACATCATCTGCTCCTACAGTCCCTGCCCAACCCTCCACTCCACCGCCCACCACCTCTTCTGCCTCCCACATGTCCACCCATTCTGTAGCTTTTTCCACACCTTCACCTCTAACTGTTCCTTCCCCACCACGATCCCAGTCCTCTCTCCACACACCCAGTGTCGAAGTGTCCTGCAGCCCCTCCAGCAGTATTTCCACCCCACAGTACACAGATTTGTAATGTGTGTTTTTTGTAATAAAAATGCCCATTGGGTTTAAAACCTTTATTAAAAAAGTTTTTTGCACTTTAAAAACATTTTACAAAAAAAAAAAAATTTAAATAAAAGTTAAATTATCGTTTCACAATGGTTGTCTGTCATTTCTTTCTGCGGCGAACTATGTTTAAAAAAAAGGTTAAATACAGGGTATTTCAAAGGTAAAAAGGTATTCAAAACCAGGTATATAACTGTGGGTAAATTTTAGCTTTTTGCCACAGTTGTGTTCCTGGTTGTGTTTGAAGCAAAGTATTTCACCTAAAAAGTTGTGTTTATTGTTGGTGATTTCCTACCAATGTACACAACTTTTGTTAAAAGGTGAAATACTTTGCATAAAACACAACCAGGTACACACCTGTGGCCTAAAGGTAAAAATAGTAAGACCATGACAAGATAGCCAACTTTGGTTGGCAAAAGGTATATACTGTTGGTCCAGAAGGTACACAAGTTTGGTTAGGGCACAAATCTTTCACACTCTGTCATCCCAGTGTACTCTGCCTTGAGGTGACAAAGTATAGTGGAAAATTGTCCCTGAAACCGTCACAGAACTTCTAGTGGTAATATTTCCAATGACAACATCCATCTTCGCCAGTAACTTGCTCTTCTCTCCAACCTGCACTTTCTTCTCTACAACCTGTCAAAGAAGGGCTGTAGGAACATGCTATATATAGTTTTCCAGTAGCCAATCCCGTTCGGAAGGCCACAAGGGTCAATTTTAAAAACCGGATGCGGCGTAATCCTTCGAAAAACGGATAGAAAAACGGATGAACCAGATGAGACGGATCCGGTTTTGTCTGTCAAGAACAAGACGGATCCGGCAGAAAACCGGATCCGGCACATCAGGTTTTACAAAACATTTGCCGGATCCGGCATTCCGGCACGACGCCGGATCGCGCCTGACGCCGAAAACCTGATGTGTGAAAGTAGCCTTAGTCTTTAAGAAAACTTGTTAGCCTAAGTCTTCTAATGCTTTTTCCCTATCATTTTAACATTCTCCACGCAGTGAGAGAGACTGTGTGGGGCTGCATGCTGCAATTTACAAACAGGCATTACCCAATCTGGCACAGATTTTTTTGAGATGCAGTACCCATGTTCTGCAACTAATGTCCTTTTTGCAGGACGACCGGTTTGCTGTACGGGACGACCACCTAAGTATGTAGTCCTCCTCGCCACTGCTGTGGGTTGCACAGGAATTCTCCTTGAAGTACGAAGAGCAGGAGGACCATTTGATTTTCCAAAAGTGTGGAGGGCAGAAAGGAGAGCGGCATCTCGCTTCTCTACTGACAAAAAATTCTTATATAATGCATCCACACCGGGCCCAAAAATATCTTCTCTTTCAGCTAATTTTTCTTCCAAAACCCAGCACATGTCCTTCAGGTTCCTGTTGTGATCATTATTCTCATCTGTCCCAGTTCTTGCCACAGTTTTCTCTGCACAAGAAGCTTCTTCATTCAGGCCTAATTCATCTACCATGACAGTGTATTCGTCTTGTTGTGATAGCGCATCTGTAGAAGTATTTCCTTGCAGTTTATCATGCCAGCCTTCTGGAACTCCTCTGCTTCCGTGCAAGTTATCATACCAGCCTTCTGGAACATCTATGGAGTCCGCCAAGATCTTATGCAGTGTAAGCTTAGCACGTGCATCTGTAAGTGGGAGAAACTGGGAAGTAGAAATGTTGAATTTTGTTGCTGCAGCAAATTGATGTTTGCAGGGAGCCCCATTGGATCCTATTGGACAGAAACATGTGCCTGTCAACATGTTTACAGCATATTCATGGCCAGATGTTAAATTTTTCACACTGTGTCCCCAGAAATGTGTGTTACCAACAAATTGTCAATTTTGAGTTCTGGAATGAAATAACGTGAGCGACTGAAATTTACAGTTCTGTTACGGAGAACAGTGATGATCCTCTGTTCAAAATATGTCATGAATCGTGTTGTCAGAAAATCAAATAACTGTACAGTATGGAAAGCTTTTACACGCATCAGCACTTTCTCTTTTAGCACCCTTATGTTGGCTTCACCGTAGTTGTTAGTGTCATGACTAATGTTGAGCTTTCCGATACCGCAAGTATCGGGTATCGGCCGATATTAGCTATCGGAATTCCGATACTGACTTCCGATACTTTTTCGTATCGGATACCGGAATCGGAAGTTCCCATAAAGCTATCAGCCTGCTCGATTTGATTCAGCCAATGGGAATCCTCAGAAGTGTGGGCACATCCTGTTAGGCATGTTCACTATTGGCATGGCTGTGATTGGCTGCTGAAATGACGTCATCATGATGCACGGTCTGTGCCGACTGCGGGGGGGTCTGTGCCGACTGCCGGTGGTCTGTACGGGCCTCTCGGGGGCCTGTGCCGGCTGCCGGTGGTCTGTTCGGGCCTGCCGGGTGCCTGTGTCGGCTGCCGGTGGTCTGTGCGGGCCTGCCAGGTGCCTGTGCCGGCTGCCGGGGGTCTGTGCGGGCCTGCCGGGGGACTGTGCCGGCTGCCGGGGGTCTGTTCGGGCCTGCCAGGTGCCTGTGCCGGCTGCCGGTGGTCTGTGCGGACCTGCCAGGTGCCTGTGCCGGGGGTCTGTACGGGCCTGCCGGGGGGCTTGTGCCGGCTGCTGGTGGTCTGTGCGGGCCTGCCGGGGGTCTTGTGTGTGTGCAGGCAACGTCCGATGGGACTATAAGTGCCATCGGGCGATGCCTGCTACACTGACAGTGATTGACACATTAGCCAAAGATGGGACAGTAGCAGTCCCATCATCCGGCTAATGTGTTGAATGTAAAAAAAACCATACATACTACATATGTATATACAACATACATGCTACATGTATACAACATTCATACAACATACATGCTACATATATGCTACATACATGCTACATATATACTACATTCATACAACATACATATATACTACATATATGCTTCATATATACTACATTCATACAACATATATATGCTACATACATACATACTACATTCATGCAACATACATAGATACTACATACATGCTACATATATACAACATAGATACTATATACATGTTACATACATACTACATGCTGCATACATACAACATACAATACATACATTCATACAATACATACATATAGACATACAGTACATAACAGAGTACATACTCACCAATACTTGCCACATTGTTCCCCGAAGCCAGTGTCATCTAAGGAAAAATATCAAAACAACAAACAAGCCATATACTTACCCTGATCCGCAGAAATCCACGAGGGTCCCACGCCGATCTCCCATGGAGAGCAGCAGCATCAGCTGATGCGACCGCTCTCTTGGGGCTCAAGGAATCCAGTGTCGGGAGGTAGGTATCCTTCCGCACTGTATTCCTCCGCCACTGTAAAAAAATAGTCCCTAGTCTCACTTTTGGCATTGCTGTGTGAAAAAGTTCACACGCAGCATTTGCCATAAAGTGAGACCAGGGACTATTTTTTTACAGTGGCAGAGGAATACAGTGGGAAGGATACCTACCTCCCGACACTGGATTCCTGAGCCCCGTAGAGAGCGGTCGCATCAGCTGATGCTGCTGCTCTCCACGGGAGATCGGCGTGGGACACTCACTCGTGAATTTCTGCAGATCAGGGAGTATTTGGTGGTTTGTTATTTTCATATTTTTCCTTAGATGACACTGGCTTCGGGGATCAAAGTGACAAGTGATGGTGAGTATGTACTCTATGTTATATGTACTATATGCCTATATGTATGTATTGTATGAATGTATTGTATGCAGTATGTATGTTGTATGTCTGTAGCATGTTGTATGTATGTAGTATATATGTATGTTGTATGAATGTAGCATGTATGTAGTATATATGTATGTTGTATGTAGTATATATATGTTGTATGAATGTAGTATATATGTAGCATGTATGTACTATGTATGTATGTAGTATATGTAGCATGTATGTATATATATAGCATGTATGTTTGTTGTATGAATGTTGTATATATGTAGTATGTATGTAGCATGTATGTAGCATGTATATATGTTGTATGTATGTAGTATATATGTATGTTGTATGTATGTAGTATGTTTTTTTTTTACATTCAACACATTAGCCGGATGATGGGACTACTACTGTCCCATCATTGGCTAATGTGTCAATCACTGTCAGTGTAGCAGGCATCGCCCGATGGGACTTGTAGACCCATCGGACGATGCCTGCACACACACACAAGACCCCCGGCAGGCCCGTACAGACCACCGACAGCCGGCCCCCGGCAGGCCGGCACAGGCCCCCGAGAGGCCCATACAGACCACCGGCAGGCCGGCACAGGCCCCCGAGAGGCCCATACAGACCACCGACAGCCGCAGAGGCCCCCGACAGGCCGGCACAGACCACTGAGAGGCCCGTACAGACCCCGCCCACACACACACGCACAATGTCCACCCACGCACCGCCCACACTCTTCCCCCCTCCCGAACAGGCTGTACAAGGCAAGAGAGGGTTTTTTTCAATTCCGATATTTCTGTCCCATTGACTTGAATGGGACTTCCGGGATCGGAATTGGCGATACCCGATACTTTTTTTTAGATCGGCAGATCCATTCCGATACGATATTTTTCAGTATCGGGTGGTATCGCTCAACATTAGTCATGACCCCTTGTTAGCAGTGTCGCTCTGTAGCACATTTCCCACTCCTCTGCTCTCTCATTTTCTTTAAATATTTCAGTACATTCTGATATATTTGCAATATAGCACTAGATATAACCTCTGTGAAAAGAATGTCAAACTGTTGTTGACTTTGTTCATTGACCAGTTTCTTGAACAAGGTATATATTTCCTGCCTGTCTACTTTCTGAACATGATTGGTAGAATCCCATATGTATCTCCAAAACGCCTGGAGTACATGGAATTTGCATAGCAGTAACCGTGAGTCTAAAAATCTGTCCTTCAAGCTATTTCTTTCACTGTGGCTATCATCTGTGATAATTATCCCCGGACCGTGCTCAATACCGCGACCATAAAATGCATCCTCAGGTAAAATAGACTGCAGTAGCTTTAGCGCATGGGTATTAATAACTTGTGCTTCAGAAAACATGACCAGGATTGCCAGCGGCAATGCCCATGCGACACTAGGAGCAAGTAGAAGAAATATTCGACTGTTATGTCTGTCCATTGATCCTGATGAATCCATAAATGCAATTTCACCTGATGCTGGCAAGTACTTATGTACACGTTGCATTAATGGTGAACATATGGCTATCATCAGGTCCTTGTCTTCCTCCAATTCCACCTTGGCACAGACAGACCCACATGAGTTATTATAGGTGTCAATAAACATCTTCAGCCTGGAGATCATTTCAAGTCCATCTGGTGGTCTTTGCATGGAACCAGCCTTCATTCTCACCTTCCGTGAAGGACTCTACGTGATAATCATAGCCGCTTGGCAGAATATCCTGCAAGATGGTATTGCAGAAGGGAGAGAAAAGGTTAAGTAATGCAATGGGTATCACATCACCAAGTTTCGGCAGCCTGACAGTTACTTGCTGCGGTGTGCATCTCCCTCCTAATCTATACAGACTATATACAGTATTTCACAAAACTGAGTACACCCCTCACATCTTTATAAATGTTATGTTTTCATGGGACAATATAGAAGATAACACACTTTCATACAATGTAAAGTAGTTTGTGTTCAGCATGTATAATGGGGACTTTAGACATGCAATAATCGCTCCGATGATCGCTGCTCAGAGCGATGATTGAATGTGTCAATGGTCAGACGACTCGGCAGCATGAGCGAAGATTTGATTTCAATATGCTGAATAATGGACGCTAGTTGCACCGATTTTCCAACATGTAAAGGCCCCGCAGATGCTCGTGAGCAGCGAGTGTGGTGGCGTCATCCTCCGGGAGCAGCAGCCCTCCCTGTTCCATACCAAAACATTGCCGGCCTACAGCCGTGGTGTTTGCGGTGATTAGGCCAGAATTGCAGCACAAGATAATAATCGTGGTACCAGCACAACCGCCGCTTTGAGCACCTGTGATCTATTTAGCGCAGGATTTTGGCTGGTGATTTTGCCTGCACTGAGCGTGGCCATAATTGGTGGGTAAAGCACTAGTCAGATTAAGGCCTTGGAGGGAAAAAAATGTCAAAAATATAAATATGTTTGTTAATACGGGAAGTTGGGGAAATTCTTAAAAACAAAAAAAAAAACCCACACCTTTTGGCAAATATGCATCCTAATTACAGTCAACCCATGGAAACATATCTATGATAAATGATGTGTACTGTATGTATGCACATATGTGACTTACTGCAATTCAAATTAGTAAAAAAATTAAATGAGATTAATTTTATACAATTTTGCCGTTTTTAACCCCTTTACCCCCCAGGGTGGTTTGCACAGTAATAATCGGTCCAATTTTTATAATTCGGACCACTGTCCCTTCATCAGGTAATAACTCTGGAACGCTTCAACGGATCTTGTCGATTATGAGATTGTACTTCACTTTAGTGTTTATATTTCTTAGGCTAGTTTCACATTTGCTCTTTATATCGCAGCGACGGCCTGCGCACGGCCGCCGCTAAGCCCCGCCCCCTCCCGGCTCTCTGCCCGCCCCATCCGGTCATCGCTGCCTACTAGCGCACATGGGCGCTTGCGATCTGCGCACCCTATCTTTAGCATAGGGTGCGCAGTTCGTGCGCTGGCAGGATTTTGCCGTGCGCTGCGCACTTTCGAAGGTGCGCCCGTGTGCGCCGAACGCAGCATGTTGCCTTTCGGCTCGCACGGCTCACCTTCAAAAGTGCGCAGCGCACGGCAAAATCCTGCTAGCGTACGGCCAGCGCACGATCTGCGCACCCTATGCTAAAGATAGGGTGCGCAGATCGCAAGCGCCCATGTGCGCTAGTAGGCGGCGATGACCGGATGGGGCAGGCAGAGAGCCGGGAAGGGGCGGGGCTTAGCGGCGTCCGTGCGCAGGCCGTCGCTGCGCTATAAAGCGCAAATGTGAATCTAGCCTTAGATCTAACTTGTGTTTTTTATTTTGTAAAAATGGAAAGTTTTGGAAAAATTGAAATATTTAGCAATTTACAAATTTTGAATTTTCAGTCCATTAAAAAACATGTTAATAACTAACCTTTCCCACATGTCTACTTTACATCAGCACAAGTTGAACAGAGATTTCTCCATTTTGCCACAAAATTTACAAAAAACATTTTTGTTATTGATCACCTCACATTTGAAGCCACTTTGAGGGGTCTATATGACAGAAAATACCCAAAAGTGACACCATTCTAAAAACTGCACCCCTCAAGGTACTCAAAACCACATTCAAGAAGCTTATTAACCCTTCAGATGCTTCACAGGATTTTTTTTAATGTTTAAAAAAAAAAAACAAAAAACTTTTTTTCACAAAAAAAATCACTTCAAGTTCAATTTTTTTATTTTGCCAAGGGTAACAGGAAAAATTAGACTTGAAAAGTTATTGTGCAATTTGTCCTGAGTACGCCGATACCTGATATGTTGGGGGGAACCACTGTTTGGGCGCATGGCAGAGCTCGGAAGGGAAGCAGCGCCATTTGACTTTTTTGGCTGGAATTGAGATCGGATGCCATGTCGCGTTTGAAGAGCACCTGATGTGCCCAAACAGAGGAAGCCCCCAATTCTAACAACCCTAACCCCAACACACCCCTAACCCTAATCTCAGCCCTAACCCTAATGGGAAAATGGAAATTAATACATTTTTTTTTAATTTTATTATTTTTCCCTAACTAAGGGGGTGATAACGGGGGGTTTGATTTGCTATTTATGGCGGTTTTTCTGTCTGGCAGCTGTCATACGCTAAAAGACGCTTTATATTGTAAAAATAGTTTTTTCATCAACACATTTTGAGCTATAATTTGTCCATATTTTGACCCACCGAGTCATGTGAGGTCTCATTTTTGGCGGGACAAGTTGACGTTTTTATTGGTACTATTTTCGGGCACGTGACATTTTTTGATCGCTTTTTATTCTGATTTTTGGGACGCAGAATGAACAAAAACCATCATTTCATGAATTTCTTTTGGGGAGGTGCGTTTACACCGTTCTGCGTGTGCTAAAATTGATAAGGCGGTTTTATTATTCTGGTCAATACCATTACAGCGATACCTCATTTATATAGTTTTTTTTATGTTTTGGCGCTTTTATGCAATGAAAACAATTTTATATAAAAAATAATTAGTTTTGCATCGCTTTATTCTGCGAGCTATAACTTTATTTTTTCGATGATGACACTGTGTGGTGGCTCGTTTTTTGGGGGACAACATGACGTTTTCAGCGTTACCATGGTTATTTATATCCGTCTTTTTGATCGCGCGTTATTGCATTTTTTGTTCGGCGGTATGATGATAAAGCATTATTTTTTGCCTCGTTTTTTATTTTGATTTTTTAAGGGGTTCGGTAAAGGGGTTAAGCAATGGGACAGTTTTATAGGGCGGGTCATTACGGACACGGCGATACCAAATGTGTACTATTGTTTTTTTTTTTTCTTTTATTTAAAAAAAAAAAAAAAATAATTTATTAGGGAATATTTTTTTTCTGTATTTAGCGATTTTTGTATAAATTTTTACACTTTTTTTTATTTTGAACTTTATTACACTGTCCCAGGGGGGACATAACTGTCATGTGACAGATCGCTGATCTGACACATCACAGATCGCTGTGACAGATCAGCGATCTGCCACAGGCACTGCTGCGGCTTCCTCATGGCTGCGCTCTGCAGGCAGTGAGGAAGCCGGCACCCTACAGGCCCCACGAAGGTCCCTGTTGCCATATTGGATACGGGGACCTGCAGGAAGCAGGCCCCCGCAGCAGCGCTACACATCGCGCTGCTGCAGGGGTCTCAGGGAAGCACGGAGGGAGCCCCCTCCCTGCCGATGCTTCCCTAAACCCCTGGTACACTATGATCGTGTTTGATCGCAGTGTGCCAGGGGTTAACGTGCTGGGGGTGGTCCGTGACCGCCCCTGACATATAGTGCCGGGTGTCAGCTGTGATAAGAAGCTGAAACCCGGCCGCGATAAGCGGCGCTCCCCACGGGGGGGCGCCTCGGATCGCTATGACGTACTATTCCGTCCTTGGGACTTAGGTCCCAAGTCACATGGACGGAATAGTACGTCTAATGTAGGAAAGGGGTTAAATAGGCGCAAATCGTATTAATGTAATTCTAACACCTAAATAAAGTACAATATGTGACAAACATTGAGAGAATTACTTTAATATGAAAATTCTTTATGGTGTTACTGTCTGTTAAAGTGACACCAGATTTTCCAAATTTGGCCTGGTCATTAAAGGAGTACTTTGGAGGATAGGGGTTAACTAACAGATTGATGTGTGTCTGCCTGTTCACACCCACAACGATCGTCAGCACGGTGGCTCTGGCCCAAGTACTGGCAGCGTGAGCGTCAAGCACTGTGCATGTGCGGCAAGACATCCATTCATTCCTATGAAAGCGACTAAAGCAAGATGGCCACTGGTGATTGGTGAGGGTGATTCAGAGCCCACGTGCTGGTGTTTGGTGAGGGTGATTCAGAGCCCACGTGCTGGTGATTGGTGAGGGTGATTCAGAGCCCACGTGCTGGTGATTGGTGAGGGTGATTCAGAGCCCACGTGCTGGTGATTGGTGAGGGTGTGATTCAGAGCCCACGTGCTGGTGATTGGTGAGGGTGTGATTCAGAGCCCACGTGCTGGTGATTGGTGAGGGTGTGATTCAGAGCCCACGTGCTGGTGATTGGTGAGGGTGATTCAGAGCCCACGTGCTGGTGATTGGTGAGGGTGATTCAGAGCCCACGTGAGGGTGATTCAGAGCCCACGTGCTGGTGATTGGTGAGGGTGATTCAGAGCCCACGTGCTGGTGATTGGTGAGGGTGTGATTCAGAGCCCACGTGCTGGTGATTGGTGAGGGTGATTCAGAGCCCACGTGCTGGTGATTGGTGAGGGTGATTCAGAGCCCACGTGAGGGTGATTCAGAGCCCACGTGCTGGTGATTGGTGAGGGTGTGATTCAGAGCCCACGTGCTGGTGATTGGTGAGGGTGTGATTCAGAGCCCACGTGCTGGTGATTGGTGAGGGTGTGATTCAGAGCCCACGTGCTGGTGATTGGTGAGGGTGATTCAGAGCCCACGTGAGGGTGATTCAGAGCCCATGTGCTGGTGATTGGTGAGGGTGATTCAGAGCCCACGTGCTGGTGATTGGTGAGGGTGATTCAGAGCCCACGTGCTGGTGATTGGTGAGGGTGTGATTCAGAGCCCACGTGCTGGTGATTGGTGAGGGTGATTCAGAGCCCACGTGCTGGTGATTGGTGAGGGTGTGATTCAGAGCCCACCCACACAGATATGCTATGTAACCCCTATTCGAATGTTTGCCTCTAACTTCTATTCTCCGGAGTACTCTTTCAAAGGCAAAATCAGGCCTACTCACTGAGGGGTTAAATGCAAATGGGATACATGGGACAATCATGATACTCTGAAAGCGCACTTCATGGGAGGTCTGTACTTCAATATTCTACCCATATAATGTACTAATATACTACATACCGTATATACAGTAATGCTACAGACCTACCAATATATAGTAACTTTCGTACCTATATACAGTAATACTATTGCTGCCTTACACTGCTACTATATTAACCTGTAACTGCTGCTGGACGCCATTACTGGCTGCGGGATCCATCTCTATAATAATACTAAAAATAAATAAATCTTTCAGTCACATGGCTTCTTGTTTTTCTTTTAATACGAGTGTGGCAAAGCATGGCGTTACAGCCACTACAGTGTATAGCGCAGGTACAACAGACCCAGTGTATACAGATGAACCCCAGTATATATCACAGGTGCGCGAGTCCGTGATGACGGAGTGTGCTCCTGAATGCGCACCTTCGCTGCCCTGATAAACCAAACAGCATCAGGACAATTGCAGCCTGGCAGCCAATCAAAGCACGGAGCTGCAGCGCCAATACATTCCCAACCACTGAGGTGCATGTACGTTACAGGCGAGGAGCGGGTGTACGGAGCGGCTCATGATCAGGGCCAGACACGAAAGAGATGCTTCCATCCTCCATCTGGCCATGTATGGAGCAAACGCTGGGGTCTAAGGCTCAGGCACAACATACTCATCTTCACCCCACACCACGAGCTGTCAGCCCTGCACCCCACACTACGCTCAGTCCTGCACCCCACACCATGAGCCATCAGACCTCCGCCCCACACCACGAGCTGTCAGCCCTGCACCCCACACCATGAGCCATCAGACCTCCGCCCCACACCATGAGCCAGCGGACCTCAGTGTCACCTGCTATGTTTGGGAATATGTGCGAGAGGGTCGTACGACTGGCTGTTGTGTCCCAAATCCAGGTGATACTTGAAGGTACGAGTCCTCAAAGTCGCCTACAATCAGGAGACATCTGGTCACTCACCAAAAAAATATCATAGAGACGAGAGCTTGCACATGGCATTACCTGACTTTTCAGGTCGTCCGCAGTCTCCAAAATAGCCAATGTGGCTAATTGAATCAGCAGCTCTGGCAAACCCACACCTTCCAGGAGACGCAGCACCTGGGAATAAAGGCAACAGCTTGCTAGAGGCAGAATACGGATCATACTGCAGTGTATCAAAAGGAGCCGTAGAAATGTGCACGCTCCTGAATGCGTGCCGAGAGGCAGAAACCCACGCTCTTGAAAGAGCGTCTACCGCTCCTAAATGCGCGCCGAGAGGCAGAAATGTGCGCTCCTGAATGCGTGGAGACGCAGCACCTGGGAATAAAGGCAACAGCTTACTACAGGCAGAACACGGATCATACGGCAGAGACACAGAAATGCGCACTCATGAATGTGCGCCTTCTGCTCCTCAGGGTTCACGTTGCAGATTCTGGTGCAGATTTTTCCACGCAGATTTGGCTAAATCTGTAGGGCAAATGACCTGCGTTTTACCTGCGGATTTAGTGCAGATTAGCCTGCGGTTTGACACCTGTAATGGATCAGGTGTCAAACCGCTGTGGATTCAACACAAAGAAGGGACATGCTGCAAATTTTACACCACAGCAAATCGACGCGGAAAAAAACGTAACGTGTGCAGTGCGTTTTTCATTTACCAAAGACTTAAATGGTACTGTACAACGCAGCAGAAACTGCTGCAGATCCGCAGGGCCAAATCCGCAGCAGAATCCGCAACGTGTGCACACACCCTAAATGTGCAGCGAGAGGCAGAAATGCGTGCTCCGGAATGCGTGGACACGCAGCACCTGGGAATAATGGCAACAGCTTACTATAGGTAGACTATGGATCATATGGCAGAGTGGCAAACGGCGGAGAGGCAGAAATGTGCGGAGACGCTGCACCCGTGAAAAGCGCGCCCAGCACCTGTGAAATGCGCAGACGCTGCACCTCAGCACTGCAGCTCACAAACACTGCCACCCCCCCCGACACGCCCACTACAGAACTAAACTGCAAAGCCAATACTCGCAGCCGGCAGTGTGCTAGGAGAGAGTCGCCGATCGCTGGATTGATGACACCGGCAGCATGGCGGCTCAGCACGACGTCCTCCGGGACACCACCAGGCTGGCTTCCTCCACTATGGTCCTGCAGGTACAGCCCTCGTCCTGCTCTCCGCTCCCCTGCAGGAACCTGCCCTACAGTTGTTCTGCTGTGGGTCTCCAGCAGCCGTGGAACTACAACTCCCAGCATGCCCTGACAGCAGTGGCCGTGTAGGCCTGAAGTCCCCATGAGCTCTTGTTCATTAGTGTCACATGTGAAGAGAATACTATACAGCCCTTCTGACATTGTGGGTTTTCATAGTAATCCCCTCAGCCTCATCAGGTCTGTGTGTCAGCTCCGCATTAGGGGCTTTTCCGTCTTGTTTCTGGAGTATTGTCAGGATGTCAGACGCTGATGATGCAGGAACGCTCCGGCTCTGGGATTGGTAGCAGCGCCCCTTTGTATCCTCCGGCAGCGCAGGCTCCGCACCTGACACCCTCTTGTCTGTACAGGTCGTCTTCCGGCTCTTGACCTTTGCCCTGAGCGCCTTCACCCTGCGGTACGTCTCCAGGGAGGTCATCGGCGTCGTGAATGTCCGGTAAGTGACCTTCCAGTCATCGCTGTGGCCCAGTGGTGCAGACACCTTTACTGTCACTGTGACGGCAGGAAACTTGTGATGTGGGGTCCGGGTGCCAGTCCCCTCCCCCACAGTCAGAGTAGCGCAGAAATGGTGCAACGTTTGCTGGTTTCATGCCGGCTGGAATCGGTTCTTCCATAATGGGGGAGCGACATAATGAATCTTGGCCACGCCCACTTGTCCTATTCATGAAAAATGCTGGCATTTTGCACTTCAGAAATGTCACTCCAGTCCCTGATTGGAGTAGTATTTCTGGTGAGGTGTATGACACTCAGTAATGTGCTGAACTCATTAAGTGTGTGTGACTCTTAAAGGGGTTGTCCGGCCATAAACCAGTCCTCAGTTACTGTATGTCTGCAGACTTGTGAGTCCTCTTATCACATACTTGCGGTCACATGACCACTGCTCGCTGCGTCCACACCGGAGAATCCTGACAGTGCGCAATGTGAGTACTCACAAGTCTGCAGTCACGTAGAGGAGCTGTAGCTTTGATCTGAGCAACCCCTTTAATAAATGAGGCACATTGTACTCCAGACCTTCAGTAAGACTGGTGAGCGCTACCCCAATCTTAATGAATCGTCCCCATTGGCTTTGTATTGGTCCCCTCTTCAGTCTCGGAGGGGAACAGCTCTCTATGATATGCCTGAAGTTTTCGGAAAGTACAGGTATTCGTTAAATAGATTTTGTGGTATTTGTGTGATCACCCTCCCCAGGTCCAACAATTAATCTCCTCCCAGTGGCTGTAATTACCTGGAATGCGGCACAAACTACTCAGCGCTGATGAGCTCACTGGCTGCAGCGCTGTCGATGCACTGGAGATAACCACTGCTACCGGGAGCGATTCAGTGTTGGACCTGGGGATGGTGAGTATAGGACGGTGAAAAATGCCCTTTTTAATAGTTATTTGTGTGTGGCTAGAGTGAGCTGCTTTGTGCTAGGATTCCTGTGCCCGTATGTAACCTGTCTCCTACAGACACTGCGGTCATTCCTCTTCTTTCTCTCCTCAGTCTCACCCTCCTCTACACCACCGTCGTGTTTCTCGCCCGTGAAGCTTTCCGTAAAGCCTGTCTGAGCCATTCTACACAGCAGAGCTGGGGACACACCGTCCACCTCACCTGGTTGGCATAAGTATTGCCGACGGCGCGGATCAGGACTCTGCTGCAGTCTTGTGGCGCTAAAGACTTGACGAAAAATCTGTTTACATTAGAGAATTGCTAGAGTAACAATTCCAGTATATAATGTGGCAGCGGGGCGTGGTTTCTGAATACAGTCTGCAGTCTGTCATCGCACTGCAATATCTAGGCTTGTAATAGGGAAGAGTCAGACTGGGATCGCAGCGCAGTGCTCGGACTGGCCGGCGGCTCTAGCTGATACACATGATGAGGGGTTTCCACTTTTTTAAAATACTTGTTCCCATAAGCTCCCTCCCCAGGTCCAACGCTGAGGCTCTGCTATTGTCTGCAGCACTGACGTGATATCGACGGCGCTGCCGCCAATCGGTGAGCTCCGCCCGAGTTGATGCCACTAGTGTAACAATTGAATTTTTGCTAAAGGTAAGAATGTATTGTTCTCTTGTATTTGCAGAGTCCCGCTAGGCATCTGCTGGTCTGTAATACTAGGGGGGATATGGCTGAGTATGTTGGAGGTCCCCGATCCAGCGATTATCCCACATTATGGCACCGGGGTTCTGGCGTTTGGATTTTCTGCAGTAATCGAACTGATGTCAGAACCGTTCTGGGTCCTTGCACAAGCTCATCTCTTTGTCAGGCTGAAGGTAAGAAAGTGAAGGTGATTCTTACTTGGCATTTACACTAGAAAGTCTTTTTTCATCCATGTCTGTGTCTTGTGTTGCTCTGTAGGGATTGTCCGGCCTTAGGTTACAAGTCTGCAGTTACTCTATGTGACTGCAGACTTGCACGTACTGCCCACTGTGAGGAGTCTCCAGTGCCGGGCACATGACCGTAAGTATGTGATTTGCATATGTGCGGTCACATGCCGACTAGACGTGCTTGGCCTTGCTCTATTTAAGCGTATGAGCCAGGTCATCTAGTTGGAATGTGGCGGGTAGTATGTAAATCACGTACTTGCTGCTACGTGCCTACCGCTCCTACAGTAGGTTCATTGTGGAGTTGGAGCCGCCGTCATTTTCACAAGAAAACAAGGATAGCAGCAAGACGAACGCCATAACGGATGGGATAAGAAAGCGGAACTCTGAACACTAGTGTGAATCATGTCTAAGGCTAACGTCAACCGAACGCTTGAGCCAGCAGCGATCGTCAGCACCACCACATAGCCATGTATGATCCACCGAGCGTGCACGGGGGCAGCAGACACACGTCAGTCTGTTATATTATAGCGGTAATTTCTGCAGATACTAAGTGAGCAATGCTGGCTCTACGTGTGATCAGCCTGCAGGTAACGTTGGATATCTCGCATCATATTACCGACTTAGCTGCCATCACACCATTTCCATCGCCTTCTCCTTTATTCTCGCCCATTGTTGTATTTCTTTGGTACATCTGATCCCTGGTTGTTGTTCGCGTCCCGTTCTGTATCTTCATCTCCACCTCTTGTCTCTTAGGTGATTGCGGAGAGTCTGGCGATAATTGTCCGCTGTTCGGTCACCGTCACTTTGGTGCTTCTCCGGCCTCAGTGGGGGCTCCTCATCTTTGCGCTGGCTCAGGTAAGAGGTCCGCTTTTATCTTCTGTATTTGTAAATATATATATATACTAGATGGAGGCCCAATGCTATCACATCGGGAGGGCGGTAATATCACGATGGGGTCAGGCTTTGCAGCATTGAGAATCTCTTCCCTCCCCCCCCCATGTGCTCACCCACCTATCCACTCTGTATTTCCCCATGTGCTGACTTCTCCCGTCTGTTCTCTCTTCTTTGACCTGTCTGCCCCATGTGATATCCCCTTTGTCTGCTGTCTCACGCCTTCCTGTGCTGTGTTCTCCCCTCATGTGCTGTCCCGTTTGAGCTGTCTCGCCCCTGTGCTCTGTCTCTCTCACCCCTGTGTCTGACCGTGTACACAACATACCACAGCTCCTGGGCAGGGGAGGAAGCAAAAGACAATACTGACATTCCAGCAGGAGATCGCAGAGGATACATTTTGTGAGGTAAAATATTGTTTAAAACCAGTCAGTGAAATATTTTACCTCACAAAATGAATCCTCTGTGATTCCCTGCTGTAATGTCAGTATTGTCTTTTGCTTCCTCCCCTGCCCAGTAGATGAGGTATGCTCCGTACACGGTCAGGCAGACAATTTTTAAAATGAACTTTCGTTTGTGGGAAAACCCCTTTAATGTGGCCGGCTTCCTCTGCCTGTAGACACGTCGTGCATCTGCCGCCAGGATCAGCCAAATGATTCACTGCGCGGAAATCACGCAGGCGCAGTGCAACGGTGTTCCACTGGTGGTACTGCGCAAGAGGCTGCGTGAGTGTGAGCTGCGTACAGCGTATAGAGTGTACAAAAACCTACAAAAGACAAAATTAAAAAACCCTGCTATAATTAAATAAGTAAAAAGCAAAAGTGCATTTAAATCATACAGAGTTCTTAGTAATACTGTATTTGATCAAACATAGCATAAAAGCCGTCCCACCATCGACAAGGTGACTCTGCGGTCGGGGCGGTCCTACACTGTCTAGTATTAATAATAGAGTGTGTTTGTGTGAGTGTGTGAATGTGTGTGTGGTGCGACAGTGTTCCGCTAGTGGTACCGCACAAGAGGCTGCGTGAGTGTGAGAGTGTGTGCTGCATACAGCGTATAGTGTGTGTGTGTGGTGCGACGGTGTTTCACTGGTGGTACCGCGCAATAGGTTGGTACCAGCAGCAGTTTCCATACTGGGACATCACTTGGGTGTCCCAATATCGCGGTCGGTGAACTTCCTCCTCTTGGAATTTTGGGATACGGTGACATCTGGACAGAACAAGAAATGAAAACATTACAAGACTATTATATAGATAGACTAGATGGAGGCCCGATGCTATCGCATCGGGAGGAAAGTGTGTGTGTGCGTGTATACGTGTGTGTATGTACAGTACATGTGTGCGTGTGTGTATATGTACGTGTGTGTATGCACATGGTGGGTCCGACGATGGGGGTGTTCAGTGGCGGCAGGTCCAGCGGCTGGGGGGTCCTGGCGGCGGCTAGCCAGCAGGAAAGACTGCGGCTTGCGGCCTGTGCACAGGCCGCAAGCTGCGGTCTTTCCTGCCGGCTGTGACGGAGGTGGGTAGGCAGGCAGCGGCGGGTCCGGCGGGGTGGCCAGCAGCGGCGGGTCCAGTGGTATCGGCAGTGTTCAGTGGCGGCAGGTCCAGCGGCGGGTGGGGTCCTGGTGGTGGCCAGCCGGCAGGAAAGACCGCAGCTTGCGGCCTGTGCACAGGCCGCAAGCCGTGATCTTTCCTGCCGGCTGAGATGGAGGTGGTGGGTCTGGCGGCGGCGGGGGGTCCGGTGGCGGTGGGGGGGTCCGGCAGTGTCCCACTGGTGGTACTGTGGAAGGGCCTGGTACCACCAGTGGGTGACATATTGAAATACCCATCACTTGGGTATTTCAATATGGCAGTCGGCATACTTCCGGTCGGTGCGGTGGGATTCGGGCACATCCAGACTGAAATGAAAACATTACAAGGCAATCTATAGTAATAAATGCGCTAAGCAGCTTCCGGTTTGTAACAACTTCCGTCCAGTTGTAACTGGTGACGTCACAGCATACCTCTTGCCATGTTAACCCTCAACACACCACTCCTCAACACACACTCCTCTCACCTTTCACCATCTCCACTCACGTCCACTCACTCTTTCATTCCACATACGACCCTTTCTCTCACTCCGTCTCTCATACTCACGCCGTCATCGCCGCTGCTCCACGATCCCCGACATCTTCTTCCGCTGGCGCCATCCTGAATCCAGACGTTGTCCACGCCGGCGACATGTTCTTGCGGCGACGCCATCTTGAGTATCGTGAAATCCCGCGATAACATGGCAAGAGGTGTGTCAATATCCTCCCAATGCGATAGCATCGGGCCTTAATCTAGTTATGTATATAGATATTTTTTACTTCTGCATTTCCAGCTGCTTATATATTATCCCCATATTCCGCAGCTCTGTACGGAGATTGCTGTCGCACAAGTCCGTCCCGATTTTACACTGTTGGTGTCTTAAATCTTTTTTTATTAGTATATAAAGAGTATAGATATCTTTTGGATGGAACTGTATTCATGTACTGTGTCTAAATATTAAAGGCAGTCTGTCCCCCATAACTCCCCAGATACGTTTTATAAGAACTAAATCGTGATATGGGGGGATTCCTCTATAAGAATCCTGCATGTTGGAGTCTTCCACCTCTTCTGATGGACAGTGCTCGCTTCCAAGAGCAAGTGCTGCCTAAAGTCAGCTGGTGTGCTGACACCGCCTGTGCCCGGCCGCGGTCTCCCCCCAGCTCCTCTGCTGATGCCGCTTACAACATTGATACCCCTGGAAAGGCAGCGAGTGGCGCCAGCAGAGACATGCCAGGGAGGAGAACATGCCTGACCCGTTTGCTTGCGTGTGTGCAGGTGTCTCAGCGTGCCTGGGCATAGGCAATGTCAGTGCGCATACATCTCAGATGATGCAGGGGAAACACCCAACATGGCAAAATGAGGGTCATAATGGTGGACCGGAACCCCCTTATTTGCATATGTACTGTACTATGCTCTGCACGATGTATCACATCAGAATCCAGTAGAGGATTCTTGAAGATGGAGGAGACATAGTGGAAGGAAACACGGGAACGTAGATCTGCGGCTCAGATTGCTGCTACCTTTACAGTGGGCTCATGCGCTTACCGCGCTCCCTTAGAGGGATGCCTGAACTTTCCATGCAGCTTGACTGTCTCCCTTGTCTCTGATGCTCCCTGTAAAAGCTGGGGGTCTGTATGTGGGGGAGACAGGGCAAAAACTGAGAAAAAGGATGAATGCTCATCGTCACACAATAAGAGAAAAAAGAATGGATCTACCTGTGGCAAAACATATTTGTATCCCTGATCACAGCAACATGGATATGAAATTACTGGTATTGAAAGGTAACTTCAAGTCCCAGAGAGAGAGAGACGAGTTTGGGAGTACAAATTTGACGACCTTTGACACTCTCAGTGCTGGAATGAATGTGTCGTATGGATTTATGTCCTTTTACATCAATTAAGGAATTTGCTTCCAAGACTTTGTGGGGGCATCACAACACATTAGGAGACCCCAATCAGAGGACTGTAAAACATCCGGACTCCTTATCTTTGTACTGGTCCAATATTTATGTTTCTCCCTCTCCCATATTGATAGTTCTGCTTCACGTCACTTGTCTTATCTATTGCATTTTTTCTGTGTTTGTGCATAAATTTGTGACTCTTCAGATTTTGTATTAGCCTAGCCTGATGAAGAGACCTGAGTAGTCTCGAAAGCTTGCAATGTGTTACCATCTTTTCAGTTAGCCATTAAAAGGTATCAACCACTGAGGACTCTCAATTCTGAATATTTTTCCCTGTAAAAGCATGTTTTATGGATGTGATGTGTGATTAATGGGGTCTTGGCTGCATTTCCTGTAGACTATAATATGCGGACACTTCTTTATTTGGAGTGTGACAATGGGATCCCAGTCAGCAGCCAAACAGATCAAACATTTATGACCATTTATGACGTTTAAAGGGAACCTGTTAACTCGTTTTGCTGCTTTAAGAAGCGGCCACTGCCTTTCAGGCCTTATCTGCAGCATTGCAGTGTACTGCAGTGCACAGGCGCCGGGAAAGGTCAGAGAGGCCCTGCGCACTGCAGGGATTTGCTCTGCCCTCAACAGAGCAGATCAGTACGGATACGCAGGAGCGCGGCACAAAGCAAGAAAGAGGACGACATCGCATGAAGATGGGAGGCACCGGACCTGCGACACCCATCGGACCAGGTGAGTATAATAAAACTTGTTTTTATCGGTCGTCCATGACAGCACCACCTGAGAGAGGGGATCCGCCCTTTAGGAACAGGAAACCTACAGATACAAAAGGGTGGCACCTCTCCCACGCATCAGTTGGTTTCCTGTTCCTAGAGGACAGGACTCCCTACAGATCGTCCGTCATGGAGTCGTCATGTATTCCCAGGCCGGCTGACCGACCCAGGTAGCGGGGGGGTCTCCTACCTCGGTCAGTGGGGGGTCCCTGGAAGCGCCACGGTGGGGCCGGGTAGGTCACCACGGCAGTGGACGGAGCAGGTGGAGCAGAGGGTCCGGTGGACACCGCCTCCAGAGCGCCAGCACCGGGTAAGTATGCCCTGGGCCCTCCTGGTGCGCTCCCCCGGGTCCGGTCCTCCCGGTCGACGTCGGCGCCTGGTCAGCAGTCATGGCGGCGCACGCGGTGCTGGAAGGCATTCCGGGCGGGGGGCGCCGTGCTGGCTCCTTCACGCGCGCCCCCGCAAAGCTCCGGTGAGCGGCGGAAGTGACGCGGCGGAAGGGGCGGAGCCGGTAACGCCAAAACCGGAAGTCGGGTGCCGGCCGGCTTCCGATGCGCGCCGCGGGTGCACGCCTGACCGGGGGTCGCGGGCGCGGCTTCGGGAAGGTGGGGGGGGCCGGAGCAGGGGGGGAAGGTCACGGGAGGATCCCGGGTGGGTGGTGCCATGGCCAGATACCTGCTGACCCGGACACCAAAAGGCCATATAAGGCAGGTGGGGACGCTGTGGGGATGCTTCCGAAGGGCCCAGCGATGGATACAACGGAAGCCCCCATAGACCAGCAGGACGAGGCGCAGGAGCGCCCGCAGAAACAGGCCACAACAAAACCACATACGAGTGGCCAGCAAAAGAGACAGAGACGAACAAGCGACCAAAGCCGCGGAAGTTCCTCCAGACTAAAGGATCCCCCTGCCTCCCTCCGTGATCCGGTACCTGCTTCAACTGCATGGGTAAGAGATCTCCGTGAATGTACCCTGATGCAGTGTTCTCTTATGTTTTTTCGCAGGGGAAGAAAGCTACGGGAAAACAGAAGCACAGGGAATGTGCCCTCTGTAGTTGCCCCCTACCAGATGGCCACCCTAAAAAGTTATGTCAGCCATGCATACGACAGACGGTAGGGGTTGATAGAGACAGGGAGTCCAGGGGTTTACGCAGGTAGCGGAAGACAGCGTACTTACCTAAGGTAGTTTCTAGCTTTCATAGGACACAGGAAATAGTCCTCCCATCCTTCCTCCCTAATCCAGCTAACGAGAAGGAAGAGAAACTACACACTCTGGATGTTAGGAGATGCCTCATAGAATATCTGGCAGTCACCGACCCTTGGAAGAAAGATAATGCCCTGTTTATCTCCCATCAAGGCCCTAGGAAAGGTTGTAGAGCGTCAAAAAATACACTAGCCAGATGGATTAGAGAGGCGATTTCAATAGCATACACCTCAAAGGGCAGGTCGCCACCCGGGAAGCTGAGGGCGCATTCCAGCAGGGCCATGGCGACCTCGTGGGCCGAAAGATCAGAAGTCTCCATTGATCAGATATGTAAGGCGGCTACTTGGTCCTCTCCGAGCACCTTTTATAGTCATTATAGGCTAGACTTGGTGCTTCCACAGACCTCTCTTTTGGTATAAGGGTACTGCAGGCTGTAGTCCCTCCCTAAATAATTTTACTCTCTGTAATTCTCTCAGGTGGTGCTGTCATGGACGACCGATAAAGTCTTAGTTACTCACCGGTTAACGGTATTTTTCGGAGTCCATGACAGCACCCGTATATTCCCTCCCTTTAGTTTAGTTTGGGTGTGCACGTCTTCCTCTTGTATATGCCCACTGGTGACAAACGTTTATAATAATAATCAGAATACTGTACAGAAATCATGCATTAACCTTGGAGGTCCTCTTGTGCTCTGTAATCCAACTGATGAGTGGGAGAGGTGCCACCCTTTTGTATCTGTAGGTTTCCTGTTCCTAAAGGGCGGATCCCCTCTCTCAGGTGGTGCTGTCATGGACTCCGAAAAATACCGTTAACCGGTGAGTAACTAAGACTTTCTTATCTTTCAGGTCAGACCCGGAGCTTATCTACAGCACTATAGAATGCTGTAGATAAGCCCCGAAAGGCAGTGGCCACATCTTATAACAGTAAAACGAGGTGATAGGTTCCCTATAAAGACCACTTTCCCTCTGTTTTATAGAAACCGGTGCAAATTAGTTTATTTTGTTTTGCAGAAGAGTGATCTGGTAAGTGCCATCCTAGAGTGGAGGCTACCCTATAAGTCAGAACCCTTTAACATGACCAGGGATGACTCTGCTGTACACTGATGATGGGCAAACACCCCGAAACAGACAGTCTGGAGATGAATTCTGGCTCGTTTTTTATCCCAGGTCATGTTACAAGATTTGGACACTGACTAATAGGATAAATACTTTTCCTGGGTTGTACTTGAGGGAGAAGCTTTTTCGCGCTGTTAGAGAACTTATTTGCATACTGATCTCCCATGGAGCATTGCTGGTGGCGTGCATTTACACTGGCTGATTATGGTGAACGAGTTTCCTGACGATCGTGGAGTGAGCAGGCTGCCGATCACCTGACAAATGAGCAAAATGGTCGTTCATCTGGTGAAATGATTATTAAGCTGTTCTTAAAACCCATCTTTCTCAGCAGCACATTATCAGAACATGTGCTGCCGAGTACAAAGACGGTCTGTTCTCACAAAACAATCCTTCGGAAGCACAGTTGGCTTGTATAAAGAGGCTATCAAGCAGCCGATCGGTGTGTGTGTGTATGTAGAGAGATATAGATATATATATATAGCTGATTGGCAAAAGGCGTTCAGTGTTAACCCACCCAGTGATCCTGTACTTGGCTCATCTCTTCCAGGGGAGCCATTACTTAGCCCACATTATTGAGACCTGGCCTTGTAACTTGCGCTTTGTCTCACCTAGGTCTTGTACACCAGCCTGCTCTCTCTATGTTACATCGTCTACTTCGCAAAGTTTCTTTGTTCTCAGAAGAAATCATTTCCTCTTCACAGCATGATGGAATTTTTACCCCGACGCTCCGTATCTCAGGTAATATGGTGCTTGACGCATCTTTTTAGTTATTTCCATCATTACTCATTTTAATTTCTTTACATGACCAGATTCATTTACTCGGGGGGCAGGGAAGGCTGTCTTGGTGGTTTTAGAATTTGGCCTTCCCTCATGTTCACAAGTTCAGGTTTTGAGATGCAATTTTGAAACCAAAACTTGATTAGAAAATAGGACCATCTCGATTTTCATTTTACATCTCCTCTATTTATCATCCTCTCCTCACTGGCTTCAGAATGTAGAAACTCCTCCATGGCAGCTGTCGTATGGACGGTCAGTCACATAATTGCTGCTGTCTTAGGTCTTGTTTATACAAGCATATTTTTGGTCCAGGTGCACTAAGGACCACACAAGGTCAGTACATGGACTGTTGGTAGCCTGTATGCTGGGAAATATCTCAACAAGCTTTATTCTGGTCATTTTATGTAATAACGGGCAGCTGCTGCATTCAACCGTCATGTTGATTGGTGCACGGAGCTGCACATGAAGCCAATCGTGGCCAAAATTGCTGGTGTAACTAGCTGTGATGACTCCTGGAGTGGACCCTCTGGGTGGTGGCACAAACCCACCTAGGGCGAGCTGACCTAGTGGGGACTACCCCCTATACAGGGAGTGCCAGGGGCAAGCCCAAGGGGGTGAGGTACCACGACTGCTGGAACCAGGTGGCCGGCTCACAGGAGACACGAGTGAGTGTGTCTAGCAACAGGGAAAGTGCAGAATACAAGAGTGTGCAAAGCGTGGACACAGGGACACGCAGGGTATAGGACAATACACGGCGAGTGTGCAGGGGCACGGAGAGTACAGAACAATACAAGGCGTGTACACAGGAGTGCTCTAGATATAGGATAGTGTAAGGCGGGTACACGAGAGCATGTATGGCTAGTTTCACATTTGCGCTTTTGAGCGCAGCGACGGCCTGCGCACGGCTGCCGCTAAGCCCTGCCTCCGCCGGTAGCTCCGCCTACCGGCGCATGACGCGGCATGCGTCCTGCGTCCCCTATCTTTATCACTGGGGGCGCAGGCCGTGCGCAGTATGCGTTTGGCGGCGCATGCGTCCTTTTCACGGTGCGCCGAGCGCAACCAAACTGCAGCAGGTTGCGTTTGGCGCTGGTCGGCGCACCGTCACCAAACGCATACTGCGCACAGCCTGCGCCCCCAGTGATAAAGATAGGTGACGTAGGACGCATGCAGCGTCATGCGCCGGTAGGCGGAGCTACCGGCAGATGCGCGGCAGGGGGCGGGGCTTAGCGGCGGCCGTGCGCAGGCCGTCGCTGTGCTCAAAAGCGCAAATGTGAAACTAGCCTTAGGCGTGCACAGACAAGCACGCCCGGGGGCGAGCAAAGCGGGGTGCATGCGAAGGAGCACGCCAGTCTACAGAGTTAGACAAAGCGTGCGCAGAGAGCACGCCTGAGTGCAAAGTTAGGCAGAGGGTGTTCTGAGAAGCACGACAGGAACAAGGCAGGAGCTGAGCTTGTGCAAAGGAGTATGGCAGAGCAGAGTGTAGCTACAAAGCATGTGCTAGGAAGCACGGCAAGGCAGAGTAGAGTACAGTCAAAGAGCACAAGGCAGAGGACCCAAATACAGCGCACAGCCAGGCAAGGACCAAGCAGACCATGCCAGGAAGCACAACAATAATCGGGCACCTCCCATAGGAAGAGGTAGCCTGATATAGGGCATGAGTGCTAGGACTTTCCGGTCGGGTCCTCCAGGACCATAGAAAGGACAAGGCTGCAGCTAGAACCGAGAAGCGTGCACATGCACACTAGCAACGTTGTGCAGCCATGGAACTAAGTACAGAGGTGCGTGTGCGCACCCGACGGGACCCCCGGAGCGGCCGCGGCGCCGGAAATGGTGACGTTGGGTGCAGGGTTCCGGCCTCAGGTGAGAGCAGCGTCACACTAGCCCAAAAATTACAAGTACTGTCTGAACTTGGCCTTGGACCTCATTCACATGTTGGTGTTTTAGTCCGAATGCACCGATCAATAGAACAGGGAACTTGTATCCTCATTCCAAAATGGAGCAGTAGGTCGGATGCAATGCTCTGCAGCTTCATTGGGAATTAATGGAGCTGCCATCAAGCTGCGCACTGCTGCCTCAGTGTAATGGGAATAAAAGTGCCCCTTTCTGCTTATCAGTGCCGATCCCAGTGGTCAGACCCCTGCTGATCAAGTTACCCCCTATCTTCCAAATAAGTGATAACTTGTCACCAGAATGCCCCTCTAACTTCTTGTCTGCTTTTTATTGCATAAATTGCAAGTTTGCATTGTGCCTTCACTAATATTACCCTCTCTCAGTAGCTCCCAATCATTTCTATGGGGGCTACAGACACGGCTTCTCACTTCCGTGCTTGGCCTGGTTTCACCTTCTGTGGCCAGCACTTGGATGTCGGTGTATAATCAGGAGGCCTTTAGGAAATGATGGAGAAAGAAAATTAGACACAAAAGCAATAAAGCACAATGTGTTTCTGATGCTTTTTTGTGCTCTTTTTCCCAGAACACAGGTTTTTTACCTTTTCAATTCCATTAAGAAAATGCCCCTGGAACGCATCACATTGTTTCAACATGGCTTTATAGCTCAATCTTACCTTTATGTGCCAATATTGTCAGAGGAGCCTGCAAGCGGCAATACGTTTTCACTGTGCTGCGTAGAATGGTGCATGATCAGCAGTGCCTTTTAATTATTATTGGAAGATAAGGGGTGTAATGACAATTCTCAGCTCTGCTGTACTGCAGGAAGCCTAGATAAGGCAGAATAACATGGCCATGTGCAGTAACCGGAGCTGATTTTCTGATTGTATCTCTAACAGGACTTTTTGGATTGGAAGCAGGCCTGGCTAGCCTGGAGCTTCTTCAAGCAGTCGTTTCTGAAATAGATTCTTACAGAAGGTTAGTTTGTAGCCATCGCATCAGTAAATTATGGGTTGACGAGAGTTTTTTTTCCTGTTTATCATTCTGTGAGGTTTCATTAGGAGGAGGAAAAGCAAAAATGATGCTGTTAGCCATTCTCTAACGTTGTATGGACTTCTTCTTCACGTTTCCGGTATCTAAGAACTTTAAGAAAAGGGAAACAATCCTAAGGTTTAACCTATAGCTGTTAGATTTTAATATAATATATGATATTTGTTTTGTTTTTTAGGTGAGCGCTATGTGATGACTTTTCTCAGTGTCCTGTCATTTGGAGATCAGGGTAAGTTGCAAACTTTTTTACACCACTGTTTTCTGTGTATTACACTGTGACGGTGTGTGTGACAGAGCATGAAGGGACACCAGGCCGAAGATCAATCCAACGGGATTTATTGAGACGGAGCACAGAACATAAAATATCAGTAGTGTCTTAGAGTCCACTATGAGTCCACACCAAGAGGGAAACAGTTCCGAGGGCGCCACCCGGTAATCCGACGCCAGGGAAAAGACAAAATAATCCTGGGATGAGTTCAATGGATCCAACAGATGAGGGACATCACATCATTCCACGTGGCAGCTTTTAACTCTCCCCACACGGGCACTAGGATCTCTCCTCAGCATAAAGTCCTAGCCCCTGGCTTGTCAACACCCAACTCCATTCAGCCAACACATGAGGCTATTGTCCTGGGATCAGCCCATCCATGGGGGAAGTCTCCCACCTACTTTTGACTATGTGGCTAACTTAAGAAGTTTCCAGAAGCTACAGCTTGTATTGGATAAGTCCAATGCTGAGGAGAACAAAGACAGACTCCCCCACTGGTTGATGACTCAGGCCTGATTACATTGCAGTCCAGGGACTCAGGTCGGGGCAGGGACACGCTGTTACATACACATCTTTTTCAAATGGAGATATAAATAAATATGTTGTAGTGGGAAATAATAGCTTTGCCAGTCTTTCTGAGATTCATTTAAGCCCCCGTCACACATAACGATGTCCCAGCGATCCCACCAACGATCCGACATGGATGGGATCGCTGGGACATCGTTCGGCTGATCGCTGGTGAGCTGTCACATAGACAGCCCCAGCGATCAGGACCAGCAAAGCTGGACGCTGGTTTCCAAGGTAAAGATCGGGTATCTAGGAGCCGCGCGACTCCTGGATACCCGCTGTTTACCTTGGAAACCAGCGGGTATCCAGGAGCAGCAGCTCCTGGATACCCGACGTTTACATTAGAAACCAGCATCGCTGATCGCTGGTCTCACTGCCACACGCAGCGATGCGCGCTGGGCAGCGGGAGACCAGCGATCGAAAAACGGCCCAGGCCGCTCGAGCACGATCAGCGATAACTGGCAGGGGGGCCGGTCGCTTATCCCCGTCACACACAGCGATCTCGCTGGCGAGATCGCTGTGGCGTCACAATATGTGTGTGTTACGGGACCTTTAGGCAATCGTGGTCGGCCTGTATAAAGAGGCTATTAAATAATCACCGCTGGCTATCTTTTAAGAGGTTGTCCACTACTTTTTACATTGATGACCTATCCTTAGGATAGATTATCAATGTCTGATCGGCTGCTACCCCCATCGATCAGCTGTTTTCAGTGTCTGCCAGCCGGGAGTACTCACGGAGCTGGCTGTCTCCTGATAGTGGCTGCCACAGGGTATTACAAATTTGCCTTCTATTGATTTGAATAGGAGGCAGATGCGCAGTACCAAGCCCTGAATACTACCAAAAGATGGAGCAGCTCAGAAAGTGAATACTTGCGGCCACATCCGGCACCGATAACAGCTGATCAGCGGTGGGGTCAGGTGTAGGACCCCGGCCAATCAGACATGGATGACCTATGCTAAGGATAAGTATCAATGTAAAAGTAGTGGACAACCTCTTTAAAAGATAGAAATTGTGTTATGTACCTAATGCTCAGGTCCTACACTAGAAATAGCAATCTTTCTGATAATCATGTAAAATTATTTGAAGTTAGCAGATTGCAGCAGCTTTACTAAATACACCAGAATTCTGGCTGAATTTCTGCCATTAAACTAGCATACATCTTCTGTGCCAGATATATAATACACTCATGGCTGAAAGTGGGTACCCTATTTGTCCCGAATGTATGTCTTATGATTGGTTCCGAACATATTCAGTAATTTCTACTCCAATTGACTCTAATGACGTTCGGCTGTGTTCGACAAATATTGCAAAACCAATATTTGCTGCCGATCGTATTCAGAGCCGAATTCGAACAAATTTGCTAAATTCTAAACATAATCAATAAGTTTACAACCCATGGCACCGTAGCTAATCTCACTGGGCAGCAGAGAAAAATTGATGAAAGGTTGCAAAGCAGGAGAGTCCGGCTGGTGGATATGCAGCCCCAATCCAGTTTCAAAGAAATTCAAGCTGTCATGCAGGCTCAAGGTACATCAGTGTCAGGGCGAACTATCCATCGACTCCATCGACATTTGAATGACATGAAACCCTATGGCAGGAGACCCAGGAGGACCGCACTGCTGACACAGACAAAAAAGCTAGGCTAAGTTTTTAGGGAAGCATCTTGTGGACTGATGAGACCAAGTGTGAGACACTGACAGGTATTATATGTGAGGGTCACTATGTGTCTCCCATTATGCGCATAGAAGAGTATTAAACACGCTGGAGTGCATTGCAGTCACAGGCGTAGCTGTGGCTGCAGTGCAAAAGAAAAGTAAGTGTGGTCCTGGCCAAGTTATTTGACCAAGGCAATGTTTAGGAAAACCTGTTAAGGGCTTTTATTTTTCGAGCTAACTACAGGATGGTAGTGGGGCATTACGCTCTCTCCATGCCAGATTTTAAAAGTGGCTCATGGCCATAGATTCCATTTAAAAACCCTGTAGCAAACTGTTGGGTGTGTCAATTTTTTTTGCAAGCTGCAGAGCAGATGGCTCTTCTACAGCCGGCTTGTGTGTGTAACACAGAGCTAAGAGCAGCCAACACCTGGCATGCCGCAGCATGATATGGTGGTGTAGTCGCCCTCGGCAACCGGTCTCGGATACGGACTGTTTTGACGCCCTGGCTGTGATCAGGATTATACCATGTGCTGTTCATGTTGTGAGTTGTTTGAACATTAAATGCGTTTGCTGTGAACTTTCCTGTGTCACTGCCTCATTACTGCAATGTGTGAACACCACGGCACTACACAAGATAGAATTTTTTTGTAACGCACATCATTTTACTGTTTACTGAAAATGGAATGAGGCCTACAAAGAAAAGAACAACACCTACAGTCAAATATGGTGGAGGTTCAAAGATGTCTTGGGGTTGTTATGCTGCCTCTGGCCCTGGGTGCCTTGACTGTGTGCAAGGCATCATGAAATTTCAAGATTATCAAATGATTTGGGTGGCAATGTAGTGCCCAGTGTCATAAAGCTGAATTGGCTTCGTAGGTCATGGGTCTTCCAGCAAGAAAATAACCCCAAACATACTTTAAAAAGCACCCAGAAATGGATGGAAATAAATCGCTGGAGAGTTCTGAAGTCTAGAAGCAATCCGGATCTAAATTTCATTGAACACCCGTGGAGAGATACAGTGCCTTGCGAAAGTATTCTGCCCCCTGGAACTTTTCAACCTTTTCCCACATATCATGCTTCAAACATAAAGCTACCAAATGTAAATTTTAGGTGAAGAATCAACAAGTGGGACACAATTGTGCAGTTGAACGAAATGTATTGGTTATTTTAAATTTTTGTGGAAAGTCAAAAACTGAAAAGTGGGGCGTGCAATATTATTCGGCCCTTTTACTTTCAGTGCAGCACTTACTCCAGAAGTTCATTGTGAATCTCTGAATGCTGTTTTTTGTTTTTTTTTTTTTAAATCAAATACTTTTTATTCAAGAAAGCATACAGGATAGTATTACATACATAAGTATACAGTCATATGTTAAAGTTTGGGCACCCCTATTAATGTTAACCTTTTTACTTTATAACAATTTTGTTTTTTGCAACAGCTATTTCAGTTTCATATATCTAATAACTGATGGATTCAGTTATATTTTTGGATTCAAATGAGGTTTATTGTACTAACAGAAAATGTGCAATCTGCATTTAAACAAAATTTGACCGGTGCAAAAGTATGGGCACCCTTATCATTTTCTTGATTTGAACACTCCTAACTACTTTTTACTGACTTCCTGAAGCACTAAATTGGTTTTGTAACCTCATTGAGCTTTGAACTTCATAGCCAGGTGTATCAAATCATGAGAAAAGGTATTTAAGGTGGCCACATGCAAGTAGTTCTCCTATTTGATTCTCCTATGAAGAGTGGCATCATGGGCTCCTCAAAACAACTCTCAAATGATCTGAAAACAAAGATTATTCAACATAGCTTTTCAGGGGAAGGATACAAAAAGTTGTCTCAGAGATTTAACCTGTCAGTTTTTCCACTGTGAGGAACATAGTAAGGAAATGGAAGAACACAGGTACAGTTCTTGTTAAGCCCAGAAGTGGCAGGCCAAGAAAAATATCAGAAAGGCAGAGAAGAAGAATGGTGAGAGCAGTCAAGGACAATCCACAGACCACCTCCAAAGACCTGTAGCATCATCTTGCTGCAGATGGTGTCACTGTGCATCGGTCAACAATACAGCGCACTTTGCACAAGGAGAAGCTGTATGGGAGAGTGATGCTAAAGAAGCCGTTTCTGCAAGCACGCCACAAAGAGTCGCCTGAGGTATGCAAAAGCACATTTGGACAAGCCAGTTACATTTTGGAAGAAGGTCCTGTGGACTGATGAAACAAAGATTGAGTTGTTTGGTCATACAAAAAGGCGTTATGCATGGAGGCTAAAAAACACAGCATTCCAAGAAAAACACTTGCTACCCACAGTAAAATTTGGTGGAGGTTCCATCATGCTTTGGGGCTGTGTGGCCAATGCCGGCACCGGGAATCTTGTTAAAGTTGAGGGACGCATGGATTCAACTCAGTATTAGCAGATTCTTGACAATAATGTGCAAGAATCAGTGACGAAGTTGAAGTTACGCAGGGGATGGATATTTCAGCAAGACAATGATCCAAAACACCGCTCCAAATCTCATGCAGAGGAACAATTACAATGTTCTGGAATGGCCATCCCAGTCCCCAGACCTGAATATCATTGAACATCTGTGGGATGATTTGAAGCGGGCTGTCCATGCTCGGCGACCATCAAACTTAACTGAACTGGAATTGTTTTGTAAACAGGAATGGTCACAAATACCTTCATCCATGATCCAGGAACTCATTAATAGCTACAGGAAGCGACTAGAGGCTGTTATTTTTGCAAAAGGAGGATCTACGAAATATTAACGTCACTTTTATGTTGAGGTGCCCATACTTTTGCACTGGTCAAATTTTGTTTAAATGCAGATTGCACATTTTCTGTTAGTACAATTAACATTAATAGGGGTGCCCAAACTTTAACATATGACTGTACATTAGAGTACAAATTATAGTACTTTTACCATTTTTTAATAAATGCACATACACCAAACACATCCCTCCCCCTTCCCATAACAAGAACACCTCCACACCCCCCCCCCGTCACGCATCTACAATCCTTATCCATGCATTACAATGCTGTACACTTTTTTATAACCCTAATAACTTATTTTTGACGAGTTCAGCAGAAGCCAATACGGGAAAGTCCAACCAGCCCCCCCAGATATTCTGGTAGTGGTTCATCTTGTCTCTTTTCATGTATACGCTTCGCTCCATAAGGATTCCAAAATGAACTCTATTTACAAATTCCTTCCTAGTAGGAGGGTTTTCATCTATCCAGTGCAATGTGATAGTCTTCCTTACAACATAAAGCAATCTGGCTATTGTTAGCCTACCCCATTCATCCGACGCCACCTCCTCTACATGTCCTAAAATACACGTCAATGGATCTCGAGTAATATTTGCTTCCGTCACTCTTTCCACCAAATCCAGGACCCCAATCCAAAATGCCTGTAATCTTGGAAAAGACCATGGCATATGAAGAATATCAGCTTCATCCATCGTACATCTCGGACACCCTGAGTCTGCCCTTAGTCCAGCCTTTTTCATCCACACAGGTGTCCTGTATACCCTATGTAGAGTGTATAACTGAGATGCCCTCCCAGATTCACTTATTGATATTCTAGGGACATATTGTAAAACCGACTCCCACTGCTCATCCGATATGTCTCCCAAATCCCTTGTCCATTTGGATCTAGCCATTAATGGGTGTCTATCCAAAAACGTACCCAGCAATCCCCTGTGAATTATCGATATAAGACCCCTAGTACCCCTCTGGGGGCCAAGAATATTCAACATACTGTCACTCTGTATCACTATCGGTGACTTTCTCTGCTGTCTAGAGAATGAGTGTCGCAGCTGCAGATACTGTTAAAACATGGTATACTCCAAAGGGAACTCTTCCCTAAGTGTTTCACCATCTAGCAACTGCGACACATACCATATACCTATTTTTCTCCACTGTCCAAAATTCCGTAGACTTAGCAGTTCAGTCAGCCAGGGGTCAAACCAAATGGCTGTGTATCTCGTGTATTCCCCTATACCCCTCCATAGCTTTATTTTTTTCCACAGTTTTTCATGCAACGCCAAAGGTGGGAACATTTAGGATTCAGACGAAATTTACCCGCCGCCAGCAGCGGGCCCCTACCTACCACATGAGAATTAACCTTCCCCACTGACCTTATAAGATCATGATCCCCCCCATCCTATCAAATGCTGGCATTGGGACCCAATATAATACAGCCATGGGTTGGGAACCGCCAAACCTCCATCATCTTTTGGACGCTGCAACAGTTCCAACTTAATACGAGCTCGACCTCCTTTCCATATCAAATCACGGAAAATGGCTTTAATTTTATCAAATCTATTTTGAGGCAGCCAAACCGGTGCATTGTGTAGCACATACAAAAGCTGAGGCATAAGTATCATCTTTATTAAGTTAGCACGCCCAGCCATTGTTAGATTTAATTTGCTCCATGTCGTAATTTTCTGTTTAAATTTACCTAGCAGCGGGTTCAAATTAAGTCTTTCATAATCTTCAATATTATTTGACACCCTAATGCCCAAGTACGTGAGGTCTGTAACCACTTGAACCGGAGTTGGCTGATCTCCTACAAGAGTCCCACCACCCAGCGGCAACAAAACGGACTTATCCCAATTAATGCAGATCCCAGATATACCGGCATATTCGTCTAGAACCCTCATCACCCTCCCCAAGGAACCTTCCGCATCTCCCAAAAATAGCAACATGTCGTCATCATAGAGTGCCACTTTTTCCTCATGTATCCCATATTTAAATCCTACAATATTTAGGTCCCTTCTAATCACCGCTGCCAGTGGCTCTATTGCTATAGCAAGCAATAAAGGGGATAAAGGGCATCCCTGTCATGTGCCTCTAAACAAGGAAAGCCCCTCAGACATTTGCCCATTGGCCCTAGGAGCAGTATATAGCAACTGAACCCATTTGACAAACACTTCCCCAAAGCCCATGTGCTGCAACGTAGCCCACAAGTATTTCCATTCCATGCTATCGAATGCTTTGGCCGCGTCCAACGACAAGATCGTTCTATGCCGGTCACTATCCGCCTTCACTTGCATATTAATGAAAAGTCTCCTCAAATTCGTCGCTGTGGACTTGTTATTTATGCTGTTCCATTACATACAAAGATAGAAAATAAAAAGGAGGCTTTCATTGGATTAATACCGCTGCCAAAAACCGAGAGAAATAAACTTTTATTAAGAACTTTTCTGTTCGAGCTATGTGTTAATGAGCTGACCCAGCTCCTTCCTCAGGCTCCTACAATACATGGTGTTACTAAGAGGCTGTGAACCAGAAGCCCTGCATTCCCTGTGTGAACACTGCCACATACGGATTATTTTTTCTGCACTGATGTGCCACACGGCCAATCCCTGATTGTAGGCTGGCTGTCTCATTTGGTATTATTGCACCTGTGTAGTTGCCATTTTACTTGGGTCCGCTGCACCCTGTTCTAGTGCAGATGCATTTAGGCCTGTCTGTTTTTTTCCTACAATACAGATAGTGATGGCTGGCTGATATACCTTCCCCGAAGATGTCCGAATTCAGGTTTAGTTAATTAGCATTTAACAATAGAAAAATATTCAGGATTGAGAGTCCTCAGTAGTTGATACCTTTTAATGGCTAACTGAAAAGATGGTAACACATTGCAAGCTTTCGAGACTACTCAGGTCTCTTCATCAGGCTAGGCTAATACAAAATCTGAAGTCACATATTTATGCACAATACAGCCTAGAAAAAATGCAATAGATAAGACAAGTGACGTGAAGCAGAACTATCAATATGGGAGAGGGAGAAACATAAATATAAACATTGGACCAGTTCATAGATAAGGAGTCTGGATGTTTTATGGTCCTCTGATTGGGGTCTAGTTCTGTGTTGCCCTGCAAGGTTTTAAAAGGAAATTCCTTAATTGATGTAAAAAGACATAAATCCATGCGACACATTCATTCCAGCACTGAGAGTGTCAAAGTTCGTCATAAATTTGTACTCCCAAACTCGTCTCTCTCTCTGAGATGTGAAGTTACCTTTCAATACCAGTAATTTCATATCCATGCTGCTGTGATCAGGGATACAGAAATGTTTTGCCACAGGTAGATCCATTCTTTTTTCTCTTATAGTGTGACGATGAGCATTCATCCTTGTTCTAAGCTTTTGCCCTGTCACATTTGATAAAATCCACAATCATAGACACTAACAGGAGACAAGCATCCAACATCAGTGCCCAGGAGAGAAAGGCCATACAGTCTTTAAAAACCAACAAAGAAATCATCATTAAACCTGCTGACAAGGGAGGTGCAATAGTCATGATGAATACATCAGACTACATGAAGGAAGCAAACAGGCAACTTATGGACACATGCTACTATAGAAAATTGGAGTCGGATCCTACACAGGACTATTACAAGGAACTAAACAAGTTGGTTTCTTGTCTGCCTGACCAGTCCATAAGAGCTGGCGATGACCTGATACCAGAGACTCCAAGAATAGGGACATTCTACATGCTTCCCAAAATCCACAAATCTGGAAATCCAGGAAGACCAATTATTTCATGTGTGGGCACCCTCACTGAGCAGGTATCTGGATGGGTAGAGGGTATTCTTAAACCACTGGTGAAGGATACATCCAGCTACATTCAGGACACAACTGACCTATTGAATAAACTAGCAGCAATAGGTCCTCTACCAGAAGGAACCATCCTGGCCACCATGGATGTGGAATCTTTGTACTCTAATATCCCACACCAAGATGGTTTACATGCCTGCAAATTCTTCATGGAAAACACAGGGACTGATGCTGATGCTGTGGTGAAACTTATAAAATTCATCCTCACCCACAATTACTTTGAATTTGACAACAGGATCTATCTACAGGAGACTGGCACAGCTATGGGAAGTAAAATGGCTCCACAGTATGCAAATCTTTTCATGGCCAAGCTTGAAAGCGATTTTTTGTCCTCATGCCCCATCAGGCCCCTGGGCTACTACCGCTTCATTGATGATATTTTAATCATCTGGACGGAGTCTGAGCAACAGCTAAAGACGTTCCACGAACAGTTTAATCAATTTCATCCCACCATCAATTTAACACTCAACTACTCCAGTACCGAGATTAATTTTTTGGACACCATCATTAAGCTAAAAAACAATGAAATAGAGACATCCCTGTATCAGAAGCCAATCGACAGTCCAACATACCTTAAATGGGACAGTTTCCATCCAAAACACATAAAGAACTCTATTATCTATAGCCAAGCCATCAGATACAATCGTATATGTTCCAACCCCATGGATAGAGACAAACACCTTGGTCACCTCAAAAAGACCTTTTTGAATCAGGGTTACCATCCAAGAACAATTGAAAACCAAATTACAAGAGCCACCAGATTGTCAAGGAATCACCTGCTACATTACAAAGCTAAGGAAGAAAATAACCGAGTGCCTCTAGTAGTCACCTACAACCCAAATCTGGAGGTGCTAAGGGGAGCTGCACGGAAATTACAACCTTTACTACAAAAAGATGCCCGATTAAAATCCATTTTTCCAGACCCCCCACTACTGTGTTTTAGGCAGCCCCCAAATTTAAGAAGCATCATTGTCAGAAGCTCCCTGTCCTCTCCAACAGCTGCAGGAACCTTTCCTTGCAACCAGAAAAAGTGTAAAACCTGTCCATTTATAATGACCACGGACAAGATAAAGATCCCCAACTCACATCAGGACTACAAGATCCCAGGTACTTTCACCTGCATTACATCTAATGTGGTGTACTTAATTATTTGTACTAAATGTCCAACTGGGGGTCTGTATGTGGGTGAGACAGGGCAAAAGCTTAGAACAAGGATGAATGCTCATCGTCACACTATAAGAGAAAAAAGAATGGATCTACCTGTGGCAAAACATTTCTGTATCCCTGATCACAGCAGCGTGGATATGAAATTACTGGTATTGAAAGGTAACTTCAATTCTCAGAGAGAGAGACGAGTTTGGGAGTACAAATTTATGACGAACTTTGACACTCTCAGTGCTGGAATGAATGTGTCGCATGGATTTATGTCTTTTTCATCAATTAAGGAATTTCCTTTTAAAACCTTGCGGGGCAACACAGAACTAGACCCCAATCTATAGTCCTCTGGGACCATAAAACATCCAGACTCCTTATCTATGAACTGGTCCAATGTTTATATTTATGTTTCTCCCTCTCCCATATTGATAGTTCTGCTTCACGTCACTTGTCTTATCTATTGCATTTTTTCTAGGCTGTATTGTGCATAAATATGTGACTTCAGATTTTGTATTAGTCTAGCCTAATGAAGAGACCTGAGTAGTCTCGAAAGCTTGCAATGTATTACCATCTTTTCAGTTAGCCATTAAAAGGTATCAACTACTGAGGACTCTCAATCCTGAATATTTTTCTATCCACTGGCTAACACGGTACAAAGATATACATCTTTCCTGCATTTAACAATATGTACTTTCAATCCGGTTTTTTGTTGGTTGTTTTTTGTCTTTTTTTTTTTTTTTCGCATTAACATTTTTCTGCATGGTGACATAACTTTAGCAATGGCCACTTTACAGCCAGGCCTTGCCCATTTTCTCAAGCCATGCCCCCACAAATGTATCCAAAACGCTAACTGTGGAGAATGGCATGGGCAGAACTCTGGATCTGTTGGATTAGTAAATCTGTCCCATTCTGCCTTCGGATGAGGTATGACTACGGAGGACTGGCCTGGTGGCCTTATATCATATAGAAGCTTACAATAACTAATTTAGTTATGCAAAACATGAAGCCTGTAGGACATTTCAGCATGGTAACCACTGATGTAGAATTAGTGTTTAAATAGGTGGTCTTCATGAGAAGACCCTTTCCCATACGGAATAAGAATATCATAGATGGAGGCTCCAGTTCTGGTAGATTGGTAAATGTATAGATTCTTATTATTTTGAAATTTTTGGACACTTTATATAAAACCTTTTTAATAAGCTGCATTGATGTCTTGTGACTTTTATCTTTTCCCAGGCGTGTACGACATAGTGAATAACTTGGGATCTCTGGTGGCGCGGTTCGTCTTCTTACCTATAGAGGAAAGCTTCTATGTTTATTTCTCTAAGGTGTTAGAAAGAGGAAAATGTCAAAAATCAAAGGAAGGTAAGTGAAATTGTTTAAAATAATGCTGAAAGTCGCCTTGTGCTGGTAAAACATCCATTTATCCTCTTATATCATGGCAAAAGGAGGAGATGGCTGCTGCATCTGAAGTATTGGAGTCTCTCCTGAAGCTGCTGACGTTGATTGGTCTGGTTATCATTACCTACGGATATGCCTATTCGCAGCTGGCATTGGATATTTATGGTGGATCCCTGCTTAGTGGTGGCTCTGGTAAGGATGGCAAGTGGTCATGTGTCATAAAACTGTGTGCGATTGAGGGGTTATCCCTTACAAAGTCTATGAGCTTGAGTGATGATTTCTAAGTTATGGCTTGTATAACACTCCAGAGCTGCACTCTAAATATTCTGCGGGTTGTTAATGGAATCCGTGCACATTGTTCTGGACGGAGAAGCTCCTAACCTCTTCATTGTAGCAGTGATGACCGTGTTCGGGTATCTGGATAGGGTTTTCTGTAAGACCAGCCTTCTGAGGAATGCAAATTGTCTGATTTCATCTCTGAAGGAACCAGACTTGTTCTCAAAATTGCCACTGCTAATGTGATCAGAGCTGTACATAAATCTTCTCCAATTGAAAAAAAAAAATAACCTGCACAAATGAAAGCTGATTTTCGATAGGAGGCGGTTGATTGACAGGTCTGGTCTCATACTTCTGCATCGGTGATAATTTTGAGGACCAGGAGGTCATTGAGGCTGCACTCACAAGACGGAGACAAACCTGTACTATATATCAGTAAGTGTCAGAAAAAAATCACTTTTCCAACATGTAACTTTGCACCATGCTTATGTTTTCTTCCCTTATCACAACCAAAGCTGAATTTAAAGTACAGAACTGATCAGAAGATAGTATGACCTTGTGTTCAGTCAGGAGCCGGAGTGTTGGGTCATTACAGCCGATGCCAAGCTACCGGGTCTCATGGGATAAAGATCAACCTCCTTCTGTTTCCACGAGTGACTAGCAAATGTTTGACTGCAGCTTTAGATGTGACTAGAGAAAAATTTAGCATGTAAATGACATGTAATTAAAGTGACACTTAAGGCCCCGTCACACATAGCGACTTACCAGCGATCCCGACAACGATATCAACGTGTCAGGATCGCTGGTAAGTCGCTATGTGATCGCTGGTGAGCTGTCAAACAGACAGCTTCACCAACGATTAGCACAGCGATGCCGCACGCGATGTTCAGCACTGATTCATGTCAAAAATAGAATTAAAATAAAAAATATTGTTGTTCTCACCTTCCGACGTCCCACGCAGCATTTCCGCCTCTCTCCACGCTCCGGTCCCAGTAATCCTTTGCGAGAATTACCGCGATGACGTCCGTTCTCGTGGGATCGCGAAGTCTCGTGGTCATTCTTGCAATGTATTACTGGGACCGAAGCGTGGAGAGAGGCGGGAATGCTGCGCGGGATGCTGGAAGGTGAGAATAACAATATATATATATTTTTTTAAATTATTTTATTGCTGGTCTCCCGCCTGTCACGCAGCGATGCGTGCTGGCCAGCGGGAGATCAGCGACGAAAGAAATGTCTAGAGATTTCCCAGAGCGATCAGCGATACCGGAAGGGGGGCCGGTCGCTGTCACACACAGCGATCTCGCTGGTGAGATCGCTGTTGTGTCACAAAACTTGTGACTCAGCAGCGATCTCGCTAGCGAGATCGCTATGTGTGACGGGGCCTTTTAGATTCCTGTTTTTGTTTCTTTCTTACTGACATCTCCTTTCATGAAGTTGTCCACTACTTTTATATTGATGACCAACTCTTAGGAATGGGCATCAATATCAGATTGTTGGGGGAGGTACACCTGGCACCCCGCCGATCAGCTGGTATCGGTGTCAGTAGCTGGATGTGATGAGTTGTAAAGGGAAGGGCAACACTCCGTCAGCTGTATGGTGTCCATAGCGGGGCACCGCACACCCACCCCTATTTATTCGACTACGGTACAGTTGGTGGAGCTGTGTTGTGCAGCTCCACAACTGATCATATCGGAAATGGCTGATCGGCTGAGGTGCCGGGTGTCACACCCCACCAATCTGATATTGATGACCTGTCCTTAGGATAGGCAATCACTCTAAAAGTCGTGAACAACCCCTCTAAGAAGAAAGAGGTGACATGGAGCAGTCATTGGCTTCTCTCTCTCTTGCAGTTCAGCCATTACACCACTTTTCTGCTTTCTTTGTGGTCACTTTGATTTTTCGAGTCTCCAGTAGGAATAATGATCACAAGTTGAATGTAGATGAATTCTATGAATATACAAATACCTCTAGATCTGTGTATTCCAGGTCCTGTGCTCCTGCGCTTCTACTGTCTCTACGTGCTCTTGCTGGCTGTCAATGGCGTAACCGAGTGTTTTACCTTTGCTTCCATGAGTAAAGAGGAGGTGGACAGGTGAGTGTCCGTAGATGTCTGTACACATGGCACGGTTATTGTAAGGGTATGTGATCACAACTTGTATGGTCTGCTGCATATTACTGTGGCAGCACGGTGAGACTTTACACAATCACATGCACACACTATGGAGAGAATATGTGATGTTAATTGACCAACGCTGCCAATTTCACTATTGCCATGCAAAGCGCCAATTGTGGGAAAATCTGAAAATTTCTGCATCAAGATCTAATTTTTGCAGTGGATTTCCGTTGAGGAAACTACACAGTGGACGTGTCCTATTCGCACATAGCCTAATTTGAGATTCTGGCCGACTGGTCTTTAGGAAGTCACACTAATAATAAGAAATAAATAAAAAAGGGGGACCACCACAGTTTGCCTTGCGCGCTGGGTTATGCACGCCATTCTTTCTGTCTTTTTTGTGATTGATCTAGGTTGTTGTGCACACACAGCAGCCCTGCCCTGCCCCAGGCTCTATTTGATCTTTGCACCTGTATCTGGGCCTGTTTCACCCTTCATCTGTCATTGCTGGTTTGGCAGTGCGGAGGTTAGACCTGATATGTCAATGTCCGGACCTGGTCAGCCTTTATCTGCGCTTGCCCTTTCTGGCGTCATTGGAGCGATTCTGAGACTCTTCAGGTACATCTTGCATTTTATGCAGTCTTGCTTTTAATTTATTTAGGAGGCCGTAATGGCACAGTGAATATTAACAACGTAGAGTAGGACTGCCCCATATGAGAATGCCTTGACGTGGCGTGGTGGCTCAAAAAATTGATCAATTATTTGCTAAATGTCTCATTTTAAAGTACAGTTAGAAATTAATATGTATATATGCACTTTATGTATTGTGTTCTAATCTTAGGCAGCGCTGGTTTCTCTCTTTTTTTATTTAATAAGAAATGGTACATGTGATGGGGCTTTATCACAATCTCCATTCTATCTCTTCCCAAAGGTGTTGGTTGGGGTTGAGGTCTTGTTCTTTCAAATCAAAGTCACCCAACCGTGTTTTCTTAGACCTTGCTTTATGCACTGGTAAAAGTCACGGGCCACAGAAAAGGGCCTTCCCCAGACTGTTTCCACAACGTTGAAAGTTGCAATTGTCATAAATGTCTTATATGTTGAAGCATTAAGATTTCCCTTCAATGGAGCGAAGAGGCGGAGGCCGACCTATGAAAAATAACCTCTTGGCATTGTCCCCTCTTCCAAACTTTACAGCTGGCACAATGTAGGTGGGTAGCGTTCCCCTGGCGTTCTCCAAACTGCTACTCAGCCATCCGTCAGATACCAGCTAGAGAAGCAGATTCATCATTCCACAAGTTCCCACTGCTCCAACGACCACATACATTACACGGCTCCATCAGAAGATTCATTGGTGATGCAGCTCTTTGGCCATGGAAACACCATACTTGTGCTTGACCTTAGGCGGAGGTTTGCAGCTCTGCAGTTACGGAGTCAGCAAAATGTTGGGAAATGTATGCACTCAATGACCCCGCTCTGTAACTTTACGTGGTTGACCGTTTCACAGCTGAGTACCTGTGTTCCCGAAGTATTTCCACTTTTCTAGAACACCGCTCACAGGTAATTCTGGAGCATTTAGGAGGGAAGAAATATCACAAACTTGTTGAAATGGTTAGTTGTGACTCCACAGAATTCATTTCCAGTTCACCACCTGACAGCACCATGGAGGACGACCTTCTTATCCTCCTTGGGACAGGAAACAACGAGAGGTTAAAAGGACCCTGCCCTTACCACCCTTTAGTGTTTTTTCCTGTCCCACGGAGGATAGGAACAACGAGAGAGCTAATATCCCTGACCAGATCGGGCAGAACAGCTATGATCGGGGGGCCCAGCCTTTACCTTCCTGCCACCAAGGGGGCCCTCAGCTTACCCCAGTGTAACGCTGCTCCTGGGGTTCGAGCCGCTTCCCCCTACCTGGGGGCTCCCGGCTTAGGACGCGCTGCCTCCAAATCCTCCCTGTCGTGGGCGGCGAGCGTCCCAGCAGGCACTTCTGGCCACGTCCCCCCGGTTTCCGGGCTGTGGCCAGCTTTCACAGGCTGCCTCCAGCTTTCACAGGCTGCCTCCAGCATGTGGCAGCCCAGGACGATCCTCGGCCGACTCCTCCCCGCGGGCGGCGTGCGCTCCAGCAGGAGAGCCCCACTTCCGGTGACGTCTCCCTGTACATCCAGGTCGCGGCCAAAGTAGCGAAAAGAACTTCTATCCCATTTGAGGACTCCTCCAGCCTAAAAGAGCCTATGGATCGAAAGGCAGATGGACTTCTGAAGAGAACCTGGAAGACTTCCTCCTCTATGGGCGCCGCCATCTTCCAAAATGGCGGGCTCAGTGCGCCCGCTGAATCTACCGGCTGGCAGATTCATTCATTCATTCATTCATTACAGATACATTTTGATCACTGTGATAAACTCTATCACAGTAATCAAAATAAAAAAAGTAAATAAACCCCCCGTTTATCACCCACATAGGAAGGGAGAAATAATAAAATTAAAAAAATATTTACTTTTATTTTTCCGTTAGGGTTGGGATTAGGGGTGTGTTGGGCTTAGGGTTGGAGCTAGAATTGAGGGGTTTCCACTATTTAGGCATATCAGGGGGTCTCCAAACGCAACATGGCGCCACCATTGATTCCAGTCAATTTTGCGTTCAAAAAGTCAAATGGTGACTTATTGTGTGTACTTGCTGTTACACATTGTTCTATCGATGCCACTAATGCCTGTTCCTCCCCTCACCCCTTCCCCCCCCTTCCTTTCCTGTTTTTTATTTGTCGGTCCCCACTTTCTGCTCCTTATTTTCTCCTCTCGTTCCCCTAGTTTCATATATATGGTGGTTGTAACTATGGTTGTCATTGTTTTGACTTGTTTTCTTGTTCAACCTCAATAAAAATAATTGAGAAAAAAAAAAGTCAAATGGTGCTCCCTCCCTTCCGAGCCCAGACGTGTGCTCAAACAGTGGTTTACCCCAGCATATGGGGCATCAGCGTACTCAGGGCAAATTGCACACCAACTTTGGGGGTCTAATTTCTCCTGTTACCCTTGGGAAAATAAAAAAATGGGGGCTAAAAAAATCACTTTTGTGGAAAAAAAATGATTTTTTATTTTCACGGATCTGCGCTATAAATTTCTGCAAAGCATTTGGGGGTTCAATGTGCTCACCACTAGTGTTGAGCATTCCGATACCGCAAGTATTGGGTATCGGCCGATACTTGCTGTATCGGAATTCCGATACCGACATCCGATATTTTTTCAATATCGGGCATCGGAATCGGAAGTTCAAAGTTGATTGACAGCCGAAATGACGTCATCATGATGCGCGGTGTGTGCGCATCATGATGCGCCGTCATTTCGGGCCTGCCGGGGGGCTGTGCCGGCCTGCCGGGGGGCTGTGTGGACTGCCGGTGGTCTGTGCACCCTGTGGGGGTCTGTACCGGCCTGCCGGTGGTCTGTGCACCCTGTGGGGGTCTGTACCGGCCTGCCGGGGGGCTGTGCTGATGTCCGGGGGTCTGTGCAGGCATCGTCCGATGGGACTACAAGTCCCATCTGGCGATGCCTGCTACCATGACAGTGATTGACACATTAGCCAATGATGGGACAGTAGTAGTCCCATCATCCGGCTAATGTGTTAAATGTTAAAAAAAAAAAAAAAAATACTACATACATACATACTACATGCATGCTACATACATACCACATATATACTACATGCATGCTACATACATACTACATATATACTACATGCATGCTACATACTACATGCTACATACATACTATATGCATGCTACATACATACTACATATATACTACATGCATGCTACATACATACTACATGCTACAGTCATGGCCAAAAGTATTGACACCCCTGCAATTCTGTCAGATAATATTCAGTTTCTTCCTGAAAATGATTGCAAACACAAATTCTTTGGTATTATTATCTTCATTTAATTTGTCTTAAATGAAAAAACACAAAAGAGAATGAAGCAAAAAGCAAAACATTGATCATTTCACACAAAACTCCAAAAATGGGCTGGCCAAAAGTATTGGCACCCTCAGCCTAATACTTGGTTGCACAACCTTTAGCCAAAATAACTGCGACCAACCGCTTCCGGTAACCATCAATGAGTTTCTTACAATGCTCTGCTGGAATTTTAGACCATTCTTCTTTGGCAAACTACTCCAGGTCCCTGATATTTGAAGGGTGCCTTCTCCAAACTGCCATTTTTAGATCTCTCCACAGGTGTTCTATGGGAATCAGGTCTGGACTCATTGCTGGCCACCTTAGAAGTCTCCAGTGCTTTCTCTCAAACCATTTTCTAGTGCTTTTTGAAGTGTGTTTTGGGTTATTGTCCTGCTGGAATACCCATGACCTCTGAGGTAGACCCAGCTTTCTCACACTGGGCCCTAAATTATGCTGCAAAATTTGTTGGTAGTCTTCTGACTTCATAATGCCATGCACACGGTCAAGCAGTCCAGTGCCAGAGGCAGCAAAGCAACCCCAAAACATCAGGGAACCTCCGCCATGTTTGACTGTAGGGACCGTGTACTTTTCTTTGAATGCCTCTTTTTTCTCCTGTAAACTCTATGTTGATGCTTTTGCCCTAAAAGCTCTACTTTTGTCTCATCTGACCAGAGAACATTCTTCCAAAATGTTTTAGGCTTTTTCAGGTAAGTTTTGGCAAACTCCAGCCTGGCTTTTTTATGTCTCGGGGTAAGAACTGGAGTCTTCCTGGGTCTCCTACCATACAGTCCCTTTTCATTCAGATGCCGACGGATAGTACGGGTTGACACTGTTGTACCCTCGGACTGCAGGGCAGCTTGAACTTGTTTGGATGTTAGTGGAGGTTCTTTATCCAACATCCGCACAATCTTGCGTTGAAATCTCTTGTCAATTTTTCTTTTCCGGCCACATCTAGGGAGGTTAGCCACAGTGCCATGGGCTTTAAACTTCTTGATGACACTGCGCACGGTAGACACAGGAACATTCAGGTCTTTGGAGATGGACTTGTAGCCTTGAGATTGCTCATGCTTCCTCACAATTTGGTTTCTCAAGTCCTCAGACAGTTCTTTGGTCTTCTTTCTTTTCTCCATGCTCAATGTGGTACACACAAGGACACAGGACAGAGGTTGACTCAACTTTAATCCATGTCAACTGGCTGAAAGTGTGATTTAGTTATTGCCAACACCTGTTAGGTGCCACAGGTAAGTTACAGCTGCTGTTAATTACACAAATTAGAGAAGCATCACATGATTTTTCGCACAGTGCCAATACTTTTGTCCACCCTCTTTGTTATGTTTGGTGTGGAATTATATCCAATTTGGCTTTAAGACAATTCTTTTTGTGTTTTTTCATTTAAGACAAATTAAATGAAGATAATAATAACAAAGAATTTGTGCTTGCAATCATTTTCAGGAAGAAACTGAGTATTATCTGACAGAATTGCAGGGGTGTCAATACTTTTGGCCATGACTGTACATACATACTACATACTACATGCTACATGCATGCTACATACATACTACATACATACTACATGCTACATACATACTACATGCATGCTACATACATACCACATATATACTACATACATACTACATGCATGCTACATGCTACATACATACCACATATATACTACATACATACTACATGCATGCTACATACATACTACATGCTACATACATACTACATATATACTACATGCATGCTACATACTACATGCTACATACATACCACATATATACTACATGCTACATACATACTACATACATGCTACATACATACTACATGCATGCTACATACATACTACATGCTACATACATACCACATATATACTACATGCATGCTACATACATGCTACATGCTACATACATACTACATGCATGCTACATACATACTACATGCTACATATATACTACATACATACTACATGCATGCTACATACATACTACATGCATGCTACATACTACATGCTACATGCATGCTACATGCATGCTACATACATGCTACATACATACTACATGCTACATACATACCACATATATACTACATGCATGCTACATACATGCTACATGCTACATACATACTACATACATACTACATGCATGCTACATACATACCACATATATACTACATGCATGCTACATACATACTACATGCTACATACATACTACATATATACTACATGCATGCTACATACTACATGCTACATACATGCTACATACATACTACATGCATGCTACATACATACTACATACATACTACATGCATGCTACATACATACTGTGCTACATACATACTACATACTACATGCTACATGCATGCTACATACATACTACATGCTACATACATACTACATGCATGCTACATACATACCACATATATACTACATACATACTACATGCATGCTACATACTACATGCTACATACATACCACATATATACTACATACATACTACATGCATGCTACATACATACTACATGCTACATACATACTACATATATACTACATGCATGCTACATACTACATGCTACATACTTACCACATATATACTACATGCTACATACATGCTACATGCTACATACATACTACATGCATGCTACATACATACTACATGCTACATACATACAACATATATACTACATGCATGCTACATACATGCTACATGCTACATACATACTACATACATACTACATGCATGCTACATACATGCTACATACATACCACATATATACTACATACATACTACATGCATGCTACATACATACTACATGCTACATACATACTACATATATACTACATGCATGCTACATACTACATGCTACATACATACCACATATATACTACATGCTACATACATGCTACATGCATGCTACATACATACTACATGCTACATACATACTACATGCTACATACATACCACATATATACTACATACATGCTACATACATACTACATACATACTACATGCATGCTACATACATACTACATATATACTACATGCATGCTACATACATACCACATGCTACATACATACTAAATACATACATACTACATGCTACATACATACTACATGCTACATACATACTACATGCATTCTACATACATACCACATATATACTACATACATACTACATGCATGCTACATACTACATGCTACATACATACCACATATATACTACATACATACTACATGCATGCTACATACATACTACATGCTACATACATACTACATATATACTACATGCATGCTACATACTACATGCTACATACATACCACATATATACTACATGCTACATACATACTACATACATGCTACATGCTACATACATACTACATGCATGCTACATACATACTACATGCTACATACATACCACATATATACTACATGCATGCTACATACATGCTACATGCTACATACATACTACATGCATGCTACATACATACTAAATGCTACATACATACCACATATATACTACATACATACTACATACATACTACATGCTACATACATACTACATATATACTACATGCATGCTACATACTACATGCTACATACATACCACATATATACTACATGCTACATGCATGCTACATGCATGCTACATACATGCTACATACATACTACATGCTACATACATACCACATATATACTACATGCATGCTACATACATGCTACATGCTACATACATACTACATACATGCTACATGCATACCACATATATACTACATGCATGCTACATACATACTACATGCTACATACATACTACATATATACTACATGCATGCTACATACTACATGCTACATACATACTACATACATACTACATGCATGCTACATACATACTACATATATACTACATGCATGCTACATACATATTACATACTACATACTACATGCTACATGCATGTTACATACATACTACATGCTACATACATACTACATATATACTACATGCATGCTACATACTACATGCTACATACATACCACACATATACTACATACATACTACATGCATGCTACATACATACTACATGCTACATACATACTACATATATACTACATGCATGCTACATACTACATGCTGCATACATACCACATATATACTACATGCTACATACATACTACATGCATGCTACATACATGCTACATGCTACATACATACTACATGCTTGCTACATACATACTACATGCTACATACATACCACATATATACTACATGCATGCTACATACATGCTACATGCTACATACATACTACATACATACATACTACATACATACTACATGCATGCTACATACATACTACATGCTACATACATACCACATATATACTACATACATACTACATGCATGCTACATACATACTACATGCTATATACATACTACATATATACTACATGCATGCTACATACTACATGCTACATACATACCACATATATACTACATGCTACATACATGCTACATACATGCTACATGCATGCTACATGCATGCTACATACATGCTACATACATACTGCATGCTACATACATACCACATATATACTACATGCATGCTACATACATGCTACATACATACTGCATGCATGCTACATACATACTACATATATGCTACATACATACTACATACATACTACATGCTACATACATACTACATGCTACATACATACTACATGCATTCTACATACATACCACATATATACTACATACATACTACATGCATGCTACATACTACATGCTACATACATACCACATATATACTACATACATACTACATGCATGCTACATACATACTACATGCTACATACATACCACATATATACTACATACATACTACATGCATGCTACATACATACTACATGCTACATACATACTACATATATACTACATGCATGCTACATACTACATGCTACATACATACCACATATATACTACATGCTACATACATACTACATGCATGCTACATACATGCTACATACATACTACATACATACTACATGCATGCTACATACATACTACATGCTACATGCTACATTCCACATATATACTACATACATACTACATGCATGCTACATACATACTACATATAAACTAAATGCATGCTACATGCTACATACATACCACATATATACTACTTGCTACATACATACTACATGCATGCTACATACATGCTACATGCTACATACATACTACATGCATGCTACATACATACTACATGCTACATACATACCACATATATACTACATGCATGCTACATACATACCACATATATACTACATGCATGCTACATACGTGCTACATACATACTACATACATACTACATACGTGCTACATACATACTACATGCTACATACATACCACATATATACTACATACATACTACATACATGCTACATACATACTACATGCATGCTACATACAATACATTCATACAATACATACATAGACATACAGTACATATAACATAGAGTAACATACTTACCAATACTTGTCACATTGTTCCCCGAAGCCATTGTTGTCTACGGAATAAATATTAACATAACAAACCACAAAAATACTCACCCATGATCCGAAGCAGTCCACGAGTGTGTCCCACGACGATCTTGGGTAGAGAACTGCAGCATCAGCTGATGCTGCCGCTCTCTACGGGCTGCAGGAATCCAATGACGGAAGGTAGGTATCCTTTCGCACTGTATTCCTCCGCCACTTAAAAAAAAAAATCTCTAGTCTCACTTTATGGTAAAACACAGCTTTTACCATAAAGTGAGACTAGGGATTTTTTTTTTTTTAAGTGGCGGAGGAATACAGTGCGGAAGGATACCTACCTTCCGTCATTGGATTCCTGCAGCCCGTAGAGAGCGGCAGCATCAGCTGATGCTGCAGTTCTCTACCCAAGATCGTCATGGGACACACTCGTGGACTGCTTCGGATCATGGGTGAGTATTTTTGTGGTTTGTTATGTTAATATTTATTCCGTAGACGACAATGGCTTCGGGGAACAATGTGACAAGTATTGGTAAGTATGTTACTCTATGTTATATGTACTGTATGTCTATGTATGTATTGTATGAATGTATTGTATGTAGCATGTATGTAGTATGTATGTAGTATATATGTGGTATGTATGTAGCATGTAGTATGTATGTAGCATGCATGTAGTATGTATGTAGCATATATGTAGCATGCATGTAGTATATATGTAGTATGTATGTAGCATGCATGTAGTATGTATGTAGTATGTATGTAGCATGTAGTATGTATGTAGCATGCATGTAGTATATATGTAGTATGTATGTAGTATGTATGTAGCATGCATGTAGTATGTATGTAGTATGTATGTAGCATGTAGTATGTATGTAGCATGCATGTAGTATGTATGTAGTATGTATGTAGCATGTAGTATGTATGTAGCATGCATGTAGTATGTATGTAGTATGTATGTAGTATGTATGTAGCATGTAGTATGTATGTAGCATGCATGTAGTATGTATGTAGTATGTATGTAGCATGTAGTATGTATGTAGCATGCATGTAGTATATATGTAGTATGTATGTAGCATGCATGTAGTATATATGTAGTATGTATGTAGCATGCATGTAGTATGTATGTAGCATGTAGTATGTATGTAGCATGCATGTAGTATGTATGTAGTATATATGTGGTATGTATGTAGCATGTAGTATGTAGCATGCATGTAGTATGTAGTATATATGTGGTATGTATGTAGCATGTAGTATGTATGTAGTATGTATGTAGCATGTAGTATGTATGTAGCATGCATGTAGTATATATGTAGTATGTATGTAGCATGCATGTAGTATGTATGTAGTATGTATGTAGCATGTAGCATGCATGTAGCATGCATGTAGTATGTATGTAGTATGTATGTAGCATGTAGTATGTATGTAGCATGCATGTAGTATGTATGTATGTAGTATTTTTTTTTTTTTTTTTTTTTTTACATTTAACACATTAGCCGGATGATGGGACTACTACTGTCCCATCCTTGGCTAATGTGTCAATCACTGTCATGGTAGCAGGCATCGCCCGATGGGACTTGTAGTCCCATCGGACGATGCCTGCACAGCCCCCCGGACATCGGCACAGCCCCCCGGCAGGCCGGCACAGCCCCCCGGCAGGCCGGCACAGCCCCCCGGCAGGCCGGCACAGCCCCCCGGCAGGCCGGCACAGCCCCCCGGCAGGCCGGCACAGCCACCCGGCAGGCCGGTACAGACCCCCACAGGGTGCACAGACCCTGGGCAGTCCGCACAGCCCACCGGCAGGCCGGCACAGACCCCCGGCAGGCCGGCAGAGACCCCGGAAGGCCCGTACAGACCCCCGAGAGGCTGTACAAGGGCAGGAAAGGGTTTTTCCAATTCAGATACCGGAAGTCTCATAGACTTGAATGGTACTTCCGGTATCGGCATCGGCGATACCGATACTTTTTTTAAAGATCGGCCGATCCATTCCGTTCCAATATTTTGAAGTATCGGACGGTATCGCTCAACTCTACTCACCACACATCTAGATAAGCTCCTTGGGGGGTCTAGTTTCTAACATGACGCCCGCAGAACATTCCATCAAAGTCTGCATATCAAAATAGTGCTCCTTCTCTTCCGAGCTCTGCTATGCGCCCAGACAGTGGTCCCCCCCCCCCACATATGGGGTATCTGTACTCAAGACAAATTGCACAACAACTTTGGCGGTCTAATTTTTCATGTTACCCTTATAAAAATAAAAAATTTGGGGGCAAAAGGATCATTTTTGTAAAAAAAAAAAATGATTTTTTTATTTTCACGGCTCTACATTATAAACTTCTGTGAAGCACTTGGAGGTTCAAAGTGCTCACCACACATCTAGATAAGTTCCTTAAAGGGTCTAGTTTCCAAAATGGGGTCACTTGTTGAGGGTTTCCACTGTTTCGGCACATCAGGGGCTCTCCAAATGCAACATGGCGTCCTGTTATGAATGGGTCACCGAGGAGGAAAAAAGCAACACACGCTAAGTCTCAGAAAACCAGAGAGGTTGGTAACTATGCAGACTGCAGAGCCCTGATCTTAACACACAACTAGAAGCAGTCGTGGAGCGTGCCTACGGTGGTCCTGGACGCCTCGTCCCAACAGGAGAGCTAAATAAGCCTAAAGTAAGAAAAGAGGAAAACTAACTCCCCAGAGCAGACCCCAAAGGAAAGACAGCCCCCACATGTATTGACGGTGAAGCAAGATGAAAACACAAAGGCAGAAAAATAGGCTGAGCAAACGATGGGGCCAAACTAACTTGAAAGGACAGGAAAGGAAAGATACTGTCTGCAATCTGCCAAAAAACCCTACCAAAAATAATGTCCAACGCTTCTGATAACAAAATTAACCCTGAAGTCACTAGACTTCTTCCACTATATCAGCACTCTGGAATATTCTGAGACAGAGCAAAAAGAGGCCAATCTAATAAAGGACAAAAAGGCAAATTGGCAAATACAGATAAATAAGAGTGGAAATTCAGCACATCCCAGCTGGGTTGGCTGACCACACAAAAACTGAGTTGACCAACAAGAGCAAGTGTGAACATTAGCAAAAAAACAAACTTAACTTGAGAAGACTGGAGCAGAGCTGAAGTCCAAGACCTGAGAAACAGACTGAATCACCAGCAACAGGATAGGGCGTTAGCTGTCTTATATTCAGTCTGATACTCCAGAGATCCAATCACTATCCTCCTCGTCAGGTGGCAGACCATTACCAATCAAACTAACCTCACTACCTCCTGTCACCACCAGAGGGAGAACGGAAGGAAAACTCCCAGCTGGTGGAGCAGAAAATGAGCTCATAACAGTCCTCGCAGTGTACTGAGCCAGATTCTGACCCTGATGAAGCTCAGGTGCCCCTTCCCGCATACTATACCACCATACACGGTGACACAGAGGAAGGTGCACATGACATTGAAGAGGAGGTGATGGATGACCCAGTTGTTGACCCAGATTGGCATCCATTGGGGGAAGAGGGTGCCGCTGCCAATAGCTCAGAAGAGGAGGAGCATACGCAGCAGGCATCGACATCGCAACAGCGGTTATCTGGCAGGCACGGAGCAGTCCAAAACCGGGTTACAAAAAGCCAAAAAGTTGCTGGACTGCTTGGCCAGACGGTCAAAATAGCACAGCGTGCAAGGACGCAAAATGTCTTCCATAGTAGGAAGAGTGCAGTGTGGCACTTTTTTTTAACAAAATCTTAATGATCAGGCCAAGGTTATCTGTAAGAAGTGCACAAAGACCTTTAGCCGAGGGAAAAATCTGAAAAATTTGAATGCCAGTTGCATGCTTAGACATTTAACCACCATGCACTTGCAAGCGTGGACGGAACACCAAACCTCAAGTACCACATGTGCAAATGCTCCCAAAGAAGGTAGTCAGCAACGCTACATTGTTTCCCCCACTGTAAGCCCACCGGTTAGCACAGCAGCAAATGTTGAGGTGTCGTTGCAAGGCCAAAGCTGTTAGGGAATCACAATGTTATATCAACGAAAGACTGATGAATCTAGGCCATCAGAAAGAACACCAACTCCATCACCATCATCAACCCTCTCTGCCCTGTCCACCGCTAGTTCCACCACAGGCAGCTCTCAAGTCCAGCTCACCCTGCCAGAGACTATGAGTAGGACAAGAAGGTACTCATCCTCTCATCCGCGTACACTAGGTTTGAACGCCCACATAGCCAAACTAATCTCGTTAGAGATGATGCCCTATCGGTTGGTGGAAAGCGCAGCTTTCCGCGAACTCATGGCCTACGCAGTACCACACTATGAACTACCCAGTCGCCACTTCTTTTCTCGCAAAGCCATCCCAGCCCTTCACCTTCATGTGAAGGACCGCATTGTCCATGCACTCAAGCAATCAGTGAGTGGAAAGGTGCACCTCACAACTGATGCATGGTCCAGTAGGCATCGCCGTTACGTGTCCATCACTGCGCACTGGGTTAATGTGGTGGATGCAGGGGGTCCACAGGGGACAGCGGTGGTGGGACAGTGCTGCCTAGCCCACGGTATAGGAAACAGTTGGCTGTAGGCATTCGACCCTCCTACTCCTCCAGAAGCGAAAGCTCGTCCCCCAGAGCGCAGTCGCAGCAGCACTCCATCCGCAGCTGCCAGTGTTGCACACGAGGTGTCCCCCTATCGATCAGCTAGTGGAAAACATCAGCAGGCTGTGTTGAAGATAATGTGTTTGGGCGACAGACACACCGCGGAGGTACTGGCCGACTACTTTGAGCAACAAACTGAGTCATGGCTGGGCAGTCTACATCTTGAGGCAGGCAAGGTAGTTAGTGATAACGGCCATAATTTTGTGGCTGCCATAGCCGTTTCAAAACTCAGACACATACCTTGCTTGGCTCACACCTTGAACCTGGTGGTGCAGTGCTTCCTCAATAATTATCTGGAGTTAACAGGCCTGCTCCAGAAGGTTCGAAAACTGTGCTCGCACATCCGCCGGTCGCCTGAACACTCCTGTCGAATGCAGAAGCTGCAGCGATTGCTACACCTTCCCAAGCATCGGCTAATTATCGACGTTACAACAAGGTGGAACTCCATCCTGCACATGGTTGAGCGGCTGTGCGAACAGAGGCAGGCCGGAATGCATTTGTGGGAGGATACCCGGACCGGCACTTTGAGGGTAGACATGGAGTTGACCGGTGTGCAGTGGTCAAAGCTGAAAGAACTCTGTAAAGTCCTTCAGTGTTTTGAGGAATGCACATGGATGGTAAGCGCAGACGACGCCATCATAAGCATGAGCATCCCACTTATGCATCTGCTCATGCAAACTTTGACTCACATTAAGGAGCAGGCGTCTGCAGCCGAGGAGGAGGGAATCCTTGATGACAGTCAGCCATTGTCTGCTCCGGGACCTCTCCTGGACGAGGTGGAGGAAGAGGAGGAGGAGGGTGATGACGGGGATGATTATTTAGGGGAGGAGGATGCTTCTCGTGTGTCCAGAGAAAATGTTGACGTGGCAAGGTGTGGTACAGGGTTTGTGCGTGACTGTAGGGATGTGGATTTGCCAGAAAGTGCTCCTCCACCCAGCAGTCGCACTGCATCATTGACACTGGATAATAAGAACAATAGGTAGCAAGATGTGCTGGAAAAATTAGTCAACCACATGTTCGTAATGAATGTACTGGAGACCACCAACAAGATTCCAGCACATCATGTGACAGTGCAGGACACACTGTATATGTAACTATACCAACACCGAAAGAAACAGTGTAAAAAGTCCAATATAAATATGTAAAAAATCACAATCTTTATTGACAACAGATGAGGCACAATACAAATAAAAAGTGACACAAAAGAATGGCAATGTATAGTGGGCCACAACTATAAAGATGGTACAGCAATGCATATATATTATAAGCACCCAATATGAAAAGGCAAAGATACTATATAGGAGGCCATCAAAGGTAAAGGGAAAAATCCCTGGCTAGCCGTAAGAAAGTAGAAATATTGCCCAAACATAAGTGTGGAGTTGCATACCTGTAGAAAAGTGTGGCACAATGTACACAGCCGTGCCCCAACGCGCGTTTCGGAAAGTTCCTTCCTCAGGGGGCGTGTGTTAAGGCCGTTTTTAGTTCAATATATAGTGAGTTGATGGACGCCATTAGTGGAGCCCGGTGTGTATGCAACCATCCCACCCATCCCAACAAAGCGACCGCCGCTGACGCTGGCACACAACGGGGCCCCGTGGTGTCAGACGTCAGACAGTGGGCGGAAGGGAGGAGGAGACCGATGACAACATCCGGATTTGGGACCCGCGCATGCGCAGACAGAAGTGGATGGAGCCGCGGCCATTTTGGAAAAGGGCATATTAATACAATGAAAAATAGCAGCAGTAGAATAAAAACCGAACATCGATTTATAATGAGGAGTAATCCAAGAACAGGTATCTACCATGCAAATGCGGTTATATATAGATATAATACAAAATAATACAAAGGAAAAATATATATATATCCACCTCTTGTATATTGGAACCGCGCATGTGCAGAACATGATAAAACAAAATCATGTGCAGAGAGGCTACTACAAAATAATAAATACCAAAATTAACTAAAGAGACTAAATCAGAAGTGAAAGTCATGGAGCGTATAACAATGATAGTGATAAATAACAAATATCATATCTAGTCACATCAGTGGCGTAATAATAAGAGTACCGTACATTCATGATCCACATTTAATAGGTATTAAGTGGATAGATAAATAAATATATGTAAACCACGATATAGACATATTGTATGCATTGGAAAAGACAAAATGATATAATATAACAACTATCATGTGTACAATGTACATATTATCCCTATCAAATTTATTTGTGTAGGTAATGAAAACAGTGAAGATAGTGTCCATGAATATGTACGAATATGCCAAAAGGCGATGAATCACTGGACCAGGGTTTCGAACTTCAGAAGTTGGACTTGGAGAACGACCAAAAGGTAAAACAATAGCGGGTCCATCACGAAATTGAACAAAAATCAGCCAGAATAGAAAAAAGGTCACTAAAATGAGAATAACACATAGTTAAAAACACACACTAAAAAGTGTCACAAGGATACAGTAATGGACAAAGGATTATAAAAACAGAGCAAAGGAGAGACATTCATTAAGTCCATATGGATGGACTGTCTGGAGCTGCCATATCCATTTGGATTCAAGTTGGGCAAGTCGCTTGGAAAGATTGCCACCCCTAATGTCAATGTTTAGGGCATCAATGCCCCTGACTTTAAGCTGGGTGGCATCACAAGCGTGATGGTCCTTGAAGTGGCGTGGAATGGTCTTTAAAGTAGTGGAGTCTTCTTGTGTGCATGCTGCCTGGATCCCCAATACATGCTCCCTAACCCTCACCTTAAATTGACGCGTAGTGAGGCCAACGTATATCAAATCACAAGGGCAAGTAGCATAGTAGATGACATACCTTGTGGTACAAGTAATACGTTGGCAGATAGAATAGGTTTTAGAACCACTGAAGTTAGAAAAAGAACTACTACGTAATATGTTTGGACATGCCACGCAATTCCCGCATGGAACACAGCCAACCTTAGGGGTAAACATATTCAAAAATGTAGTCGACTTGTCTGCAGAATAGTGGCTATCCACCAAATGATCCTTAAGATTTTTTGCACGTCGGAACGATATGGCAGGCTGATCTGTCAAAAATTTCTTGATAATAGGATCTATCTGTAAAATAGGCCACGCTTTCTTTAGTGCCAGACGTACAGCATCAGATCTGGAACTAAATGTCGTCACAAATCTGACCGTCTGACTAGTGTTGACAGAGCTGGTCAGATGGGAACGATATAATAGTTCCTGGCGAGAAGTGTATTTCGCCCTGTTGTAAGCCTTCTTAATACATCTGCGGCTATATCCGCGCTCCAAGAAGCGTTGACGTAGTATCTCTGCTTGCCTAACAAAGTCAATGTCTGTAGAGCAGATCCTACGGAGTCTTAAAAATTGGCCTACTGGGACAGCTCGAATGGTATGTTTGGGATGACTGGAGGATGCATGCAAAACTAGGTTAGTGGAAGTTGTCTTCCTGTAGATGCTGGTCTGCAACACCCCAGCACAATCCCTCCTAATGGTAACATCAAGGAAATCCAAAGATTTGGTATTATAGATAAAAGTAAGGTGAGGAGTAAGGAGGAGGAGGAGGATGATGGGGATGATTACTTAGGGGAGGAGGATGCATCTCGTGGGGCAAGTGAAAATGTTGGCGTGGCAAGGTCTGGTACAGGGTTTGTGCGTGACTGGAGGGATGTGGATTTGCCAGAAAGTGCTCCTCCACCCAGCACTCGCAGTGCATCATTGACACTGGGAACATTGGCCCACATGTCAGATTATGCCTTGCAGATCCTAAAAAGGGACCCCCGCATTGCTAAAATGATGAACGATGACGACTACTGGTTGGCCAGCATCCTGGATCCACGCTATAAAGGCGAATTCCAAAACATCATGCCACAGGAGAACCTTGACCTAATATTGGCTAACAAACAAGCAACTCTGGTAAACAGGTTGGTTGAGGCATTCCCAGCACACAGCAGCGGTGGTGGTTCTCACACGAGCCGTAGGGGCCGGGGGCAGCTTGGAAGAGATGTTCGTGGTGCACACATCAGAAGTGGTGTTGGAGAAAGGAGTTTCATGATCATGTTGTGGACTGATTTTTCAAGTCCCGCTCAAACGACTGGTAATACTGCATCGATGGAAAGTGACAGGAGACAGCACTTGTCAACTATGGTTACAAACTACTTTTCCTCCCATGTCGATGTTCTCCCTCACAGGTCATTCCCCTTTGACTATTGGGCCGCTAAACTGGACACCTGACCTGAATTGGCACAATATGCATTACAGGAGCTCGCTTGCCCAGCTGCAAGTGTGCTATCGGAAAGAGTCTTCAGTGCTGCTGGATCAATCCTGACAGAAAAAAGGACCCGTCTGTTGACCCAAAATGTGGATGATCTAACCTTCATTAAAATGAACCATGCATGGGTTCCCAAGGATTTTGTCCCACCTTCCCCTGATGACACATAGGTTGACAGAAAAATGGCTTGCTTTGGTCCTCCTCTCCCTGTGACTTGACCAATTTCGCCTTTTGCATCAGCTGAATGTCCAACATCAACATATGCCACTTTGTAAACCTCCCTAACTGGGCTGGCTCCCCCCCCCCCCCATGACTGGGGTCATCACCTAGCGCACGCAACCGTGCGAGTGCCGTTGCCCTGGACAGGTGGGTAGGCCGACTCTTGGTCGCGGGCACTGGCACAGGGTCCCTCATAGTGCAATCAAGTGTCTCTGACGGTGGGGGTGCACACCCGCCGTCAGACACACCGCCGTACTATGAGGGGCCTAGTGCCAGTACTGACGCCCACGAGTGGGCCCCCCTTGCTTGGGCAGGGCCCCAGCATTTGCAATCTTTACCTCTCCCTGCTCCTCCGCTGTGTAGTCTGGGCTGTCAAATCCATACTGGGCCTGACACCGTCTGAGCCTGCCTCCTGATCTATAGACATATATTTTTAATGTGTAAACTATGCTATCCATACATGTTATCCGGGGATACGGTACCCTTTGTCACCTTTGTGCAATCACGTGTAATCCATACTGGGCCTGAGAACGGCTGGCGAGCTGTTAAGCAAGCTACAGCACCTGTGGTTTGCACACGTAAGTTTTTCTTTTTTTCAGGAATGACGGTTAGGCCTAATTCCAGAACTGCGGTTGACCTGCACTTACTGGGAAATCATCGTTCGCGGGTAATAATTGTAATCCCAGATCCCCATCACTAACGGTGTTCAGCGGGTTATCTGCACCTGTAAGCAGCACACGATGGCCCTTTCAGTGTAGCGCGCATGCAGCCACGGACATGTAAGGCCATGACACACCAGTTATTGGCCAATCTCGTGTGCCAGAGTCTCGCGTGTCCCTCTAGTAAGCTGGACGCGGACCGCGGGGGCATGACGGAGTCTCGTTCGTTAACGGAATTAAGCTTGCAATGTGTGCATCTTTTCGGTTGCTGGATGGTTGAGGTTGCCCATGTTGAGTCCAATTACGCCGCAGGCTCCACTCCTGGTGGTGCCCTTCTGGACATTCCTTTAAGGTTCAGCTTTGCAACCATACTGCCCACGTGAAACAAACACTTTGCCTTCTTGGACGCTGTTTGGAGGGTCGTGACTCGTGGGAATAACGCCGCCCAATCAGCTAACCTGCTAGAGAGATCCTTCGTTGCTCCCAAGCATGACATCACACTCCTTAGGAGGAAGGTAATGCCACTGTGGCGACCGTACTCCTGGGGGCGCCACACGTGCACTGATGCCCAGCCACTGCTCGATGATTTTGCTGGTACATTGACCCAGACCACTACATTCCCCTCGCACTCTACACAGCCTGAATCTCACCCTGATGAAACTCAGGTTACCCTTCCCATATACTGTTCCACCTTACACGGTGACAAAGAGGAAGCTGCAGATGAAAGTGCAGGTTCGGCGCACCCGCCGTCAGACACACCGCCGTACTATCAGGGGCCCTGTGCCAGTGCCGTCGCCAACGAGTGGGCCCCCCCTGCTTGCTCAGGATCACAGCACTTGCAAGGTTGAAATACTTACCTCTCCCTGCTCCACTGCCATGACGTCTTCTGCGTTTCCTGACACTGATATTCTGATCAGAGAGCGCAATGACATCACGTCTGTACGCCCTCTGCCTAAACAGCCAAGTGCAGTGAGATGGAAGATGGGGACGACAAGGAGTCCAGACTAGTACAGGGATTCCCTAGCGAGGAGACTTATTTCATTGTTTTCAATGTTGGGACAGCAATTTTTGGGGAGCACTATACTCTGGAGAATGATAGATGGGGCCCACCATACTCTGGAACATTCCAAAGGTGGCCATCAGACACTGGAGCAGCATTTACAGGGCCCATTATACACTAGAGCATTAGAAATGGGGCCCATTATGTATGGAGCATTATTTGGGCCCATAAGACAGTGGAGCTTCATCCGTGGGGACCAACATATACTGTAGCATTATGTGGAGCTCATCATATACTGCTTCAAACATTATATGGGACCAATGATTCTGTATGGAGAAATAGATGGGCCTCATTACTCTGTATAGTGCACTAAGCGCTGGCCATAATACTGTATGGAGTAATATATTGTCCGTTTTTGGAGCTATTGGAGAATTTAAAATGGATATCAGTCATGAGATGTAAAAAGTGAAGTATTTTTCATTGTAGTATACCGCTATTTCTCTGCCGTATCGGAGCATCATGAGTTGTGGTATGTGTAAAGGGGCACTCTTTGGCCCAGGGCACATGAAAACCTGTAGCCAGCCCTACCCCCCCCACAACTTTAGCCAAATAACCCCCATTTTTCAATGCGTAACTAGTATTATGAAGTAAATAAAGGGTGACAAGCTTCAGTAATAAGAATTTATGCTTTTGGCATTCAAATGGGCACTGTAATTGTGTTTCCTGTCCTCTCACTGCTGACTTTTCCTCCCCATTGACTTACATTGGGTTTCGTGTTTCAGTCGGACCCCCGACTTTTACCTATAGTCGGCTGATTTCGTTTGACCCGACAATTGCGAAAGTCTGGTTTCGCGAGACCCAACTCGACCCGAAAAAAGGCAAAGTCGCTCATCTCTACTCTGGACCCCCAGCTTTTTCTCCTTAACATTTTCCCACCTTCCCTAATAAAAAAAACTACTAGGCTCCTCTTACACATCTTGACGGCTGCCAGATGTTTGGTGACGTCCCATTAGAAGCAATCTTCTCCCCCATCTACACTTGACTTATATGCCAGAATTATTAAAGATGTTAGAAATTTTGAATACCACGCAGACTGCGTAACGGCACGATTGATAGATTTGATTCTATCTGGTTTCCTTGGGACTCTTTTTGGTCCTCAATAAATACAGGAACCTGATTCTCAAGACTATATAGCCACTCCTGGTCTCCCCTTTCTGATTTTCAGATACCCCCCACCCTTGTTAATGTCCTGTCTTGTGTCTGTTTGGTTGGTCCTCCACTTTTGAGTATACCGATTTATGTATACAATGGTTGAACATTCTGCTGGTATATCATTCGTTATAATGCCACCTAATATAATGTCGGAAACATCCTGCTAGCTCATTGATTTGACAATTTATTGTTTGACACTGTTTTTCTATAAGAGAATGTCAATATTCATGTTATATGTTAATCACTTTGGAAGTGTTTATTTTCAATAAAAATTGACAATTTAACCCCTTCATGACCCAGCCTATTTTGACCTTAATGACCTGGCCATTTTTTGCAATTCTGACCAGTGTCCCTTTGAGGTAATAACTCAGGAACGCATCCCAGCGATTCTGAGACTGTTTTTTCGTGACATATTGGGCTTCATGTTAGTGGTAAATTTAGGTCGATAATTTTTGCGTTTATTTGTGGAAAAATCAGAAATTTGGCGAAAATTTTGAAAATTTCGCAATTTTCAAATTTTGAATTGTTATTCTGTTAAACCAGAGAGGCATGTGACACAAAATAGTTACTAAATAACATTTCCCTCGTGTCTACTTTACATCAGCACAATTTTGGAAACAAATATTTTTTTTGTTAGGAAGTTATAAGTTAAAAGTTGACCAGCGATTTCTCATTTTTACAACAAAATGTACAAAACCATTTTTTTTAGGGGCCACCTCACATTTGAAGTCACTTTGAGGGGTCTATATAGCAGAAAATACCCAAAAGTGACACCATTCTAAAAACTGCACCCCTCAAGCTACTCAAAACTACATTCTAGAAGATAATTAACCCTTCAGGCGCTTCACAGGAACTAAAGCAACGTGGAAGGAAAAAATGGACATTTTAATTTTTCCAACACAAATTTTCTTTTAGCATCATTTTTTTTCATTTTCACATGGGCAACAGGATAAAATGGATCCTAAAATTTGTTGGGCAATTTCTCCTGAGTACACCGATACCTCATATGTGATCATAAACCACTGTTTAGGCGCACAGCAGGGCTCAGAAGGGAAGGAGCACATTTGACTTTTTGAATGGAAAATATGCTGGAATATTTAGCGCTTGCCATGTCGCGTTTGGAGAGCCCGTGTGCGCCTAAACATTGGAGCTCCTCCACAAGTGACCCCATTTTGGAAGCTAGACCCCCCAAGGAACTTATCTGGATGCATAGTGATCACTTTGAACCCCCAGGTGCTTCACAAATTAATCCGTTAAAGTACTTTTTTTTTTTTTTTTTTTCACAAAAATTATCTTTTAGCCTCAGTTTTTTCATTTTCACATGGGCAACAGGATAAAATGGATCCTAAAATTTGTTGGGCAATTTCTGCTGAGCACACCAATACCTCATATGTGGTCATAAACCACTGTTTG